>NC_136277.1:12726487-13346744 GCF_964198595.1 Lampetra fluviatilis
TCGCACTTGTTGCCCACGAGGATGACCTGGGCGTTGTCCCACGAGTAGGTCTTGATCTGCGTCGCCCTGCGCGTCGCGCGTGTGCAAGCAGCGTGCAAGCAGCGTGCAAGCAGCGCGCAAGCAGCGTGCACGCAGCGTGCAAGCAGCGTGCAAGCGGCGGTTGGCATTGGCGAGGGCGGCGACGACGGCAAAAGCAGCAGCAGGAGAAGCAGCAGTAGCAAGCAGTAGCAGAAGCAGCAGTAGTAGAACCAGCAGAAGCAGGAACAGAAGCAGCAGCAACAGCAGCAACAGCAGAAGCAACAGGAGCAGCAGCAGAAACAGCAGAATCAGTAGAAGCAGCAGCAGAATCAGCAGAAGCAGCAGCAGTAGAAGCAGCAGTAGTAGAAGCAGCAGTAGCAGCAACAGCAGAAGCAACAGCAGAAGCAGCAGCAGCAACAGGAGCAGCAGCAGAAACAGCAGAATCAGCAGAAGCAGCAGCAACAGAAGCAGCAGCAGAAGCAACAGAAGCAGCAGCAGAAGCAACAGAAGCATCAGAAGCATCAGAAGCATTAGAAGCAACAGCATCAGCAACGCAACCACCATCATCATCATAATCAATCGATGTTGTCGTCAGTAATTCCAAAGGATGGTGGTATCAGCGTCGTCGTCGTCCTAGACGCCAGCGCCGTCAACAGAGAGTCCGTGGCACGAGCATCGGTGACGGTGACGGCGGCGGCGACGTGAAAGCTCAGGGTCGTGGTGGTGACGGCAGTGGTGATGATGGCAGAGGTCGCAAACGGGTTTTGATTCCTTACCCGTACCCTTGCCGCACCAGGGTCGCAAACGGGTACCCGTACCCGTACCCGGCCGGGTACGGGTAGCCGTTCCCTACCCGTACCCGTACCCTACCCGAAATGAGTGACAAATGGTTACTCACCAGTGACTCACGGCCTACCCGTACCCGTACCCTGCCGCACCAGGGTCGCAAATGGGTACCCGTACCCGTACCCGGCCGGGTACGGGTAGCCGGGTACGGGTAGCCGGGTATCGGGTAGGGTACGGGTATCGGGTACCCGGTTGCGACCTCTGGATGACGGTGATGATGATGACGCCGGTGCCGATGTGAACGGTGACGTTAACCCACACGGTGGTATGAAGATGATGATGCTGCTGCTGATGATGATGGCGGGGATGATGATGGCGGTGACGACGGTGACGATGACGATGATAGTGACGTTACAGCTCATGGCGGATTGGTGGCGCCGACGCTCGTGAATTTGACGACGGCAGCGATGGGTTTTGTGGCAGCGATGTTCACGGCGCTGGCGGTGACGGTGCTATTGATGGTCGTGCTGGCGGTGACGGTGGTGACGGTGGTGACGGTGGTGACGGTGGTGACAGTGGTGACGGTGGTGACGGTGGTGGTGACGGTGGTGACGGTGGTGCCGACGGTGGTGCCGGTGGTGACGGTGGTGCCGGTGGTAGTGACAGTGGTGCCGGTGGTGGTGACGGTGGTGCCGGTGGTGGTGACGGTGGTGGGTGGTGCCGGTGGTGACGGGTGGGTGGCCGGTGGTGCCGGTGGGTGGTGACGGTGGTGACGGTGGTGCCGGACGGTGGTGCCGGTGGTGACGGTGGTGCCGGTGGTAGTGACAGTGGTGCCGGTGGTGGTGACGGTGGTGCCGGTGGTGGTGACGGTGGTGACGGTGGTGACGGTGGTGCCGGTGGTGCCGGTGGTGGTGACGGTGGTGCCGGTGGTGCCGGTGGTGGTGACGGTGGTGACGGTGGTGCCGGTGGTGCCGGTGGTGGTGACGGTGGTGCCGGTGGTAGTGACGGTGGTGACGGTGGTGGTGGTGACCGTGGTGACGGTGGTGCCGGTGGTAGTGACGGTGGTGCCGGTGGTGGTGCCGGTGGTGGTAGGGGGGGTGGCCTCACCAGTCGTGCACGGCGTTGAACGAGTCCTCGTTGGTGATGTCGTACATGAGCAGGAAGCCCATGGCTCCGCGGTAGTACGCCGTGGTGATGGTGCGGTAGCGCTCCTGCCCGGCGGTGTCCTGCTCGCACCCATCGGCACATCACCGACGCACCATCATCATCACCGCCGCCGCCATCGCGATTGCCATCACCACCACCGTTACCACCAGCACGACACCATCACCGTTGCCACCACCACGGCACCATCACCACCACGACACCATCACCGTTGCCACCACCACGGCACCATCACCACGACACCATCGCCACCGCCACCACACCGTCACCATCACCACCATCACCACCACACCGTCACCATCACCACCACCACACCGTCACCATCACCACCACACCGTCACCATCGCCGCCGCCGCCACCACCATGGCACCATCACCATCACCACCACCACACCGTCACCATCACCACCACCACGTCACCATCACCACCACACCGTCACTCTATCCCACCATCACATCACCATCCCCCACCACCACCACACCACCACACCACCACACCACCATACCACCACTGCAATTGAACCACAACCACCACTGTCATTCTACCTTCCAAAATCACACCATCCCCTCTCTCCCCCACGCATCTCCCTCCCTGCTGCCCCCCCTCTCCCTGCCCCCCCCCCTCTCCTTGCCCCCCCCCCTCTCCTTGCCCCCCCCCTCTCCTTGCCCCCCCCTCTCCTTGCCCCCCCCCTCTCCTTGCCCCCCCCTCTCCTTGCCCCCCCCCTCTCCTTGCCCCCCCTCTCCTTGCCCCCCCCTCTCCTTGCCCCCCCTCTCCTTGCCCCCCCTCTCCTTGCCCCCCCCTCTCCTTGCCCCCCCCTCTCCTTGCCCCCCCCTCTCCTTGCCCCCCCCCTCTCCTTGCCCCCCCCCTCTCCTTGCCCCCCCCTCTCCTTGCCCCCCCCTCTCCTTGCCCCCCCCTCTCCTTGCCCCCCCCTCTCCTTGCCCCCCCCTTCTCCTTGCCCCCCCCCTCTCCTTGCCCCCCCCCTCTCCTTGCCCCCCCTCTCCTTGCCCCCCCCCCTCTCCTTGCCCCCCCCCTCTCCTTGCCCCCCCCTCTCCTTGCCCCCCCCTCTCCTTGCCCCCCCCCTCTCCTTGCCCCCCCCTCTCCTTGCCCCCCCCCTCTCCTTGCCCCCCCCTCTCCTTGCCCCCCCCTCTCCTTGCCCCCCCCTCTCCTTGCCCCCCCCCTCTCCTTGCCCCCCCCCTCTCCTTGCCCCCCCCCTCTCCTTGCCTCCCCCTCTCCTTGCCCCCCCCTCTCCTTGCCCCCCCCCTCTCCTTGCCCCCCCCTCTCCATGCCCCCCCCTCTTCTTGCCCCCCCTCTCCCTGCCCCCCCTCTCCCCCACCCCTCTCCTTGCCCCCCCCCCCCGCCACTCACCCAGATCTGCAGCTTGACGCGCTTGTCGTTGCGGTAGACGGTCTTCACCTTGAAGTCGATGCCCACCGTGCTGACGAACGCCGAGCTGAACGTGTCGTCCGAGTAGCGGAACAGGAAGGACGTCTTGCCCACGCTGCTGTTGCCGATGATGAGCAGCTTGAACATGTAGTCGAAGTTCTGGTCGGCGGCGTCCTTCACGCCCTGACGGCTCTCCCCTGCTGACGCCATGCTGCGCACGCACGCACACGCACGCGCACGCACGCACACAAAGATAAAGATCCCCTGTATAGCCTTAACAGACTGTAGGGGCAAGTGCTGTTAGCGAGTAGCACCTATGAAGGCCGGAACGGTACACGAGGGGGTGGGTGGCCAGCAACCACGCCCGACCGCCTTTGTCTCCCCAGTGGCGATGTTTACACACCGCACCAGGTACTCATTTGAGGCTGAGTCGACCTAGGGGAGGCCCGGGACCGGTTCAGATAATCGTCACTGGTGTTGGCCGTGAGCGGGAATCGAACTCGTGTCGCCGGGTTCATAGCGCAGCGCGCTAACCGCACACGCGCACACGCACACACACGCACACACGCGCACACGCGCACACGCACGCACACACGCACACAAGTAGCCGATGGTCAGGCATCGTAATCGTCAGCGCTCGGGAAAATCGTCGGTGTAGACCGGAGGAAGAGGAGGAGGGAATCCGAAGAGCTGTGAAGCTCTTTCACTTGATGTTTATTTTTGTACATGTTCATATACAGGGACTCCTCCGCTTACGAACATTCTACGTACGAACTTTCACAGACATGAACGATCCCTGGTCCGTATGTCCGGTTGCCTGTTCGGACCGAGGGTCGTGAGTTCAACCGCCGCGCAATAGATGGCCGTGAAGGCATCTACATCTGCAGAACGTGTAGAACCAGTGGCATCTACGTCTGCAGAACGTGAAGAACCAGTGGCATCTACATCTACAGAACGTGTAGAACCAGTGGCATCTACGTCTGCAGAACGTGAAGAACCAGTGACATCTACATCTACAGAACGTGAAGAACCAGTGGCATCTACATCTGCAGAACGTGAAGAACCAGTGGCATCTACATCTGCAGAACGTGAAGAACCAGTGGCATCTACATCTGCAGAACGTGAAGAGCCAGTGGCATCTACATCTGCAGAACGTAAAGAACCAGTGGCATCTACATCTGCAGAACATAAAGAACCAGTGGCATCTACATCTATAGAACATGAAGAACCAGTGGCGTATACATCTGCAGAACGTGAAGAACCAGTGACATCTACATCTGCAGAACGTGAAGAACCATTGGCATATACATCTGCAGAACGTGAAGAACCAGTGGCATCTATATCTGCAGAACGTGAAGAACCAGTGGCATCTACATCTACAAAATGTGAAGAACCAGTGGCATCTACATCTACAGAACGTGAAGAACCAGTGGCATCTACATCTGCAGAACATGAAGAAACAGTGGCATCGACATCTGCAGAACGTGAAGAACCAGTGGCATCTACATCTGCAGAACGTGAAGAACCAGTGGCATCTACATCTGCAGAACGTGAAGAACCAGTGGCGTCTACATCTGCAGAACGTGAAGAACCAGTGGCATCTACATCTGCAGAGTGTGAAGAACCAGTGGCATCTACATCTGCAGAACGTGAAGAACTAGTGGCATCTACATCTGCAGAACGTGAAGAACCAGTGGCATCTACATCTGCAGAACGTGAAGAAGCAGTGGCATCTACATCTGCAGAACGTGAAGAGCCAGTGGCATCTACATCTGCAGAACGTAAAGAACCAGTGGCATCTACATCTGCAGAGTGTGAAGAACCAGTGGCATCTACATCTGCAGAACGTGAAGAACTAGAGGCATCTACATCTGCAGAACGTGAAGAACTAGTGGCATCTACATCTGCAGAACGTGAAGAACCAGTGGCATCTACATCTGCAGAACGTGAAGAACTAGTGGCATCTACATCTGCAGAACGTGAAGAACCAGTGGCATCTACATCTGTAGAACGTGAAGAACTAGTGGCATCTACATCTGCAGAACGTGAAGAACTAGTGGCATCTACATCTGCAGAACGTGAAGAACCAGTGGCATCTACATCTGCAGAACGTGAAGAACCAGTGGCATCTACGTCTGCAGAACGTGAATAACCAGTGGCATCTACATCTGCAGAATGTGAAGAACCAGTGACATCTACATCAGCAGAACGCGAATAACCAGTGGCATCTACATCTGCAGAATGTGAAGAACCAGTGGCATCTACAGAACGTGAAGAACCAGTGGCATCTACATCTACAGAACGTGAAGAATCAGTTTCATCTACATCTGCAGAACGTGAAGAACCAGTGGCATCTACATCTGCAGAACATGAAGAACCAGTGGCATCTACATCTGCAGAACGTGAAGAACCAGTGGCATCTACATCTGCAGAACGTGAAGAACCAGTGGCATCTACATCTGCAGAACGTGAAGAACCAGTGGCACCTACATCTACAGGAGATTATACAACTTTTAAAGCCATTCTCCGTGTTTAGTGTACATGCCGTACAACATGTTTGGAATCGACAGGAGTAAAGTTGGACTTACGAACAAATCCACTTACGAACAGACCTCTTGGAATGTAAGTAGAGCCACTGTATTTATATTCCTAGTATTAATTTAGGAGAAGCATTATATATATTTATTTTTGCACACCAATGTCCAGTAACAGGGTGCGGGACACGGGGTCAGTGAGTTACAACAGCAAACGATACAAAAAAAAACGATTTAAGGAGTGTAAAGTACGGGACGGCTAAGCAAGTCACAGAATTTTTAAAAAGTCAAGCATATGTACATGTGCTTAACGTAGCCAACCGTGCGGGGGAGGAGGAGGGGGGGGGCAAATTGCGTAAGGAAGTAAATAATTCACGCCTATTTTTCGACACCACATTCCAGGCTTGGGGGAAAAGGCAGCAAAACAACCACAACAACGCCATTGGAACCTCATTTGCCAGTAAAAAAACAATTATAATATTTTTTTACTGGCAAATGAGGTTCCAATGGCGTAAATGCTTACCCCGAGGTCTCATACTCTGATGGTGCGTTGTCTTTGAGTTGTGCGCCTTTTGGCGTCATCTGGTCCAACACCATGTGAGACTAGGCTCTAAGGAAAGCTGTCTCGGGTGTGGACCAATCAACTTCAAGGACAGTGCATACATCATCAGAGTTATGTTTTTTGTTTGCATTATGACTGCAGGTATTGTGGTCTATGCAAACACGACTCCTTGTAAAAAAAGGTGTCAGTTTTGTTGCCAGATAGAAGGGTAAAAAAACAATAACCACAACAACAAGTCCCGGACCTCGCCAGGAGAACAACAACACAATGAAACCGCACGTTCACATCGAGAGACAGACGGACACAGAATGAGAGAGAGAGAGAGACGCAAGGGAATGTGCCGCCGATTTTCACGTCAAATCTGCATTTTTAAAAATAAATCTGAAAAAAAAAACATTTCGGACGGCCCCGGAAGAATTGTGTTCGTCGTCCGATCGATTGGACATAACGCCACGCGGACAGAGGGGAGGGGGGGTGGTCAGGGGGGTGGGGTGGGTCACTGGTCGCTGGTCGCGACGCCGTACCCACCAGCCCTTATCGCCGAGACCGCCGGTCGCCCTTGAATAAAAACGCGGTGGCTAGAAGATGTTGACTCCCTCGCCTGGTATGCGGGAGGTGTCGTGGGTTCGATCCCAACCCTGACGATGCCTGCTGTTGTATATTTAGAGTTGGTGGTGTTTCTCTCATCATCATCATCAACATCACAGTTGCGAGATGTTAACTCCCTTGCCTGGTATGCAGGAGGTCGTGGGTTCGATCCCAACCCTGACGATGCCTGCTACTGTATATTTGGAGTTTGCATGTGGTCTCTCTCCCCCATGGCCACGTGGAGTTTCTCTCTCCGGGTCCTCCGCTTTTTTCCCCCCTCCTCCACATTTAGAATCGACGTCACGCGTTGATGAACCACCTGCTTGAGCAATCATTTGTGGCCAGGTCGAACTAAACAGCTCAGTGGACCTTACCTGGGAAAAAATAATAATAATAAAATAAAATACTAATAAATGAAAATAACTCAATTCAATCACGACGTTTCGGAGGCAACACAAGTCTCCGTCTTCAGGTGGGACCATCACAGCCAAATTTACTGTATCAAGTAATTGAGTTATTTTCATGTATTGTTATTTTATTTCATTCTTATTTTTCACCTACAAAAAAACCTTCCAGTCACGAAGGCTTCAAATCTAGAATCCTTACCTGGTAACACAAAATAGTTTAGTTTATACTATGAGACCTCCTTTACCGGTGGCAAAATATAGTAATAGGTTTTTACCCTTTCTTACTGGTACAAAAACTGACACCTTTATACAAGGGATCATGTTTACAATAACCACAACACAAGCAGTTGGTCCAACACCAATGGAGACTAGGCTCTAAGAAAAGCTGTCTCGGGTGTGGACCAATCAACTTCAAGGACAGTGCATATCATTATCAGAGTTGTTTCTTTATTTAGCATTTTGACTGCTTGTGTTGTGGTTATTGCAAACATGATCCCTTGTATAAAGGTGTCAGTTTTTGTACCAGTTGAAAGGGTAAAACCCTACAACAGTAAGTTTAGTTCATAGCTTTGGCAAACGACAAGCAACTGCATTCACACGAATTTAAATACAGTTAGCAGCCTGCATAGTAGAGGTTCTGGATGATATTGGCCGCAAAAGCCTACGTGTTAAACCGACTTGGCAGCCTAGTCAAGGACCTGCTCACGAAGATGCCCCAAGAGAGTGTTCATGACCTGTTCGCTGAACAGCGTGCGGAACAGGGGAGCTGACCAGGGTCCTGAAATTCTCCCGTGTGTACGCGTGCAAGGCGCGAGAGTCCTCGCTTAAAACGCGTGGCCGTGTTCACACTATACACAACGCGTTCTCTCTGGAACGCGGTTCTTCCATTAGGGAACGCTTTTGGCACCATGTGGAACGCACGCACGCCGTTACAACGCGTTAGAACGCACCGTTAGAAACGTGGTTTCTGAGCAGTCGACGGGAAACTAATTTCTTGAGCGTCACGGTTGCGAGCGGTACGATACGGCGATACAGCAGCGGCAGCGGCAGCAGCAGCAGCGGCGGCAGCGGCAGCAGCGGCAGCGGCAGCAGTGGCAGCGGCAGCAGCATCGTAACCCTCGGTTACTTGTGCCGCCATCTCGCCGCGTGTGGCAGTGCCCCGTATCTCGCCCGAACGTTATCTCGTGCTTGCATGAAGCTACGGTGGGGAAACGTTTTCGCTCGACGCGGGCGGCACTTTTCAGCAACGCGTCTGCCGCCGCTGCTGCTGCTGCTGCTGCTTCTGCTGCTTCTGCTGCTGCTGCTGCTGCTTCTGCTGCTGCTGCTAGCGCGTCAAAACGAGGACTTGCTGGACGCGTAAATACGGCGGAGCAGCGGTGCGATGATCGAGCGCGCTGCGCGACACACACGCACGCACACACGCACGCACACACGCACACACACACGCACACACGCACGCACACACACGCACACACACGCACGCACACACGCACACACGCACACACACACGCACACTCACACACGCACACACGCACACACACACGCACACGTACACACGCACACGTACACACGTACGCACGCACGCACCCACGCACACGTACACACGCACGCACACGCACACACGCACGCACACACGCACGCACACACGCACGCACACACGCACGCACCCACGCACACACGTACACGCACGCACCCACGCACGCACACACGCACGCACACGCACACACGCACGCACCCACGCACGCACGCACACGCACACACGCACACACGCACGCACCCACGCACACGCACACACGCACGCACACGCACACACGCACGCACCCACGCACACACGTACACGCACGCACCCACGCACACACGTACACGCACGCACCCACGCACACACACACACACACGCGCACACGCACGCGGCGGCGTTAACACCGGGGGGCACGATGAGAACGACAGCAGCGACGTGAAAACGATGACCACAAAGACGACGCGGGGCGGATTCGGACAATACGGCAATCATCGCGACAAACCTGGTAGTCATCTTCTTGGTTCTTTCGGTAAAGTCACGTAGAAGGGAAGTAATAAAATAATAAAAATAAAACACATTAAAATTATTCTCACGACGTTTCGGCAACAACGCAAGCAGCCGTCCTCAGGTGAAAACGTCGTGAGAATGTTTTTATTATGTTTTATTTGTATTATTTTATTACTTCCCTTCTACGTGACTTTACAGAAAGAACCAAGAAGATGAATCCCTGCAGTCACGAAAGCTTTAAATCAAAACTGGCAGTGGCGATCACAGCCACGACCACCATGACCAAACCATCCCTCCTCTGTGGCCGCCGTTTCCTATCCAGATGCCCACACACGCCACACTCTGCTAATACAAAAGATAAAGATCCCCCGTACGGCCTTCACAGACTGTTGGGGCAAGTGCTGTTAGCGAGTAGCACCGGTGACGGCCCGGCATGCAGAGGTCGCAAACGGGTTTTGATTCCTTGCCCGTACCCGTACCCGGCCGCACCAGGGTCGCAAACGGGTACCCGTACCCTACCCGATACCCGGCTACCCGTACCCGGCCGGGTACCTGATTGTGACCTCTGGGATGAAGCCATGTTGCAGGCGCGGGTGGGTTGATTCTAGGAACTTGAATTGTGAGAAGAGACAAGACGTTGGGAAATGAGTGACAAACGGTGACTCACCAGTGACTCACGGCCTACCCGTACCCGGCCGCACCAGGGTCGCAAACAGGTACCCATACCCGTACCCGGCCGGGTACGGGTAGCCGGGTATCGGGTAGCGTACGGGTATCGGGTACCCGGTTGCGACCTCTGCCGGCACACACGAAGGGGGTGGGGTGGCCAGCACCACGCTAGGCCGCCTTTGCTTATACATTACAGTGACACACATCACACCACATACACAGTGCTCACTGCATGGGTAGCGTGATACACACCACGTGGTGAGATGCGATACACATACAACCCCCCCCCCCCCCCCCCCGTACAGCCTTAACAGAATGCTGGGGCAAGTGCTGTCAGCGATCGCTTATGAATCAGAAAAATATCCATTGATGCTGGAAGAATCCGATGAGCTATGAAGCTTCACGCTTATCCAGTAGGGGTGGGTCAGAACGTTATGACTACCAAACAATACAAGGGAAAAAAACACGATAGGAGTGCAAAGAATCGTCAAGGTAAACAAATCACTTACACACGTAGATATATACTAATATAAAACACCTGGCCAGGCACGGCAGCGTAGTGCGACAAAAAATAAAAAAGACAGATCCCCCGTATAGCCTTAACAGACTGTAGGGGCAAGTGCTGTTAGCGAGTAGCACCTATGAAGGCCGGAACGGCACACGAGGGGGTGGGTGGCCAGCACCACGCCCGACCGCCTTTGTCTCCCCCAGTGGCGATGTTTACACACCGCACCAGGTACTCATTTGAGGCTGAGTCGACCTAGGGGAGGCCCGGGACCGGTTCAGATAATCGTCACTGGGTGTTGGCAGTGAGCGGGAATCGAACCCGTGTCGCCGGGTTCATAGCGCAGCGTAGCGCTAACCACTACACCCACCGCTCCCCACACAGACACACACACACGCACACCCTTAGGGCGCGTGTGTGACTGTGTGTGTACGCATGCGTAATGGAGTACACCACCCTGCATTATTGATGGTGCTCGCTCTCCGATACAAAGACTCCGCCGTTTACCCAATCCCCGATCCCATTACCACGCGCACAAAGACAAAGATCCCCCGTATAGCCTTAACAGACTGTGGGGGGGGAGGGGGGCAAGTGCTGTTAGCGAGTAGCACCTATGAAGGCCGGCACGGCACACGAGGGAGTGTGGGTGACCAGCACCAAGCAGTGTTTACGCAGCGCACCAGATGCTCATTTGAGGCCGAGTCGACCTAGAGGAGGCCCAGGACCTGTTCGGATAACAGTCACCCGTGTTGGCCTTGAGCGAGGCTACAACCATCAGCAGCAGCAGCACCAGCAGCAGCAACATCCAATACCAATACACCGCCATTCGCCACTAAGTGGCGATGACGTCACCACGGCGCCTGTGCCAGGCCAGGTGCACTTTGAGGCCACGTGAAGTGTCGAAGGCTCCCTGGCAGGAGGTCACGGGACAGACCCAGGTGCCGTGGGTTGGCTGACCGAGATGACCGGTAGATGCACCACCAGCTGTACCAGGCTAGGTGCATGTCTCAGGACAGACCCAGGTGCCATGGGTTGGCTGACTGAGATGACCGGTAGATGCATCACAAGCTGTACCAGGCTAGGTGCAGGAGGTCTCGGGACAGACCCAGGTGCCATGGGTTGGCTGACTGAGATGACCGGTAGATGCACCACCAGCTGTACCAGGCTAGGTGCAGGAGGTCTCGGGACAGACCCAGATGCCATTAGTTGGCTGACTGAGATGACCGGTAGATGCACCACCAGCTGTACCAGGCTAGGTGCAGGTCTCGGGACAGACCCAGGTACCGTGGGCTGGCTGAGATGACCGGTAGATGCAGCACAAGCTGTACCAGGCTAGGTGCAGCAGGTCTCGGGACAGACCCAGGTGCCATGGGTTGGCTGTCTGAGATGACCAGTAGATGCACCACCAGCTGTACCAGGCTAGGTGCCATGGGTTGGCTGACTGAGATGACCAGTAGATGCACCACCAGCTGTACCAGGCTAGGTGCCATGGGTTGGCTGACTGAGATGACCGGTAGATGCACCACCAGCTGTACCAGGCTAGGTGCCATGGGTTGGCTGACTGAGATGACCGGTAGATGCACCACCAGCTGTACCCCCCCTACTGTGGCACCACCACCAACAGCAGCTGTCAATCATTTGTCCATAAGCTCCATGGGCTTTACTGAGCATAAAATAAACTTCCGATTCTGAATAGTCCATTGATGTGTGATTATAAAACTGTAACACATGTTAAAAAAAAATTGTTCCTGGGTAGTAAGTGTTATTTCCTAATTGCTTATGCCTAAAGAGTATAGAAAATGGCTGTTTATTCCCCACAAACTTTGCTTTTGTGACCAGGACATTGATATCTTCTTGATTCTTTCGGGAAAGTCACGTAGAATGGAAATAATAAAATAATAAAAATTAAACATAATAAAATAAAATAATGTTATATAGGACAGTGATATTTTGAAATGTATCTATTTTCAATGAGAAAACGCGGTGTGCATTTGTGTCTTTTCGTTCACATAAAGTCAGAAAAACAACATATGAATCAAAATTAACATGTTTTTATACTTGCATCGCAAAGATCACGGGGTGCAACAACTTTGAACACTCGTCAATTGTGTTTTGTCTCAATTCATTCCGGGGGGGGTAGGGGAGGGGGGCGTCGTTGATTCTTCATCGCGTTTTGTTAAATTCAAGATATGAGGAGGTGACCCCCCCTCACCGCCACACACACACACAGGAAGAATAAGTAATATTTAAAAATACTTTTTAAAAAAACACGCTTTAATGAAATGTACCGTACTCATAATGGCAGAACTCCACGACTCCAGGAAATGCCCCCGAAGTTTGCCACAACGTAAGGGTGCCGTGGTGATTTACAGCCAACGTCAGTTGAGCGTTGACAATTAGACCCAAGCCGAAACATAACATGTAAAAAATATTGTTTAAACAAATATGTTTTTGATTTTTTATGATAGAATATAGTATTGTCATTAGTATGACATAAGTATACCAAGTTTGCAGTCGATACCACATTGGGAAGTGTGTTCAAATTGAGTTACAAGATTTGAGGATACGACAACGACAGACAGAGCGAGTTCATAGAAAGCGTGTAAAAAGATCGTTAAAATTTCGTATTTATTTTTTATGAAAGAATATGGTATTGTCATTAGTATGACAAAAGTATACCAAGTTTGCAGTCGATAGCACATTGGGAAGTGTGTTAAAATTGAGTTACAGGATTTTTTGAGGATATGACAACGACAGACAGAGCGAGCTAAATAAAAGCGTGTACAAATAGATATTAATCAAACAAAATAGATGAAATTTTATCTTGGTACCGGTGTTAAAATCGATGGAAAAGAACCCCGTGTGCGCGCGTCCTGACTTTTTGGCCGACCCTGCAGAGCTAAACCGGTGACGATTGAGTTGTGCGCCTTTTGGCTTCATCTGGTCCAACAGCATGTGAGACTAGGCTCTAAGGAAAGCTGTCTCGGGTGTGGACCAATCAACTTCAAGGACAGTGCATATTATCAGAGTTGTGTTTTTTGTTTGCATTATGACTGCAGGTATTGTGGTCTATGCAAACATGACTCCTTGTAAAAAAAAGGTGTCAGTTTTGTTGCCAGATAGAAGGGTAAAAAACCAATTATCATATTTTTTACTGGCAAATGAGATTCCAATGGTGTAAATGCTTACCCCGAGCTCTCATACTCTGATGGTGCATTGTCTTTGAGTTGTGCGCCTTTTGGCGTCATCTGGTCCAACACCATGTGAGACTAGGCTCTAAGGAAAGCTGTCTCGGGTGTGGACCAATCAACTTCAAGGACAGTGCATATTATCAGAGTTATGTTTTTTGTTTGCATTATGGCTGCAGGTATTGTGGTCTATGCAAACATGACTCCTTGTTAAAAAAAGGTGTCAGTTTTGTTGCCAGATAGAAGGGTAAAAAAACAATTATCGGTGACGATTGATCGATTGGCCCTCCGTTGTGGCACAGAGAGGAGGCCTCAAAAGCAGCGTTTGCCAACCTTGTGTGGGCTACTGCACCCACCTTGTTGACTTATTCTTTATCCAACAGAGTAGTAACCCCCCCTTGCCATGACCCCCCACCCCCCCCCCGACATGTCTCCGAGAAATCAACGCACGAATAGAATGAACATCTTCTTGGTTCTTTCGGTAAAGTCACGTAGAAGGGAAGTAATAAAATAATAAATTCTCACGACGTTTCGGCCACAACGCAAGCAGCCGTCCTCAGGTGAAGCTTAAAGTTTTATGGAATCCCACCCCGTAGTGGCGGTTAAATTTCGATTTAAAGCTTTCGTGACTGCAGGGAAAGATACCAAGAGGATTCATCTTCTTGGTTCTTTCGGTAAAGTCACGTAGAAGGGAAGTAATAAAATAATAAATAATAATAAACGTCGAAAAGAATGAACATCGCTAACGTTACGCACATGCAGCACAGGCGATGTGACAGCCTAAGGGCACGTCAAATCAATCGCATCACGTAGCCCCCTCCCCTCCCCTTGAGACATTGCCATGTACCCCCTCGGTTGAGAACCACTGGGCTGGAGAGAGAGAAAGGCCCAGACAGAGACCCAGACAGACGCCTTAATGCGGCCACATTGACGAAATGTAGCTGTAAATTTCGATGTAAAGCTTTCGTGACTGCAGGGATTCATCTTCTTGGTTCTTTCGGTAAAGTCACGTAGAAGGGAAGTAATAAAATAATAATAATAATTTAAAAAACATAATAAAATAATTCTCACGACATTTCGGCCACAACGCAAGCAGCCGTCCTCAGGTGAAGACCAGGTCTGTCGGGGAGACAGCGTCTGAATGAAACACCACCACGCTTGTAGCTGCACCGCTGTTCGTAAAAGGCAGCATCCGGGCACCATCCATCGTCAAATAACAGCTTCAGGCTCCTCTGCCGGTTCAGGATTCTCTCAGACCCGGTAATTCCTCTCACGATGGACTTGGCTAATAACACTGGTCAACACACTTTTTCTGGCATAAGGTATTCCAACGGTTTTAAGGTAATTTTGGGGGGTGCTGATTCCAAATCAGTTTTTGTCTATCACATGAGGTTTTTGAGATATCAAATATTGCATTTTCAATAAAAACTGCAGAAGAAAAATATTAAATAAATGTGGACATCTATCAACACACTATCCTAAAAATACAGCAACATATTTTAACACTAAAGCAGCCACTGACTTGCAACAACTTGCAATCATAAGTGACGGAGTTAATTTCGGGTAAAATCAATGAAAATGGGGTATGCCGATAGCATAAAAATGAGATGTGATAGAGCAAATCTGAGATCAGATTTGGAATCAGCACCCTGAAATTAGTCTAGAACAGCTGCAAAAGTCCAGGCCAGAAAAAACATGTTTTTAAATCCTTTATATTAAGTTCGCTTGCTTGCGCGCTTACGACCGTGCAAATCTTTCGGTCGTTTTTTAACCCACTTCCCGTGATCCAATCGAGCTGACATTTTGCACACAGACTCGTTGTGCGTGACAATTTATTTTCGTGAAAAAATTTTTTTCCAAAATTTTCCACTTTTTAGGAAAAATGTTTTTTCATATTTTATTTAAAATACCAATGTGATAAAAATGAAACTCTTACTCAAGAAAAACAGAAATGAATAATAAAATAAAACCGATGCCACGCATATAAAGGATTTATAGTGAAAAACTTTGTTTTTAAGGGTTAATTTTTTGTTTTTGTTGACCAGTGTTATAGGCCATGTGCCACCTACCCCGCTCTACCACCAGCGGTGAGAAAAGTGGCCGATTCGGAGTCCCAAAGTAAACGGTAACCAACCACAGTGCTGGCCTTTGTGTGTGTGTACCTGTGCATTGGCCTTCATAGGTGCTCGCTAACAGCACTTGTCCCTACAGTCTGTTAAGGCTACACGGGGGATCTTTGTACCTGTGCATGCAGAGAAAGGCAAAGATCCCCCGTGTAGCCTGCAACAGACTGTTGGGGCAAGTGCTGTTAGCGAGCACCTATGAAGGCCGGCACGGCACGCGAGGGGGTGGGGTGGCCAGCATCACGCCCGGCCGCCTTTGTCTCCCCCGGTGGCGATGCTTACTACGCACGGCACCAGGACCTCATTTGAGGCCGAGTCGACCTAGGAGAGGCCCAGGATCGGTTCAAATAATCTTCACCGGTGTTGGCCGTGAGCAGGAATCGAACTACTACGCTACCGCTCCCGTACACACACTCGTAAACACACCGACACAGAGATCCCCCCCCCCCTCTATATTCTTTATAGCAGTCACCAAATACTCTAAAACGCGTGACGTAGATTCTAAATGTGGGAGTGAAAAAGCGGAGGACCCGGAAGAAAAATCCACGCGACCACGGGGAAAGAGAGAGACACTGCAAACTCCAAATATACAGCAGCAGGCGTCAGGGTCGGGATCGAACCCACGACCTCCTGTATACCAGGTGAGGTAGTTAACATCTCCTAGCCACCGTGATGATGATGATGAGAGAGAGACACCGAAACTCCAAATATACAGCAGCAGGCATCGTCAGGGTCGGGATCAAACCCACGACCTCCTGTATACCAGGTGAGGGATTTAACATCTCCGAGTCACCGTGATGATGATGATGAGAGAGACACACCGAAACTCCAAATAAACAGCAGCAGGCATCGTCAGGGTCGGGATCGAACCCACGACCTCCTGCACACCAGGCGAGGTAGTCAACATCTCCTAGCCACCGTGATGATGAGAGAGACACACCGAAACTCCAAATATACAGCAGCAGGCATTGTCTGGGTCGGGATCAAATCCACGACCTCCTGCACACCAGGCGAGGGAGTTAACATCTCCCAGTCACCGTGATGGTGATGATGATGAGAGAGACGCAAACTCCAAATAAACATCAGCAGGCATCGTCAGGGTCGGGATCAAACCCACTCACTTCCTGCACATACCAGGCGAGGTAGTCAACATGGGGGCGGGTGGTGGTGGTGGTGGTGGGCACACCCAAAACCGGTAGCGTATTTGATATTCACGCGCCAGCCACGTTAGCCGTGGCCAGGAGATGAAACTCGGGGCGCTCCCTCGCGCCAGGGCGGGCTGGGCGGGCTGGGCGTGGCGCTCAACGCGCCCGCAAAGCAACAGGCCCCTCGGCTAAGGGGCTGGGGGGGGGGCGGTCCTTGCCGCGTGCGGTCGCGTGACAAAATGCACGGCGATTATTAAACAACGCTCAGTCCCACCTTGTCCGTGGAATTAATTTTTTGTTCTTCTCTTGTTGAAGATGCACAAATCACAGAAGACGATAAAAAGGCTCCCACCGCAGGCCAGAGGTCGCAAACGGGTTTTGATTCCTTACCCGTACCCGTACCCGGCCGCACCAGGGTCGAAAACGGGTACCCGTACCCTACCCGATACCCGGCTACCCGTACCCGGCCGGGTATCGGGTAGGGTACGGGTATCGGGTACCCGATTGCGACCTCTGGGACGAAGCCACGTTGCAGGCGCGGGTGGGTTGATTCTAGGAACGTGAATTGTGAGAAGAGACAAGACGTTGGGAAATGAGTGTAGACTGTGTTGCACCACGGCCTGGATCATGTCTGTCTCCCCGGCACTGATGTTCAAGAACATGGCACAATTGTGGCCACGGCATCCAAACGGCGGACCGTTTCGTAAGCCCGCAGGAGACACTAGAGACACGTCAGATACTGCCGGAGATACACGAGAGGTAAGACGACGCAGCAGTGCGGGACTGCGGCCACGCAACGCAAACTGTGGACCGCGCAAGTAAACCCCACTGTGGTCTCCGCTCCTTCAACGGAGGAACTAGAAAAACACATTCCCCTCCTGTGGAGGGAGCTGGTAGGAACGTTGGGTTGCTCGGTCAATGGCCAGGGTCAACGGCGGCGTGGTGTATTCTGCAAATATGCCCGACTGTGAGGGTGGGCACAAGCCGGCGTGAGTAGGTTAAACGTTGAGTTTTATAAGGGCACCACGGGGTGACCAGCCCCTCCCCACCCAGCCCCACCCCTCCCACCCAGCCCCTCCCCACCCTCCCCACCCAGCCCCCCCCCACCCTCCCCTCCCCACCCAGCCTCTCCCCACCCTCCCCACCCAGCCCCTCCCCACCCTCCCCACCCTCCCCACCCAGCACCTCCCCACCCTCCCCTCCCAGCCCCTCCCCACCCAGCCCCTCCCCACCTTCCCCACCCAGCCCCGCCCCACCCTCCCCACCCAGCCCCTCCCCACCCTCCCCACCCAGCCCCTCCCCACCCTCCCCACCCAGCCCCACCCTCCCCACCCAGCCCCTCCCTGCACGACGGACGGACGGACACAAGAATCCCCTGTGGGCTGGTGTAACCAGGAGGTTCCTACCAGTAAAACGACACGAACTCTCTCTCTCTGCCGAAGCCCTCTCTGGTCGTGGGAACGAAGAGGAGGAGGAGGAGATGAGAGAGGCGAGACAAGGCAGGGCAAGGCCCCCGAGTTTCGCCTGTAACAGACTGTTGGGGCAAGTGCCGTTAGCAAGTAGCGATGTTTACTACACACCGCACCAGGTACACATTTTGAGTCTGAGTCGACCTAGGGGAGGCTCAGGGCCGGTTCAGAAAATCGTCACTGGTGTTGGTGGCCGTGAGCGGGAATCGAACTCGGGTCGCCGGGTTCGCAGCGCGGCTCGCTAACCACTACCGCTCCCTCCACGTGCATGCACGCACACGCGGCAAATTGTGTCTGAAAAATAAGAATTCTAAAAAGCGTCAATAAATCTTGACTTGAAGCTTTCGTGACTGCAGGAATTCGTAGTCTTTGGGTGACTTTACCGAAAGACCCAGAGAATATGGAAAGCGTCAAATGATGTGGCCACCATTATTCCAGGCGGCAGCAGCAACAACAGCAGCAGCAGCAATGAGCGTAGAGGCAGATATCCCTCCATTTACGAAAGAGGATGTGATGCATTATTCACAAAAGACACAGGGCGTAGAAAACGAAAAATTTTCGCAAATCGGAAAACGGAATTTCCCCGCCCCCCAATTAATTGAATAAAAAAAACAAAAGAAGTTACGAAACACACGATAGCGCTTTCCGTAAAACACAAAAATAACAATGAAGCACATGGAGACATGAATAAAAATTCATTTGAAAACGAAAAAAAAAATCGGAGCTCACCTTTTTCAGGGAACCCACTAAAAACGACCCGCTGCACATTGGAATGATCGGGGAGCGGTGACGGGGGGAGGAGCTTATCTAGGGGGGAGGAGCTAATCTAGGGGGGAGGAGCTAATCTCAATGTAGCTCCTCCCCCCTCCCCTTAACCAGTATATAAGATCTTGTCTCTTGGATTTCCCTTCACTTGATACAGTAAATTTTGACTGTGACGGTCCCACCTGATGACGGAGACTCGTGTTGCCTCCGAAACGTCCGTGATTTATTCGAGTCATTTTCATTTATTATACTGGTAGGAACGAAGTGAACCAGCCTACAATAGATTATATCGTCCGTCCATCCGTCCGATGTCCGATTAGGTGTAGCAACATCGCCCCCTACTGCAAACACTTGGCAGGACCCTACAAAAACCTTAAGACTCAGTGAGGCTTTCCTGGCTAAACAAGTGTAACATTCCCTTATAATTCCCTGAGATAGTTTTTAATTAAAACATTTAAATTAAAAATTAACTCACAGCGGCCTAAAGCCTACAGCTAGGCCTAAAGCCTAGAACCAGGCCTCAAACTCTCCCTTCGTATCGTACCCCCGCCATTTCATTTTATTATAGCCATTCATTTGTTCGTTCCTACCAGCCCACCCCGCAGGGACCTGGTTATTTTATTTCATTATTATTTTTTTACCACCTACGTGACTTTACCGGAAACAACCTCAGAGTATGAATCCTTGCAGTCGTGAAAGCTTCTAATCTAGAATCACAGCCAGCATTTCCTCCTGATGCCCCCCTCCCTGCCACTGACACGGTCAGTCGAGTTTTCATGAATCGAAGCCAGGGGTGGGTGGGTGGGGTGGGGAGGTCCAGGCAATGTTAATTCTTTGTTTGTTTAAACAAATGTTAAACGCGGAACCTTTTTTGCCAGTTGTTAAAAGTACAAAAAACAAGAACAGCTGTTTTACCCTTTGCTGGCAAACAAAAAACAGGGGTTGCGTGTTGAGACGTTCAAACAGCAAATAGGGCGACAGCTTTAGCGGGGAGTCAAGGACTGCATTAAGGGGCCGTCCATAAATTACGTCACGCGATTGTGGACAATTTTTTACCACCCCCCCCCCTCAAATATGACGTCACAAAACTCTACCCCCCCCCCGCCCCCCAAAAAATAAAACATGCTTCAAATCGCTTTAAACTATTGTCATTGTAGTGCGTATTTAATGTGGCGCTGCACTCTGATGTTGTAGGAGAAAACATGTATTAAAAAGTCTATTTAATTAAGTAGAACGTGTTGTCTATATTTATTTAAAATTACGCATTTTGATGTGACGTCACATTTCTCAACCCCCCCCCCTCGTCACACATCGTCACAAATGTCTGACCCCGCCCCCCCCAGGTGCGTGACGTCATTTATGGACGGCCCCTAACCACACGTGGTACTTAGTGGTGAACATGCAAAGAAACTCTGCTCATTGACAGAAAGCTGTGCCTGGTGTAGGCCAAACCGTTTCAAAGCCAATGCCCCATATATTAGAAAGTTGTTTTTGTTGCATATGTAGTGGTGATAACTACTCGCTGTTCGCAAGCTGTGAGAGAGCGGATCGTAAACAAGGTTTTCCCGCTCAATCAAACGGTCAGGGTCAAAATGGGGTGAGGTAGGATCCAAACGCCAGATTGGGAAGGACCAATCGGAGGGTCCCACAAGGTGGCCGGGGATTGGTCAACCCGGCCACGAACGGGTATAAAAGCCGGAGCGCTGAGAGCTCTTGGCCAGTTCTGCTACACGAAGACCCAAGTCGGCCGAAGACATCTAGGACCCTGGACCAAGCCCTCCAGCCCTTATCAGGGCTCGGGCTCAGAGTAACCAGTGGTCGGGGAGAGATCCCCTAGGTCCAGCTAGAGGACGTTGGGATAGCAGGGAGATTAGATAGCCTGCAGGGTCCGGAGGCTTGTACCTTCTGAGGGTAACGGGTGAGGGGACCATATACCCCCTTAGTGTGATAGGGACTGTGTATTAAGACAATAAACAGTGTGTGCCATAAAGAAGTTTAGGAGTCCATCCTTTACAACACTACACATATAAGAATATAGGTTTGACCCTTTGCCGGCAAATAAAACTGTTGCGTTAAGATGCTCAAACACCAAACTGAAACCACTTTCGATTGAAAGCTTTCGTGACTGCAGGGATTCATCTTCTTGGTTCTTTCGGTAAAGTCACGTAGAAGGAAAATAATAAAATAAGAAAAATAAAACATAATAAAATACAATTCTCACGACGTTTCGGCCACAACGCAAGTATCCGTCCTCAGGTGAAGAACAGGTCTGTCGAGAAGACAGCGTCTGAATTCAGACTGTCTTCTCGACAGACCTCCACCTCATAGACCTGTTCTTCACCTGAGGACGGCTGCTTGCATTGTGGCCGAAACGTCGTGAGAATTGTATTTTATTATGTTTTATTTTTATTATTTTATTATTTCCATTCTACGTGACTTTACCGAAAGAACCAAGAAGATGAAACCACTTTGCGAGAGAAACCACGCGTCTGCATTGACCACATTACACGTGTGGTGAGAACACACAAACACAAAGCCATGCTCTGGTAGTCGAAGCAATCGATTTGGTCGTTCGAACATCTAAACACACCTCCTGTTTGATCGCCAGAAAGGGCTGAAACACCTTTTCTCTTACTCTATGATTCTTTCGGCAAAGTCACATTAGGTCTAAAATAAAATAAAACCGTCTCTTAAAAGCTCTTTTAAACGGACAGTTTTATTTTGTGACTTTACCAAAAGAGCCAAAGAGTACGAATCGTTTCAGTCGCGAAAACTTCAGATCTAGATCGAACCACCTCTATGGGGAGGGTTTCCCACACTTCTGTTAGAGCTTTTAACAGACAGTTATCTTATTTTCTACCCACGTGACTTCACCGAAAGAACCAAAGAGTATGGATCGTTGCAGTCGCGAAAACTTCAGATCTAGATCGAACCACCTCTACGGGGAGGGTTTCCCACACTTCTGTTAGAGCTTTTAACAGAGTTTTTTTTAACACGTAGGCTTTCGCGACCAATACTATTCATAATATAGGTTTTTGGGTCAGATCGCGTTATTTATAAATGTGTTGTAACCCTCCACCACCCGACACAGCCAAATAGTAAAAAAATGTACCCGTAAAAACAAAGTTTTTCACTATAAATCCTTTATATGCGTGGCGGCTAGAGTCATCTCGTCCTCTGGCTTGAGATGGCTGCCACCTATGGGTCAGATGATTTCCTGCCACCATTAAGCAATTGGTAATTAAATATATATATATTTTTCCTAAAAAGTGTAAAATTTTGGGAAAAAAAATTCACGAAAATAAATTGTCACGCACAACGAGTCTGTGTGCAAAATGTCAGCTCGATTGGATCACGGGAAGTGGGTTAAAAAACGACCGAAAGATTTGCACGGTCGTAAGCGCGCAAGCAAGCAAGTGAACTTAATATAAAGGATTTTAAAATGTGTCACGTTTTTCAAAGGACAAAATAATTCACTTCTTTAGCCCACCGGCTGTGCTGAAGAGAGAATCAACAGCAATTAAAATTTTGTGTAGTACGACGTTTCGCTGATAGTTACAATCAGCTTCATCGGGGCAAGAATGGTGAAGCTCTCCTGTTTCTCCCGGTCTTAAATAGAGCAGCAGCATCAGGGTGACGTCATCGTTCAATTCAATTCAATCTGGTGCAGTGATTCGATGCAAAGACCGTTTTTCTTGTTTTTAAATCCTTTATATTAAGTTCGCTTGTTTGCTTACGACCGTGCAAATCTTTCGGTCGTTTTTTTAACCCACTTCCCGTGATCCAATCGAGCTGACATTTTCCACACAGACTCGTTGTGCGTGACAATTAATGTTCGTGAAAAAAAAATTCCAAAATTTTACAATTTTTACGACAAAAATATTATATTTAATTACCAATTGCTTAATGGTGCAATGCAATCATCTGACCCATAGGTGGCAGCCATCTCAAGCCAGAGGACGAGAGGACTCTAGCCGCCACGCATATAAAGGATTTATAGTGAAAAACTTTGTTTTTTACGGGTTATACTTGTTTCCCACGAACGTGAAACGCCCGACGGAACGAACTTCGTGCGACTAACACGCGTTCTGCGCCCTCGCCACCCTTGTGATACGCGGAAAGGCACTGTAAATATCCACCACTTGCCGTGAAATATCGCGCCAAAGAGTTCTTATTTTTTTTGTCGCGCACGACAACGCACGCACGCACGCCGAAACTTCTTCCGAAACCGCACGTAGCCGTCGTTGTACTGCACTTCTACGCTTCCGCGCCTTCGCCAGGTCGGCGTTAACCGGCGGCGTTCAGAGCGGTTGTCATCCAGCAGTGGAGTGACAAAGGGGCGTCCTTGTGCGTGCCGTGCAGTGTCCGCGCGTGATGGTGGTGCACGGTGGACGGGTAGGATGGCAGTCGGAGTTGAGGCGTTCTTCTGAAGGCTTTATTTAAGGCCTCGACACAGAGGCGTGGTTTCTCTGTGTGCCTATGTTTGTGCTCTCTCTATGTATCTCTGTGATATCTGTCTCTGCTTATATGTCTGTCAATATGTCTCTGGTTCTGTGTTTTATCTCTCTCTCAAATTTAGCATTCTCAGGAAGAACGTAATCAACCAGGTAGGGTGTTGACTGTTCTGTTATCCGATTCTCTCTGTTGTATTACATTACATTTATAAGTATACTAGATTTGTGTTTCTATTTCATTTATACCTGATGACGATTGCTTGTGTTGCAATCGAAACTTCGTATGCTAGTATTTAATTTAATTTATTATTTTATCTTTATACGTCACTTTACCGAAAGAACCAAAGAATAATTCCTGCTGTCACGAAAGCTCCAAATTAAGTTTGTGTATGTTGAACTTCGTTCGCACCGTACGTAGCCAACCGTCATAATCGGAGGTCCGGGTGAAGGACGCAAAAAGGAGTTCTAAAGAAATGAGTTTTAAATCCATGCGATTTTAAAGTTGCATAGCTCCGGTAGCATCCTAATATCAGACGGCCGCATCGTCAAAATCACCACCCCCACCATCAACGTCAACGTCCCCCATTTCCTCACCATGCAGCTACCTCCTCAATATGACCACCATCAAAAACATCGTCACCACCATCACGTCTGTGTGTGTGTGTACGTTGAACTTCTTTCGCACCGTACGTAGCCAAACGTGCCCATCGACAACAAGCTAAACACGAAAAGGCAGTTCCAATGAATCGAGTTTTCAATCTCGACGATTTTAAAAGTTTGCACGGCTCCGGCGGTTTCCTAACATCGTCAAGAAGAGCGTTCCAGACGGCCGCGAGAAACGCGTCTGAAAGCGCCGAGCGACGGATGCGGTGACCGCCGCCTTTGCTCCACGATTAGCCAAAATCCGCTGCGGCTGCGGCTGCTGCTGCTGCGGCTGCTCCGGCTGCTGCTGCTGCTGCGGCTGCTGCTGCTGCTGCGGCTGCTGCTGCTGCGGCTGCTGCTGCTGCTGCGGCTGCTGCTGCTGCGGCTGCTGCTGCTGCTACGAGGATGACCGGAGGTTTTTGCGCGATTGATTCATGCTCCTTACACAAAAGAGCAAACCGATGCTCCACCAGTACCGCAACACACCACGCACACACTCTCTGTGTCGAGCTTGTACGTTCTCTCCCTCCCCCCATCCTGTTCTGCACGGATCGCCCTCTGGGTTCTCAGAAGAAAAAAATTAACCCGTAAAAACAAAGTTTTTCACTATAAATCCTTTATATGCGTGTTCAATGGGCCACAACCCAGCCCACATTGGTCTTTGAAACGGGCGGCTAGAGTCCTCTCGTCCTCTGGCTTGAGATGTCTGCCACCTATGGGTCAGATGATTGCCTGCCACCATTAAGCAATTGGTAATTAAATATAAAAACAAATTCCTAAAAAGTGGAAAATTTTGAGAAAATTTTTTTTCACGAAAATACATTGTCACGCACAACGAGTCTGTGTGCAAAATGTCAGCTCGATTGGATCACGGGAAGTGGGTTAAAAACGACCGAAAGATTTGCACGGTCGTAAGCGCGCAAGCAAGCACGCAAGCACGCAAGCAAGCAAGCGAACTTAATATAAAGGATTTTAAAAAGAACAACCCCTTCATACAATGTAAATGGTATTGGCCAAAACACACACCACCCTCCCCTCCCGCCCCACCAGTGCTGAGAAATTACCAGCGACTTTACACAACTGGGATTACCGCTCTGATGACGCAAGGTTCATGGGACTTTGTGAGGCTTTCCTGGGCAAACAAGCTCAAAACAAGCTCAAAACAAGCTTAAGGGGCCTCGGACACGGTGGATAGGAGATGTTATCGCCCTCGCCTGGTAAACAGGAGGTGTCGTGGGTTCGATCCCGACCCTGACGATGCCTCCTGTTGTATATTTAGAGTTGGTGGTATTTCTTTCATCATCATCATCATCACAGTTGCGAGATGTTAACTACCTCGCCTGGTGTACAGGAGGTCGTGGGTTCGATCCCGACACTGACGATGCCTGCTGTTGTATATTTGGAGTTTGCGGTGTTTCTCTCTGATCATCATCATCACAATGACGAGATGTTGAGTACCTCGCCTGGTATACAGGAGGTCGTGGGTTCGATCTCGACCCTGACAATGCCTGCTACTGTATATTTGGAGTTTGTGGTGTTTCTCTCTCATCATCATCATCACGTGGCTAGGAGATGTTAACTACCTCGCCTGGTATACAGGAGGTGTCGTGGGTTCGATCCCGACCCTGACGATGCCTGCTGTTGTATATTTGGAGTTTGCGGTGTCTCTCTCATCATCATCACGGTGGCTAGGAGATGTTAACTACCTCGCCTGGTATGCAGGAGGTCGTGGGTTCGATCCCGACCCTGACGATGCCTGCTGCTGTATATTTGGAGTTTGAGTGTCTCTCTCTCATCATCATCACGGTGGCTAGGAGATGTTAACTACCTCGCCTGGTAAACAGGAGGTCAGGGTTCGATCCCGACCCTGACGATGCCTGCTGCTGTATATTTGCAGTTTGCGTGTCTCTCTCTCATCATCATCACAGTTGCGAGATGTTAACTACCTCGCCTGGTGTACAGGAGGTGTCGTGGGTTCGATCCCGACACTGACGATGCCTGCTGTTGTATATTTGGAGTTTGCGGTGTTTCTCTCTGATCATCATCACAATGACGAGATGTTGAGTACCTCGCCTGGTATACAGGAGGTCGTGGGTTCGATCTCGACCCTGACAATGCCTGCTGCTGTATATTTGGTGTTTGTGGTGTTTCTCTCTCATCATCATCATCACGGTGGCTAGGAGATGTTAACTACCTCGCCTGGTATACAGGAGGTGTCGTGGGTTCGATCCCGACCCTGACGATGCCTGCTGTTGTATATTTGGAGTTTGCGGTGTCTCTCTCATCATCATCACGGTGGCTAGGAGATGTTAACTACCTTGCCTGGTGTACAGGAGGTCGTGGGTTCGATCCCGACCCTGACGATGCCTGCTGCTGTATATTTGCAGTTTGCGTGTCTCTCTCTCATCATTATCACGGTGGCTAGGAGATGTTAACTACCTCGCCTGGTATACAGGAGGTGTCGTCGGTTCGATCCCGACCCTGACGATGCCTGCTGTTGTATATTTGGAGTTTGCAGTGTCTCTCTCATCATCATCACGGTGGCTAGGAGATGTTAACTACCTCGCCTGGTATGCAGGAGGTCGTGGGTTCGATCCCGACCCTGACGATGCCTGCTGCTGTATATTTGCAGTTTGCGTGTCTCTCTCTCATCATTATCACGGTGGCTAGGAGATGTTAACTACCTCGCCTGGTATACAGGAGGTGTCGTCGGTTCGATCCCGACCCTGACGATGCCTGCTGTTGTATATTTGGAGTTTTCAGTGTCTCTCTCATCATCATCACGGTGGCTAGGAGATGTTAACTACCTCGCCTGGTGTACAGGAGGTCGTGGGTTCGATCCCGACCCTGACGATGCCTACTGCTGTATATTTGCAGTTTGCGTGTCTCTCTCTCATCATTATCACGGTGGCTAGGAGATGTTAACTACCTCGCCTGGTGTACAGGAGGTCGTGGGTTCGATCCCGACACTGACGATGCCTGCTGTTGCTGTATATTTGGAGTTGGTGGTGTTTCTCTCTGATCATCATCATCACAATGACGAGATGTTGAGTACCTCGCCTGGTGTACAGGAGGTCGTGGGTTCGATCCCGACCCTGACTACGCCTGCTGCTGTATATTTGCAGTTTGCGTGTCTCTCTCGTTCTCTCTCTCTCTCATTCTCTCTCACCGTTATGGCGTGAATTTTTCCCCCCGTGTCCTCCGGGTTTTCCTCCTTCCCCATTTAGAATCGACGTGCGTTCACAGTATTCAGTTGTTATAGATGTCCACATGGTGATGAAGCCACCTCGTTCAGCCGTCTCGGGGCAAAGGTCGCTTCTGAAGAAGAAGAGCTGTATGGCTCAATGCGTCTTAACCTGATCAAATAAAAATTAACCCGTTAAAACAAAGTTTTTCACTATAAATCCTTTACATGCGTGGCATCGGTGTGGCTAGAGTCCTCTCGTCCTCTGGCTTGAGATGGCTGCCACTTATGGGTCAGATGATTGTGTGCCAGCATTAACCAATTGGTAAATAAATATTTAATTGCTTTTCGCTAAACAGTGTAACATTTTGGAACAAAACATTTTCACGAAAATTCATTGTCACGCACAACGAGTCTGTGTGCAAAATGTCAGCTCGATTGGATCACGGGAAGTGGGTTAAAAAACGACCGAAAGATTTGCACGGTCCTAAGCAAGCAAGCGAACTTAATATAATTTTTTTTAAAAAGAAACACAACGGGACCTTGTTCGTCTTCTTGGTTCTTTCGGTAAAGTCACATAGAAGGGAAGTAATACAATAATAAAAAATAAAACATAATAAAATAATTCTCACGACGTTTCGGCCAGGACGGCTGCTTGCGTTGTGGCCGAAACGTCGTGAGAATTATTTTGTTATGTTTTATTTTTATTATTTTATTACTTCCCTTCTTCGTGACTTTACCGAAAGAACCAAGAAGATGAATCCCTGCAGTCACAAAAGCTTTAACTCGAAATTTAATGCGACCTTTAAAACATTTATATTAAGTTCGCTTGCTTGCTTAGGACCATGCAAATCTTTCGGTCGTTTTTTAACCCACTTCCCGTGATCCAATCGAGCTGACATTTTGCACACAGACTCGTTGTGCGTGGCAATGCATTTTCGTGAAAAAAAATTCCTAAATTTTACACTGTTTAGGGAAAAAAATTAAATATTTAATTACCAATTGTTTAATGCTGCCAGACAATCATCTGACCCATATGTGGCAGCCATCTCAAGCCAGAGGACGAGAGGACTCTAGCCGCCACGCATATAAAGGATTTATAGTAAAAAACTTTGTTTTTACGGGTTAATTTTTTACCACCTCGAGCACGAGGTTTTGCCGGTGATTGCAACGGGCTTCATCAGGCGACAGCCTACGTGTTTTAAACAAACCCGGTGGTTTCAAATGCGCGGTCCAAGGGGGGTGTGTCCTCTTGGCGTGCACTAGCGGATGATGTCTTCTCGGCGAAAGTGGTTCCCCGCTCTGAAAAGATTAGTGAAGGTCCCACCGCCCAAGGTTTGACTCGGCCAGACGTTGTGTGTGACGGCCTTCGTGTTGGACAAACTCGGGGGGCGGAAATGGGGGGGCAGGTGGGGGGGGCTGCGAGGTGAGCGTTACGGTTGTGGCACCTTGGTATGTGCAAGAAAAAATTAACCCGTAAAAACAAAGTTTTTCACTATAAATCCTTTATATGCGTGGCGGCTAGAGTCCTCTCGTCCTCTGGCTTGAGATGGCTGCCACCTATGGGTCAGATGATTGCCTGCCACCATTAAGCAATTGGTAATTAAATATCATTTTTTTTCCCTAAAAAGTGTAAAATTTTGGAACAAATTTTTCACGAAAATTAATTGTCACGCACAACGAGTCTGTGTGCAAAATATCAGCTCGATTGGATAACGGGAAGTGGGTTAAAAAACGACCGAAAGATTTGCACGGTCGTAAGCGCGCAAGCAAGCAAGCGAACTTAATATAAAGGATTTAAAAATGTTGTGGATTTGCTCTCCAACGCACCCGGTGTTGCTGTAGTCGTAGCGAATTGGCCATGTTCTGTTGTTTACGTGACAAACCTCAACAATTGGCTGCGTCGGCTGGCGGCGGGTCTAACGACGCATTTATGCTACGAGACATCTCCTTTACCAGTGGCAAAATATAGTAGTAGGTTTTTACCCTTTAAACTGGTACAAAAACTGACACCTTTATACAACTTCTTGGTTCTTTCGGTAAAGTCACGTAGAATGGAAATAATAAAATAATACAAATAAAGCATAATAAAATTAGTTTATGTTTTATTTGTATTAAAACATAATACAATTATTTTATTATGTTTAATTTTTATTATTTTATTATTTCCATTCTACGTGACTTTACCAAAAGAACCAAGAAGATGAATCCCTGCAGTTACGAAAGCTTTAAATCGACCTTTATACAAGGCATCATGTTTGCAATAACCACAACAATAACCACCTCAATACTCTGATAGTTGCGCTGTTTTTGAGTTGTACGCCTTTTGGCGTCATATGGTCCAACACCGTGTGAGACTAGGCTCTAAGAAAAGATGTCTCGGGTGTGGACCAATCAACTTCAAGGACAGTGCATATCATTATCATCATCATCAGAGTTGTTTCTTGTTGTTTGCATTTTGACTGCTTGTGTTGTGGTTATTGCAAACATGATGCCTTGTATAAAGGTGTCAGTTTTGTACATTATGGACTGTTGGGTTCGATTGACAGCACGGTGATGATGATGACGATGATGATGGAAACTTAATTTGGAGCTTTCGTGACTGCAGGAATTATTCTTTGGTTCTTTCGGTAAAGTGACGTACAAAGATAAAATAATAAATTAAATACTAGCATACGACGTTTCGATTGCAACACAAGCAATCATTGTCAGGTATAAATTAAATAGAAACACAAATCTAGTAAGCTTAGAAATGTAATGTAATACAACAGAGAGAGTCGGATAACATAACAGTCAACAACCCTACCTGGTTGATTACGTTCTTCCTGAGAATGCTAAATTTGAAAGAGAGATAAAACACAGAACCAGAGACATATAGACAGACATATAAGCAGACAGATATCACAGAGATACATAGAGAGAGAACAAACATTTAGCATTCTCAGGAAGAACGTAATCAACCAGGTAGGATGTTGACTGTTATGTTATCAGACTCTCTGTTGTAGTAGTGTATAGTGTAGTGTAGTAGTGTATTGTAGTGTATAGTGTAGTGTAGTAGTGTATAGTGTATAGTGTAGTGTATAGTGTAGTATGTAGTGTAGTAGTGTATAGTGTAGTAGTGTATAGTGTAGTAGTGTAGTGTGTAGTGTAGTGTGTAGTGTAGTAGTGTATAGGTAGGGTGTTGACTGTTATATTATCCGACTCTCTGTTGTATTACATTACATTTATAAGTATACTAGATTTGTGTTTCTATTTCATTTATACCTGATGACGATTGCTTGTGTTGCAATCGAAACGTCGTATGCTAGCATTTAATTTATTACTTTCTCTTTACACGCGACTTTACCGAAAGAACCAAAGAATGATGACGATGATGGAGCCAGTGGGCCGCGCTAAAGGTCACCAGGCGATGGCCTTGCACAAAAAGTTCGGGCCGAGTCAACCTAGGGGAGAGACACTGCGGTACAGTACACCTGTGCTAGTGCCTATGACCACCGTTCTTTATTTAACGAGCTGACAACTCTGTTGAGAATCACACAGGGACCAACACCATTAACGCGCGTTAATGGTGTACACTCCTGTACACGTATATACAAAGACAAAGATCCCCTGTGTAGCCTGTAACAGACTGTAGGGGCAAGTGCTGTTAGCGAGCAGAACCTGTGAAGGCCGGCACGGCACACGAGGGGGGTGGGTGGCCAACACCACCACGCCCGGCCGCCTTTGTCTCCCCCAGTGGCGATGTTTACTACACACCGCACCAGGTACTCATTTGAGGCTGAGTCGACCTAGAGGAGGCCCAGGATCAGTTCAGATAATCGTCACTGGGGGTTGGCCGTGAGCGGGAATCGAACTCGGGTCGCCGGGTTCGTAGCGCAGCGTAGCGCTAACCGCTGCACTACCACTCTCCGTACACGTACACGCGCACACACCTGTAGAGGTATTCAAATACACGCCCACACACCTGTACACACACACCTGTACACACACACACCTGCACACACACACACCTGCACACACACACACCTGCACACACACCTGCACACACACACACACACCTGTACACACACGCGTGTACACACACACACCTGCACACACACACACACCTGCACACACCTGTACACCTGCACACACACACACCTGCACACACACCTCTGTACACACACGCGTGTACACACACACATCTGTACACACACACCTCTACACACATACCTGTACACATACACACCGCTGTACACACACGCGTGTACACACACACACGCGTGTACACACACACACACGTGTACACACACACACCTCTACACACACACCTCTGTACACACACCTGTACACACACACACCTCTGTACACACACCTGTACACACACACACACCTGTACACACACACACACCTGTACACACACGCACACCTGTACACACACCTGCACACACACACACACCTGTACACACACACTTCTACACACACACACCTCTACACACACACACCTGTACACACACGCACACCTGTACACACACCTGTGTACACACACGCGTGTACACACACACACACCTCTGTACACACACGCGTGCACACACACACACCTGCACACACACACACCTGTACACACACACACCGCCGTTCGCCACTAACTGGCGGCGACGTCACCACGGCGCCTGTACCAGGCTAGGTTCCCTTTGAGGCCACGTGGCGTGTAGAAGGAACGCCTGCCGGCAGGAAGTCACGGAACACACCCAGCTGACTGACCGTGCACATAGCAACAAAGACAAAGATCCCCCGTGTAGCCTGTAACAGACTGTTGGGGCAAGTGCTGTTAGCGAGTAGCAGCACCTGTGAAGGCCGGCACTGTGGCACACGAGGGGGTGGGTGGCCAGCACCACGCCCGGCCGCCTTTGTCTCCCCCGGTGGCGATGTTTACTACACACCGCACCGGATACTCCTTTGAGGCCGAGTCGACCTAGGGGAGGCCCAGGACCGGTTCAGATAATCGTCGCGGGTGTGTGCCGTGAGCGGTGTCGCTGGGTTCGTATCGCCAGTGCGCTAACCGCTGCACCACCGCTCCCGACACATACCAACACACCTGTACACACACACTGTACACACACACACACACTGTAACAAAGATCACCCGTATAGCCCGAATAGACTGTCGGGGCAAGTGCTGTTAACAAGTAGCACCTATGAAGGCCGGCGCGGCACACGAGGGGGTGGGAAGGCCAGCACCCCGCCCGACCGCCTTTGTCTCCCTAGTGGCGATGTTCACTACACACCGCACCAGGTACTCATTTGAGCCAGAGTCATTTCACACACACACACCCTGCTGTACACACACTCACCTTGTACACGTGTACACGTATCCACACGCTCACCTGTACACACACTCTTACGTGTACACGTACACACACTCTCACCTGCACACACACACGCTCACCTGTACACACTCTCACGTGTACACACACTCACCTGTACACACACTCACCTGTACACGTGTACACGTATCCACACGCTCACCTGTACACACACTCACCTTGTACAAGTGTACATGTATCCACACGCTCACTTGTACACACACTCACCACACACACACGCTCACCTGTACACACACACGCTCACCTGTACACACACACACTCACACGCTCACCTGTACACACACTCACCTGTACACACACTCACACGCTCACCTGTACACACACACGCTCACCTGTACACACACACGCTCACCTGTACACACACACACACACGCTCACCTGTACACACACACGCTCACCTGTACACACACTCACCTGTACACGTATCCACACGCTCACCTGTACATACACACTCACCTTGTACACGTTCTCTCGTTCTCTCTCAGGCTCACACCCATTCACTTTGTTCCACGTCACCCACAGCTGAAGGTGGGGGGGGGGGATGGTGGTGGGTAGGGGGGGGGTCACACCCTGGGATACACCCAACCTCACCCACCCATCCACCCCCATCATCACCATCCGCACAGACAAAGATCCCCCGTATAGCCTCCAGCCACACTGATGGGGCAAGTGCTGTCGGCGAGTCAGCGAGCACCTATGAAGGCCGGCACCGTGGCACACACGTGGGGGGTGGGGTGGTCAACGACCACGCCCGGCCGTCTTTGTATCTCCTCCCCCCCCCCTCACCCCCCCCCCCCCGTGGCGACGTTTACTACGCACCGCTACACCAGGTACTCATTTGTGGCTGAGTCGACCTAGGGGAGGCCCAGGAACGGTTGTGCCGTTCCCCGCAATCACCATCATCACCATCACCAATGACATCACAATCGCCAACACCACTACCAACCACATCACCAACACCATCGCTATCACCATCACCAACCTACATCACAATCACCATCATCAACACACACATCACAATCACCATCACACTAACCCCATCGCTATCACCATCACACTAACGCCATCGCAATCACCATCATCAACACACACATCGCAATCACCATCACACTAACCCCATCGCTATCACCATCATCAACACACATCACAATCACCATCACACTAACCCCATCGCTATCACCATCACACTAACGCCATCGCAATCACCATCATCAACACACACATCGCAATCACCATCACACTAACCCCATCGCTATCACCATCATCAACACACACATCACAATCACCATCACACTAACGCCATCGCTATCACCATCATCAACACACACATCGCAATCACCATCACACTAACCCCATCGCTATCACCATCATCAACACACACATCACAATCACCATCACACTAACGCCATCGCTATCACCATCATCAACACACACATCGCAATCACCATCACACGAACCCCATCGCTATCACCATCACCAATGTCATCACTCATCCCCAACTATTAACAACAACCCTGATCCTAACCATGCAGCACGGACCCTACACAAGGCTAATCCGATATAAAGCACCAACCCTACAACTCAACCATAATCCCATGAGCCCTAACACCACACACACACATCCTCAATACCAACCCTAAACCCTAACCCTACCACCAACCCTACAACTCAACCTTAATCCCAAACCTAACACCACACACACAACCTCAATACCAACCCTAAACCCTAACCCTACCACCAACCCTACAACTCAACCATAATGCCAACCCTAACACCACACACACAACCTCAATACCAACCCTAAACCCTAACCCTACCACCAACCCTACAACTCAACCATAATCCCAACCCTAACATCACACACACATCCCCAATTCCAACCCTAAACCTGCCACCAACCCTACAACTCAACTGTAATCCCAACCCTAAACACCACACACACATCCTCAATACCAACCCTACACCCTCCTAACCCTACCACCAACCCTACAGCTCAACCATAAACCCAAACCCTAACACCACACACACACCCTCAATGCCAACCCTAAACCCTAACCCTGCCACCAACCCTACAACTCAACCATAATCCCAAACCTAACACCACACACACACATCCTCAATTCCAACCCTAAACCCTAACCCTGCCACCAACCCTACAACTCAACCGTAATCCCAACCCTAACACCACACACACATCCTCAATACCAACCCTAAACCCTAACCCTGCCACCAACCCTACAACTCAACCATAATCCCAAACCTAACACCACACACACATCCTCAATTCCAACCCTAAACCCTAACCCTGCCACCAACCCTACAACTCAACCATAATCCCAACCCTAACACCACACACACATCCTCAATACCAACCCTAAACCCTCCTAACCCTACCACCAACCCTACAACTCAACCATAATCCTAACCCTAACACCACACACACACATCCTCAATGCTAACCCTAAACCCTAACCCTACCACCAACCCTACAACTCAACCATAATCCTAACCCTAACACCACACACACACATCCTCAATGCTATCCCTAAACCCTAACCCTACCACCAACCCTACAACTCAACCATAATCCTAACCCTAACACCACACACACACATCCTCAATGCTAACCCTAAACCCTAACCCTACCACCAACCCTACAACTCAACCATAATCCTAACCCTAACACCACACACACACATCCTCAATGCTAACCCTAAACCCTAACCCTACCACCAACCCTACAACTCAACCATAATCCTAACCCTAACACCACACACACACATCCTCAATGCTAACCCTAAACCCTAACCCTACCACCAACCCTACAACTCAACCATAATCCTAACCCTAACACCACACACACACATCCTCAATGCAAACCCTAAACCCTAACCCTACCACCAACCCTACAACTCAACCATAATCCTAACCCTAACACCACACACACACATCCTCAATACCAACCCTAAACCCTAACCCTACCACCAACCCTACAACTCAACCATAATCCCATGAGCCCTAACACCACACACACACATCCTCAATGCTAACCCTAAACCCTAACCCTACCACCAACCCTACAACTCAACCATAATCCTAACCCTAACACCACACACACACATCCTCAATACCAACCCTAAACCCTAACCCTACCACCAACCCTACAACTCAACCATAATCCCATGAGCCCTAACACCACACACACACATCCTCAATACCAACCCTAAACCCTAACCCTACCACCAACCCTACAACTCAACCATAATCCCAACCCTAACACCACACACACACCCTCAATGCCAACCCTAAACCCTCCTAACCCTACCACCAACCCTACAACTCAACCTTAATCCCAACCCTAACACCACACACACAACCTCAATTCCAACCCTAAACCCTAACCCTACCACCAACCCTACAACTCAACCATAATCCCAAACCTAACACCACACACACATCCTCAATGTCAACCCTAAACCCTAACCCTACCACCAACCCTACAACTCAACCATAATCCCAAACCTAACACCACACACACACATCCTGAATTCCAACCCTAAACCCTCCTAACCCTACCACCAACCCTACAACTCAACCATTATCCCAACCCTAACGCCACACACACACACCCTCAATACCAACCCTAAACCCTAACCCTACCACCAACCCTACAACTCAACCATAATCCCAAACCTAACACCACACACACACACCCTTAATACCAACCCTAAACCCTAACCCTACCACCAACCCTACAACTCAACCATAATCCCAAACCTAACACCACACACACACACCCTCAATACCAACCCTAAACCCTAACCCTACCACCAACCCTACAACTCAACCATTATCCCAACCCTAACGCCACACACACATCCTCAATGCCAACCCTAAACCCTAACCCTGCCACCAACCCTACAACTCAACCATAATCCCAACCCTAACACCACACACACACCCTCAATGCCAACCCTAAACCCTAACCCTACCACCAACCCTACAACTCAACCATAATCCTAACCCTAACACCACACACACACCCTCAATGCCAACCCTAAACCCTCCTAACCCTACCACCAACCCTACAACTCAACCTTAATCCCAACCCTAACACCACACACACAACCTCAATTCCAACCCTAAACCCTAACCCTACCACCAACCCTACAACTCAACCATAATCCCAAACCTAACACCACACACACATCCTCAATGTCAACCCTAAACCCTAACCCTACCACCAACCCTACAACTCAACCATAATCCCAAACCTAACACCACACACACACATCTTCAATTCCAACCCTAAACCCTAACCCTACCACCAACCCTACAACTCAACCATAATCCCAAACCTAACACCACACACACACATCCTCAATTCCAACCCTAAACCCTAACCCTACAACTCAACCATAATCCCAAACCTAACACCACACACACACACCCTCAATACCAACCCTAAACCCTAACCCTACCACCAACCCTACAACTCAACCATTATCCCAACCCTAACGCCACACACACATCCTCAATGCCAACCCTAAACCCTAACCCTACCACCAACCCTACAACCCCAATCTCAACCCTACCACGAATCCTAACCCGAACACTTAACCCTACACCCTAACCCCCACAACCTCTACAGTAACATAGCCCGCATCACAAAGCCTTACATCTCAAATTCTGAGACAAAGACAAAGATGCCCCGTGTAGCCTTCAACAGATTGATGGGGCAAGTGCTGTTCGCGAGCACCTATGAAGGCCGGCACGGCACATGAAGAGGGGGGGTGGGTGGGTGGGGGTGGATAGCACCACGCACGACTTCTTTTGCACCGTACTATCCAACCGTGCTAATCGGAGGTGTAACAAACTACACACTACACACACTCACTACCACACACTCAATACACACTCACTACCACACACTCAATACAAAGATCCCCTGTGAAGGCCGGAACGGCACACGAGGGGGTGGGTGGCCAGCACCACGCCCGGCCGCCTTTGTCTCCAAAGTGGTGAAACACACACACATCACAACCAGGCTACCCATTTGAGGCTGAGTCGACCTAGGGGAGGCTCAGGACCGTTTCAAATGCATCCACAGAAAATGCACAGACAGCAACGCAATGGACAGAGACATGCACACACGAACACACGTACACATGTACACATACACAGAAAGATAAACACACGTACACACAAATATAAACACACGGCCACACACAGAGATCAACACACGTACACACACAGACACACACAGAGATCAACACACGTACACACACAGACACACACAGAGATCAACACACGTACACACACAGACACACACAGAGATAAACACACCGGACATACACAGAGATAAAGACACCGGACATACACAGAGACACACACAGAGATAAACACACCGGACATACACAGAGATAAACACACCTACACACACAGAGACACACACAGAGATAAACACACCGGACATACACAGAGATAAACACACGTGCACGTGTACACAAAGATAAAGATCCCCCATATAGCCTTGACAGACTGTAGGGGCAAGTGCTGTTAGCAAGCACCTGTGTACACACGTGTGTGTGTGTGTGTACACACACACACACGTGTGTACACACACACGCGCACACACAGAGATAAACACACGTGTACACGTACACACACAGAGATAAACACACACAGGTACACACAGAGATAAACACACTGGACACACACAGAGATAAACACACACAGGTACACACACAGAGATACACACACCGGACACACACAGAGATACACACACCGGACACACACAGAGATAAACACACACAGGTACACACACAGAGATAAACACACACAGGTACACACACAGAGATAAACACACACAGGTACACACACAGAGATAAACACACACAGGTATACACACAGAGATAAACACACACAGGTACACACACAGAGATAAACACACACAGGTACACACACAGAGATAAACACACACAGGTACACACACAGAGATAAACACACACAGGTACACACACAGAGATAAACACACACAGGTACACACACAGAGATAAACACACACAGGTACACACACAGAGATAAACACACACAGGTACACACACAGAGATAAACACACACAGGTACACACACAGAGACACACACACAGAGACACACACATAGACACACACGGACAGAGACACACACACAGAGACACACACAGAGACACACACACAGAGACACACACAGAGACACACACACACACACAGAGACACACACACAGAGACACACACACAGAGACACACACACCGAGAGAGACACACAGACACACACACACAGACACACACACACAGACACACACACACAGACACACACACACAGACACACACACACAGACACACACACACAGACACACGTACACACACACAGAGACACACACACACAGAGACACACACACACACGGACAGAGAGAGAGAGAGAGCGAGAGACCCTTGCTGGTGCACGCTGCTCGTGTTCATTCATCCAACACACGCGGTGGCCATTTTACAAACAACCACCGACACAGAAGTTGTTGTTGTTGTTGTCTCCTGGGGGGGGGGCGATGAATAGGTGGTGGTGGGGGGGTCCATCGATCTGGTGGTGGGTAGGGATGAATAGGATGGGGGGGGGGGGTGAATAGGTGGTGGTGGTGGGGGGGGGTCCATCGATCTGGTGGTGGGTAGGGATGAATAGGGGTGGGGGGCTTCATCGATTTGGTGGTGGGTAGGGATGAATAGGATGGGGGGGGGATGAATAGGTGGTGGTGGTGGGGGGGGGTCCATCGATCTGGTGGTGGGAAGGGATGAATAGGGGTGGGGGGCTTCATCGATTTGGTGGTGGGTAGGGATGAATAGGATGGGGGGGGGATGAATAGGTGGTGGTGGTGGGGGGGGTCCATCGATCTGGTGGTGGGTAGGGATGAATAGGGTGGAGGGCTTCATCGATTTGGTGGTGGGTAGGGATGAATAGGGTGGGGGGCTTCATCGATTTGGTGGGTAGGGATGAATAGGGTGGGGGGGGCTTCATCGATTTGGTGGTGGGTAGGGATGAATAGGGGGGGGCTTCATCGATTTGGTGATGGGTAGGGATGAATAGGGTGGTGGGGGCTTCATCGATTTGGTTGTGGGTAGGGATGAATAGGGTGGGGGGGGGCTTCATCGATTTGGTGGTGGGTAGGGATGAATAGGGTGGTGGGGGCTTCATCGATTTGGTGGTGGGTAGGGATGAATAGGGTGGGGGGGGCTTCATCGATTTGGTGGTGGGTAGGGATGAATAGGGTGGGGGGGGGGCTTCATCGATTTGGTGGTGGGTAGGGATGAATAGGGTGGGGGGGGCTTCATCGATTTGGTGGTGGGTAGGGATGAATAGGGTGAGGGGCTTCATCGATTTGGTGATGGGTAGGGATGAATAGGGTGGGGGGGGCTTCATCGATTTGGTGATGGGTAGGGATGAATAGGGTGGGGGGGGGCTTCATCGATTTGGTGATGGGTAGGGATGAATAGGGTGGTGGGCTTCATCGATTTGGTGGTGGGTAGGGATGAATAGGGTGGGGGGGGGGCTTCATCGATTTGGTGGTGGGTAGGGATGAATAGGGTGGGGGGGGGGGCTTCATCGATTTGGTGGTGGGTAGGGATGAATAGGATGGGGGCTTCATCGATTTGGTGGTGGGTAGGGATGAATAGGGTGGGGGGGGGGCTCCATCGATTTGGTGGTGGGTAGGGATGAATAGGGTGGGGGGGGCTTCATCGATTTGGTGATGGGTAGGGATGAATAGGGTGGGGGGGGGGCTTCATCGATTTGGTGGTGGGTAGGGATGAATAGGGTGGAGGGAGTCTCCATCGATCTGGTGGTGGGTAGGGATGAATAGGGTGGGGGGGCTTCATCGATCTGGTGGTGGGTAGGGATGAATAGGGTGGGGGGGGCTTCATCGATTTGGTGGTGGGTAGGGATGAATAGGGTGGGGGGGGGCTTCATCGATTTGGTGGTGGGTAGGGATGAATAGGGTGGGGGGGGCTTAATCGATTTGGTGGTGGGTAGGGATGAATAGGGTGGGGGGGGCTTCATCGATTTGGTGGTGGGTAGGGATGAATAGGGTGGGGGGGGGCTCCATCGATCTGGTAGTGGGTAGGGATGAATAGGGGGGGGGCTTCATCCATTTGGTGGTGGGTAGGGATGAATAGGGTGGGGGGGCTTCATCGATTTGGTGGTGGGTAGAGATGAATAGGGTGGGGGGGGGGGCTTCATCGATTTGGTGGTGGGTAGGGATGAATAGGGGGGGCTTCATCGATTTGGTGGTGGGTAGGGTTGAATAGGGTGGGGGCTTCATCGATTTGGTGGCGGGTAGGGGTGAATAGGGTGGGGGGGGGCTTCATCGATTTGGTGGTGGGTAGGGATGAATAGGGGGGGGCTTCATCGATTTGGTGGTGGGTAGGGATGAATAGGGTGGGGGGGGTCCATCGATCTGGTGGTGGGTAGGGATGAATAGGGTGGGGGGCTTCATAGATTTGGTGGTGGGTAGGGATGAATAGGGTGGGGGGGGGCTTCATCGATTTGGTGGTGGGTAGGGATGAATAGGGTGGGGGGGGGCTTCATCGATTTGGTGGTGGGTAGGGATGAATAGGGTGGGGGGGGGCTTCATCGATTTGGTGGTGGGTAGGGATGAATAGGGTGGGGGCTTCATCGATTTGGTGGTGGGTAGGGATGAATAGGGGGTGAGGAGGGGAGGGTTTGCGAGCTCCTATTCCACTCACGTGTCATCCTCACAGCGATCAAACACCCAACAACAACAACAACAACCAGGGGGGGCTGCCATCTTGTTTTGGGCTGAGTCGACCTAGGAGATTTCCAAACTCAGGATTTATCCCAACGCCTTTGTTTATAGCATTTAACCAGATGTGGTTATTGTGGTGATGTTGGTGGTGATGATGATTGTGAAGATGTTAATGATGTAAATAGGTGTGAAGTTTGTGGTGATGTTGATGTGAATTATTACGATGTCAATGATGCTTGTTGTGATGACGTGGAGTTTGTTATGCTGTTTGTAAATTATTTTTATGATGATGATGTTGTAATAAAACAGGAGGTGTTATAAGATGTTCTAACACCGAATAAGAATAGTTTTTTTTGCAACGAATCATTAACCCGCACGTACTCGCGATGAACATGCAAAAACAAAACAAAAACCAATACAGGCAGTCCTCGACTTACGACGGAGATGCGTTACGACGACCTCATCGTAAGTCAAAAATATCGTAAGTCGAAGATGACCTAGCCTACCCAGGAGTCTTAAAGAACGGTGATAATTTAGCAAAACAGAGCAATTTACAATACCGTACTGTATAAACTACACACCGTACGCATTTATCGTACCACGTGCGTTTGCCTGCCGCGCGAAATTTAAAATATTTTAACAATTTTGTGGGAATGTCCTAGGTCGGACCATTGTCTTTGAAACCGATTGGTCTCCACCATTCAGACAGCGGCGTTCTTTAGGGGATTCGTGCCACGAGTGTCAGGCCGGAGAACGCAACAATGCGACCAAAACGATGACAATGCCACCATCAGGGCATCAATTGTCGAGCTCGGGGTGAGCGGCTCCAGCAAAGGGCACCTTTTCTTGGCAACAAAGAAGAATTGATTCTAGATTTGAAGCTTTCGTGACTGCAACGACTCATACGCTTTGGTTTTTTCGGTAAAGTCACGTAGGTGAAACAATCAATGAAATAAAATAAATGAAAACAATTCACATTCTTGGTTCTTTCGGTAAAGTCACGTAGAAGGGAAATAATAAAATAATATAAATATAAAACAATAAAAATTATCACGACGTTTCGACTGCAACACAAGCAATCATCATCAGGTGTAAAATCCACAGCAATATTTTTTTTATTGTTTTACATTTATATTATTAGAAAATTTTCTTGCTGTTGATTTCGCACCTGATGACGATTGCTTGTGTTGCAGTCGAAACGTCGTGAGCATTTTTATTGTTTTATATTTGTATTATTTTATCACTTCCCTTCTACGTGACTTTACAGAAAGAACCAAGAAGATGAATCCCTGCAGTCACGAAAGCTTTAAATCCAAAAGAAAACAACTCAATTAAATCACGACGTTTCGGTCGCAACACAAGCCTCCTTCATCAGGTGTAAGAAAAGGGCACGGAAAAATAACATTAGCGAGTGTTATTTGTGATTATTTTGCTGTGCCCTTTTTTTACACCTGATAAAGGAAGCTTATGTTGCCTCCGAAACGTCGTGATTTAATTGAGTTGTTTTCATTTATTTTAGATTGTTTTACCTACGTGACTTTACCGATAAAACCAAAGAGTATAAATAAGAATTGTTTTTTACCCTTTGCTGGCAATAAAACAGGTGCGTGTGTGTGTGTGTGAAGATGTTCAAACGCAAATAGAAAGCAGTTTCAAAGACAAAGCCATATAAAATTATCAGAGAGCATGTTCTGTTTGCTTGTTCAACACAAGCAGTGTGTGTGGTTAATGCATCATCCCTTGAGAAATGTTTCTATTTGGTGTTTGAAAATCGTAACCACCTCCTGTGCGATTGCCAGCGAAGGGTAAAACACCGATTGTTCTTTGTTCTAGATTTGAAGCTTTCGTGACTGCAAGGATTCATATTCTTAGGTTTTTTCGGTAAAGTCACGTAGGTAAAAAAATAAAATTAAAATTAATGAAAGTAAAATTAAAAAAAAAATCACGACGTTTCGGAGGCAACACGAGCTTCCGTCTTCAGGTGGAACCGTCACAGCCACGACAGCTGTTTCAAGTAAATGAGAGATTACAAGAGATACCACTCCGTATATATAATGGTTGAGGGGGGAAGGGCCAGGGACGGCACACTTTTTATTAATATGGTGAGGTGAGGCTTAAGACTAAGAATAGACTGCATAACAAATGACTGAGCCTTTGTTATGGAGAGGTGCGGTTTGTGACTACGCATAGCCTACATAACAAATGCTGTAAATGAGACCGAGCCTCTGCCATGTAGATGGTAATAGGCTACATAACAAAAGACTGAGCCTTTATTATGGAGAGGTTCGGTTTGTGACTACGCCTGGCCTACATAACAAAAGTGTGAAAAAAGAAAGCTAATTCTAGATTTGAAGCTTTCGTGACTGCAAGGAATCATATTCTTAGGTTTTTTCGGTAAAGTCACGTAGGTAAAACATCAAAATTAATAAAAATAAAATAAAAAATCACGACGTTTCGGAGGCAACACAAGTCTCCGTCATCAGGTGGGACCGTCACAGCCGGATTAGCTGCATCAAGTGAGGCAATGATTCAAGATGTAAGTTGAGGGGGGAGGAGAGGGGGGGGCTCACCACATTCCAATGAGCTCCCCCCCCCTCTCCTCCCCCCCTCAACTTGCTTTTAAGGGATTACATCTTGAATCATTGCCTCACTTGATGCAGCTAATCCGGCTGTGACGGTCCCACCTGATGACGGAGACTTGTGTTGCCTCCGAAACGTCGTGATTTTTTATTTTATTTTTTATTAATTTTGATGTTTTACCTACGTGACTTTACCGAAAGAAAGCTAAACCTGGTAAAACAAAACTGGCTGTCTATCAGTAACCTGTAATAGTTGTCTGTCAAATAAGATGGTCCTTTGTTTCCATACCTTTTGGTTCTTTCGCTAAAGTCACGGATGGTAAAGGTGAGAGACTCGATCATGTGAGCCTTCTTGTGTCCTACGTAGTCTGTTAAAAGCCCTAACAGATGTTTTATTATTAATATTATTAACATTATTAACAGATGATTTTATTCTATAATATTATTTTATTTTTATTTTACTTTTATTACTTTTTATTTTTATTTTACTTTTATTAATTTTATTTTTTTACCTACGTGACTTTACCGAAAAAAACCTAAGAATATGAATCCTTGCAGTCACGAAAGCTTCAAATCTAGAACCCTAACAGATGTGTGGAAAACCCTCCCCCGTAGAGGTGGTTTCAATATAGATTTTTTTTTCTTCCATACTTTGATCATTGACAACAACAAAAAAGGTCCCATGTTGATTGATATGATCCCATACGATTGTTTTTTTAGATCTCTATATATTATTTTTTCCCTACACAATGCGTCTCTGCGTCTTCTTGGTTCTTTCGGTAAAGTCACGTAGAAGGGAAATAATAAAATGAAAAAAATAAAACATAATAAAATAATTCTCACGACGTTTCGGCCACAACGCAAGCAGCCGTCCTCAGGTGAAGAACAGGTCTGTCGGGGAGACAGCGTCTGAATGACAGACCTGGTCTTCACCTGAGGACGGCTGCTTGCGTTGTGGCCGAAACGTCGTGAGAATTATTTTATTATGTTTTATTTTAATTATTTTATTATTTCCCTTCTACGTGACTTTACCGAAAGAACCAAGAAGATGAATCCCTGCAGTCACGAAAGCTTTAAATCGAAATCGTCTCTGCGTCGTTACAGCCGTCGTTAGCACTGTGTATTACCATCGCAGTATACAATGTACACGGCGATAAATTCTGCACTGGATAATTCTATCAATGGGGTACAACAACAACCACAACAAAGACGCAGATCCCCCGTGTAGCCTTTCACACCGCTTGGGGCAAGTGCTGTTTAGCGAGCACCTATGAACGTCGGGGGGAATTGGGTGGCCAGCAACCACGCCCGACCGCCTTTGTCTCCCCTCCCCAGTGGCGATGTTTACTCCACACGAATTTGAGGCCGAGTCGACCTAGGGGAGGAGGCGGCCCAGGACCTGTTCGGTGATAATCGTCACCGGTGGTGTTGGTGGCCGTGAGAGGGGGAGGTGGGGGGGGAAATCGAAATCGGGTCGCCGGGTTCGTAGCGCAAGAGCTGATCACTCAACCACCGTGCCACATTCGTGCGAATCCCCCATCGGTCATGATCGATTCACTGCTGGATTAAGGGGGGGGTGGGTGGGTGGGTGGGTTCGCGTACGGACGGAGGTGGTGGGAGGGGGGGGGTGGTTTGTTATTATGACCATACTTCACCAGTCTGGCTCAAAGGGTTTGGCTTTCGCGAAAGGCGTGGAGAGAAAGGGGGGGTGGTGGGAGAATCGTTATGGGACGTCGCACAAATGATGGAAATTGTGATACCGAATTTTCATCATTTGCGTGACCGAGCACGGCTTAATGCAACAGGGGGGCCATTGTAACGATGTCGTGTTCGATGGCAATGCGGTTATCACGAACACACCGCACGCACGCAATTCCATACGTACAAAGACAGACAAAAGAGACAAAGATCCCCCGTATAGCCTTAACAGACTGTAGGGGCAAGTGCTGTTAGCGAGCACCTATGAAGGCCGGAACGGTACACGATGGGGGTGGGTGGCCAGCACCACGCCCGACCGCCTTTGTCTCCCCTAGTGGCGATGTTTACACACCGCACCAGGTACCCCATTTCAGGCTGAGTCGACCTAGGGGAGGGCCCAGGACCGGTTCAGATAATCATCACTGGTGTTGGCCGTGAGCGGGAATCGAACCCGGGTCGCCAGGTTCATAGCGCAGCGCGCTAACCGCTACACCACCGCTCCCCAAAGACAGACACACACACAGACACACGGACATTCAATTGGTGTCAATTGAAAAGCCTTACGTTTGAAATACCATTCAAAAATCGGTCTATTTCACTGCAGCTCTTTGACACGCGCCTGTGTGTGTGTGTTACACGCCGCATATTTTAATAAAAATAACACAATAACAACAACAACAACAAATAATAATATCCACGTAGCGGCTCTTACCTTTCCCGATGCTTTAAATCCCTCAATGCATTAAACAGCTGCTGCCTTGATTTAAGCCAAAGGATTTGTGAGGGTGGGCGGGGCGATGAGGACGAGGGGCGGGGCTTACCTCGCCCGAAGGGGCGTCACCCACTTCATCGCCACGCCCCCCCTCGAGCCGAGCGCGCGCTGTCGCACCAATCGCAGCGCGCGTCTCTCCGTGGCGGTGGGGGGGTGGGGGCGGTCGCACGGAGCCAATGGGAGAGTTCCGCAGTGCGGGTCGGCGATGGTACGCGACGTCCGATTGGTCGAGCTGGCGATGGGGCGTGACCGTTGACACACGGTGGGGGGGGAGGGGGGGGTCTTGTTGGGTGACGTCACCCCCCCCTCAGCTCCTCCCCCCACCTCAAGCCGGTGATGACGTTGACAAGGATTGGGGGGGGGCACGTGGGGGGTATTTTCGATACCGATTCCGTTAGTGTCGTTAAGTATCGATTCACGTTGCGTTGGATTTGACGGTTGTTGGTGGGGGGGGGGTGAGGAGGGGCGGCGAATCGTACGCCTCGATTCTCGAATCGATTCCTTAATCGCGCGGGATTCTTGAGTTTCTTTTTTTTAATGCCAGGGGCTGATGGAATGAGGTCATTGAATGAGTTGGCTTTTGAAGGAGTTGATCCATTTTTTGTGGTCGTTCTCGTCGCCTTTGTCTGCCCACTGCTTTGCAGAACGTCTTCCGTGCATGTGAAGAAAGGAAGCAAAAGCATCCATTGCGGTCAATACAACGAGAATCCGTGGACGAACCGGTCCCCGCCATAGGAACGTGGAGATTGCCCACCCCTTGCTGAGTCCAGGGACAAAAATTAATAATGATGATGATGATGCATTTTATTTACATAGCGATTTTCCCACGCTCAAAGCGCTGAACAGTAAAACTAAAAATATTTAATGTTAAAGCCATACATGTCAATCCTTTATCAATGCCCTCCCTTATTACTGATCAATTCAGACTTTGTTGATCACCCCGTGCCTCTTACAAATCTAAACGTTCATCCTATACACTACACTATACACTACACTATACACTACACTATACACTACTACACACTACACTATCCACTACACTATACACTACTAAATACATGTGAACACCTTATCAATGCCTTCCCTTATTACTGATCAATTGAGACTTTATTGATCACCCCGTGCCTCTTACAAGTGTCAACGTTCATTCTATATACTACACTATACACTACACTATATACTACACTATACACTACACTATACACTACACTATACACTACTACACACTACACTACACTATACACTACTAAATACATGTGAACACCTTATCAGTGCTGCCTACCTTATTACTGATCAACTCAGACTTTATTGATCACCCCGTGCCTCTTACAAATCTCAACGTTCATCCTATACACTACACTATACACTACACTATACACTACACTATACATGTGAACCCCTTATCAGTGCCCTACCTTATTACTGATCAACTCAGACCTTATTGATCACTCCGTGTCCCTTACGAATCTAAACGTTCATCCTATACACTACACTGTACACTACACTATACACTACACTACACTATACACTACATTATACACTACTACACACTACACTATACACTACTAAATACCTGTGAATCCCTTATCAATGCCCTCCCTTATTACTGATCAACTCAGACTTTATTGATCTCCCCGTGCCTCTTACAAATCTCAACGTTTATCCTATACACTACACTATACACTACACTATACACTACTAAATACATGTGAACACCTTATCAATGCCTTCCCTTATTACTGATCAATTGAGACTTTATTGATCACCCCGTGCCTCTTACAAATCCCAACGTTCATCCTATATACTACACTATACACTACACTATACACTACTACACACTACACTATACACTACACTATACACTACTAAATACCTGTGAATCCCTTATCAATGCCCTACCTTATTACTGATCAACTCAGACTTTATTGATCACCCCGTGCCTCTTACACATCTCAACGTTCATCCTATACACTACACTATACACTACTAAATACCTGTGAACCCCTTATTAGTGCCCTACCTTATTACTGATCAATTGAGACTTTATTGATCTCCCCGTGCCTCTTACAAATCTCAAAGTTCATCCTACAAAGTCCCATCGCCAGGAGGGAGAAACACAAACGAATAGATACGACTATTTTGCCCGTATTGATAACGGCCCTATGCTGTATGGACCTGAAAACTCAATTTCCCAGGACAAGAATACGAGGGGTAAACACCCCTATGGCTTGCCAGGTATGTTAGACATCCTAAAACTAAACAACTAGAACATGAAAATAACAATGGCATATGTATTAAACATAAGAGCAGCATCAAAGAGCCTCGGAGTGACAGAAAATACAACAAGGTGGGAGAGTAGAGATGGGTTTTTAATTGAGATTTGAAGGTGGAGATTGACTGATTTCAATTGGGGCAGTGTCTTCCACAAAGCCCTCGGGGCAAAACAATATTGGTCCGACTCAACACCGTCATTAACGAGTTACCACTTTTGTGGAAAATCAACAGTGGTTCATCTTCTTGGTTCTTTCGGTAAAGTCACGTAGAAGGGAAGTAATAAAAGAATAAAAATAAAACATAATAAAAGAATTCTCACGACGTTTCGGCACCACAACGCAAGCAGCCGTCCTCATGTGAAGACCAGGTCTGTGAGTTTACCGACAGAACCAAGAAGATGAATCCCTGCAGTCACGAAAGCTTTAAATCGAAATCAACAGTTGTTCTTTGGATGAACTGGCCACCGCCATGGTAATGTGGAGAGGCGCCTATTGACCCCCTAATCATCACTCTACGGGGGGGAGGGGGTCCATAAAATTAGTACCACTTTGTGGGAAGTCAACTGTGGTTTTCTTATTCTTTGGTTCTTTCGGTAAAGTCACGTAGATGGGTTCAAAGAAAATAACAAAAACCTATCTACGTGATTCTAGATTTGAAGTTTTCGTGACTGCAAGGATCCATACTCTTTGTTTTTTTCGGGAAAGTCACGTAGGTAGAAAAATAAAACAAATACATTAAATCACGACGTTTCGGAAGCAACACAAGCAACCGTCATCATGTGTTGACTGCTCCAGCAAAATTACTGAGGCTTCTGAATTTTCAGTAAAATTAGTAAAATTACTGAGGCTCCAGCTAAATTACTGAGGTTTCAGAATTTTCAGTAAAATTAGTAAAATTACTGAGGCTCCAGCAAAATTACTGAGGCTTCTGACGCATTTATCCAACAGCGGATTGATCATTGATGATGATGATGATCGTTTGACCGGTCCCCGTCATAAGAATGTGGAATTCCCATCGCTGGCTCCCAGAGCCACCAATGGAGATGAGTGCCGTAGCAATTGCCTGCTTCGGCAGAAATAAAACGTTGAAAGTAGGAAGTGAATTTCTTCGGTGAACAAAATGAGGCATTCCCTATAAACCGGGCTGTCAATTTGTAATGTATTACTTACTGTTAGTAACTCAGCTTATTGTAGAGTATATTTAGTATAATGATGATACTATGTAGTTTATGCTTTAGTTGTTTACGTGGTGGTTTTAGTTACTGCAGCTACATACTATTAACACTTCTTTCCTTTATTAATGCTACCCCTATCCCCTCCCTGTGATGCTGCTAATCCTGCATCATGCACGGGCAAAGTAGCACTAATCACATACCTGCATTTCCCATATCCCCTCCCTTGGATGCTGCTAATCCTGCATAATGCACGGACACAATTAGTACTAATCACATACCTGCATTTCCCATAAATATGCTAAATTTATCTTGATATGCAAATTATTTTGTCAAGGCGCCCTCTTACCCCCCCTTCCAACCCAGCTTATATATATGCTCCAAGCACGTGTGCTGTTTCATTCAGACGCTGTCGCCTCGACAGACCTGGTTTCACCTGAGGACGGCTGCTTGCGTTGTGGCCGAAACGTCGTGAGAATTGTATTTTATTATGTTTTATTTTTATTATTTTATTATTTCCCTTCTACGTGACTTTACCGAAAGAACCAAGAAGAGAAACGACACGGCAGTCGTGCAAAGCACAAAAGAAAGGTAAACACATCACCCAAACAACAAACAAATATATTTCTAGACTTGAAGCTTAGTTATTTTGCCGTGCCTTTTTTACACCTGATGAAGGAAGCTTGTGTTGCCTCCGAAACGTCGTGATTTATTATTTTATTTCTATTATTATTTCTATTATTTCTATTATTATTTTTTAATTTTACCTACGTGACTTTACCGAAAAAACCTAAGAACATCATCCCCATCCTACCCAGGCAAAGCGCACTCAGGAACTAACTTATTTTTTTTTACAAGCGACCTGACCACAAATGATAGCTCAACAAACTGGCACATCAGGTGGAGATTTATCGCAGCAAAATATATCATCCAAACGCGTGTTTATACATGTGGGGTGGGATGTGGGGGAAATTAAAGACCTGGATAAAAAAAATCCACGCGGCCACGGCGAGAGAGAGAGAACGCGCAAACTCCACATAAATTTTGACTTAGAACTTTCGTATCTGCAGGAATTCATTTTCTTGGTTCTTTCGATAAAGTCACGTAAATAGAAAAAAAAATAAAAAAATAAAAAGCAAAAAAAATCCACGACGTTTCGATCGCAACACGAGTGGCCTTCATCAGGCGGAGAGAGAAGTGTGGGGGGCAAGCCTCCAAAAGTAGCCGCTTATGATGGCTCCAGAGTGAACCAAGAAAAACACATTCCTGCGGAGGGAGCTGGTAGGAACGTTGGGTTGCTCGGTCAATGGCCAGGGTCAATGGCGGCGTGGTGTATTCCGCAAATATGCCCGACTGTGAGGGCGAGCACAAGCCGGCGTGAGTAGGTTAAACGTTGAGTTTTATAAGGGCGCCACGGGGTGACCAGCCCCTCCCCACCCAGCCCCACCCCTCCCACCACCCACCCAGCCCCACCCTCCCCACCCAGCCCCTCCCCACCCAGCCCCTCCCCACCCTCCCCACCCAGCCCCTCCCCACCCTGCCCCTCCCTCCCCACCCAGTCCCTCCCTGCACGACGGACAGACACAATAATCCCCTGTGGGCTGGTGTAACCAGAGGTTCCTACCAGTATTAAACTCCAAATATACAACAGGCGTCAGGGTCGGGGTCGAACCCACGAGCCTCCTGCATACCGTGACCCCCCTTTAATAAAATACAAACATAAATAAGACTTCACACCATTGGAACCTCCTTTGCCAGTAGCAAATTATAATAATTGTTTTAGACTCACACAGAGACCCATAGACTCACACAGAGACCCATAGACTCACACAGAGACCCATAGACTCACACAGAGATCCATAGACTCACACAGAGATCCATAGACTCACACAGAGACCCACAGACTCACACAGAGATCCATAGACTCACACAGAGACCCATAGACTCACACAGAGACCCATAGACTCACACAGAGACCCGTAGACTCACACAGAGATCCATAGACTCACACAGAGACCCGTAGACTCACACAGAGATCCATAGACTCACACAGAGACCCATAGACTCACACAGAGACCCATAGACTCACACAGAGACCCGTAGACTCACACAGAGATCCATAGACTCACACAGAGACCCGTAGACTCACACAGAGATCCATAGACTCACACAGAGACCCATGCTGTCGCGCGCGTGATGCAACACTCAAGGGGGCCGTCCATAAATGACGTCACGCAATTTTGTACGATTTTTGACCCCCCCCTCAGTCACACAGCGTCACAAAAAGTCAGACCCCAAATATGACGTCACAAAGCTCTGCCACCCCCCCCCCCCCCCCCAAAAAAACATATTTCCATTTTAAAAATAAAACATGCTTCAAATCCCTTTAAACTATTGTCATTGTAGTGCGTATTTAATGTGGCGCTGCATTCTGATGTTGTAGGAGAAAACATTTATTAAAACGTCTATTTAATCAAGTAGAACGTGTTGTCTATTTTTATTTAAAGTTGCGCATTTTGATGTGACGTCACATTTCTCAAACTCCCCCCTCCCCCATCGTCACACATCGTCACAAATGTCTCCCCCCCCCACCCCCCCTTAGGTGCGTGACGTCATTTATGGACGGCCCCCAACATTAATTGTCTGAAAGCCGCTTAAATGTAAAAGCCAAAGCAGGTGTCTCGTGATGAAAAAAAAGACAGAGACCATACGACTTAGCATTGTGTGGGGTTTAGTAGCGGTGTGTGGGGCTTAGTAGCGGTGTGTGGGGCTTTAGTAGCGGTGTGTGTGCGCTCTCTTGGATGAATACGAACATCAAAAATCCATCCCGGATCGGTGGAGCCAAAAATGATGGAACGGTTGGCAATGAAATAAATGAGTAGGGGAAAAAACAAGAATATCTTCTTGGTTCTTTCGGTAAAGTCACGTAGAAGGGAAATAATAAAATAATAAAAATAATAATTATATTTTTATTATTTTATTACTTAAAATAAAACAAAATATTTTCATTATTTTATAATAATAATAATAATATTTTTATCATTTTATTACTTAAAATAATAAAAATAAGAATAAATATTGTATTATTTTATTATTTCCCTTCTACGTGACTTTACCGAAAGAACCAAGAAGATGAATTCTTGCAGTCACAAAAGCTTTAAATCGAAAAACAAGAATAGTTTATTTTTTATCCTTTGCTGCCAATGAAACAGGAGTCGTGCTAAGATGTTCAAACGACAAATAGATGACCTCTTTTGCAAGGAATGAAGTTACCGCAGTAGCTACGCTCAGTACTTGTGGTGCACATGCAAACAAAACATGCTCTGACACTGGCCAAAAAGGCCCCATAATGAAAAATAAGTAATATTAATAATAATAAAAAATTGTAAACACGCTTTTAACACATTCCTGCGGAGGGAGCTGGTAGGAACGTTGGGTTGCTCGGTCAATGGCCAGGGTCAACGGCGGTGTGGTGTATTCCGCAAATACGGCCGACTGTGAGGGCGGGCACAAGCCGGCGTGAGTAGGTTAAACGTTGAGTTTTATAAGGGCACCACGGGGTGACCAGCCCCTCCCCACCCAGCCCCACCCCTCCCCACCCAGCCCCTCCCCACCCTCCCCTCCCCACCCAGCCCCTCCCCACCCTCCCCACCCAGCCCCTCCCCCATCCTCCCCTCCCCACCCAGCCCCACCCCTCACATTTTTGGATGCACGACGGACGGACGGACACAATAATCCCCTGTGGGCTGGTGGAACCAGGTGTTTCCTACCAGTATGAAATGTACTCGTAATGGCAGAACTTCACGACTCCAGAAAGTGGCCCCGAACCTTCCGTAACGTAAGGGACCGTGGCCAACTACAGCCAACGTCAGTTGAGCGTGGACAATTAGACCCAAGCCGAAACATAACATCTAAAAAATAATATGAAAAAATATTTTTTATGATAGAATATGGTATTGTCATCAGTATGACGTAAGTTTACCAAGTTTTGCAGTCGATAGCACATTGGGAAGTGGGTTAAAATTGAGTTACAAGATTTGAGGATTCGACAACAACAGACAGAGTGAGTTAATAGAAAGCTTGTGAAATGAGTTTGGTTGGTGGGTTTGGTAGCGTGTCTGGCTTAATGTCCTAAGAGGGGGGGGGGGGCTCTCCCTGCTTAAGGAGAGCCACGGTGGTGAGATGTTAACGACCTCGCCCGGTTTGCAGGAGGTCGTGGGTTCGATCCTGACCCTGACGATGCCTGCTGCTTTATATTTGGAGTTTGCGGTGTTTCTCTCTCTCATCATCATCATCACAATGACGAGATGTTAACTACCTCGCCAGGTATACAGGAGGTCGTGGGTTCGATCCCGACCCTGACGATGCCTGCTGCTGTATATCTTGAGTTTGCGGTGTCTCTCTCTCATCATCATCACAATGACGAGATGTTGACTACCTCGCCTGGTGTACAGGAGGTCGTGGGTTCGATCCCAACCCCTGACGCCTGCTGCTGCTGTATATTTGGAGTTTGCGTGTCTCTCTCTCTCTCCCCGTGGTCGCGTGGATTTTTCTCCGGTTTCTCCGGTTTTTCCTCCCTCCACATTTAGAATTGACATCCACGCCTTTTGTGCTTTTGGCTCCTGTTGTACATTTCGACTCTGATGAGCTTTCATTTGTGGCCAGCTATGTCGCTCGGTCGGTCTTAAAGGGCCGTCCATAAATGACGTCACGCGATTTTGGACGATTTTTGACCCTCCCCCCCCATCGTCACACGGCGTCACAAAAAGTCAGACCCCACCCCCCCTCAAATGACGTCACAAAGCTCCCCCCCCAAAAAATAAAACATGCTTCAAATCGCTTTAAACTATTGTGTCATTGTAGTGCGTATTTAATGTGCACTCTGATGTTGTAGGAGAAAACATGTATTAATTAAAAGTATTTAATTAAGTAGAACGTGTTGTCTATATTTATCTAAAGTTGCGCATTTTGATGTGACGACGTCACATTTCTCCCCCCCCCCCCTCGTCACACATCGTCACAAATGTCTGACCCCCCACCCACCCCCCAGGTGCGTGACGTCATTTATGGACGGCCCCTTACCCGGTAAAATAAAACAATAGTTTACTTTTTAATAGTTTCTAAGTAGTGGGGGGGGATGGATAATCTCTGTTGTGCAAATCGAGGCAAGGGCACAACAGATGATGGTTAGGTGACAACGATTATGTACGGCTCCAGAAAAAAAGTGACAATTCCTAATCAAGGTGAAGCTGAGTTGTGGGTGCGGTTGTGTGGGTTTCTTCTTTTTTTAAAGCTCGTACTGCTGAATTAGGAAAACGTGTCTGAACCATCGCTGCTGACAGCATCGCTGGAATGTTTAAAACCTGCCGGGCAGGTTTCGTTTGAGACGTGAAAGCGAAGGAATGTTACGTTGGTTGGTACGCGTGCAAAGATAGCCCCTTTAACAAAAAATAAAATCCACTGCTGTATGAGAGCGTGTCCCTAAGCCACGCAGTTCGTGTGCGTTGACGGTTTTTATTTTAACTTTTTTAACCATACTTCACCACGCCGGCCAGTACGGGTTGGTTGGTGAATGGGGCGGTGGTGGGATACTCCCTGGGGAGCGGTGGCGCAGTGATTAGCGCGCTGGGATAGAAACCCGGTTGACCCGGGTTCGATTCCCGCTCACAGCCAACACCCTGCGCCGATTATCAGAACCGGTCCCGGGCCTCCCCTAGGTCGACTCGGTCTCAAATGAGTACTCGGTGCGGTGTGTAGTAAACATCGCCACTGGGGGAGACAAAGGTGGCCGGGTGTGGTGTTGCCCCTAACAGCACTTGCCCCAACAGTCCGCACAGGCAGAGCGTGCGTGTGGCCGATGGCAAAATTCACTGGAAGCTAAGCGGGTGTGGACTTTGATGGGGCTTTGGATGGGTGACCACCGAACATAATAGGTGCGTGTTCTCAATTCGTGTCTTCAGAACTGTCGTCTTTGTTTCTGTCGGTGATTTGTTTTAATTTTCTACCCACGTGACTTTACCGAAAGATATTCGTGGTTCTTTCGGTAAAGTCGCGTAGAAGGGAAATAATAAAATAATAAAAATAAAACATAATGAAATCAAATTCATCTTCTTGGTTCTTTCGGTAGAGTCGCGTAGAAGGGAAATAATAAAATAATAAAAATAAAACAATGAAATCAAATTCATCTTCTTGGTTCTTTCGGTAAAGTCACGTAGAGGGGAAATAATAAAATAATAAAAATAAAACATAATGAAATACAATTCATCTTCTTGGTTCTTTCGGTAAAGTCACGTAAAAGGGAAATAATAAAATAATAAAAATAAAACATAATAAGATTAAATTCTCACGACGTTTCGGCCACAACGCAAGCAGCCGTCCTCAGGTGAAGAACAGGGCTGTCGGAAAGACAGCGTCCGAATGAACACCGCCAAGCTTGGCAGCGTATATTTAAGCTGGGTTAGAGGAGGAAGGGCGCCTTGACAAAGGGATTTACATATCAACAGAGGAATTTAGCATATTTATGGCAAATGCAGATATGGGATTAGTCACTACTTGTGGACCCCCCCCACCACCTACACATTCCACAAGTAGTGGCTAATCCCATATCTGCATTTTCCATAAATATGCTAAATTCCTCTGTTGATATGTGGTGGGCACGGGGCCTGGTAAATTTCTATTTTTTTTTATTTACACGCTTTCATTTAACTCACTCTGTCTGTCGTTGTCGTATCATCAAATCTTGTAACTCAATTTTAACCCACTTCCCAATGTCGTATCGACTGCAAACTTGGTATGCTGATGTCATACTGATGACAACACTATATTCTATCATAAAAAAACAAAATATATATTTTTCAACAATATTTTTTCATATCTTATGTTTCGGCTCGGGTCTAATTGTCCACGCTCAACTGACGTTGGCTGTAAATCACCACGGCCCCCTTACGTTATGGCAAGTTTCGGGGCCACTTCTTAGAGTTTTTTCCATTACCAGTACGGTACATTTAATTAAAGCGTGGTTTAAAAAAAAAAACTATTTTTAAACATGACTTATTTTGATCTCATCTAAGTCCTAATTAAGCTACCCCTCCCATCCTACCGGTGTGGATTAACAAGGAAGGGAGCTTTTGTATCCAGACCAGACGGGGTTGGAGAGGCAATTGTGTCCACGGAGAGGCAGGGACAGAGACAAAGATCCCCCGTATAGCCCTTTAACAAGACTTCTGGAGGCAAGTGCCGTGAGGAGGGAGATGGATGGGCCAGCACTACGCCCAGCCGCCTTTGTCTCCCCCGGTGGCGATGCTTACCACACACCGCACCGGGTACTCATTTGAGGCTGAGTTGACCTAGGGTGGAGTCCCAAGACCGGTTCAGATAATCGGCACTGGTGTTGGTAGCCGTGAACAGGTCTGTGACAGGCTCTATTGTTAAACAGGCCTCGCGGTGGCTAGGAGATGTTAACTACCTCGCCTGGTATACAGGAGGTCGTGGGTTCCATCTCGACCCTGACACCTGCTGTATATTTGGAGTTTGTGTGTCTCTCTCTCATCATCATCACGGTGGCTAGGAGATGTTGACTACCTCGCCTGGTGTACAGGAGGTCGTGAAGTTCGATCCCGACCCTGACCGATGCCTGCTGCTGTATATTTGGAGTTTGCGTGTCTCTCTCTCATCATCATCACGGTGGTGAGGAGATGTCAGTTACCTCTCCATGCGCCTACCTGCCCTGATGATGTACATGCAGTACGCCAGTGCGTTTCCCTTTGTGTGGCTATGTCTTCATTAACAATATATATAAAACTAAACTCAACTTTTTATTTTTACCAGGTGAGGCCGACTGAGGTTAAAGAGCTCTTTTTCAAAAAGCGAACCTGGCTATCACAAATGATAGCTCAACGAAGTGGGCTCATCATCATCATCACGTAAAAAGGTATAGCAGTAGCTACACAACTCTAAACGCGTGGATGTTGATTCGAAATGTGGAGGGGAAAAACCGGAGGAACTGGAGAAATATACACGCGACCACGAGGAGAGAGAGAGAGACACGCAAACTCCAAATATACAGCAGCAGGCATCGTCAGGGTCGGGACCGATCCCACGACTTCCTGTACACCAGGCGAGATAGTTAACATCTCCAAGCCACCGTGATGATGATAGAAAGCCACGCAGACTCCAAATATACAGCAGCAGCAGGCGTCAGGGTCGGGATCGAACCCACGACCTCCTGTACACCAGGCGAGGTAGTTAACATCTCCTAGCCACCGTGATGATGCTGAGAGAGAGACACGCAAACTCCAAATATACAGCAGTCTTCAGGGTCGGGATCGAACCCTCGACCTCCTGTACACCAGGCGAGGTAGTCGACATCTCGCCAGACGGACAGGCGAGGGCGTGGTGGTGATGGAGGTGCCATCGTGCCGACGCGACTCGTGGTCAAGTTGCCGACGTGGCCAGGAGAAAAAAAAAAGTCCCCCTTTGTGAACTTTCAATCAAGCGGTCGTGCCAAGCGCCGATGTCAGGAATCCGGAGAGAGAGAGGTGGGGGGGGGGCCATCTCGCCCCCCTTACTCGCCCGCCTCGCCTGCAGGCAGCCGGCTCGTCGAGCCAGGCCGAGGCAAAGACGACAACATGAGATCCACACGTGGAAAGCCAGCGACACGCAACGACTCTTTGGGGCAAGTGCAGAGTGTCGTGATCAAGAATCACCTTATACTGGTAGGAACCACCTGGTTCCACCAGCCCACAGGGGATTATTGTGTCCGTCCATCCGTCGTGCATCCAAAAAGGGGAGGGGTGGGGCTGGGTGGAGAGGGGAGGGTGGGGAGGGGCTGAGTGGGGCTGGGTGGGGGGTGGGAGGGGTAGGGCTGGGTGGGGGTGGGCAGGGTGGGGCTGGGTGGGGGGTGGGAGGGGTAGGGCTGGGTGGGGAGGGGCTGGGTGGGGAGGGTAGGGAGGGGCTGGGTGGGGCGTGGTTAGTGCTAGGGAGGGTGTGGTTAGTGCTAGGGAGGGCGTGGTTAGTGCTAGGGAGGGCGTGGTTAGAGCTAGGGAGGGTGTGGTTAGTGCTAGGGAGGGCGTGGTTAGTGCTAGGGAGGGCGTGGTTAGAGCTAGGGAGGGTGTGGTTAGTGCTAGGGAGGGTGTGGTTAGTGCTAGGGAGGGCGTGGTTAGTGCTAAGGAGGGTGTGGTTAGTGCTAGGGAGGGCGTGGTTAGTGCTAGGGAGGGTGTGGTTAGTGCTAGGGAGGGAGTGGTTAGTGCTAGGGAGGGCGTGGTTAGTGCTAGGGAGGGCGTGGTTAGTGCTAGGGAGGGCGTGGTTAGTGCTAGGGAGGGTGTGGTTAGTGCTAGGGAGGGCGTGGTTAGTGCTAGGGAGGGCGTGGTTAGTGCTAGGGAGGGTGTGGTTAGTGCTAGGGAGGGCGTGGTTAGTGCTAGGGAGGGCGTGGTTAGTGCTGGGGAGGGCGTGGTTAGTGCTGGGGAGGGCGTGGTTAGTGCTGGGGAGGGCGTGGTTAGTGCTAGGGAGGGCGTGGTTAGTGCTAGGGAGGGCGTGGTTAGTGCTAGGGAGGGCGTGGTTAGTGCTGGGGAGGGCGTGGTTAGTGCTGGGGAGGGCGTGGTTAGTGCTGGGGAGGGCGTGGTTAGTGCTAGGGAGGGCGTGGTTAGTGCTAGGGAGGGCGTGGTTAGTGCTAGGGAGGGCGTGGTTAGTGCTAGGGAGGGCGTGGTTAGTGCTAGGGAGGGCGTGGTTAGTGCTAGGGAGGGCGTGGTTTGTGCTAGGGAGGGCGTGGTTAGTGCTAGGGAGGGCGTGGTTAGTGCTAGGGAGGGCGTGGTTAGTGCTAGGGAGGGCGTGGTTGGTGCTAGGGAGGGCGTGGTTGGTGCTAGGGAGGGCGTGGTTAGTGCTAGGGAGGGCGTGGTTAGTGCTAGGGAGGGCGTGGTTAGTGCTAGGGAGGGCGTGGTTAGTGCTAGGGAGGGCGTGGTTAGTGCTAGGGAGGGCGTGGTTAGTGCTAGGGAGGGCGTGGTTAGTGCTAGGGAGGGCGTGGTTAGTGCTAGGGAGGGCGTGGTTAGTGCTAGGGAGGGCGTGGTCAGTGCTAGGGAGGGCGTGGTCAGTGCTAGGGAGGGCGTGGTCAGTGCTAGGGAGGGCGTGGTCAGTGCAAGGGAGGGCGTGGTCAGTGCTAGGGAGGGCGTGGTCAGTGCTAGGGAGGGCGTGGTCAGTGCTAGGGAGGGCGTGGTCAGTGCTAGGGAGGGCGTGGTCAGTGCCAGGGAGGGCGTGGTCAGTGCCAGGGAGGGCGTGGTCAGTGCCAGGGAGGGCGTGGTTAGTGCCAGGGAGGGCGTGGTTAGTGCCAGGGAGGGCGTGGTTAGTGCCAGGGAGGGCGTGGTTAGTGCCAGGGAGGGCGTGGTTAGTGCCAGGGAGGGCGTGGTTAGTGCCAGGGAGGGCGTGGTTAGTGCCAGGGAGGGCGTGGTTAGTGCCAGGGAGGGCGTGGTTAGTGCTAGGGAGGGCGTGGTTAGTGCTAGGGAGGGCGTGGTTAGTGCTAGGGAGGGCGTGGTTAGTGCTAGGGAGGGCGTGGTTAGTGCTAGGGAGGTCGTGGTTAGTGCTAGGGAGGGCGTGGTTAGTGCTAGGGAGGGCGTGGTTAGTGCTAGGGAGGGCGTGGTTAGTGCTAGGGAGGGCGTGGTTAGTGCTAGGGAGGTCGTGGTTAGTGCTAGGGAGGTCGTGGTTAGTGCTAGGGAGGGCGTGGTTAGTGCTAGGGAGGGCGTGGTTAGTGCTAGGGAGGGCGTGGTTAGTGCTAGGGAGGGCGTGGTTAGTGCTAGGGAGGGCGTGGTTAGTGCTAGGGAGGGCGTGGTTAGTGCTAGGGAGGGCGTGGTTAGTGCTAGGGAGGGCGTGGTTAGTGCTAGGGAGGGCGTGGTTAGTGCTAGGGAGGGCGTGGTTAGTGCTAGGGAGGGCGTGGTTAGTGCTAGGGAGGGCGTGGTTAGTGCTAGGGAGGGCGTGGTTAGTGCTAGGGAGGGCGTGGTTAGTGCTAGGGAGGGCGTGGTTAGTGCTAGGGAGGGCGTGGTTAGGGCTGGTCTCTGGTTGGATTGGTTCCATTCGGGCAGGGCGAGTGTCAAGAGCACTGCAATTGTGGCCGTGAAACCCAAACTATCGACTGGACGGTGAACCCAATGTGGTTGGAACTCCCTCGACAGAGGGGGGGATAATTGCCAAATCTACACGAACTCTCTCTCTCTCTCTCCTGAAGTCCTCAAGTGGCTGGCAGACCTTGACTCTGGCATTGATCTCCTGGATATACACAAAGACTCCTTTACTTATGAAAGAGTTAAGTTCCAGACGTCGATTTCAAACACGTTGTACGGCATTTACACTAAACACGGGGAATGTTTTTAAAAGTTGTATAATCTCCTGTAGATGTAGAGGACACTGGTTCTTCACGTTCTGCAGATGTAGATGCCACTGGTTCTTCACGTTCTGCAGATGTAGATGCCACTGGTTCTCCACGTTCTGCAGATGTATATGCCACTGGTTCTTCACGTTCTGCAGATGTAGGTGCCACTGGTTCTTCACGTTCTGCAGATGTAGATGCCACTGGTTCTCCACGTTCTGCAGATGTATATGCCACTGGTTCTTCACGTTCTGCAGATGTAGATGCCACTGGTTCTTCACGTTCTGCAGATGTAGATGCCACTGGTTCTTCATGTTCTGCAGATGTAGATGCCACTGGTTCTTCACATTCTGCAGATGCCACTGGTTCTTCACGTTCTGTAGATGTAGATGCCACTGGTTCTTCACGTTCCGCAGAAGTAGATGCCACTGGTTCTTCACGTTCTGCAGAAGTAGATGCCACTGGTTCTTCACGTTCTGCAGATGTAGATGCCACTGGTTCTCCACGTTCTGCAGATGTATATGCCACTGGTTCTTCACGTTCTGCAGATGTAGATGCCACTGGTTCTTCACGTTCTGCAGATGTAGATGCCACTGGTTCTTCATGTTCTGCAGATGTAGATGCCACTGGTTCTTCACATTCTGCAGATGCCACTGGTTCTTCACGTTCCGTAGATGTAGATGCCACTGGTTCTTCACGTTCCGCAGAAGTAGATGCCACTGGTTCTTCACGTTCTGCAGATGTAGATGCCACTGGTTCTTCATGTTCTGCAGATGTATATGCCACTGGTTCTTCACGTTCTGTAGATGTAGATGCCACTGGTTTTTCACGTTCTGCAGATGTAGATGCCACTGGTTCTTCACGTTCCGCAGAAGTAGATGCCACTGGTTCTTCACGTTCTGTAGATGCACAGCGAGGGAAAAAAGTATTTGATCCCCTGCTGATTTTGTACGTTTGCCCACTGACAAAGAAATGATGAGTCTATAATTTTAATGGTAGGTTTATTTGAACATTGAGAGACAGAATAACAACAAAAATCCAGAAAAACGCATGTCGAAAATGTTATAAATTGATTTGCATTTTAATGAGGGAAATAAGTATTTGACCCCCTCTCAATCAGAAATATTTCTGGCTCCCAGGTGTCTTTTATACAGGTAAAGAGCTGAGATTAGGAGCACACTCGTAAAGGGCGTGCTCCTAATCCCAGCTTGTTACCTGTATTAAAGACACCTGTTCACAGAAGCAATCAATCAGATTCCAAACTCTCCACCATGGCCAAGACCAAAGAGCTCTCCAAGGATGTCAGGGACAAGATTGTAGACCTACACAAGGCTGGAGCAGCTTGGCGATTAGGTGACAACAGTTGGTGCGATTATTCGCAAATGGAAGAAACACAAAAGAACTGTCAATCTCCCTCGGCCTGGGGCTCCATACAAGATCTCACCTCGTGGAGTTGCAATGATCATGAGAACGGTGAGGAATCAGCCCAGAACTACACGGGAGGATCTTGTCAATGGTCTCAAGGCAGCTGGGACCATAGTCACCAAGAAAACAGTTGGTAACACACTACGCCGTGAAGGACTGAAATCCTGCAGCGCACGCAAGGTCCCCCTGCTCAAGAAAGCACATATACATGCCCGTCTGAAGTTTGCCAATGAACATCTGAATGATTTAGAGGACAACTGGGTGAAAGTGTTTTGGTCAGATGAGACCAAAATGGAGCTCTTTGGCATCAACTCAACTCGCCGTGTTTGGAGGAGGAATGCTGCCTCTGACCCCAAGAACACCATCCCCACCGTCAAACATGGAGGTGGAAAAATTATGCTTTGGGGGTGTTTTTCTGCTAAGGGGACAGGACAACTTCACCGCAATCAAAGGGACGATGGACGGGGCCATGTACCGTCAAATCTTGGGTGAGAACATCCTTCCCTCAGCCAGGGCATTGAAAATGGGTCGTGGATGGGTATTCCAGCATGACAATGACCCAAAACACACGGCCAAGGCAACAAAGGAGTGGCTCAAGAAGAGGCACATTAAGGTCCTGGAGTGGCCTAGCCAGTCTCCAGACCTTAATCCCATAGAAAATCTGTGGAGGGAGCTGAAGGTTCGAGTTGCCAAACGTCAGCCTCGAAACCTTTATGACTTGGAGAAGATCTGCAAAGAGGAGTGGGACAAAATCCCTCCTGAGATGTGTGCAAACCTGGTGTCCAACTACAAGAAACGTCTGACCTCTGTGATTGCCAACAAGGGTTTTGCCACCAAGTACTAAGTCATGTTTTGCAGAGGGGGTCAAATACTTATTTCCCTCATTAAAATGCAAATCAATTTATAACATTTTTGACATGCGTTTATATGGATTTTTTTGCTGTTATTCTGTCTCTCACCGTTCAAATAAACCTACCATTAAAATTATAGACTCATCATTTCTTTGTCAGTGGGCAAACGTACAAAATCAGCAGAGGATCAAATACTTTTTAAATCCTTTATATTAAGTTCACTTGCTTGTTTGCTTGCTTGCGCGCTTACAACCGTGCAAATCTTTCGGTCGTTTTTTAACCCACTTCCCGTGATCCAATCGAGCTGACATTTTGCACAGACTCGTTGTGCGTGACAATTTCTTTTCGCGAAAAAATTTTTCCCAAAATTTTACACTTTTTAGGTAAAAAAAATTATATTTAATTACCAATTGCTTAAAGGTGGCAGGCAATCATCTGACCCATAGGGTGGCAGCCATCTCAAGCCAGAGGACGAGAGGACTCTAGCCGCCCGTTTCAAAGACCAATGTGGGCTGGGTTGTGGCCGATTGAACACGCATATAAAGGATTTGTAGTGAAAAACTTTGTTTTTACGGGTTAATTTTTTTCCCTCGCTGTACATCACGTGGGGAGCGGTGGTGTGGTGCACGACGTTACGATCCCATAGCCCTCGGTTATGATTCCCGTACGTGGATAACAACGCCGGTGATCATTTTGAACGCTCACCAAAGTTCCCCAAAGCTGCCCCGAATGAACGAGTAGCCGGTAAGAGCGGCATAGGCAGCTTATTGTTGTGTGGCTGGCCATTGTGCAGAGCCTCAACAAAAGCCGCTCGCTAATCTGCACTTGCCCCAGCAGTCCGTATGGCAGTTGGCAGGCTGCTTTGTCTTTGTTATAGGTCTACGCGTGTGTGCGTGTGTGTGTGCGTGTGTGATTAGGCATGTAACAATGCAGCCATTCATGGATACAAAATAGCTCACGTTTATAGCTAAGTAATTATATAGAAAACTTATTTGTTATATTTTTTCTGTAAATATATATATTTATATAAGGATATCGATATATAAATATATAATTAACTATACGGTTGGGATAGTAGCGCTGTGCGCTCGCCACTGCACGCAATCTAAGATCGAGTATACATTTAAACGTAAAATATACAATTTGTTTTACATTGAAATACGCACGTTATTTAAGTTTGATCGTAAAAATCTTTTCTAAAAAACACGTTACGTAAATACGTATTTTTTACGTTTGATCTTAAACGACATCGCGCAGATGATTTGACGGCGTAATGGGTGCAAGCCACAGGGGGAAATGCTCTCCGCACGTTCGACCCCCAACCTCCGTCGCACCGCCAATCGGAGGTGCCAATATCCACGCACCGTGAATTTCACGGCCGGGAATGGGCGGGTGGCAGAGGTCGCAACCGGGTACCCGATACTACCCGTACCCTACCCGATACCCGGCCGGGTACGGGTACCGGTTTGCGACCCTGGTGCGGCCGGGTACGGGTAGGCCGTGAGTCACTGGTGAGTCACCGTTTGTCACTCATTTCCCAACGTCTTGTCTCTTCTCACAATTCAAGTTCCTAGAATCAACCCACCCGCGCCTGCAACATGGCTTCATCCCAGAGGTCGCAATCGGGTACCCGATACCCAGCCGGGTACGGGTAGCCGGGTATCGGGTAGGGTACGGGTACCCGATTGCGACCCTGGTGCGGCCGGGTACGGGTAAGGAATCAAAACCCGTTTGCGACCTCTGGAGGGTGGTGGGCGGGGAAGCGCCCGTCTCCGTTCACCGGCGCGGTGAAGTATGGCCAAACAAACTGCCGTGGTGGCGGATTTGCCACGGGGAGGGGAGGGGGGGGGTCACATCCCACGGTGGGCGCACGGACGAGAGAGAGAGGGGACAAACGATACAAATGAAAGACGGTGAGAATCGAGACCGAAGCGAAATATCGATTAGAATCTGGGATCTGATCAAGAGTTTGCATGGTGATGATTCGTCGAAATTTTGGGGGGGGGGAAGGGGGGGGCGCGGGGATGAATCGTTACATGCCTAGTGCGTGTGTGTGCGTGTGTGTGCGCGTATGTGCGCGTGTGTGCACGTGTGTGTGCGTGTGTGCGCGTGTGTGTGTGTACGTTGGAGTGTAGCGGTTAACGCGCTGCGCTATGCACTCGGCGACCCGAGTTTGATTCCCGCTAGCGGCCAACACCGGTGACGATTATCTGAACCGGGGCCTCCCCTAGGTCAACTCGGCCTCAAATGAGTACCTGGTGCACGGTGTAAACATCGCCAATAGGGAGACCAAAGGCGGTCGGGCGTGGTGCTGGCCACTCACCCCCTCGTGTGCCGTTCCGGCTTTCCGAGGTGTTCGCTAACAGCACTTGCCCCAACAGTCTGTTAAGGCTACACGGGGGATCTTTGTATTTGTGCGTGTGTATGGGTTTATATGTATATGTGTGTGTGGCTTTATATGTGGATGTGTACGTGTACGAGTGTGCATCCGTGCATCAGTTTAAATGTGAACACGTACGCGTGTGTACGTGTGTACGCGTGTGTATGCGTTTATATGTGAAGGTGTACGCGTGTGTGTGTTTATGTGTGAAGGTGTACGCGTTTATATGTGAAGGTGTACGTGTGTGTACGCGTGTGTACGCGTGTGTGAGTGTGTACGCGTGTGTATGTGTTTATATGTTAAGGTGTACGCGTGTGTATGTGTATATATGTGTATATATGTGAACGCGTACGCGTGTGCACGCGTGTGTATGCGTGTGCACGCGTGCGTACGTGTGTGTGTATATATACGTGTATATATGTGTATCTATGTGTATATATGTGTTTCTACGTGTATATATGTGAACGTGCGTGCGTGTGTGTACGTGTGTGTACGCGTGCGTGCAGGCTCAGCCCCCCCCCTCTCGGCGGCGTTGGTGTCAGAGCTCGTCGCGCCCCTTCACGTCGCCCGTGAGCTTCTTCTCGGCCTCTGTCATGGACGCCAGCACTGGGGGCGGGGAGGGAGGGAGCCAGGCGAGACGTCACTTGGAGTGTGCGAGGGCGAGTGTGTGAGAGAGCGGGGTTATGGGTCCGTGTGCGTGTGTGCGTGTGTGTGCGTGTGTGCGTGTGTGTGTGCGCGTGTGCGTGTGTGCGTGTTGGGGGAGCGGTGGTGTAAACATCGCCACTGGGGAGACAAAGGCGGTCGAGCGTGGTGCTGGCCACCCACCCCCTCGTGTGCCGTGCCGGCCATCATAGGTACTCGCTAATAGCACTTGCCCCTACAGTCTGTTAAGGCTATACGGGGGATCTTTGTGTGCGTGTTGGGGGAGCGGTGGTGTAGCGGTTAGCGCGCTTGCGCTATGAACCCGGCGACACAGGTTCGATTCCCGCGCTCACGGCCAACACCAGTGAAGATTATCTGAACCGGTCCTGGGCCTCCCCTAGGTCGACTAAGCCTGAAATGAGTACCTGGTGCGATGTGTAAACATCGCCACTGGGGAGACAGGCAGTCGGGCGTGGGTGCTGGCCACCCACCCCCTCGTGTGCCACCGTGCCGTGCCGGCCTTCATCGGTGCTACTTGTTAACGGCACTTGCCCCGACAGTCTGTTTGGGCTACACGGTGGATCTTTGTCTTTGTGTGGGAGCGGTAGTGTGGCGATTATCGCGCCTCCGCTACGAACCCGGCGACCCCAGTTCGATTCCCGCTCACTGCCCCCAACACCAGTCTGCTAAGACTATACTAGGGGGTGGGTGGTGGTGGATCTTTATGTACGTGTGTGTATGTGTAGGGGTTAGTGTGTTTGTGTGTGTGTATGTATGTGTAGGGGTTAGTGTGTTTGTGTGTGTGTATGTATGTGTAGGGGTTAGTGTGTGTGTGTGTGTGTATGTGTAGGGGTTAGTGTGTGTGTGTGTGTATGTGTAGGGGTTAGTGTGTGTGTGTGTGTATGTGTAGGGGTTAGTGTGTATGTGTAGAGGTTAGTGTGTGTGTGTATGTGTAGGGGTTAGTGTGTGTGTGTATGTGTTAGTGTGTGTGTGTATGTGTAGGGGTTAGTGTGTGTGTCGGGGTTAGTGTGTGTGTGTAGGGGTTAGTGTGTGTGTGTATGTGTTAGTGTGTGTGTGTGTGTCGGGGTTAGTGTGTGTGTGTATGTGTTAGTGTGTGTGTGTGTGTGTGTCGGGGTTAGTGTGTGTGTGTGTTTATGTGTAGGGGTTAGTGTGTGTGTGTGTGTGTCGGGGTTAGTGTGTGTGTGTGTGTCGGGGTTAGTGTGTGTACGTGTGTGTATGTGTAGGGGTTAGTGTGTGTGTGTGTGTATGTGTAGGGGTTAGTGTGTGTGTTTAGGGGTTAGTGTGTGTGTATGTGTAGGGGTTAGTGTGTGTGTGTGTGTCGGGGTTAGTGTGTGTACGTATGTGTACGTGTAGGGGTTAGTGTGTGTGTGTGTGTGGGTTAGTGTGTGTGTGTGTATGTGTAGGGGTTAGTGTGTGTGTGTGTATGTGTAGGGGTTAGTGTGTGTGTGTTTAGGGGTTAGTGTGTGTGTAGGGGTTAATGTGTGTGTATGTGTAGGGGTTTGTGTGTGTGTGTATGTGTAGGGGTTAGTGTGTGTGTTTAGGGGTTAGTGTGTGTGTATGTGTAGGGGTTAGTGTGTGTGTGTGTGTCGGGGTTAGTGTGTGTACGTATGTGTACGTGTAGGGGTTAGTGTGTGTGTGTGTGTGGGTTAGTGTGTGTGTGTATGTGTAGGGGTTAGTGTGTGTGTGTGTATGTGTAGGGGTTAGTGTGTGTGTGTGTATGTGTAGGGGTTAGTGTGTGTGTGTTTAGGGGTTAGTGTGTGTGTAGGGGTTAATGTGTGTGTATGTGTAGGGGTTTGTGTGTGTGTGTATGTGTAGGGGTTAGTGTGTGTGTTTAGGGGTTAGTGTGTGTGTATGTGTAGGGGTTAGTGTGTGTGTTTAGGGGTTAGTGTGTGTGTATGTGTAGGGGTTAGTGTGTGTGTTTAGGGGTTAGTGTGTGTGTGTGTGTCGGGGTTAGTGTGTGTACGTATGTGTACGTGTAGGGGTTAGTGTGTGTGTGTGTGTGGGTTAGTGTGTGTGTGTATGTGTAGGGGTTAGTGTGTGTGTGTGTATGTGTAGGGGTTAGTGTGTGTGTATGTGTAGGGGTTAGTGTGTGTGTAAGGGGTTAATGTGTGTGTATGTGTAGGGGTTAGTGTGTGTGTGTAGGGGTTGGTGTGTGTGTGTAGGGGTTAGTGTGTGTGTGTGTAGGGGTTAGTGTGTGTGTGTATGTGTAGGGGTTAGTTTGTGTGTGTCGGGGTTAGTGTGTGTGTATGTGTAGGGGTTAGTGTATGTGTGTGTGTCGGGGTAAGTGTGTGTGTGTGTGTCGGGGTTAGTGTGTGTGTGTGTGTCGGGGTTAGTGTGTGTGTGTGTGTGTCGGGGTTAGTGTGTGTGTGTGTGTGTCGGGGTTAGTGTGTGTGTGTCGGGGTTAGTGTGTGTGTGTGTGTGTCGGGGTTAGTGTGTGTGTGTGTATGTGTAGGGGTTAGTGTGTGTGTGTATGTGTAGGGGTTAGTGTGTGTGTAGGGGTTAATGTGTGTGTATGTGTAGGGGTTAGTGTGTGTGTGTAGGGGTTGGTGTGTGTGTGTAGGGTTTAGTGTGTGTGTATGTGTAGGGGTTAGTGTGTGTGTGTATATGTGTTAGTGTGTGTGTGTACGTGTAGGGGTTAGTGTGTGTGTGTGTGTAGGGGGTTAGTGTGTGTGTGTATGTGTAGGGGGTTAGTGTGTGTGTGTATGTGTAGGGGTTAGTGTGTGTGTGTGTATGTGTAGGGGTTAGTGTGTGTGTGTGTGTGTATGTGTAGGGGGTTAGTGTGTGTGTGTATGTGTAGGGGGTTAGTGTGTGTGTGTATGTGTAGGGGTTAGTGTGTGTGTGTGTTAGTATGTATGTATGTGTAGGAGTTAGTTAGCGCGTGTGTGTGTATGTGTAGGGGTTAGTTAGTGTGTGTGTGTATGTGTAGGGGTTAGTGTGTGTGTGTGTGTTAGTATGTATCAGAGGTGTGGACTCGAGTCATGTGACTTGGACTCGAGTCAGACTCGAGTCATGAATTTGATGACTTGCGACTCGACTTGGACTTGCATAACAATGACTTTGTCCCACCTCTGGTATGTATGTATGTATGTGTAGGGGTTAGTTAGCGTGTGTGTGTGTATGTGTAGGGGTTAGTGTGTGTGTGTGTTAGTATGTATGTATGTGTAGGGGTTAGTTAGTGTGTGTGTGTGTATGTGTAGGGGTTAGTGTGTGTGTGTGTTAGTATGTATGTATGTGTAGGGGTTAGTTAGTGTGTGTGTATGTGTAGGGGTTAGTTAGTGTGTGTGTGTGTATGTGTAGGGGTTAGTGTGTGTGTGTGTTAGTATGTATGTATGTGTAGGGGTTAGTTAGCGTGTGTGTGTGTATGTGTAGGGGTTAGTGTGTGTGTGTGTTAGTATGTATGTATGTGTAGGGGTTAGTTAGTGTGTGTGTGTATGTGTAGGGGTTAGTGTGTGTGTGTATGTGTAGGGGTTAGTGTGTGTGTGTGTGTGTTAGTATGTATGTATGTGTAGGGGTTAGTTAGCGTGTGTGTGTGTATGTGTAGGGGTTAGTTTGTGTGTGTGTTAGTATGTATGTATGTGTAGGGGTTAGTTAGTGTGTGTGTGTGTATGTGTAGGGGTTAGTGTGTGTGTGTTAGTATGTATGTATGTGTAGGGGTTAGTTAGCGTGTGTGTGTGTGTATGTGTAGGGGGTTAGTGTGTGTGTGTGTGTGTGTTAGTATGTATGTATGTATGTGTAGGGGTTAGTTAGTGTGTGTGTGTGTGTATGTGTAGGGGGTTAGTGTGTGTGTGTATGTGTAGGGGGTTAGTGTGTGTGTGTATGTGTAGGGGTTAGTGTGTGTGTGTGTTAGTATGTATGTATGTATGTGTAGGAGTTAGTTAGCGCGTGTGTATGTATGTGTAGGGGTTAGTGTGTGTGTGTGTTAGTATGTATGTATGTGTAGGGGTTAGTTAGCGCGTGTGTGTGTATGTGTAGGGGTTAGTGTGTGTGTGTGTTAGTATGTATGTATGTGTAGGGGTTAGTTAGCGTGTGTGTATGTATGTGTAGGGGTTAGTGTGTGTGTGTGTTAGTATGTATGTATGTGTAGGGGTTAGTTAGTGTGTGTGTGTGTACGTGTAGGGGTTAGTGTGTGTGTAGGGGTTAGTGTGTGTGTGTATGTGTGTAGGGGTTAGTGTGTGTGTGTATGTGTGTAGGGGTTAGTGTGTGTGTGTAGGGGTTAGTGTGTGTGTGTATGTGTAGGGGTTAGTGTGTGTGTGTGTATGTGTAGGGGTTAGTGTGTGTGTAGGGGTTAGTGTGTGTGTGTGTGTGTCGGGGTTAGTGTGAGTGTACGTGTAGGGGTTAGTGTGTGTATGTGTGTGTACGTGTGTGTGTGTGTACGTGCAGGGATTAGTGTGTGTGTGTGTACGTGTAGGGGTTAGTGTGTGTGTGTGTACGTGTAGGGGGTTAGTGTGTGTGTGTATGTGTAGGGGTTAGTGTGTGTGTGTGTTAGTATGTATGTATGTATGTGTAGGAGTTAGTTAGCGCGTGTGTGTGTGTATGTGTAGGGGTTAGTTAGTGTGTGTGTGTACGTGTGTGTGTGTGTGGGTCGCAGCAAGGCCAATTCACAGCCGCCGCGTGCACGACGCCCGCTCACCCTGGCTGGGCGAGCTGTAGAAGTACTTGTACTTGGGGTTGCCGTCTTCGTTAATAATCTCCGGGTGCACCTTCCCGTCCATGTCTGCGAGGGCACCAAGACAACGCACGCACGCAGGCACAGAGAGACACAGAGAGACACAGAGAGACACAGAGAGAGACGCTCAGCCTGATCGGCCACACGGCAGCCACGAGGCGTGGGATGCTGTGGAACCCGGAGCTTTGGACGGTGCCGCGGTGAGATGTTAACTACCTCGCCTGGTATGCAGGAGGTCGTGGGTTCTCTTCCGACCCTGACGATGCCTGTTGCATATTTGGCGTCTGCGTGTCTCTCTCTCTCATCATCATCACGGTGGCTAGGAGATGTTAACTACCTCGCCCGGTATACAGGAGGTCGTGGGTTCTCTTCCGACCCTGACGATGCCTGTTGCATATTTGGCGTCTGCGTGTCTCTCTCTCTCATCATCATCACGGTGGCTAGGAGACGTTAACTACCTCGCCCGGTATGCAGGAGGTCGTGGGTTCTACTCCGACCCTAACGATGCCTGCTGCTGTATATTTGGCGTCTGCGTGTCTCTCTCTCTCATCATCACCACGGTGGCTAGGAGATGTTAACTACCTCGCCTGGTATGCAGGAGGTCGTGGGTTCGATCCCGACCCTGACGATGCCTGCTGCTGTATATTTGCGGTCTGCGTGTCTCTCTCTCTCATCATCATCATGGTGGCTAGGAGATGTTAACTACCTCGCCTGGTGTACAGGAGGTCGTGGGTTCGATCCCGACCCTGACGATGCCTGTTGCTGTATATTTGGCATCTGCGTGTCTCTCTCTCTCATCATCACCACGGTGGCTATGAGATGTTAACTACCTCGCCTGGTATACAGGAGGTCGTGGGTTCGATCCCGACCCTGACGCCTGCTGCTGTATATTTGGAGTCTGCGTGTCTCTTTCTCATCATCATCATCATCACCACGGTGGCTAGACGTTGACTACCTCGCCTGGTATGCAGGAGGTCGTGGGTTCCCTTCCGACCCTTGATCGCATGGGTTTTTCTCTTGGTCTTCCGGTTTTTCTCCCCACATTTAAGAGTCAACATGCATTCAGAGCAACTGGCTGCTGATATAAATTTCCACGCTATAAGCCACTTTTTGTTGGCCTATCATTTGTGGCCGTATTCATATTTTACCAAGTAAGTGGGCCTTACCTGGTCAAATATAAATAGGAATAAAAAGTTAGTATTTCGATTTAAAGCTTTCGATGACTGCAGGGATTCATATTCTCGGTTCTTTCGGCTCGCCAAAAGCCGCTGTGATGATTTGGAGGTCACGTGATACTTTATTGCTCCTTGACGAGATCATTATTATTTTATTATTTCCCTTCTACGTGACTCTACCGAAAGAACCAAGAATATAAAGAGTTAGTAGTTGTCATGCACGTATGTGAAGTTCTTAGCCGACCGTACTAATCGGAGGTGCGGGGGAAAGCCGGCAAACTAAACGTAACAATTTGTTGACGGCTGATGGAGCATATTTCGATTCAAAGCTTTCGTGACTGCAGGGATTCATCTTCTCAGTTCTTTCGGTAAAGTCACGTAGAATGGAAATAATAAAATATTAATAAAACATAATAAAATTATTCTCACGACATTTCGGCCACAACGCAAGCAGCCGTCCTCAGGTGAAGACCAGGTCTGTCGGGGAGACAGCGTCTGAATGACCTGTTCTTCACCTGAGGTCGGCTGCTTGCGTTGTGGCCGAAACGTCGTGAGAATTGTATTTTATTACGTTTTATTTTCATTATTTTATTACTTCCCTTCTACGTGACTTTACCGAAAGAACCAAGAAGGGGTGATGGAGCAGTCCACAGCGGGCGACGGCAGTAGTTTAGTTTACGAGATTCAGCAGTTTACGTAAGAGAGCGATGGAAATAGTTCGTGAGCGACGGGAGCGAGCTTGCGATTGAACCGGCGCGTCAAGTGCAGCCGTGTCACGGTCTCAGGCCCAGTCGCACGCGCAACGGATGTGAGTGACGTGAAAAAATGTGCCTCCGCGCTTAAATGTGGCCAAATGCTCGGTTTGCGAATTCCAACTGTTGGCTTAGACCAGTGGTTCTTAACCCGGGGACACACACACACACACACCCCCCTGGGGGTCCGAGATGCCCTTTCTGGGGGTGCGAGGCATGGCCACATTTATTCAGAAGGTAAATAATCGAAAATACAGATCAAGCACGGGCACGTAAGTGACAACCGCTTTGTGTTATCAAACCGATGTATTTATTTACATTATTTTGTTTTAGATTAAGAAGCAAAGGGATGCAAGCAGAGGTCGCAAACGGGTTTTGATTCTTTAGCCGTACCCGTATCCGGCCGCAATCGTGTACCCGTACCCGACCCGATACCCGGCTACCCGTACCCGGCCGGGTATCGGGTAGGGTACGGGTATCGGGTACCCGGTTGCGACCTCTGGGATGAAGCCACGTTGCAAGCGCGGGTGGGTTGATTCTAGGAACTTGAATTGTGAGAAGAGACAAGACGTTGGGAAATGAGTGATAAACGGTTACTCACCAGTGACTCACGGTCTACCCGTACCCGGCCGCACCAGGTATCCGGTCGGGTACGGGTAGCCGGGTATCGGGTACGGGTACCTGTTTGCGACCCTGGTGCGGCCAGGTACGGGTAAGGAATCAAAACACGTTTGCGACCTCTGGCAGGTAGCAACTTGGTTTGACGGGGGGGGGGGCAGTTGGATGAGTGGGCATGTTTACCCTTCCCCCCCCCACCCTCCCCGACATCGTCAACCAATCGCGGCGTTGCTCGGTGTTCGGTGGGGAGGTGCATGGGTGGGCGGAATTCCGGACACGCACGAGACAGACAGACAGACAAATAATCCCTGGTGGGCAGTGTGGAACCTGTTGTTCCTACCCGTGTTAAAGCTCAGCGCGTATCTGCACGGCGAGTGTCCCTTGTTTAACGCGCTTGTTAGTGGCGGTTGTTGTTGTGGGTTATCAACTTATTTTCTTCTCCCGACACCCCCGCCCCCAATCATCGTCAGCTTCAACACGAGCAGTGGGTGCGGGTGGCTGGGGGAAGAGGGGGGGTGGGGGGTGGTGACGGGCCGACATCTCACCGAGGAAGAGGATTCGGGGGATGTAGCCGCCGTCCGGACTGAACTCCGGTGCCTCCGGTTCGTCCTCATCCTGCACGGACGACACACGGCGGGTGGGCGGGTGGGTCGCGGGGATGGGGCAGCAAAGCAGCAGCGTCAGTCAACGAGCGGAGCGGCCAGAGCACAGCAAGTTGGCGTAGTAGGAGGGGGGCACAGGTGGTGCATCGGCCACTCATCTCAGTCGGTCAACACATGGCACCAGGGTCTGTCCCGTGACCTCCTGCCAGCCGGCGTTCCACACTTCACGTGGCCTTAAAGTGCACATGGCCTGGCACAAGCACCGTGGTGACATCAGCGCCACTTCGTGGTGAATGGTGGTTCTTGTTGTTGCTGTTGTTAGTCGTTATGTGCCGTGCCGGCCTGCATAGGTGCCGATCGCCAACAGCACTTGCCCCAACATTCTGTTCAGCTATACGGGGCATCTTTGTCCCTCGTCTTTGCCCTCCAGCAACAATGGAGGGCAGAGGAGCGATGCTCACAACAACGAGCGGAGCGCCGGGCGGCTACAATGCACAACTGGTGCATCTGCCAGTCGTCTCAGTCGGTCAACACGTGGCACCTAGATTTGTCCCGTGACCTCCTGCCACGTGGCCTTAAAGTGCACATTCGCCGCGGTGACGTCACCGCCACTAAGTGGCGAATGACGGCTGTTGTGGCTTTTGTCGGTGTCAAGATCGGCCTCTGTGGAGGAGGCTCGTGATGGGCGCTACTGGGTCGGTTGGACGCAGTCGCCCTCCAACGGTGGAGGGCGGAGGAGCGACGCGCACAAAGTGGTACTCGTTTTTAAATTCTTTATATTAAGTTCACTTGCTTTCTTGCTTGCGCGCTTACGACCGTGCAAATCTTTCGGTCGTTTTTTAACCCACTTCCCGTGATCCAATCGAGCTGACATTTTGCACACAGACTCGTTGTGCGTGACAATTAATTTTCGTGAAAATTTTTTTCAAAAATTTTCCACTTTTTAGGAAACATTTTTTCTCATATTTAATTTAAAATACCAATGTGATAAAAATGAAACTCTTACTCAAGAAAAACAGAAATGAATAATAAAATAAAACCGATGCCATGCATATAAAGGATTTATAGTGAAAAACTTTGTTTTTACGGGTTGATTTTATCTCTCCCCGAGGGTTATCATTGACACAGCGCTGGTCCCAGCCACCCAGCGACTCACCTCCACGTTCACCATCACAAAGTTGTGGCTCAGCTCGGCGATCTCTTTCGACAGCGCAAACTTCGGCTTCAGAGCTGCACACAGCAGAGGTGGTGGCATCGTCGTCGTCGTCATCATCATCATCGCTGTCGTGATTGACGTCGTCGTCAATAACACCGGCAAAATCATCGCAGATCATCATCGTCAGGCCGAATTGTAGATACGTTGAACTTCTTTCGTACCGCGCGTAGCCGACCGTGCCCATCGGAGGTGCGGGGGAAGGGCAACAAACTAAACGCAAAAAGGAGTTCTAAATAATTGGCACTTCCAGCATTAAATATATTCGTTGCCATTATCTTCATCATCATTAATTACACTGGTCAACACACTTTTTCTGGCATAAGGTATTCCAACGGTTATAAGGTAATTTTGGGGTGCCGATTCCAAATCTGGCATCAGTTTTTGTCGATCACATCAGGTTTTTGAGATATCAAATATTGCATTTTCAATAAAAACTGCGGAAGAAAAATATTAAATAAATGTGGATATCTACATAAAATGATATTATAAACACACTATTCTAAAAATACAGCACCATATTTTAACACTAAAGCAGTCACTGACTCGCAACAACTTGCAATCATAAGTGACAGAGTTAATTTCGGGTAAAATCAATGAAAATGGGGTATGCCGATAGCATAAAATGAGATGTGATAGAGCAAATCTGAGATCAGATTTGGAATCGGCACCCTGAAATTAGTCTAAAACAGCTGCAAAAGTCCAAGCCAGAAAAAAATGCTTTTTTTTTTTGACCAGTGTTATCATCGGCACCACAGACAGACATCGTCGTAATTATCATCATCATTATCATCAACGACATTTATCTCCAACGGCATCACAATAATCCTCATCATCAATGGCATCATCATTTTTGGAATTGCTCTCATCATTGGCATCGTCATAATCACCGTCGTAATAATCACCACCATCGACATTATCAGCTGGATCACAGGGGTGGTGGAGTTTCAGACAATCGTCACCGGTGCTAGAGGCTTGAGCAGAAATCACAGCGGGTTCGATTCCCGCTCACGGCCAACACCATCAGTGACGATTATCTGAACCGGTCCTGGGCCTCCCCTAGGTCGACTCAGCCTCAAATGAGTACCTGGTACGGTGTGTAGTAAACATCGCCACTGGGGAGACAAAGGCGGCCGGGCGTGGTGCTGGCCACCCACCCCTCGTGTGCCGTGTCGGCCTTCATAGGTGCTCGCTATAACAGCACTTGCCCCTACAGTCTGTTTAGGCTACACGGGGGATCTTTGTATTTGTGCGCGCGCGTGACCTTCGTCTGTACGTCGACTAAACTAATTTTTAATTGCCATTGTGACTCACGGCACAGTAAAAACAAAAACCACACAAGCAACAGCTTTCAGGCATGCAGGAATACAGGACAGGTCACCACGAGCCTTCTCTGGTGGGAGGGGTGGTGAGAGAGGGGGTGGAAATAGGCCCGGCGAAAACAAATCGGCGGATAATGCAAACCAGATGCAAATGAGGCGATACCAGCGGTCGGAAACCAACATAACAAAGAGGGGGGCCATTTTTTTTTGTTCGAATTCGGTAACAAAAAAATTAACCCGTAAAAAAACAAAGTTTTTCACTATAAATCCTTTATATGCGTGGCGGCTAGAGTCCTCTCGTCCTCTGGCTTGAGATGGCTGCCACCTATGGGTCAGATGATTACCTGCCACCATTAAGCAATTGGTAATTAAATATAATTTTTTTTTACCTAAAAAGTGTAACATTTTGGAATTTTTTTTTCACGAAAATAAATTGTCACGCACAACGAGTCTGTGTGCAAAAATGTCAGCTCGATTTGATCACGCGAAGTGGGTTAAAAAACGACCGAAAGATTTGCATGGTCGTAAGCGCGTAAGCAAGCGAACTTAATATAAAGGATTTTAAAAAACCCATCAATATTTCAAGAATACGTAGAATGTGGCGGGTGTCCCTTGATAAATAAACGCCATGAGGCAGTCCCGTGAAGGTTTTGCCGATTGCCTGGGCTATACAAACCCAAATGATCGCTTCCCTATGCAAAACCCTAAGGAGGTCCCCGATCTGGTTTTACTGCTTCTCAAAGCACAGGAGGCTCCTCCACCCACGAACCGTCAGAGATACGACCCAAAGCCGCCCACAGTTGCGTTTCTGCCTGGACCGCCACCGCCGTTGAAAGTTATCGCTGCACCCCCCCACCGCCCCCCCAAAACCATATTTACATTTTGAAAATAAACCGTGCTTAAAATCGCTTTAAACTATTGTCATTGTAGTGTGTATTTAATGTGGCGCTGCACTCTGATGTTGTAGGAGAAAACATCTATTAAAACGTCTATTTAATTAAGTAGAACGTGTTGTCTATATTTATTAAAAGTTGCAGCATTTTGATGTGACGTCACATTTCTCAAACCCCCCCTCGTCACACATCGTCACAAATGTCTGACCCCGCCCCCACCCCCCTAGGTGCGTGACGTCATTTATGGACGGCCCCTTACGAACAAACACCTCTGGAACCTAACCCGTTCGTAAGTAGAGGAGTGCCTGCAATAGGATTACCCACGGAGGTTTGACGGCCACGTGGGGCAGAGAGAGTTAAGGAGGGGCAGCTAACAATCAAGACGGCACGCGCGTAAATAATGTCAGCCGCTGAAGCGCACAGCATTCTCTCTCTATCAAAGAGAGAAATACGTAGAGGAATGCAGAACTTGGGCAAACTGTTGGCGCCGGCTCGTCGCGTGGCTGCCTTGTTGTTTGTCTGTGGTCCCTCCTCACGTGCCTGAGTCTATAAACCTAAAACAAGTTTTGCTTCACCATGTAAGGGCCTGACTGAGCTCTTTTTCAGACGCGACCAGGCTATCACAAATGATAGCTCAACGAAGTGGGATTATCGTCATGTGGAAATCTATCGCAGCCAAATACTCTCCGAACGCGCGTTTCTAAACGTGGAGGGGAAAACCGGAGGACTCGGAGAAAAATCCACGCGACCACGGGGGGGAGGGAGAGACACGCAAACTCCAAATATACAGCAGCAGGCGTCGGGGTCGGGATGGAACCCGCGACCTCCTGCACACCAGGGCGAGGTAGTAAACATCTCCTAGCCACCGTTATGATGATGATGATGAGAGAGACACGCAAACTCCAAATATACAGCAGCAGGCATCGTCAGGGTCGGGATCGAACCCACGACCTCCTGCACACCAGGCGAGGTAGTTGACATCTCCTAGCCACCGTGATGATGATGATGATGATGGAGAGAGACGCAAACTCCACATATACAGCAGGCGTCAGGGTCGAGATGGAACCCACGACCTCCTGCACACCAGGCGAGGTAGTTAACATCTCCTAGCCACCATCATGATGATGATGAGAGACACGCAAACTCCAAATATACAGCAGCAGGCGTCGGGGGTCGGGATCAAACCCACGACCTCCTGTATACCAGGCTAGGTAGTTGACATCTCCTAGCCACCGTGATGATGATGATGGAGAGACGCAAACTCCACATATACAGCAGGCGTCAGGGTCGAGATGGAACCCACGACCTCCTGCACACCAGGCGAGGTAGTAAACATATCCTAGCCACCGTGATGATGATGAGAGAAAGAGAGACACGCAAACTGCAAATACACAGCAGCAGGCGTCAGGGGTCGGGATCAAACCCACGACCTCCTGTATACCAGGCGAGGTAGTTAACATCTCCTAGCCACCGTGATGATGATGAAAAAGAAACACGCAAACTCCAAATACACAGCAGCAGGCGTCAGGGGTCGGGATCAAACCCACGACCTCCTGTATACCAAGCGAGGTAGTTAACATCTCCTAGCCACCGTGATGATGATGAGAGAGAGAGAGAGACACGCAAACTCCAAATACACAGCAGCAGGCGTCGGGGGTCGGGATCAAACCCACGACCTCCTGTATACCAGGCGAGGTAGTTAACATCTCCAAGCCACCGTGATGATGATGAGAAAGAGACACGCAAATTCCAAATATACAGCAGGCATCGTCGGGGTCGGGATCGAACCCACGACCTCCTGTACACCAGGCGAGGTAGTTAACATCTCCTATCCACCGTGATGATGATGATGATGAGAAAGAACACACAAACTCCAAATATACAGCAGCAGGCATCGGGATCAAACCCACGACCTCCTGTATACCAGGCGACGGAGTATACATCTCATAGCCACCCCGGCGCCCCAATGTCGGTGAATGGCGAGGCGTGCGGGCGGTTACCTTTGCACGCACCACACCAGGACTTGTGCACGATGAGCATTATGGGCAGTCCGCTGTCAGAGAGAAGGGGTGGGTGGGGGGGGCGCATGTTACACTGTTGCATACGGGACATTGTACATCATCATTCTCCTGTCCCCTTCGACTGCTTGATGGTGGTGTCTCTTCGAGCGATATGCCAGGCGGTGGTGGCTATGCACGCGGCCTTTAAGCCGTCGCTGCGGAGGCGAGGGTTGCTGGATCACACGAATGTTGCAAAACATCCTTCCAGTTGGGTATCGAAGTAAGTGAATGTTGAAATGCACAACTCTTATCACCTAGGTGGTCGCAAGTGTGCACTTTTCGTACATCGTAAGCTCCATTAAACTGCTCTGTCGTGCATTTTCTACTGAACTGGTTTAAAGGTCTACACTGAACCGGTCAAATGTCCGTCTGTAAAGAGTCTCAAACATAATGCAGCGGGGAAGAGTTCCACGCAGATAGACCGCCGAGTAGGTGAGTGGGTGGGTAGGTGAGTGGGTGGGTGAGTGGGTGGGTGGCTGAGTGGGTGGGTGGCTGAGTGGGTGGGTGGCTGAGTGGGTGGGTGAGTGGGTGGCTGAGTGGGTGGGTGAGTGGGTGGGTGAGTGGGTGGGTGGGTGAGTGGGTGGGTGAGTGGGTGGCTGAGTGGGTGGGTGGCTGAGTGGGTGAGTGGCTGAGTGGATGGGTGGCTGAGTGGGTGGGTGGATGACTGGATGAGTGGGTGGGTGGGTGGATGACTGGATGAGTGGGTGGGTAAAGGGGTGAGTGAGTAGGTGGCTCAGTGGGTGGGTGGATGACTGGATAGGTGGATGAGTGGGTGGATGACTGGATAAGTGGGTGGGTGAGTGGGTGGCTGAGTGGGTGGGTGGCTGAGTGGGTGGATGACTGGATGAGTGGGTGGATGACTGGATAAGTGGGTGGGTGGGTGAGTGGGTGGCTGAGTGGGTGGGTGGCTGAGTGGGTGGATGACTGGATGAGTGGGTGGGTGGGTGAGTGGATGTACTAGCACACACACCCCACGTGTCCATCAGATCGAGTGGAACAGATTGGTGTAGACACTTGTACACGAAAGGGCACACAGCTTGTAAATCAACCCTTCGTCTTATCGCTAGCCAGCGGAAGTAAATCACGAATGGTCGGTGTGATACGCATGTGCTCAGCGTTGTAGCAAGTGTGGTGAATATCATCCGTTTCACTCTGATGGGATAGTGTGTGGGTTTTTCTCCGGGTGCTCCGGTTTCTTGATGTAAAAACCCAATAGAGGACTTTCCAGTAAAAATGTTTTAATAGTAATTGGACCGAGTGTGTGTAAATGTTGAACTTCTTTCACACCGTACGTAGTCAACCATGCTAAACGGAGGTGCAGGGGAAGGAAAAAATTATTCTTGTAGCTATTCATTCATCGATTAGCTATTCATACAGCCTATTACCATAAACGTTTGTCAATGTAGGATACTAAGAATCCTTAAGGGGCCTTTTTGCGATTCCGATAGCCAGGCATTAATAATTAAGAGAGAGAGATAAAGTGATCAGATAATTTTCACTTGTTTCATAACATATTTACGTATTCGTTTACGGTAATAGGTTTTCTTCATATTCATATAGCTAATCATTCATGTATTAATTATATGCATGTGCTGAGCTGCATGAGAATGTAAGTTACAGGTTCCTATGCGAGTGTAAATACAGCCTCTACGTATGTTGAACTTTTTTCGTACCGTACGTTGCCAACAGTGCTATGTATGCATCTATGTTGAACTTGATAATTGGTTTTTTACCCTTCTATCTGGCAACAAAACTGACACCTTTTTTTACAAGGAGTCATGTTTGCATAGACCACAATACCTGCGGTCGTAATGCAAACAAAAAACACAACTCTGATAATGTATGCACTGTCCTTGAAGTTGATTGGTCCACACCCGAGACAGCTTTCCTTAGAGCCTAGTCTCACATGGTGTGGGACCAGATGACGCCAAAAGGCGCACAACTCAAGGACAATGCACCATCCAGAGTATGAGAGCTCGGGGTAAGAATTTACACCATTGGAACCTCATTTGCCAGAAGAAAAAATATGACCTCAACTTCAAGGACAGTGCATACATTATCAGAGTTATGTGTTTTGTTTGCATTCCGACCGCAGGTATTGTGGTCTATGCAAACATGACTCCTTGTAAAAAAAAGGTGTCAGTTTTGTTTCCAGATAAAAGGGTAAGAAAACAATTATCATATTTTTTACTGGCAAATGAGGTTCCAATGGTATGTTGAACTTCTTACGCACCCAACCGTGGGACATACATGCTATGCATGCATGTCCCGCTGGGACCTGCACACGCGTGACGGTGCACACGGGAGCACCCTCGTGTGTTCGTGCGCTTCACCTGGCCTTCGCCTCCTTGAGTGCGTCATCGTACGGCCGCCAGTTGATGTGCTCCCCAAATCCTGCGGCGACACAGCCACATCAGCGTCAACGTCAGCACGTGGGTCCATCACGTGAGCCGGGAGGGGGGGGGAGGAGGGGTGACACTTAGGGGTGCCTTCATCTGCCTCTCTTGAGCCTCAGAAAACGAAAATAAAACTCTGAATCCTTAAGATGCCCAACTGTGCCACGGTCTTTCCGATTGAAAGTTTGACAATGTAGGATGCTAAGAATCCTTAAGGGGCCTTGTCGCGATTCCGATGGTCAAGGCATTAATAATGAACAGAGTGTTCACTCGTTATGCACGGGAGATAAAGCGGTGAGATGATTTTCACGTGTTTAATAGCATATTTACGTATTCGTTTACAGTAATAGGTTTTCTTAGGTCAATATCTACCTTGTACATTAACAGTGAATCCTAAAGGTGCCCTTAGCTTGGCTCTCTGGACCTTGTAAATTATCAATAAATCCTAAAGACGCCTTAGTCTGGCTCCCTGAACCTCGAACATTAAACAACGGTGTCAGTCTGGCATTATTAACAACTCAGCCTAATGATTCCTAAGGAGGCTTTAGTATAACTTTTTACAGACCAATTAAGACCGAGCTGGTCACCCCGTGCCCTTATGAATCTCAACGTCCATGCTACCAATGTCCCATCGCAAGGGAGAAACACAAACAAATAGACGAAAAAAAATGTTGCCCGTATTGACAGGTACGCTTTAAATTTCGATTTAAAGCTTTCGTGACTGCAAGGATTCATCTTCTTGGTTCTTTCGGTAAAGTCACGTAGAAGGGAAGTAATAAAATAATAAAAATAAAACATAATATGTTTAATTGTGACTTTACCGAAAGAACCAAGAAGAGGTACGCTTTAGTTTGGCTTGGATGTGTCTCAAACATTAACAACGGAGCCTAAGGAATTACCAAGGTGCATTGGTCTGGCTCACCCGGCTCCGAGTCCCAACCCTTCTGAACCGACAGATCTGTTGGAGAACACCGACTCACTTTCTGTGTCGTGTCAAAACAGGTTGACCGAGAAGCCACGTGTACAACCGGCATTCTTTTGCACATCATAGCTGCCAACTTTGTGCGTACGTTCAACTTATTTCGCGCCCTACGTAGCCAACCGTGGTGATCGGGAGGTGCGGCGAAAAGGACAGCTCTAAAAGGAACAAGTTTTCAATCTACTAGACACTCACCACTACACACTCACTACCACTACACTCACTACTACACATTCACTACTACACCACACTCACTACTACACTACAACTACACTACACATTCATTACTACACCACATTCATTACTACACCACACTCACTACTACATCCACTACTACACTCACTACTACACTACAACAACACTCACTACTATACTACAACTACACATTCACTATTACACTACATCCACTACTACACTACACTACTACACTACAACTACACTCACTACTACACTACACCACTCACTACTACACCACAACTCCACTCACTACTACACTACACTCACTACTACACTACACATCCACTACTACACTACAACTACACTCACTACTACACTACAACTACACTCACTATTACACTACATCCACTACTACACTACAACTACACTCACTACTACGCAATACTATACTACATTCACTACTACACATTCACTACTACACTACAACTACACTCACTACTACACATTCACAACTACACTCACTATTACACTACATCCACTACAACTACACTCACTACTACGCACTACTATACTACATTCACTACTACACTCACTACTCTATGTATTTTGAACTTCTTTCGCACCGTATCTGCCAACCATGCCGATCTAAAGGTTCGGGGACGAGGACACAACAAATTAAACACAAAAAGCAGTTCTAAACAAATGAGTTTTCCATCTTGGCATACAAGAAGTAAAAAAAAATCAGCATTTTTCCTATTTAAGAACCTTTTTACAAAGAGTGCCGGAGCCACGATTTAGTGAACATACAAATCCGACACTTTAAAATATTCTAGATTTGAAGCTTTCGTGACTGCAAGGATTCAAATTCTTAGGTTTTTTCGGTAAAGTCACGTAGGTAAAAAATTAAAATTAATAAAAGTAAAATAAAATAAAAATCACGACGTTTCGGAGGCAACACAAGCTTCCGTCTTCAGGTGGAACCGTCACAGCCACGACAGCTGTATCAAGTAAATGAGAGATTGCAATAAAAAGTGTGCCGTACTTGGCCCTTCCCCCCTCTCCAACCATTATATATACGGAGTGGTATCTCTTGCAATCTCTCATTTACTTGATACAGCTGTCGTGGCTGTGACGGTTCCACCTGAAGACGGAAGCTTGTGTTGCCTCCGAAACGTCGTGATTTGTATTTTATTTTACTTTTATTAATTTTAATTTTTTACCTACGTGACTTTACCGAAAAAAACCTAAGAATACTTTAAAAGATGCGCGCGTGATCATGCTTGGGCTTTCCACACAAGACCAAAGCCACATCACTGGGATGGTGATGGGGCTTCTAAGTCCACGTACGTTTCCAAATCGCTGACCTCATCCCACGTGCAAGCGATTGTTTTTTTTAAATATAAAACTAAAAATCCATCAGCTTAGAATGCCCCTGATACGATGGTCAGTTCTCAGAAGCCATGCAAGGCGGTTGTGCCTGGACACGCCACGATACGCACAAAGCCGGTGTCACAGGCCACCGTGGGGACAGGCGGTGAGCAGACCGGCTGTGCAGCAAAGACCACACCATTGCGCTGCACCGCAATGCTTCCTCACCTTCACCAACCCGCACTGCCCAGCGAGGTGAAGTATGGTCAAGTGACGGTCAAGTGACAATCAAGTGTGGTGTGGGGGAGGCTTTCATCCAGCAGTGGATTAACAGAGGTTCTGTAAAATAAATACACGGGGGAAGGCATGCACGATTACCGGAGAAAACTCTACCATATAAATGCGAATGACTGTTGTTGTCCTTCTCACGCACCTCCGATTAGCACGCTTGGCCATGTACGGTGCGAAAGAAGTTCAACACGCAGTACACACATACACATGTGCAGTGGCACAGCGCCGACTGCTGTCCAGCAGCGGAAACTGCGGTGAACAGTTAGCGCACACGCCATCGAGAATATACACACACGGGTGTGCCGGCAAGGCAGAGGAACTGGGGCAATGGTCACGGAAGACCCCATTAGGGAGGCCCCTGGAACCCTCTGGTGGGTTCGAGAAGGGAGGCGCGGCTAGGGCGGATCCAGGCCGCCGCCGAGGAGACTAAAAGCAGCGGAGAGTCGAGAGCTCCGGGCTGTCGGTTCTGGGAGTGGCCTCGTCTCGTCGTCGCTGCCGCCTTCGCCCGATCATTGCGCGGCCAGACAGTAGTTGACCGTCTCGGTCGACGCCGTCAGTGCAACGCGGACAGGGGGGTCGTGTCTGGGCCGGGCTGTACGGCAGCGTGGTCGAGAGAGAGGAGGCCGGAGTTGGTGGTGTGAACGGGATAAATAAAGAGAGAGTCGGTGCCTCCTGCAACTGCCTCGCCTCCGACTGAGTGTGTGCGCCGCACACCACACGCGCACACACACACGCCGGGAGGAAGGAGGACACTACACATACATGCACTGCGGTCCTTCGCGTGCGGCAAGTCTTTACATTCGATGTTTTATAACTTTATTTTGAAATTATAATTTGTATTTCTCACGTATTAAAAAAAAAGCTGTTTTTTGTTCATGGAAAAACAAGTTTTTCCATTTGCTGAGCAACTATAAAAACTATTTTTGTTATTTTACCAGCTAAAGCCCATTGAGCTCTATAGCTCTTTTTCAAACGCAACAAGTGACAGCTCAATGAAGTGGCTTATCACGTGGAAATGTATAGCAGTCAAATATTCTAAACGCATGATGATGAATCGAAATGTGGAGGGAAAACCAGGAGGATCCGGAGAAAAACCCATGTCGGGATCGAACCCACGACCTCCTGTATACCAGGCGAGGTAGTTAACATCTCCTAGCCACCGTGATGATGATGAGAGAGAGACACGCAAACTCCAAATATACAGCAGCAGGCATCGTCAGGGTCAGGATCGAACCCACGACCTCCTGCATACCAGGCGAGGTAGTTAACATCTCCTAGCCACCTATGGCACTCACCACTGTTGCGGAACGCTTCTCGCTCGTTAAGCGAGGTGTGCCTGCATCTTTCCAACGAACACGCATTGCCTATCGATCTCTCCCGAGGGGCTCTCTCTATAGAGCTCCCTCTGGGGCCGTCGTTTCTTTACCAGGGGGTGCACGCAACCACAGTTGCGAGATGTTGACTACCTCGCCTGGTATGCAGGAGGTCGTGGGTTCGATCCCGACCCCTGACGACGCCTGCTGCTGTATATTTAGAGTTGGTGGTGTTTCTCTCATCACCATCATCATCATGGTAACTAGGAGATGTTGACTACCTCGCCTGGTATGCAGGAGGTCGTGGGTTCGATCACGACCCTGACGATGCCTGCTGCTGTAGATTTGGAGTTTGCGTGTTTCTCTCTCATCATCATCACAGTTGCGAGATGTTAACTACCTCGCCAGGTATACAGGAGGTGTCGTGGGTTCGATCTCGATCCATGACGATGCCTGCTGCTGTATATTTGGAGTTTGCAGTGTCTCTCTCTCATTATCATCATCATCACAGTTGCGAGATGTTGACTACCTCGCCTGGTATACAGGAGGTCTCTCAAATTTACAATCAACATCACGCGTTTTAAGATGTATTTGTCTAACTGCTATACATTTCCACATGATGATAATAAAAGCAAACTTCCTTGAGCCCGATCATTTGCGCTGCAGTAAAAATGAGATTTAAACTCGGTAGCTCGATGAGGCCTTACGCCCGGGTTAAAATAAAACCTCAGAAAATCGAAGAATAATTACACGGATCGATGCGACAATGTTAAACGCGTTGCAGGCGCACGTGTGGGAAGTTAAGAGCCGTAAAACGTATGCATGGCACACGGGGAAAAAACCTTTAGCCGTAACTTTAATATTAAGTTTTTTTTTTCGCATTCAACGAGCTGAAATCTGCTCCTTTTTCGATGTTTAACGTTCGGCCGTCTCTCTATTATCTCCGAAGCAATCAACTTTATTTTCTGGTTTGACCAAAGGTTCCCATTGACTTAGAAGACAAATAAAATTTCAACGAGACACCGGGTAGGCCTTGTCACGGAGCCTTACGACTTTCCTAGCCGCGCTGCCGGCTTCGGCTCTCCAATCCCCCCAACACCAACCCGCCCCAACACCCCCCCCCCACCCGGCTTCGTGGTTTTTAAACCTCTCACTCACCGCGGCCACGGTTCCCTTCCTGCGCATCGGTCGCAGATCCCCACGGGAGAAGCAACATCGTCGGCAACACAAGCAGCAGCATCAGCAGCATCTTTATTGTTTACGAGGCGCGTTTCGAAACGTTCCTTCGGTGAGAAAAAAAACTTTGTCCGAGCAATGGGCGGAGGCGGCGTTTTAAGGGCGCGAAATGCCGCGATCCCATTGGTCGCTTCGCAGTTTTCGTCCCCACCGAATTTTGCATAGAAGGCAAAAACTGTCAACTCGCTTATATCACTACACTACATTATACGCTACATTATACACTATACACTACATTATACACTACATTATACACCACATTAAACACTACATTAAACATTACATTAAACACTACATTATACACTACATTGTACACTACACACTACATTATACACTACATTGTACACTACATTATACACTACATTATACACTACACTACATTGTACACTACATTATACACTACATTATACACTACACTACATTATACACTACACTATACACTACATTATATACTACACTATACACTACACTATACACTACACTATACACTACATTATACACTACACTATACACTACACTATACACTACATGATACACTACATTATATATTCGTTACTAGTTCAGCACACCGGTGCGTTGGAGAAAAAACCTTATTCACTGGTTGTCGGGTGGTGGCAGGTTTAATGACACATTCATATTTACGCGACCTAACAAAAAAAAAAACACTTATGGATAATATCGGTAGCGAAAGCCATAATACATGAAACCAAAAAACAATCGTGTTAGCCATAGACGAGCCAGAAGGCAGCAGCAGCAGTCATCCGATGGTGGCGAGGAAATGTTAACTACCTCGCCTGGGTGCAGGAGGTCGTAGGTTCGATCCCGATCCTGACGATGCCTGCTGCTGTATAGTTGGAGTTTGCGGTGTCTCTTTCTCTCCTGCGCGGTCACGCGGATTTTTTCTCCGGGTCCTCCGGTTTTCTCCTCCACATTTAGAATCAACATCACGCGTTTAGAGTTATTTTTAAATCCTTTATATTAAGTTCGCTTGCTTGCTTACGACCGTGCATATCTTTCAATCGAGCTGACATTTTCCACACAGACTCGTTGTGCGTGACAATTAATGTTCGTGAACATTTTTTTTCCAAAATGTTACACTTGTTAGGACAAAAATATTATATTTAATTACCAATTGCTTAATGGTGCAATGCAATCATCTGACCCATAGGTGGCAGCCATCTCAAGCCAGAGGACGAGAGGACTCTAGCCGCCACGCATAAAAAGGATTTATAGTGAAAAACTTTGTTTTTACGGGTTTACTTGTTTAAATACTTTATATTAAGTTCGCTTGCTTGCTTAGGACCGTGCAAATCTTTCGGTCGTTTTTTAACCCACTTCCCGTGATCCAATCGAGCTGACATTTTGCACACAGACTCGTTGTGCGTGACAATTAATGTTCGTGAAAATGTTTTTTTCAAAATTTTACACTTTTTAGGACAAAAATTATATTTAATTACCAATTGCTTAATGGTGCAATGCAATCATCTGACCCATAGGTGGCAGCCATCTCAAGCCAGAGGACGAGAGGACTCTAGCCGCCACGCATATAAAAGATTTAGAGTGAAAAACTTTATTTTTACGGGTTATACTTGTTCTGCTGTGCGTTTCTACGTGGTGATAAGCTCCACTTCGTTGAGCCATCATTTGCAAGGCCAGGTCGCTTCTTAAAAATTAACCCATAAAAACAAAGTTTTTCACTATAAATCCTTTATATGCGTGTTCAATGGGCCACAACCCCGCCCACATTGGTCTTTGAAACGGGCGGCTAGAGTCCTCTCGTCCTCTGGCTTGAGATGACTGCCACCTATGGGTCAGATGATTGTCTGCCACCATTAAGCAATTGGTAATTAAATATAAAAAAAAATTCCTAAAAGGTGTAAAATTTTGCAAAACATTTTTTCACGAAAATACATTGTCACGCACAACGAGTCTGTGTGCAAAATGTCAGCTCGATTGGATCACGGGAAGTGGGTTAAAAAACGACCGAAAGATTTGCACGGTCGTAAGCAAGCAAGCGAAATTAATATGAAGGATTTAAAAAGAGATACGTCGCTCTGTGAGCCTTAAAATTATAATACTCCGATTGATGCTCCTGCTGTTGTGGAGTGACTCATGCAGCCAGCTATGGCTGCAGGGTTTTGGTAGTACATGTTGTTTATGCCATTTATTGTGAAAATTCCATCACAATTCCTATGATCACTGTTTCATTGCTTTCATGGCTTTATTTTGGTGATTTCGAAAAGTGTATTGGTGTAGCCATGTTTGTTTGTTGTAGTACAGAGTTAGACTGATGGCCTTAATCTAAGTCGTCTTGTGGTTGTTGTTGGTTGTTTGACTTGCATCCCGCTGGGATTTTTGCACACAGCGTTGGTGTACGGTGTTTTTTTTCTGCAATATTTTTCTGTCTTTTCTTGGATTTTTTGCTTGCACTCAGTCACATATTCACTTTTAGATGTTTTCTTGTTCATGTTTTAGTTTTTTGTTTGTTGCGGTTGCACCCGATTCAAGATCCGAATGGCTCCCAGGGCTATACCTAATAAATGAACTTGAACTTGAACTTACCTGGTGAAAAAAAGAGTTTAGATTAGCAGGTGCCAACAATTGCCAAAAGCTCTGCGGTCCTCTATATATATATCAATTTGTCGTCGGTCAATTGATGAGTATTGACATGTGGGAGGAAACCGGAGCACGCGGTAAAAAAAAAAACCCACGCGTGCGAGGGGGAAACACTCGATCCCACACAGATGGAACACGTGGAGGCCACGCATCTTGTCGTGCTGCCTTCTCCTGGCATATCTCGGGGTTACGACCACATTCTCGACGCTCATGCGAGTTTCACAGCAACGTCCGTGTGCGGTGATCCATCAACCACCCTCGCTGCTTGCCTCCACATTGCTCTGGATTGCGGGCAGCAACGTGGAGCAATCACAGCCCGCTCTACCCACCAGCGCCCGGCGAAACTGCTGCTTCAGTAAAGTCACGTATACAGATAAAATAAAATAATAAAAACAAAACATAACAAAATAATATAATATAAAAAAATATAATATATTATGTTTTGTTTTTATTATTTTATTACTTCCCTTCTACGTGACTTTACCGAAAGAACCAAGAAGATGAATCCCTGCAGTCACGAAAGCTTTAAATCGAAAGATAAAATAATAAATTAAATAATAGCATATTACGACGTTTCGATTGCAACACAGGCAATCATCGTCAGGTATAAATGAAATAGCAACAAAAAAATTTAACCAGAAAACTATAGACAGACATATAAGCAGACAGATATCACCAAGATACACAGAGAGAGAGTAACACAGGTACAGAGAGGGAGGTCGTCTCTGTGGGGTGGCCTTAAATAGACACAGGGGGGACGGTGTGTTCTTTCTCCCTATCTCCTAATGTTCAAGCCTGCGTCTCTTCGTACTCATTGACATGTAAATTTTTTCTCTAACCCCTCCCTCTCTCTGCCTCCGCCCCCCTCTGTCTATTTAAGGCCACCCCACAGAGACGATCTCCCTCTCTGTACCTGTGTTACTCTCTCTCCCTGTGTATCTTGGTGATATCTGTCTGCTTATATGTCTGTCTATAGTTTTCTGGTTAGATTCTATGTCGCTATTTCATTTATACCTGATGATGATTGCTTGTGTTGCAATCGAAACGTCGTAGTATGCTATTATTTAATTTATTATTTTATCTTCATACGTGACTTTACCGAAAGAACCAAAGAATAATTCCTGCAGTCACGAAAGCTCCAAAATTAAGATTGATGCTTCAGTGCCATCAACATTGAAAACGGACGATGGGCGAACACGCCGGCAGGAGGCAGTAGAACACAGCACAGAGGACGCAGACTCATACCACCGCTCAGTTATTCAATACACTGGTCAACAAAAAGAAAAAAAAATTCTGGCCTGGACTTTTGCAGCTGTTTTAGACTAATTTCAGGGTGCCGATTCCAAATATGATCTCAGATTTGCTCTATCACATCTCATTTTTTATGCTATCGGCATACCCCATTTTCATTGATTTTACCCGAAATTAACTCTGTCACTTATGATTGCAAGTTGTTGCGAGTCAGTGACTGCTTTAGTGTTAAAATATGGTGCTGTATTTTTAGGATAGTGTGTTTATAATATCATTTTATGTAGATATCCACATTTATTTAATATTTTTCTTCTGCGGTTTTTATTGAAAATGCAATATTTGATATCTCAAAAACCTGATGTGATAGACAAAAACTGATGCCAGATTTGGAATCAGCAAAACATTTTTTCACGAAAATACATTGTCACGCACAACGAGTCTGTGTGCAAAATGTCAGCTCGATTGGATCACGGGAAGTGGGTTAAAAAACGACCGAAAGATTTGCACGGTCGTAAGCAAGCAAGCGAAATTAATATGAAGGATTTAAAAAGAGATACGTCGCTCTGTGAGCCTTAAAATTATAATACTCCGATTGATGCTCCTGCTGTTGTGGAGTGACTCATGCAGCCAGCTATGGCTGCAGGGTTTTGGTAGTACATGTTGTTTATGCCATTTATTGTGAAAATTCCATCACAATTCCTATGATCACTGTTTCATTGCTTTCATGGCTTTATTTTGGTGATTTCGAAAAGTGTATTGGTGTAGCCATGTTTGTTTGTTGTAGTACAGAGTTAGACTGATGGCCTTAATCTAAGTCGTCTTGTGGTTGTTGTTGGTTGTTTGACTTGCATCCCGCTGGGATTTTTGCACACAGCGTTGGTGTACGGTGTTTTTTTTCTGCAATATTTTTCTGTCTTTTCTTGGATTTTTTGCTTGCACTCAGTCACATATTCACTTTTAGATGTTTTCTTGTTCATGTTTTAGTTTTTTGTTTGTTGCGGTTGCACCCGATTCAAGATCCGAATGGCTCCCAGGGCTATACCTAATAAATGAACTTGAACTTGAACTTACCTGGTGAAAAAAAGAGTTTAGATTAGCAGGTGCCAACAATTGCCAAAAGCTCTGCGGTCCTCTATATATATATCAATTTGTCGTCGGTCAATTGATGAGTATTGACATGTGGGAGGAAACCGGAGCACGCGGTAAAAAAAAAAACCCACGCGTGCGAGGGGGAAACACTCGATCCCACACAGATGGAACACGTGGAGGCCACGCATCTTGTCGTGCTGCCTTCTCCTGGCATATCTCGGGGTTACGACCACATTCTCGACGCTCATGCGAGTTTCACAGCAACGTCCGTGTGCGGTGATCCATCAACCACCCTCGCTGCTTGCCTCCACATTGCTCTGGATTGCGGGCAGCAACGTGGAGCAATCACAGCCCGCTCTACCCACCAGCGCCCGGCGAAACTGCTGCTTCAGTAAAGTCACGTATACAGATAAAATAAAATAATAAAAACAAAACATAACAAAATAATATAATATAAAAAAATATAATATATTATGTTTTGTTTTTATTATTTTATTACTTCCCTTCTACGTGACTTTACCGAAAGAACCAAGAAGATGAATCCCTGCAGTCACGAAAGCTTTAAATCGAAAGATAAAATAATAAATTAAATAATAGCATATTACGACGTTTCGATTGCAACACAGGCAATCATCGTCAGGTATAAATGAAATAGCAACAAAAAAATTTAACCAGAAAACTATAGACAGACATATAAGCAGACAGATATCACCAAGATACACAGAGAGAGAGTAACACAGGTACAGAGAGGGAGGTCGTCTCTGTGGGGTGGCCTTAAATAGACACAGGGGGGACGGTGTGTTCTTTCTCCCTATCTCCTAATGTTCAAGCCTGCGTCTCTTCGTACTCATTGACATGTAAATTTTTTCTCTAACCCCTCCCTCTCTCTGCCTCCGCCCCCCTCTGTCTATTTAAGGCCACCCCACAGAGACGATCTCCCTCTCTGTACCTGTGTTACTCTCTCTCTCTGTGTATCTTGGTGATATCTGTCTGCTTATATGTCTGTCTATAGTTTTCTGGTTAGATTCTATGTCGCTATTTCATTTATACCTGATGATGATTGCTTGTGTTGCAATCGAAACGTCGTAGTATGCTATTATTTAATTTATTATTTTATCTTCATACGTGACTTTACCGAAAGAACCAAAGAATAATTCCTGCAGTCACGAAAGCTCCAAAATTAAGATTGATGCTTCAGTGCCATCAACATTGAAAACGGACGATGGGCGAACACGCCGGCAGGAGGCAGTAGAACACAGCACAGAGGACGCAGACTCATACCACCGCTCAGTTATTCAATACACTGGTCAACAAAAAGAAAAAAAAATTCTGGCCTGGACTTTTGCAGCTGTTTTAGACTAATTTCAGGGTGCCGATTCCAAATATGATCTCAGATTTGCTCTATCACATCTCATTTTGTATGCTATCGGCATACCCCATTTTCATTGATTTTACCCGAAATTAACTCTGTCACTTATGATTGCAAGTTGTTGCGAGTCAGTGACTGCTTTAGTGTTAAAATATGGTGCTGTATTTTTAGGATAGTGTGTTTATAATATCATTTTATGTAGATATCCACATTTATTTAATATTTTTCTTCTGCGGTTTTTATTGAAAATGCAATATTTGATATCTCAAAAACCTGATGTGATAGACAAAAACTGATGCCAGATTTGGAATCAGCACCCCAAAATTACCTTAAAACCGTTGGAATACCTTATGCCAGAAATAGTGTGTTGACCAGTGTAATAAAGGTTTTTGGGTCAGATCGCGTTATTTATAAATGTGTCGTAACCCTCCACCACCCGATACGGCCAAACAGTAAAAAAGTGTCACGTTTTTCAAAGAACAAAATAATTCACTTATTTAGCCCACCGGCGTGTTGAAGAGAAAAGCTGATGAAGCTGATTGTAATCACCAGCGAAACGTCGTACTACTCACATTTTTTTAAATGCTGTTGATTCTCTCTTCAACACACCGGTGGGCTAAAGAAGTGAATTATTTTGTACTTAGAAAGACGTGACACATTGTTTTACTGTTTGGCCGTGTCGGGTGGTGGAGGGTTACGACACATTTATAAATAACGCGATCTGACCCAAAAAACCTTTATTACACTGGTCAACACACTTTTTCTGGCATAAGGTATTCCAACGGTTTGAGGTCATTTTGGGGGTGCTGATTCCAAATCTGGCATCAGTTTTTTGTCTATCACACCAGGTTGTTGAGATATCAAATATTGCATTTTCAATCAAAACTGCAGAAGAGAAATATTAAATAAATCTGGATATCTACATAAAATGATATTATAAACACACTATCCTAAAAGTACAGCACCATCTTTTAACACTAAAGCAGTCACTGACTTGCAACAACTTGCAATCATAAGTGACAGAGTTAATTTCGGGTAAAATCAATGAAAATGGGGTTTGCCGATAGCATAAAAATTAACCCGTAAAAACAAAGTTTTTCACTATAAATCCTTTATATGCGTGGCGGCTAGAGTCCTCTCGTCCTCTGGCTTGAGATGGCTGCCACCTATGGGTCAGATGATTGCCTGCCACCATTAAGCAATTGGTAATTAAATCTAATTTTTTTTTACCTAAACGAGTCTGTGTGGAAAATGGCAGCTCGATTGGATCACGGGAAGTGGGTTAAAAAACGACAGAAAGATTTGCACGGTCGTAAGCAAGCAAGCAAGCACGCAAGCAAGCAAGCAAGCGATCTTAATATAAAGGATTTAAAAAGGGGGCCTACCTTGGCTCCTCCCACCCTCAACCAGTATATATACAAGGACCGTTTTCTTGGAATTTCTCTCACTTGATACAGCTATCGTGGCTGTGACGGTTCCACCTGAAGACGGAAGCTTGTGTTGCCTCCGAAACGTCGTGATTTTTATTTTATTTTTTATTTCATTTTACTTTTATTAATTTTAATTTTTTTACCTACGTGACTTTACCGAAAAAACCCAAGAATATGAATCCTTGCAGTCACGAAAGCTTCAAATCTAGAGTGTATGGGCAGATTTGGATTGGCCCGGATAGGCAGCCGCTCTTTTGGTCGTCTTGTAGAACTCACGAGAAAGGGGAGGGGGGACGGGGAGTCGAACGGACCGACATCCACTCGTGGAGGGAACCGTTGAAGAATCTTCTTGATTCTTTCGGTAAAGTCACGTAGAAGGGAATTCAATTATTTCCCTTCTACGTGACTTTACCGAAAGAACCAAGAAGATGAATCCCTGCAGTCACGAAAGCTTTACATCGAAAAGTTGAACAATCGTCCACAGTGGCCGCTACATTTCACGGCACGGTGGCAAATGGCGCAATTAGTAAATACGGTCGATTTGGATTTGTTTCTTCATTCTAAATTTGAAGCTTTCGTGACTGCAAGGATTCATACTCTTTGGTTTTTTCTTCGGTAAAGTCACGTAGGTGAAAAAATCGAATGAAATAAATTAAAGCAACTCAATTAAATCACGCCGTTTCGGGCGCAACACAAGCGTCCTTGCTTTGGCCTGAAAACCACGTGGTCTTGCTTTGACCTGAGTGACCACGTGGTCTTGCATTGTGTGACCTGAGTAACCACGTGGCCTTGCCTCGTGTGGCCTGAGAACCACGTGGTTTTAATTTGATCTGAAAACCACGTTGTCTTTGATTGTGTGGCCAGAACCACGTGGTTTTGATTTTACCAGAGAACCACGTGGTCTTGCTTTGACCTAAGAACCACGTGGTCTTGCTTTGACCTGAGAACCACGTGGTTTTGATTTGATCTGAAAACCACGTGGTCTTGCTTTGTGTGGCCTTCGTGGCCACGTGGTCTTGCTACGTGTGACCTGAGAACCACGTGGTCTTGCTTTGACCTGAGAACCACGTGGTCTTGCTTTGACCTGAGAACCACGTGGTCTTGCTTTGTGTGGCCTTAGTGACCACGTGGTCTTGCTACGTGTGGCCTGCTCACTGCAGTGTTCTGTGCTTTCTCTAAGTTGTGCCCACCTGAAGAAGGACGCTTGTGTTGCGCCCGAAACGTCGTGATTTAATTGAGTTGTTTTCATTTATTTTATTTTTTTACCTACGCGACTTTACCGAAAAAAACAAAGAGTACGTTTCTTCATCTTCATGACATCCATTTCGCCCGTGGAGGCGATGGCAAGCCACCGTTCGTCTGCGCTCCGTCAACGGATGGGTAACAGCAAAACTACACGAACGAACTCTCTCTCCTGAAGCCCTCTCGTCCTGGCTGGCAGACCTTGACATTGGCCACGATAGAGGTTTTTTTTTTGGTTAGATCGCGTAAATAGAAATGTGTCGTTAAACACGCCGCCACGCCCGACGCAGCCAATGAGTAAGGTTTGTTACGTAAACAGAAGGTGCCAATTCGTTACTAGTTCAGGACACCGGTTGTGTGTTGGAGAGGAAACCCACAACATTTACAAGACGTTTCGCCGGTAATTAATTAACCAGCCTCACCAGGCGACAGCCAGAGGTGTGGAGAGATCCTCCTGTTTCGGAATTTTGCTCCTAAACCATATTGCCATCTTAGGCTAGGCTAGAATTAAAAAAAAAGCGGAAATGAATGACGCACGCACATTCTTACAAATTACTCCAAAAGTGCTTTAATTACAGGCATAATATGTATAAAAATTAGAGTCGTCACAAACACAGTAAAGCAATGGAATGTGTTTAACGCGGTCACAATGACCACCGGCGCGAGATTCATCGACAACCCCGCGGGTTTCAGCATCTTACCCCGAGATTCACTCAAACGACTTCAGTGTCTTGCCAACCACTGCACCACCGATCCAAGCCACGCACCACTTGGTTACGAAGCCCAATTCTCATGGGCAACAAGGGAGGCTCAAGTGGGATGCGACAGTGGTGACATGTTACTGGTAGGAACCTCTTGGTTACACCAGCCCACAGGGGATTATTGTATCCGTCGTACAGAGGGGAGGGTGGGGAGGGGCTGGGTGGGGAGGGTGGGGCTGGGTTGGGAGGGGAGGGTGGGGAGGGGCTGGGTGGGGAGGGGCTGGGTGGGGCTGGGTGGGGGGTGGGGCTGGTCACCCCGTGGTGCCCTTATAAAACTCAACGTTTAACCTACTCCTGCCGGCTTGTGCCCGCCCTCACAGTCGGGCATATTTGCGGAATACACCACGCCGCCGTTGACCCTGGCCATTGACCGAGCAACCCAACGTTCCTACCAGCTCCCTCTGCAGGAAAGTGTTAACTACCTCGCCTGGTGTACAGGAGGTCGTGGGTTCAATCCCGACCCTGACGCCTGCTGCTGTATATTTGCAGTTTGTGGTGTCTCTCTCTCTCTCCCCGTGGTCACGTGAATTTTTCTCCGGGTCCTCTGGCTTTTCCCTCCACGTTTAGAATCAACATCACGCGTTTAGAGAAGATTTGGCTGCTGCTGCTGCAAATGTCCACGTGATAAGCCACTTCCGTTGGTGGCTATCATCTGTGGCCAGGTCGCTTTAGAAAAAAAGCGCTACATAGCTTAGCTGATGAAAGAAAAAGTTTAAATAGTTTAAATAGGAGATGGATCACAGCAGCAGCATTGGAACCGTGAGGAATCTGCAGCACCAGTGCTGGTCTGGCAAAGTCTGCCGATCAGCCGTGATAATCGGATGTTTTTCTTTCGATTTAAAGCTTTCGTGACTGCAGGGATTCATCTTCTTGGTTCTTTCGGTAAAGTAATTCTCACGACGTTTCGGCCACAACCCAAGCAGCCGTCCTCAGGTGAAACCTCGACAGACCTGGTTTCACCTGAGGACCGGCTGCTTGCGTTGTGGCCGAAACGTCGTGAGAATTATTTTATTATGTTTTATTTGTATTATTTTATTACTTCCCTTCTACGTGACTTTACCGAAAGAACCAAGAAGACGGATGTTTTTCGTTGTTGCCGAATATGGCGCGTTATTCATCTTGAACCGATCGATCGATTGCGATTGAGGAATAGAGACAGCGAGGGAAAGCCTTCAATGGGCCCTGGCTGACGACGATCATGAAAAAGATCCAAATTTCATCGTCATAAATTGTAAAAAGAGGCAATAAAGCAGAGGGTTCGTCACGCACCAAGCATCGGAATGACACAATTCACAATAAGAGAAAGCGATTATCCCACGCTACATCGTAGATAAATGTCACTTCTTGCGTGACAGAGTTGCCCGTGGGGGAAATAAAACAATTGCTGAAGTGTAAAAATAAAAAATGTTTCTTGCTGTGGTTGTCCCACCCTGATGACGGACGCTTGTGTTGCGCCCAAAACGTCGAGATTTAATTTATTTTATATTTTCTACATATGTGACTGTGTGATATCTGTCTGCTTATATGTCTGTCTATATGTCTCTGGTTCTGTGTTTTATCTCTCGCTCTCAAATGTAGCATTCTCAGGAAGAACGTAATCAACCAGGTAGGGTGTTGCCTGTTATGTTATCCGACTCTCTGTTGTATTACATTACATTTCTAAGTATTACTAGATTTGTGTTTCTATTTTATTTATACCTGATGATGATTGCTTGTGTTGCAATCGAAACGTCGTATGCTAGTATTTAATTTATTATTTTCTCTTTATACGTGACTTTACCGAAAGAACCAAAGAGTATGAATCCCTGCAAGTCACGAAAACTTCAGATCTAGATGAATACGGAGGGAGCGCTGCGAATTAGTGGCACGCACGCACACGTACGCACGCCACCCTATCCGCCACCGACGAACGAATCGCCCACATCCAGTGCAGTATTTCAAAGTAGCACAGTCTTCACGTTCTTAGGTTTTTTCGGTAAAGTCACGTAGGTGAAAAATTAAAATTAATAAAAGTAAAATAAACATAAAATAAAAATCACGACGTTTCGGAGGCAACACAAGCTTCCGTCTTCAGGTGGAACCGTCACAGCACGATAGCTGTATCAAGTGATACCAGTATATATATACACAAGGACTGTTTTCTTGGAATTTCTCTCACTTGATACAGCAATCGTGCTGTGACGGTTCCACCTGAAGACGGAAGCTTGTGTTGCCTCCGAAACGTCGTGATTTTTATTTTATTTGACTTTTATTAATTAAAATTCTTTTACCTACGTGACTTTACCGAAAAAAACCTAAGAATATGAATCCTTGCAGTCACGAAAGCTTCAAATCTAGAATCACAGTCTTCATGTCTAGAGCACCGGTGAAACAATCCCCCCAACCCCAACCCCAACCCACACGTGTAAAGCACCGTAGTTCACGCTTTGTAAATATATATCCAGTAACGTGCGTTTGTGTTTGCGCGATGGGAAAACTGAAATTTACATGGAATGAGTTTGGAGTGGTTAACGGTACCCTGCGATACGAACCCGGCGACCCGAGTTCGATTCCCGCTCACGGCCAACACCACCGGTGACGATTATCTGAACCGTTCCCGGGCCTCCCATAGGTCGACTCAGCCTCAACGAGTACCTGGTGCGATGTGTAAACATCGCCGCTAAAGATACAAAGGCGGCCGGGCGTGGTGCTGGCCACCCACCCCCTCGTGTGCCGTGCCGGCCTTCATAGGCGCTCGCTAACAGCACTTGCGCCAAAAAGTCTGTTAAGGCTACACGGGGGATCTTTGTAATTTCCATACATGCATGTTCACATGCGTGTGACCTTTAAACACATTGTTAGCTCGTTAGCTAAACGTACATCAAGTGCCCAGCGGGTCGGACATGTGCGAAGTTTGTTCCTGTGCACATTATTTCCGGCAAATGCGGAACGCTGCCACCCCCCACCCCTCCCAACCCGATGGGTTTTCTTCACCAAATGCCAACGTCGCATATTTGCTGGGTTGTGGCATTGCACCGCGCAGGAGTTTGTAGAACCGCGACCCGCTGAGGTCGCGCAAAGTGCGGGGAGTTTAAATTTTCACCGCCGATCAAATTGGGGGGACGCATTTTCGTCTTTCTTTTTCCTCCTCTTCTTCTCCGTCACGTATTGGGCACAAAAACGTAGATTTTTGTTCAAGTTTGAAAGCGATATCTATATATTTCTTACGTTAAAAAAAAACACAAAAAATTACGAGTTCAATTTACAACACCACGAGCAAAAATGGAAAAGAAAAAAACGGCAATTTTTTTTTTTTTACAAAATTTTTACCCGACATGATGATGATAGCACAAAGGGCTTTTGTGGGAATCTCAAACAGGCGAGGGAGGGAGGGAGGGACGGGGGGGGAGAGAGGGAAGCTCATTAAAGCTTCACCGCTACCCGTCCCGACCTCTCCACTGCGAAAGGAGAATAGAGCCACATTTGGTTACTCTCTTAGAAATGAAATGAAGGGACATCGTGAACAACCGACGATTACTGTTTGTGTGCTTGGTTCTTTCGGTAAAGTCACGTAGAAGGGAAATGATAAAATGATATAAATATGAAACAATGAAAAGTCTCACGACGTTTCGACTGCAACGCAAGCAATCGTCATCAGGTGTGAAATCCACGGCAAGAAAATTTTTAAAAAGTGGCTTTTCAAATTTTTTTGCTGTGGATTTCACACCTGATGATGATTGCTTGTGTTGCAGTCGAAACGTCGTGAGAATTTAATTGTTTTATATTTGTAAATTTGAAAAAACAACATTTTTAAAATGTTCTTGCCGTGGATTTCACACCTGATGATGATTGCTTGTGTTGCAGTCGAAACGTCGTGAGAATTTTATTGTTTTATATTTGTAAATTTGAAAAAACAACATTTTTAAAATGTTCTTGCCGTGGATTTCACACCTGATGATGATTGCTTGTGTTGCAGTCGAAACGTCGTGAGAATTTTATTGTTTTATATTTGTAAATTTGAAAAAACAACATTTTTAAATTTTTCTTGCCGTGGATTTCACACCTGATGACGATTGCTTGTGTTGCAGTCGAAACGTCGTGAGAATTTTCATTGTTTGATATTTTTAGTATTTTATTACTTCCCTTCTACGTGACTTTACCGAAAGAACCAAGAATATGAATCCTTGCAGTCACGAAAGCTTCAAATCTAGCCGCTAGTGGTGCTGGATTGTGAGAGAAGTTCAGTGCAAGGGTTAACGAACCCCCATTAGTGCGTTCGCGTTCGCTAGGCACCGTGGCAGGACACGGCGGCGAACAGCGAGAGAGAGAGAGAGAGGGTCATCAGACGAGACATCTTCATTGACCCGCCGCCGCCGCCACCACCGCCATCATCGCCGCCACCGCCGCCACCGCCGCCCTCTTTAACCTTCCATAAATATTCTCGAAGAGTCTTAGGGACACGTCCCACGGTTCCTCACCAAGAACCCCCCCCACAGTTCGCGATCGACCGATCGCCGCAAAAACTGAACGCGACGGGGTATTTTCCGAGCGACGGCGAAAAAAACAAGGCGATGAGTTCTACTGGCGAGGTCGTGTCCGTCCTCGCCGGTTCACAGTTGTGCGCGACTGTTGGTGGTGTGTGCGTGTCGCAGTGTTTTTCAAAGTACGAAAGAAAAAAAACGGCACTTTGCTTTAAACGAAACAAAACAAAAAAAACTCGCGGAAAAAAAATACATCGCAAAAATATAAATATATCGATAGAAAACCTCTCTGTCTCGTTTTCACCAGAACGACGCTCACCCTAACGCAACTCTCCTGTCAGGGTTGACCGTGAGGGCACAGCAGGACACGCTCGGACACAATCCCGCGGTCCGCGGTCCACGCGGGAAATAAAATCCATCCCTCCAAGCGGAGAAGAACGTCCGACAATGCCGTCATGAACAACGCCTTGTAACCGAGACGTGCTTGTACGCGCGCGCGTGTGTGTGTATATGTAGCGTAGGCTGACGTTTCAGGCATCGGCCCCCCTTTTCATAACTCCTAGATTTGTGGAATAGAATTTTTTTAGTTTTTTTACAAAAGAAGGCGGAGAGCCTTGACAACAACAATAACAACAACAACAACAAAGAACACTGTCGTCGTTTTCTTGAGACGGGCGTAGTTCTCCAGACGCAAATGCAAAGACAGCGAGCGGTGGTACGGTGGATCGCGGTGCGCCGGGCGGGTGGGTGAGTGTGGGTGGGTGAGGGGGCGGCGAAAACGTTAAGCCCCCCTCCCGACCAGTACGGCTGGCTACGCACGGCGCGAAAGAAGCCAAACGCACGTACGCAAGCCCTGCTCGCAACGCGCTCGTTGACCCCACGGCTCGGGCGGGAGGAGGGTGAGGGCTCGTGAAGGGGTCGGGATGATGGAGGTGGGGGGGGGGGCGAGGGATCTTCCCCGACCCGCGCCAAACTCCGCGTGAATTCTCTCCCGCGGGGGAAAACGACGACCCCCCCCAGGGCCCGTTCGTCATTCCACGAACCCCTAACTCCCCCGCCCCACCACCACCGCTCTCACTGTGCGAGAGTCCCTGTCCGTGTATAACGGCGGCGGCGGCAGCAGCAGCAGCCGTCGCACCCAGCCCGCGGGTCAACGCCCCTCCGCTCTCCTCCGCGTGTCTCGAAGTCATCTTCTACTGCATCGTCACCGCCACCGTCACATCCTGTGACGTGTCCCCGCTCAAGAGGTGATGGACCCTGAACTCGATCCCTCCTGGCCCGGCCCCCCCCCCCCAACCCAACCCGAACCCCACCGGCCATCATCACATGGGCGGCAGCTCCTCGGCCTTGCCGCCGCAGCGGATGCGGTAGCGCACGTTGCGCCAGCCGATGGTGGACGCGCAGAGCGCCGACACGAAGATGAAGACCGTCATGGACTCGCGGATGAACCAGGCGAGGGTGAAGTCCACCTTGGAGAAGGGCAGCGGCCCGCCCTGCAACGCGCCGAAGGGAACGACGGCACACACACACCCCCGACAGACCGACCGGTTAGCGTGGGGCGGCTACGTGCGGCGCGCGAAGCAAGTTCCGCTCGCGTGTCTCCTCTGGGTCTTTCGGTAAAAGTCGCGTAGATCGGTTCAAAGAAAATGACAAAAATGATAATAAAACGACGACGTTTCGATCGCAAGGCAAGCGGACGTCTTTCGGTAAAAGTCGCGTAGGTGGGTTCAAAGAAAATGACTAAAAAACCGACGACGTTTCGATCGCAAAGCAAGCGGTCGTCATCAGCCTGATGACGACCGCTTGCTTTGCGATCGAAACGACCGCTTGCTTTGCGATCGAAACGTCGTCGTTTTTTTTGTCATTTTCTTTGAACCGATCTAAGCGACTTTTACCGAAAGACGTCATCAGGCTGATGACGACCGATTGCGTTGCGACCCATCCACGTGACTTTACCAAAAGACCCAAAGAATATGAATTCCTGCAGTCACGAAAGCTTTAAGTCGAGATTTAAGTTCTACTTACGTGCGTGCAGTCGTGAGCGTGTGGTGCGACGGGAGAAACGCGTGACGGTGTGCCTGGCAACGTGCGCCGTTGCCTGGCAACACACGACGGTGTACCTGGGAACGTGCGCCGTTGCCTGGCAACGCACGACGGTGTGCCCGGCAACGCGCGACGTTCCCTGGCAACATACGACGGTGTACCTGGGAACGTGCGACATTGCCTGGCAACGCACGACAGCGTGCCCGGCAACGCGCGACGTTGCCTGGCAACGCACGACGGTGTGCCTGGGAACGTGTGACGTTGCTTGGCAACGCACGACGTTGCCCGGCAACGCGCCGCTGCTGCCCAAGCTGCCGCCACCCCTGCTGCCCCCGCCGCCTGCGTGGGATATTCGTTGCGGGGGGGGGCTGGGTGTGTCGGGGGGGGGCTGGGGGCTGGGTGTGTCGGGGTGGGGGGAGGGTGTCGGGGGGGAGGGGAGGAGGGGCGGCACCTGGATGAGCCGCAGGCGCAAGTAGTCGAGCAGCATCCAGGCGAGGCCGTGTGCCGCCAGGAAGACGGGTACGGGCATGCCGAGCGCCAGGTTCGCCGCGGCGCTGGTGATCATGCCGGCCAAGATGCACTCGGACACGGGCTCCAGCAGAACCGTCTGCGGCAGCATGTGGAAACGCAGGCGGGCCCACCTGAACGCGCAAGCACGCACGCGAGACCACGCGTCACACCGTGTGCGTGTGTGTTGAACGTCTTTGGCACCACACGCAGTTAGAAATTTTTTCAAAAAATTTTTTTTCATTTTAATTTTCTATCTACGCGACTTTACCGAAAGAACCAAGAAGATACATATTCACGTGTAAACTACGTTTATAAAATAACATTGATATAAGTTGAAATACATTTTAATAGGCTTCTATTTATAACTATACGTAGTTATATCTTTATATATACAATATATTACATTAAAAAAAAATATTTTCATAACTAAATATTCCTGATTTTTCGATTTAAAGCTTTCGTGACTGCAGGGATTCATCTTCAAATTTTTATTTTTATTTTTATTTTCTATCTACGCGACTTTACCGAAAGAACCACGAATATGTAGTTGTGAAAATATTTATTTTTTATGTAATATATTGTATATATAAAGATATAACTACGTATAGTTATAAAAATAAACCTATTAATATTTATTTCAACTTATATCAATGTTATTTTATAAACGTAGTTTACACGTGAATATATATCTTCTTGGTTCTTTCGGTAAAGTCACGTAGAAGGGAAGTAATAAAATAATAAAAATAAAACATAATAAAATAATTCTACGTGACTCTGTCTTCCCGACAGACATGTTCTTCACCTGAGGACGGCTGCTTGCGTTGTGGCCGAAACGTCTTGAGAATTGTATTTTATTATGTTTTATTTTTATTATTTTATTACTTCCTTTCTACGTGACTTTACCGAAAGAACCAAGAAGATGAATCCCTGCAGTCACGAAAGCTTTAAATCGAAAAATCAGGAATATGTAGTTATGAAAATATTTTTTTTAACGTAATATATTGTATATATATAAAGATATAACTACGGAGAGTTATTATAAAAATAAGCCTATTGATATATTAATATTTATTTCAACTTATATCAATGTTTTTTTTAAATCCTTTATATTAAGTTCGCTTGCTTGCTTAGGACCGTGCAAATCTTTCGATCGTTTTTTAACCCACTTCCCGTGATCCAATCGAGCTGACATTTTGCACACAGACTCGTTGTGCGTGACAATTAATGTTCGTGGAAAATGTTTCCCAAAATGTTACACTTTTTAGGAAAAAAAAAATTCATATTTAATTTAAAATACCAATGTGACAAATGAAAGTCTTACTCAAGAAAAACAGAAATGAATAATAAATTAAAACCGATGCCACGCATATAAAGGATTTATAGTGAAAAACTTTGTTTTTACGTGTTAATTTTTCTCTATTGTTTGTGCGCTTCGAAAATCGCTGAGTATTTTGCTGCTGCTGCTGCCCCCCCTCTCTCCAAAATTTTACACTTTTTAGGACAAAAATATTATATTTAATTACCAATTGCATAATGGTGCAATGCAATCATCTGACCCATAGGTGGCAGCCATCTCAAGCCAGAGGACGAGAGGACTCGCCGCCACGCATATAAAGGATTTATAGTGAAAAACTTTGTTTTTACGGGTTATACTTGTTATGAACGTAGTTTACATATTAATACATAGTTGCGTATAAATAACCACACATTTATTTCTGTATACAACCGTCCATGAATTGTATAGAAATATAAAACTTTCTATTTGTCAGAATGTTGACCTCTGAGGGGTCAACTTTGTGTTGTTGTGGCTTTTTGCAACAAGGTAATCAACTTTCTCGTTCAATAGAGAAACCGTCCTTGATATTTAAATATTGACACGTGGCACTTTCGCGACAAATATTATTCATAATAAACGGTTTTTTTGGCGGCGGGGGGCAGCAGTTCACCACTTCAGCTAAAGTAGTACTTTAGAGTAGTACTTCAGCTAAAGCAGTGAACTATTTTGTCTTTTGTCAACGTGACACTTTTTCACCGATTGGCCGTGTCGGGTGGTGGAGGGTTACGACACATTTATAAATAACGCGATCTCCCCCCCAAAAAAAACGTTTATTTAAATATGAATCTGGCCATCTGGAGGTGTTACTCACTGCCCCCCCCCCACCGTCTCGTTTGCATGGCGTCCGTCTCGGGGTAGGGGTTTAATGACCAAACTTCACCGCCCCGTTCAGCCCGGGTTGGTGAAGGGGGAAATGAAAACCCTCCCGTTTGACCGCGCTCAATCGGACGTGCGAAAAAGCAGTTGCAAAGAAATGAGTTTTCAATCTACTAAACACTACTCACGGCTACAAAGACAAAGATCCCCTAGTGTAGCCTTGACAGGCCGTTGGGGCAAGTGCTGTTAGCGAGCATCACCTATGAAGGCCGGAACGGCACACGAGGGGGTGATTGGCCAACACCGCGCCCGGCCGCCTTTGTCTCCCCAGTGGCGATGTTTATGACACACCGCACCAGGTACTCATTTGAGGCTGAGTCGACCTAGGGGAGGCCCAAGACCGGTTCAGATAATTGTCACCGGCCGTGAGCGGGAATTGAACCCGGGTCGCCGGGTTCGTAGCGCAGCGTAGCGCTAACCGCTACACCACCGCTCCCCACACTCACCACTACACACACCACTACACACACTACTACCCATTCATTATAATACACTACTTGCTACTACACTCCTATACTACTCATTACTACTACACACTACTTGCTACTAAGCACTCACTATTATACTACACTCACTACTACACACACTACTACCCATTCATTACAATACACGACTTGCTACTACACTCCTATACTACTCATTGCTACTACAAACTACTTGCTACTATACACTCACTACTACACTCACCACTCTCCATTCATTATGAAACACGACTTGTACTACACTCCTATACTACTCATTACTACTACACACTACTTGCTACTAAACACTCACTATTATACTACACTCACTACTACACACACTACTACCCATTCATTATAATACACGACTTGCTACTACACTCCTATACTACTCATTGCTACTACAAACTACTTGCTACTATACACTCACTATTATACTACACTCACTACTACACATTCATTACGAAACACGACTTGCTACTACACTCCTATACTACTCATTACTACTACAAACTACTTGCTACTAAACACTCACTATTATACTACACTCACTACTACCCATTCATTATAATACACTACTTGCTACTAAACACTTACTATTATACTACACTCACTACTACACATTCATTATAATACACTACTTGCTACTATACACTCACTATTATACTACACTCACTACTACCCATTCATTATAATACACTACTTGCTACTAAACACTCACTATTATACTACACACACTACTACACACACTACTACCCATTCATTATAATAGACTACTTGCTACTGTAGTAGAGTTCACGACTCTTGGACGCCGGAGTTGGAGGCACACGGGTTTATTCACACAGCACGGTTGTGGCATACAACTCTAGAGGGGGTGTCGGCCCCCTCACCCGGCTAGCTGGGGATACACGCGCTAGCTACTTCCTAGCCTGCCTCCTAGTCCTCCTCTAACGGGCTAGGGGAGGCTATCTGGCCCGACACTGGTAAGTCGGGCCCGGTACCCTGAGTCCCAGACCAGCGCTGACAGGAGCACCGGCTCTGGATCTCGGGACCACGCCGCTGGCTCGGTCCTGTTCGGCCCTGATAAGGACGGCGAACCAGGGGAGTCCAGGGCTCTAGCTAAGACGTCTTCAGTCTTCACTGGTTAGCTTCACAAGAACCCCAAGCCCTCCGCTACATCCCCTTTTATACCCAACCCCCCGCTGAGGGGTGGGGCCCCCCCGGGGTGCCTGGCGCGGACGTCGTAGAGAGCACCTCCCCGTGCACTCACGTAGCCCCGCCCACTGTGTTTGTTTGCCCTAAGCTGCCATGCATAACGGGCTCTCTCTCTAACACCCCTACACTACTATACACTCACTATTGTACTACACTCACCACTACACACACTACTACCCATTCATTACAATACACGACTTGCTACTACACTCCTATACTACTCATTACTGCTACACACTACTTGCTACTAAACACTCACTATTATACTACACTCACCACTACACATTCATTACGAGACACTACTTGCTACTACACTCCTATACTACTCATTACTACTACACACTACTTGCTACTATACACTCACAATTATACTACACTCACTACTACACTCACTGCTACACAACACTTACTACTGCGTGCACGTGGAACTTCTTTCGCACCTTACGTAGCCGACCGCGTTTAATTGGAGGTGCCGGGGGGTGAAGCTCAACAAACTGAACGCAAAATGCCGTTCTAAGCGAATGAGTTTGCCAATCCAGATGATGATTGAAACGTTGCACAGCTCCGGTGGGCTTCCAAACACCGGGGGGAAGAGAGCGTTCCAGACGGCCGCGGAAACGCGGCCTCAAAGCGCCGCGCGATGCGCTGCCCAGGTACTCATTTGGGGCCGAGTCGACCTAGGGGAAGCCCAGGAACCGGTTCAAACGTTCGTCACCGACGTTGGAATCGAACTCGGGTCGCCGGGTTCACAGCGCAGTGCGCTCACCGTCACACGCCCCACGCGAACACGCGCGTGCGTTTTGGTGACACGCGTGTGTGTGCTGTGTGCGTTTTGGTGACACGCGTGTGTGTGCTGTGTGCGTTTTGATGACACGCGTGTGTGTGCTGTGTGGGTTTTGGTGACACGCGTGTGTGTGCTGTGTGCGTTTTGATGACACGCGTGTGTGTGCTGTGTGGGTTTTGGTGACACGCGTGTGTGGGCTGTGTGGATTTTGGTGACACGCGTGTGTGGGCTGTGTGGGTTTTGGTGACACGCGTGTGTGGGCTGTGTGGGTTTTGATGACACGCGTGTGTGGGCTGTGTGCGTTTTGATGACACGCGTGACGGCGTGTGACGTATCGATGACCTGCGAGCATGCGCGTGCAGTCTGCGCGTCGATGTTATTAATTTTCCCATGGGGCGCGGCGATGTACGTCACGCAGTTAATTAAAAACACAGACGCACACGCAACCGGTTTCCCCGCTGGAATACCGCAGGGACACGCTACCCACCACCCTCGTGCGTGCAGGGCGGGGGGCAGGGGTGGGGGAGAGGGGAGGTCCCCTCTTGTCATCTGCCATCAATAGAGCCCATCCCATATTCACAAGCCTGGCAGGTCGAATTAGAGCGAGGAATTCCATTCTCTCGCCCCGGCCTAATGATGTCACCCCCCTCAAACCGCAGCCTGCCTCCTCCGCTCCCCCCCCAAGTCTCTGGAACACAATGCATTTCTCTAAAAATAAATGACACCTCGTAGCTTTGTGGGAGTGATAAAAAAAACAAATATATGTGTGTAAAAAAAAAACTACATGGCGCTAAGGTGCCGTGGTGCATGCGCGAATCGCACCTCCACCAATCAGCGCGGTCTCGCTACGTGCGGTGCACACTCACGCACCGTCCCATCAACCTCGGAAACCTCGAGTTTGATTCCTGGGACACGGGCCAACATCAGCGGCAAGAAAAATCTAAACCGGTCACGGTGGTCACCGCACCGCGCGCAACTTTCAGATGCGCTCCCGTGGCCGTCTGGAACGCCCCTTTCTTCCGATGTCAGGAAGCCGTTGGATCGACGCGCTTTTGAATCCAAATTGAAAACGAATTTCTTTGGAACTGCTTTTTTGGCGACCGGCAAGGTCGGCTACGTATGACGTATTGAAAGAATCTTCTTGGTTCTTTCGGTAAAGTCACGTAGAAGGGAAGTAATAAAATAATAAAAATAAAACATAATGAAATAATTCTCACGACGTTTCGGCTACAACGCAAGCAGCCGTCTTCAGGTGAAGAATGAGACACTGCCAAGCTTGGAGCTTTTCTTCCACCTCCAACCCAGCTTATATATAAGCTCCAAGCTTGGCAGTGTCTCATTCTTCACCTGAAGACGGCTGCTTGCGTTGTAGCCGAAACGTCGTGAGAATGATTTTATAAAGTTTTATTTATTTTATTTTATTATTTCCCTTCTAAGTGACTTTACCGAAAGAACCAAGAAGATGAATCCCTGCAGTCACGAAAGCTTTAAATCGAAATGTAGCGAAAGAAGTTACATCCGTAGATACGCGAGGGTTCGTACCTCTAGCCCTTGTAAATTTCGATTTAAAGCTTTCGTGACTGCAGGGATTCATCTTCTTGGTTCTTTCGGTAAAGTCGCGTAGAAGGGAAGTAATAAAATAATACAAAATAAACTTAATATAATTCTCACGACGTTTCGGCCACAACGCAAGCAGCCGTCCTCAGGTGAAGAACATTTCTGTCGGAAAAACAGCGTCTGAATGAAATGTTCTTCACCTGAGGACGGCTGCTTGCGTTGTGGCCGAAACGTCGTGAGAATTATTTTATAAAGTTATATGTTTATTATTTTATTATTTCCCTTCTACGTGACTTTACCGAAAGAACCAACAAGATGAATCCCTGCACTCACGAAAGAAGCTTTAAATCGAAAAATATAGATTTCTATTAAACAGAAAAAAAACACTAAATATTTCGTCGTCCCCCCCCCCCCCAATTGTCAACAGCGTCACATGGGAACCTCCCTTGGGGGGGGGGGGGTTGTCCCCGTGACCGCTCTCTCCAAGCATGAACCATCGTCACGCCGGGCGAGTGTCAGAGAGCCAGGGTGTTGGTGCCGCGCTGGGCGGGTGTTTGCCGGATTGGGGTGAGGCGTTACCGGATCATGCGGGACTGGAAGAGCGCGATGGAGTGGGTGCCCGCGTTCTGCAGAGCCACGTCGTGCGCCATGGCGAACTTCCAGCCCCTGCGGTGGAATTGGCGCCAAGTCACAACGGGCACGCGGTCACGCAGCGCAACCATCACATGGCGCTCGCACGCACGCACGCACGCACGCACGCTCACACTCACGCACGCACGCAGACACGCAGACACACTCACACGCAGACACGCACGCACGCAAACACACAGACACGCACGTACGCTCACACGCACGCACGCAGACACGCACACACGCAAACACACAGACACGCAGACACGCACGCACGCTCACACGCACGCACGCAGACACGCTCACACGCACACACGCTCACACGCACACACGCAGACACACTCACACGCAGACACGCACGCACGCAAACACACAGACACGCAGACACGCTCACACGCACACACGCTCACACGCACACACGCACGCAGATACGCACGCACGCACGCACGCACGCTCACACGCACGCACGCTCGCACACAGACACGCGGACACGCACGCACACACGCTCACACGCACACAGACACGCACGCACGCACGCTCACACGCACGCAGACACGCACGCACGCACGCAGACACGCAGACACGCAGACACGCGGACACGCACCCACGCAAACACACAGACACGCAGGCACGCGATCGTCGCAATCACACACCGCCGCCGCCACCGCCCAGTCGACGCTCCGTGCCGACGTAGAGAGGGGCCCGGCTGGGAGGAAAACCTCGGACCCGGCGACGCTTCCCGGGAACCAAACCCGGCACGACCTGCTCCCTGATCACGTAACCCTGACCCCGTAACCCCGACCCCGTAACCCTGACCCCGACCCCGTAACCCCGACCCCGTAACCCCGACCCCGTAACCCCGGCCCCGTAACGCCGGCCCCGTAACCCCGACCCCGTAACCCCGACCCCGTAACCCCGACCGCGTAACCCCGACCCCAACCCCGACCCCGCAACCCTGACAAGATAACCCTGACCCCGTAACCCTGACCCCGTAACCCCGACCCCGCCATGACCCCATGAAGACCCCGTAAAGAACCCGCGTCAACCGTTCGCAACCAGGCGACGACCCCGCGACCCCGTGACGACCCCGCGACGACCCCGCGACCCCACCACCACGACCCCCCCCCACCCCCCCGCGGCTCACGTCCTGGCGACGGCGTCGGCGATGAAGTAGTCCTCGGCGAGGTACGGCGAGAAAGCGGCGAGGCCCCCGGCCTGCTGGAGCACGGCGCGGCGCAGCAAGCACGACATCCCCGTCACGCACTTCACGCCCACGGCGTGCGCCGCCACGTAGGAGCGCGCGTGCGCCGTGCCAAAGTAGACCTGCGGGAGCACGGGAGCGCACGCACACACAGGAGCGCACGCACACACACAGAGAGAGGGACTCAAGCAGCGTCCTTCTTCAACGCAAGGCCCCTGGTGGCCTTTTTAGTGCGGCCCACTGACGTGTTTTCCTACCCCCCCCCCCCCCCAACTCCCCCCACCCCCGACAATACACAAATGTGAAAATACCCCCCACCCCCCCGTCATCATCATCGTCGTCGTTGTTGTCGTGCTGCAGAGGTCGCAAACGGGTTTTGATTCCTTACCCGTACCCGGCCGCACCAGGGTCGCAAACGGGTACCCGTACCCGATACCCGTACCCTACCCGATACCCGGCTACACGTACCCGGCCAGGTATCGGGTAGCCGATTGCGACCTCTGGGATGAAGCCACGTTGCAGGCGCGGGTGGGTTGATTCTAGGAACTTGAATTGTGAGAAGAGACAAGACGTTGGGAAATGAGTGACAAACGGTGACTCACCAGTGACTCACGGCCTACCCGTACCCGTACCCGGCCGCACCAGGGTCGCAAACGGCTACCCCCCGTACCCGGCCGGGTACGGGTAGCCGGGTATCGGGTAGGGTACGGGTATCGGGTACCCGGTTGCGACCTCTGCCGTGCTGTCAAACCCACAATGGTTGCGAATGTGTGGCGACCCTCGCGTACCGGTGATGTCTTATCGGCGGAAGTGGACCAGCTCCCTCTGAAAATGTGTGAAGAACTTTACTGGACTAAGCTACGTCGACTAATGGGGCGCCGTGGTTGCTAGGAGATGTTAACTACCTCGCCTGGTGCGCAGGAGGTCGTGCGTTCGATCCCGACCCTGACGCCTGCTGCTGTATATTTGGAGTTTGCGTGTCTCTCTCTCTCTCTCACATCATCATCACGGTGGCTAGGAGATGTTCGCTACCTCGCCTGGCACACGCAGGAGGTCGTGCGTTCGATCCCGACCCTGATGATGTCTGCTGCTGTATATTTGAAGTTTGCGGTGTCTCTCTCTACCCGTGGCCGCGTGGATTTTTCTCCGGGTCCTCCGGTTTTTCCCCTCCACATTTAGAATCGACGTCCACGCGTTCAGAGCATTTGGCCGCTGCTATGAATGTCCACGTGATAAGCCACTTCCGTTGGGGGTTATCATTTGTGTCGCCTCCTGGCAAAGAGCTACACTGCTCAATGGGGCCTTACCTGGGTTACAATAATACTTCAGACTAGTTAGTTCATAGAGATGAACGCACAGAGATGCCCCCGAGACTACATTCAAGTATCTTCTTGGTTCTTTCGGTAAAGTCACGTAGAAGGGAAGTAATAAAATAATAAAAATAAAACATAATCAAATAATAATATATTATTTTATATTATATTATTATATTATTCTACCATATTATTTTATTATGTTTTATTTTTATTATTTTATTACTTCCCTTCTACGTGACTTTACCGACAGAACCGAGAAGATGAATCCCTGCAGTCCACGAAAGCTTTCAATCGAAAAATACATTCAACTATTTTATTCCACCAGGTATGGTCCACTGAGCTATAGGGGGGGGAGGGGCGGGGCAAGTGGGGGGGTCGGGGGAGGGGCGGGTCAGGGGAGGGGGGGGGGGCCGGGGGGAGGGGTGAGGGTCACCTGCTCCAGCGTGGCAGAGAATCCGCGTCGGTCCGCGACGTACGGCAGTCCGTGCACGAGCCCCACGCGCTCCGTCATGAGCGCGGCCATGCGCTGCAGCGACTTCTCATCCACTGCGGGAGACGACAAAGGCAAAGATAAAGGTGCCCCCCCACGCCGCACAGCCTCGGCAGTCTGTTGGGGCGAGTGCCCGCGAGCGTGCATCGGCACCCAGGAAGGGCCCGGCACTGTGGCACACGCGAGGTGGGTGGGTGGGTGGTAAAGCGCGGCGCCGCGTTTGTCGAGTGCTGGTGTTTACCGCACGCCACACCGGGTACTCATTTGAGGCCGAGTCGACCTAGAGGAGGCGGCCCAGGTCACACACAAAGACAAAGATCCCCCGTGTAGCCTTAACAAGTGCTGTTAGCGAGCAGCACCTATGAAGGCTACCGGCACTGTGGCACACGAGGGGGTGGGCGGCCAGCACCACGCCCGACCGCCTTTGTCTCCCCCAGTGGCGATGTTTACACACCGCACCGGGTACTCATTTGAGGCCGAGTCGACCTAGAGGAGGCCCCAGGTCACACACAAAGACAAAGATCCCCCGTGTAGCCTGTGACAGACTGTTGGGGCGAGCGCTGTTAGCGAGTAGCAGCACCTAGGAAGGGCCCGGCACCGTGGCACACGAGGGGGTGGGCGGCCAGCACCGCCACGCCCACGTACTAATTTGAGGCTGAGTCGACCTAGGGGAGGCCCAGGACCGGATCAGATGATCGTCACTGGGTGTTGGCACGCGCTTCCGTGCCCGTGACCATCAACTTCACACGAGGCAGAGCCAAATTGACTCCTGGCGAAAAAGAAATTGCGGTCTCGGAATTACGGACGGCACCGTGGAAATATTTCTTTGGGTCTTTCGGTAAAGTCACGTAGATAGGTTGAAAGAAAACGAGAAAATGAGAAAATAAAAAAAAAACGACGACGTTTCGATCGCAACACAGGCGATCGTCATCACGAACGCGGCAATTCGTCACGAGCACAGCAGCGCACAGGTTGTGCGTTGGAGAGCCAAGCCACAACATTTACAATCGGAGCACGATGTTTCGCCAGTAAATGACAACCAGCTTCACCGGGCGATGTGTCATCAACATCGACCCATCTCTGCGTTGCGATCGAAACGCCGTAGTTTTTTGGTTACTTTGTGATTTTCGTCGTGAGAATTGTTTTTTATTATTTTGTGATTTTCTTTGTACCCATCCACGTGACTTCACCGAAAGAACCAAGAAATATGAATTCCTGCAGCCACGAAAGCTTTAACCGTGGAGATATTTATAGCAGCTCGTAGTGGAGGGGAAAGAGGGGGGTGGGCGCTTGTGCCAAAGGTGAGCGCCAACACCGAAGATAATAACGCCGCGACCAAGGTCCCCCCCCCGGCTCCGTGTTTGTTTGCCGCGAAACCGGCTCGGCAATAAACGCCGCAGTAAAAGGGGCCGGGGTAGTCTGGGTCACCTGCGTTTGTTCGAGAGGCCGAGCGCGCGTGTCCGTGCGTGACCTGGGGTCAGGTCGCCGCCGCTTAGTGGCTAACGGCGGCTGTAATTTTCGTTGTTGTTGCAGCGCGCGTGCGTGTGCCTGCGCGTTGATTTTGCCGACGGTACCAGCGGTGTCAAGGTCGGCTTCTGTGGAGGAGGCTCGTGAAGGACGCTACTGGGCTGTTGGAGGCGGTCGCCCTCCAACAACAACGGAGGGCAGAGGAGCGACGCTCACAACAACGAGCGGAGCGCCAGGCGGTTAAAACGCGGAAAGTTGGCACGGTAGGGGGCACAGCTGGTGCATCGGCCAGTCGTCTCAGTCAGTCGACCCAAGGCACCTGGGTCTGTCCCGTGACCTCCTGTCAGCGGAGCCTTTGACACTTCACTTGGCCTCGGAGTGCACCTAGCCTGGCACAAGCGCCGTTGGTGATGTCACCGCCACTTAGTGGCGAATGGCGGCTGATGTTGTTGTGCATGTGCGGGTAGAGATGGGCGAAGCGGTTCGTGCGCTGCGCTACGAACCTGGCGACCCGAGTTCGATTCCTGCTCATGGCCAACACTAGTGATGATGATATGAACTGGTCCTGTAAACATTTACACTATGAGACCTCATTTACCAGTGGCGAAATATAGTGATAGGTTTTTACCCTTTCAACTGGTACAAAAACTGACACCTCTATACAAGGCATCATGTTTGCAATAACCACAACACAGGCAGTCAAAATGCAAACAAAAAGAAACAACTCTAATGATGATGATGATAATGATATGCACTGTCCTTGAAGTCGATTGGTCCACACCCGAGACAGTTTTTCTTAGAACCTAGTCTCCACTGGTGTTGGACCAGATGACGCCCAAAGGCGTTGGACATCTAGTCTCTAAGAAAAGCTGTCCAACGCTAGGCTCTAAGAAAAGCTATCTCGGGTGTGGACCAATCAACTTCAAGGACAGTGCATATCATTATCATCATCAGAGTTGTTTCTTTTTGTTTGCATTTTGACTGCTTGTGTTGTGGTTATTGCAAACATGATGCCTTGTATAAAGGTGTCAGTGTTTGTACCAGTTGAAAGGGTAAAAACCTATCACTGGTCCTGTAAAATGTTCAGTAGTGGTGAGGCAAAGGCGGCCGTGCGTGGTGTTGGCCACACACCCCGTCGTGTGCAGTGCCAGCCTTAATAGGTGCTCGCTAACAGAACCGTGCTCCAAAGCTCTCCTCAAGGCGGAGGGATCTCCGCCTTGAGGACGACGTGGAGCTGAGCGGACTTGCCGATGACCGGTACCAGCGGTGTCAAGGTCGGCCTCTGTGGGGGCTCGTGAATTCCCGCTAGCGGACATTCGGAGGCAACCGCCCCCGAATGCCTCCTACTCGTGGTCGATGGCCGACGATGACGATGACGACGATGGCGACGATGATGACGACGACGATGACGATGGCGACGATGATGACGACGACGACGACGACGACGACGGCGACGACGATGACGGCGATCGACGCAACGCGGGGGGGGGGGGGTGTCGGGGGTCACCTCTGATGCCGCTGTCGCAGATCCACACGAGGTCGTACCGCGCTGCCTCGTACGCCGGCATCAGGTTGTTGATCTTGGGGTTGATGCCGACCTTCTTTCCCCCTGAGGGCGCAAACACAGAGGGTCCCCCCGGTCATCATAGCCTTTAGCAGACCGTTTGGGGGGGGGGGGGGGGCAAGCGCTGTTTCGCAGCGGACGTAGCAGCCGTGCAGGCCGGCAACGTGACGCACGCCGCCATTGGCGGGCGACGGTTACTACGCGCGGCACCGGGCACTCATTCGAGGCCGAGTCGACCTAGGGGACGCCCAGGACCGGTTCAGATGATCGTCACCGGTGTTGTGCCGTGAGCGGGAATCGAACCCGCTCCAAAAACAAAGACAAAGATCCCCCGCGTAGCATGTAACAGACTGTAGGGGCAAGTGCTGTTAGCGAGCATCACCTGTGAAGGGGGTGGGTGGCCAACACCACGCCCGGCCGCCTTTGTCTCCCCGGTGGTGATGTTTACACAGCTACACCAGGTACTCATTTGAGTCAACCTAGGAGAGGCCCAGGACCGGTTCAGATAATCGTCACCGGCGTTGTGCCGTGAGCGAGCCACGGGTCGACTGACCGAGATGACCGAGATGACTGGCTGATGCACCACCTGTGCCCCCTACTGTACCAACTTGCTGTGCTTTAGCCACCCGGCGCTCCGCTCGTTGTTGTGAGCGTTGCTCCTCCGCCCTCCGTTGTTGCTGGAGGGCGACTGCCTCCAACTGCCCAGTAGCGTCCTTCACGAGCCTCCTCCACTGAGGCCGATCTTGACACCGCTGGTACCAGTCATCGGCAAGTCCACTCAGCTCCACATCCTCCTGTACCACATCACTCCATCTCTTCTCTAGCCCGTGCCGCGCCCGTTTAGCCCCCTCGATCCGGCCGAACAAAAGCTGTTTAGGCATGCGGTGGCTGGGCATGCGGGCTACATGACCCAGCCAACGCAGCCTTGCCTGCCGGAGGAGCTCACTGATGGGACTTTGCCCAGATCTTTCAAGGACTTGTGAGCTCCTCACACAATCCAGCCTGGTTAAACCCAGGATGGATCGTAGGCAGGCCAGCCTAAATGTTTCCAACCGGCGAAGATGCTCCACTAGGGGGGTCCACGTTTCGCAAGCGTAGAGAAGGGAGGGAATGACCGTGGCCGAGAAGACCTGAAGCTTCGTGCGGAGCGACAGACCAGGTAGCTTCCACACAGCGTTACGCAACCGATGAAAAGATATTGCCGCTCGACTGATTCGGAGTGAGACCTCTGCTGATAAACTGGAGCCGGTCATAAGCACACTGCCCAGGTATGGGAAACTCTCCACTCTCTCCACAACTGCCCCATCACCAATTGGGAGTTGTGGGGGTGGAGTGTCCGATGGTACAAAATACCCAGGCAGGTGCTTAGTTTTGGTGGGGCTGATGGTAAGGCCCCACCTCTTAGTGGCATGCTCCAGTCTCAGCAGCAGCGTCTCCAACTCCTCTTCTGAATGAGCAGCTATTACCAAATCATCGGCATACATAACGTGGTTGACCAATAGGGAGCCATCCCTTGATCGCACCCGGGCGTCGATCAGCCCCCATTATATCTGTACCAAATGGAAATTCCCCCAATTCGTAGTTTAGTGGTGGTTAATTGAAGGTGGAGGGGTTACCAGCCCCTCGCACCCGTCCAGAGCCCCAGAACACACACACACACACACGTACACACACACGCGCACACACACACACACACAACACGCACGCACGTACCTATGAAGAGGCGAGCGTCAACGTGGGGGTATTTGTTGATGAGCTTTTTGCAGACGTCAATGGCCGGGTCGTCCGAGTCTTGAACGCAGAGCAAAATCTCATACTGCACACAAAGACAAAGGCCGCCCGTTTAGCCTCAGCAGACTGTTGGGGCAAGTGCTGTTAGCGAGCAGCGCCGATGAAGGCCGACGTGGAAACTGAGAAGGTCGGGGATGGGTTTGGTTGGGTAGGTGGGTGGGTGGGTGCGTGGGTGGGTTGAGTGGTTGGGCGAGTGGTTGTGTGGATGAGTAAGTTGAGTAAGTGGGTGAGTGAGTCAGCGAGCGAGCGAAGTGAGCGAGTGGATAGGCGAGTGAGTGAGCGGGTGAGTGAGCGGGTGGGCGAGCAGGTGGCCGAGCGAGCGAGTGGGGCAATGAGCGAGTGAGTGAGTGGATGGGCGAGTGGACAGGCAAGTGAGTGGGCGGGTGAGCGAGCGGGTGGGCGAGCGAGCGGGTGGGCGAGCGAGCGAGTGGGGGAGTGAGTGAGTGAGTGAGTGGGCGAGTGGACAGGCAAGTGAGTGGGCGGGTGAGCGAGCGGGTGAGCGAGCGGGTGAGCGAGCGGGTGAGCGAGCGGGTGAGCGAGCGGGGTGGGCGAGCGGGTGGGCGAGCGGGTGGGCGAGCGGGTGGGCGAGCGGGTGAGCGAGCGGGTGAGCGAGCGGGTGAGCGAGCAGGTGAGCGAGCGGGGTGGGCGAGCGAGCGAGCGGGGGAGTGAGTGAGTGAGCGAGTGAGTGAGTGGATGGGCGAGTGGACAGGCAAGTGAGTGGGCGGGTGAGCGAGCGGGTGAGCGAGCGGGTGGGTGAGCGGGTGGGCGAGCGAGCGAGTGGGGGAGTGAGTTAGTGGGGGAGTGAGCGAGTGAGTGAGTGGATGGGCGAGTGGACAGGCAAGTGAGTGAGTGGGTGGGCGAGCGAGCGAGTGGGGGAGTGAGCGAGGAGTGGGTGGCTGAGTGACTGAGGAGTGGGTGAGCGAGTGGGCGAGTGAGAAGCGGGCGAACTAGTGGGTGAGTGAGGAGCGAGCGAGTGAGCGAGCGAGCGAGTGGTTGAGCGTGCGAGTGGGCAAGCGAGCGAAATGGGGGAGTGAGCGAGTGAGTGAGTGGATGGGAGAGTGGACAGGCAAGTGAGTGGGCGGGTGAGCGAGCGGGTGGGCGAGCAAGCGAGTGGGGGAGTGAGCGAGGAGTGGGGGAGTGAGCGAGGAGTGAGTGAGCGAGCGAGTGGATGGGCGAGTGGACAGGCAAGTGAGTGAGCGGGTGAGCGAGCGGGTGAGCGAGCGGGCGAGTGGGGGAGTGAGCGAGGAGTGGGTGGCTGAGTGACTGAGGAGTGGGTGAGCGAGTGGGCGAGTGAGAAGCGGGCGAACTACTGGGTGAGTGAGGAGCGAGCGAGTGGGTGAGCGAGGAGAGGGCGAGTGAGGAGCAAGCGTTTGAGCGAGCGGGTAAGCGAGCGAGCGTGCGAGTGGGCGAGCGAGCGAGAGGGGGAGTGAGTGAGGAGTGGGTGGCTGAGTGACTGAGGAGTGGGTGAGCGAGTGGGCGAGTGAGAAGCGGGCGAACTAGTGGGTGAGTGAGGAGCGAGCGAGCGGGTGAGCGAGTGGGGGAGTGAGTGAGTGAGTGGATGGGTGATATGACAGGCAAGCGAGTGGGCGGGTGAGCGAGCGGTGGGCGAGCGAGTGAGGGGGTGAGCGAGCGAGCGATTGGGTGAGTGACTGAAAAGTGGGTGAGCGAGTGGGCGAATGACAAGCGGGCGAACTAGTGGGTGAGTGAGGAGCGAGCGAGCGGTTGAGCGTGCGAGTGAAGAGCAAGTAAGCGAGCGAGCGAGTGAGTGAGCGGTCAGAGCTCCGGTCGACAGGTGGGGGTGGAAGAGCCGAGGGGGGCGAGCTTGGCGGGGGGAGGCAGAACACGGCGTTCGAACCTCCGGGTAGTCGACCTCAAAGAACGTCTCCAGGTTGTCCTCCAGGTTGGGGTCGACGTCGCACAGCGGCTTGAGCAGCGAGACTCCGACAAGCGGCGGCTTGCCGTGCGCGGGCGCAGCCTCGGCGGAGGTGCGGCGCCTCAACCAGAACCAGCTGCACGCCGCGCGCAGAAACAGACGGGTGGAGAGACACGTGAGGACGGGGGGGGGGGGGGGCGGTGACGCGCGGACGCGCGGACAAACACGCGGATGGACGAACGTACGCGCGCGCCTGGGACAACGGGGGACAAAGATGTCGACGGATGTACACGGTCAACCGGCGGTGACCAGAGCGGTGAAGTATGGTCAAACTATCTTCTTGGTTCTTTCGGTAAAGTCACGTAGAATGGAAATAAAAAAATAATAAAAATAAAACATAATAATTATCACGACGCATCAACGTCACGCGTTTAGAGTATTTGGCAACTGCTATAAATGTCCACGTGACGATGAGCCACTTTGTTGAGCCATCACTTTTGGCCAGGTCGCTTTCTGAAATAAAAAGCTCTATAACAGCCCGGTGGGCTTTTGCCGTTGAAATGAAAAGTAAATAGAAGTAGTCGTTCTAGATTTTGAAGCTTTCGTGACTGCAAGGATTCATATTCTTGGGTTTTGTTCGGTAAAGTCACGTAGGTAAAAAATTAAAATTAATAAAATAAAAATAAAATAAAAATCACGACGTTTCGGAGGCAACACAAGCCTCCAAAACGTCGTGATTTTTATTTTATTTTTATTTTACTTTTATTAATTTTAATTTTTGGGTTTTTTCGGTAAAGTCACGTAGGTAAAAAATTTTAATTAATAAAAGTAAAATAAAAATAAAATAAAAATCACGACGTTTCGGGAGCTTGTGTTGGCCTCCGAAACGTCGTGATTTTTATTTTATTTTACTTTTATTAATTTAAATTTAAATTTTTTTACCTACGCGACTTCACCGAAAAAACCCAAGAATAAAAGTAGTCGGTGCCATCGACGTGGGATTAATTCACACAATCCCCGACTCCCACCCACACACACATTGCACCAACAACACCAACAACAACAACAACATTCGCCACTAAGTGGCGGTGACACCAACCACGGTGCTTGTGCCAGGCTAGGTGCACTGGCCAGGAAGAGTTGACGGGACAGACCCCACGCGCCGCTGGTTGACCGACCGGAAAACACTCGCGCACCGCACCCTTCACCCACGCTCCTCATCGCCTGCGCTGACCAGGATGGAACTAAAACTAATAAAAACAATTATTTCATTTTACCGTGCAAGGCCCCCCCCAACTGAGCTACGTAGATGTTTGTTTTTTATCACACGCGACCAAATTATAGCTCAGTAAGGCGGCTTTACCGTCGCCGCGTTCCTCCGTAGAGGCGTGACGTCGTTTCGAAATGTGGAGGGACAAAACGGCGGGAGGCACAGGAGAAAAATCCGCGCGACCACGACGCGGTCGAAGAGAAACACCGCAAACTCCAAACATACAGCGGCAGGCGTCGTCAGGGTCGGGAATCGGAACCCACGACCTCCTGCACACCAGGCGAGGTAGTTAATGGCTCCTAGCCACCGTGATGACGATGATAAGAGAGACACGCACACTCCAAACATACAGCGGCGGGCATCGTCAGGGTCGGGAATCGGAACCCACGACCTCCTGCGCACCAGGCGAGGTAGTTAATGGCTCCTAGCCACCGTGATGACGATGATGATGAGAGAGACACACAAACTCCAGATATACAGCAGCAGGCATCGTCAGGGTCGGGAATCGGAACCCACGACCTCCTGTATACCAGGCGAGGTAGTTAACATCTCCTAGCCACCGTGATGATGATGAAAGAGAGACACGCAAACTCCAAATATACAGCAGCAGGCATCGTTAGGGTCGGGATCAAACCCACGCCCTCCTGTATACCAGGTGAGGTAGTTAACGTCTCCTAGCCATCATGATGATGATGATGATGAAAGAGACACGCAAACTCCAAATATACAGCAGACATCGTTAGAGTCGGGATCAAACCCACGACCTCCTGTATACCAGGCGAGGTCGTTAACATCTCCTAGCCATCATGATGACGATGATGAGAAAGACACGCAAACTCCAAATATACAGCAGCAGGCGTCGTTAGGGTCGGGAATCGGAACCCACGACCTCCTGTGTACCAGGCGAGGTCGTTAACATCGTGTGACCTGAAACCTCACCGACAGGTCCTAAGCTGTGGTGGGGGGGGGGGGCAGAGGGGGTGGCGGGGGGGGGGCGGTGGGAACAATTAACGATTGAGAGCGTTGTCTGTGCCGCACCTTCCACCCCCCGAGTGAGGACACGGGGCGTGCGGGGACCTGTTGAGATTCGTCGGTTGAGTCTTTGTCCCGATGCTTTTGTTGTCGAGGCAGAATCGAGGGTTACGAGCACCACGATTTGTATGCGGGGGGGTGGTGGGGGGGTGTTCCCACTGCCGCCCCATGGGGAGTGGTGGTTTAAATTTACAAACCAATGAAACCGGTTTTTTTTTCCCATTTTTTTTTTTTCACTTTAACAGGCAAGGCCCCAACCGACCTATTAAGAAGCGACCTTCGCGATCACAAACGATCGCTCAACGGAAGCGGCTTTTCCGTCGCGTGGACATTAATGGCGGCGGCAGCAGCCAAATAATCTGGAAACGCGTGGATGTCGATTTTAAATGCGGAGGGGGAGACCCGGAGAAAAATCCACGCGACCACGGGGAGAGAGAGAGAGAGCGGGAGACACCGCAAACTCCAAATACACAGCAGCAGCAGGCGTCACGAAAAGCCACTTCTCGCTCCACGCGATAAGCCACTTCGTTGAGCTTTCATGTGTGGCCAGGTCGCTTCTGAAACACATTACAGCGGAACGGGGAACGGAAACGTACAAACGCCTTCTTGGTTCTTTCGGTAAAGTCACGTAGAAGGGAAATAATAAAATAATAAAAATAAAACATTATAAAATACAATTCTCACGACGTTTCGGCCACAACGCAAGCAGCCGTCCTCAGGTGAAGAACAGGTCTGTCGGGAAGACAGCGTCTGAATCGCTGCAGTCACGAAAGCTTTAAATCGAAAAAGTACGTACACCTGTACGGCCAACTTCTTTCGCGCCGTGCGTAGCCATCCGTGCTCATCCCGGAGGAATCCAAAGAGCTGTGTGAAGCTCAGCAAGTGACAATGCAAAAAAAAAAACACGTGCAAAAAAAACAACAACCCCGATAAGAGTGTGAAATAAAGAAACGAGTGAGCGAGTCGCGGAAATAAATACTAATTTATATAAATCGACTCCCTCCCCCCAACCCAACACTTCTATCTGAGCTACGATTCGCCCCCACACACACACACCACCACACACGCCAAAGCAGCGCGTGATGAAGTGGGTTAATCTTCTTGGTTCTTTCGGTAAAGTCACGTAGAAGGGAAATAATAAAATACTAAAAATATAAAACATAATAAAATAATTCTTATTTTATTATGTTTTATTTTTAGAGGATGAATCCCTGCAGTCACGAAAGCTTTAAATCGAAGTGGGTTAAGTTCAAATAACTAATCTCGTCAACGTGAGCGAAGACAAAAATAAACCCAGTGGAGACATTCACAGGCCCGCCGGGGTCAAAGTGATACGAAGAAGGTCACGGCCGATGCTCGCACACAGCCGACCCCCCCCCCTCGCACTGGGTACTCGTTGTTTAAGGCTGAGTCGACCTAGGGGGAGGTGGTCGCGGGGCGGTAACCGGACGCGGGGTCGCCGAGCTAGCCGACCGGCGCGCCACCACTCCCCGTAGAAAAATTAATTGACCCCCCACCAACCAACCCCTTTGCTGCACAACATTAACAGCACGGTGGCTAGGAGATGTTAACTACCTCCCCTGGTACACGGGAGGTCCGTGGGTTCGATCCCCGACCCTGACGACGCCTGCTGTTGGATATTTCATCCTCATGGCGGTTCCCCGGGGTACTAAATCGTACAAAAATGGGCGAGGCAATTAAATGTTTTATTTATGAGACAATATTGTTTTATCTTCTTGGTTCTTTCGGTAAAGTCACGTAGAAGGGAAGTAATAAAATAATAAAAATAAAACATAATAAAATAATTCTCACGACGTTTCGGCCACAACGCAACATTTTTTTCCCAGGGGTGTTACCTAACCCAGCACAACTGGGGCACCGATCAATCCGAAATCGGTGCCACACTCCGCGACTCCAGATTTGAAGCTTTCGTGACTGCAAGGATTCATATTCTTGGTTTTTTTTCGGTAAAGTCACTTTTATTATTTTTCGATTTAGAGCTTTCGTGACTGCAGGGATTCATCTCCTTGGTTCTTTCGGTAAAGTCACGTAGAAGGGAAGTAATAAAATAATAAAAATGAAACATAATAAAATAATTCTCACGACGTTTCGGCCACAACGCAAGCAGCCGTCCTCAGGTGAAGAACGTCACTTTTATTAGTTTAAATTTTTTTACCTACGTGACTTTACCAAAAAAAACCCTCAGAATACACACTCCGTGATGTAGAGACGCCAAACATTAGCTTGAAAAAAAAATCCGCTCTCGAATAAATCAACTCTGAAGAGTGCATTGTGCGCAGATCGTGGAGACGAGTCGATTGCCGCATCGCCGACCATCACCGCAGACTAAAGATGACCGCATCACGGACATCGTGCCAGAGATTCGGGGTCCGGTGGTACACACCGGGCCGTCCATAAATGACGTCACGCGATTTTGGACGATTTTTGACCCCCCCCCCCCCTCGTCACACTACGTCACAAACGGCTTCCTGCATACCGGGCGAGGTAGTTAACATCTCGCAACTGTGATGATCATGAGAGAGAGAGAGAGACACCGCAGACTCCAAATATACAACAGCAGGCGTCGTCGGGATCGGACCCACGACCCTCCTGCATGCCGGGCGAGGTAGTTAACATCTCGCAACTGTGATGATCATGAGAGAGAGAGAGAGAGACACCGCAGACTCCAAATATACAGCAGCATGCGTCGTCGGGATCGGACCCACGACCCTCCTGCATACCAGGCGAGGTAGTTAACATCTCGCAATTGTGATGATCATGAGAGAGACACCGCAGACTTCGAATATACAGCAGCAGGCGTCGTCGGGATCGGACCCACGACCCTCCTGCATGCCAGGCCAGGGAGATAACATCTCGCAACTGTGATGATCATGAGAGAGAGAGAGACACCGCAGACTCCAAATATACAGCAGCAGGCGTCGTCGGGATCGGACCCACGACCCTCCTGCATGCCAGGCCAGGGAGTTAACATCTCGCAACTGTGATGACGAGAGAGAGAGACACCGCAGACGCCAAATATACAGCAGCAGGCGTCGTCGGGATCGGACCCACGACCTCCCTGCATACCGGGCCAGGGAGATAACATCTCACCGCCGCCGCGCCCCGAACGATTCAACACGGCCAGCGAAGCAAAAACCACTTGCGAGAGCAATAGGTTTTTACCCTTTCAACTGGTACAAAACTGACACCTTTATACAAGGGTACGGGTAGGGTACGGGTACGGCCGGGTACGGGTACCCGTTTGCGACCCTGGTGCGGCCGGGTACGGGTAAGGAATCAAAACCCGTTTGCGACCTCTGGGACCAACCCAAGATCCCCCCCCACCACTCGCCGCCACCCACGGTGACGAAACGCGATCGCTTCTCTCTCTCTCGCTCTCGAAATACAAAATGATTCACGTCACATTCAACTAAAAGTGACGCGGCTTTACGTTTCTTTGTTTTGTTTCGGAGGTGAAGGGGGGTGGGGTGGGGTTAGGGGGCATTCATGGTAGTTTCATCCGGGGTAGTTTAAATATCGTAAATATCACGTGCGAAAGAACAGGCATGAAACACTGTCGTCATTTCGGGCTCAACCCGAACTCGGATCAGCCCCACGGACCACTCGTATCTATGTTCGTACGTTGAACTTCATCGTTTGCACCGCGCGCTTCCAGCAAACCACGCTAATCAGAGGTGCAGCGTCGAGTCTATGGCCAGTGTTCGCCTATGGGCAGTGCGCGCAAATAAGTTTAACTTATTTGTGCAACGTACCTGGATGAGACGGTGCTGAGATGCCGGAGGAAGAACAACAAACCAAACACAAAAAGCGCTCAAGAAGAAACGAGCTTTCAAATCGGGACGATCGAAAAGTGCACAGCGCAGGTGGGTTCCAGACGGCCGCGGAAGTGAATCTGAAAGCGCGCGACGATGAAGACGACCGTCTGGTGATGAAGACCACCGTGTTTGCTCGATGGCTTAGCCAAAAGCTGCTGCTGCTGCTGCTGTGATGAGCGGAGTTCGCGTGACGATGGTTTGTGCACTTTGTGTGTCGTGAGCTGCAATCGTCTTCCAGAAGCCGATTGCAGCTCGGCAAAGCGCTGGATGGACATGGGGGTCGGGATGTTGCAGCAGCCTTCGCGACACGTGCCAACGAGGTTTGTTGTAGATGCCGCCGCTATGGGTCCTGCACGTTCCCTTCCCAATTGTTCTGCTCGTGGTTTTTGTTGTTGTTTGTTGTTGTCGTCCTCCACGGTTCTCCGGTTTCGTTCCCTCCTCCCATCGCTACAAAACCACCCCAGCGGACGCGCGACGTGGCGAAGGAGGAGAGCGCGTTCCAGAAGACCCCGCGGGGGGCGCGTCCGATCAGCGCGGTGCGGTGGCCAAGCCTTCGTTCGATGGCTCCCCCCCCCCGGGGAAATAAATAAATAAATATATAGCACGTGGGGGACCACTTTTTTGAGAACCACCGCGCTCGAAAGGCCTCCCTCCCACGGCCGCCCCCCCTCCTCGTTTCGCCGACAAAGAGGACAAAGTCGTCGTCGTCGTCGCGAAAGGTTTCTCCCAGCGGGAAGAGAGAAGAGAGAGAGAAACCACGAAGGCCCCCACCCCCAACCCCCTCAAGTGATTGGAGAAAACCCCGAGAACAGGGTGGAGAGCTTTTTTGTGGACCAATCAGTTTCAAAGACAATGCATAAGTTATCAGAGTATTGTTTTTTGTTTGCATTTGACTGCAGGTATTGTGGTTAATGTAAGCATGATTCCTTTCAAAAGGTGTCAGTTTTGTTGCCAGAAAAAAGGGGAAAAACCCTATTAGCCTGCCAAGACTATAGGGGGGGTATCTTTGTCTTTGAGCATGAGGGGTCGGGTGGGTGGTTCTGGGGGCAGTGAGCGCGTGGTGGTGGTGGTAGTGGTGGTGGTAGTGGTGGTGGTAGTGGTGGTGGTAGTGGTAGTAGTAGTGGTGGTGGTAGTGGTGGTGGTGGTGGTAGTGGTGGTAGTGGTGGTAGTGGTGGTGTGGGTGGTGGTAGTGGTGGTGGTGGTAGTGGTGATGTTAGTGGTGATGGTAGTGGTGGTGGTAGTGGTGGTGGTGGTAGTGGTGGTGGTGGTAGTGGTGGTGGTGGTAGTGGTGGTGTGGGTGGTGGTAGTGGTGGTGGTGGTAGTGGTGATGTTAGTGGTGATGGTAGTGGTGGTGGTAGTGGTGGTGGTGGTAGTGGTGGTGGTGGTAGTGGTGGTGGTGGTAGTGGTGGTGGTAGTGGTGGTGGTAGTGGTGGTGGTAGTGGTGGTGGTAGTGGTGGTGGCGGGAGGGCGGGCGGGGGTAAACGGCTCTTAAAAATGCAGCTCAGCCAGTTGAGTTGCTCAAGACCGGTCACGCTCAGGTGCTGACGATGAGAGCAGGTGGGTGTCTCCGTGACGGGCAGCTCTCACCCGGGCTCCCCGGCTCGCTCGCGAGCCAGCGGGTACCAGAAAATAATGTGTCCCCCCCCCCCCCCCGTGCGCGGATCGGACTCAAATTCAGCCATTTGTGCCGTGGTCGCGTCGGATACGTTCCACCAGTTTAGTCGCGTGTACTTAGCCGACCGTGCTAGACGGAGGTGCGGCGGGCGGATGGGGGGTGGGTGGGTGGGGGGGTAATGACGATAAACTAAACGCAAAAAGCCGTTCTCGACAGAAACATTTTCATCCTCGACGGTTGAAAAGTTCGTAGCCTCCCAGCGGCTTCCCGACGTCGGGAGGAAGAACTCTGCCGGATGGCCGCAGAAGCGCATCTGAAAGCGCCGCGCGGCGATGCGATGGCCACCGTCTTTGTCCGAAGGCCGTCGCTGCGAGGATGACCGGAGATTGCGTGACGGTGGTTGATGCGAGTTTAACGCGGTCGGCTTTCGCGAACCGATATCGTCCAAAATACAGGTTTTTACGTGACGAAACGGGAGCGTCTCTCCACGAATCTGGCGTACGGTTGCGTTGGTGCCGTTGTTCCGTTAACACGGAGCAAGCAGACGAACAAACTCCGCGTGTAATTGAACGAGCCTCATCAGCAGGGCGGAGGCCCGTGGAGTCGGCTCAACACGGAGTGAGGCTTTCGCGCCCCAATATCATCCACAATCCTGGGGCGGGTGTAAAATACCGGCAGGACGTCACGCGCGTCACTCGAACTGTCGTCGTCGTCGTCGTTGTTGTTGTGGGCTCACTCTCCCAACACGCAACCGCTCGGTGACAAACCGGTTAACGAATTGGCCGGCGTTGCGTTGACGCAACCATTGCCGATTGGCCGTGCGTCGGATTTTAACGACGCATAATCACGCGATCCAACCCTCAAACGCCACCCGCCCGCCTGCCCGCCCGCCTCTATTATGCCCATTTAATACGCCGACATCGATAGAATGGCAGCAAATGGTTTGGATTGCGCAAAAGAGATGGTCGGCTTCGGTTTGGCGGAAGGGGAGGGGAGGGGGAGTGGATTGGACGATGCACCACTACACCGCACCGTCACGATCTCCACGTGCGACTTGCACGTCGCTCCTACGATGCCGCTCCTACGATGCCGCTCCTACGAAGCCGCTCCTACGAAGCCGCTCCTACGAAGCCGCTCCTACGAAGCCGCTCCGACGAAGCCGCTCCTACGAAGCCGCTCCTACGAAGCCGCTCCGACGAAGCCGCTCCTACGAAGCCGCTCCTACGAAGCCGCTCCTACGAAGCCGCTCCTACGAAGCCGCTCCTACGAAGCCGCTCCTACGAAGCCGCTCCTACGAAGCCGCTCCTACGAAGCCGCTCCTACGAAGCCGCTCCTACGAAGCCGCTCCTACGAAGCCGCTCCTACGAAGCCGCTCCTACGAAGCCGCTCCTACGAAGCCGCTCCTACGAAGCCGCTCCTACGAAGCCGCTCCTACGAAGCCGCTCCTACGAAGCCGCTCCTACGAAGCCGCTCCTACGAAGCCGCTCCTACGAAGCCGCTCCTACGAAGCCGCTCCTACGAAGCCGCTCCTACGAAGCCGCTCCTACGAAGCCGCTCCTACGAAGCCGCTCCGACGAAGCCGCTCCTACGAAGCCGCTCCTACGAAGCCGCTCCTACGAAGCCGCTCCTACGAAGCCGCTCCGACGAAGCCGCTCCTACGAAGCCGCTCCTACGATGCCGCTCCTACGATGCCGCTCCTACGATGCCGCTCCTACGATGCCGCTCCTACAATGCCGCTCCCACAATGCCGCGCCGCGCGTGACACTCAGCCGGCAGATTTGTGGAGCAATCCACCCGTTTCACTGCTTAAGTGGAGAGGGGGTAGATGCGATGACGGATCGCCTGATGATGCCGGTTGCAATTAGTGGCGAAACGCCGTACTCGGAGTGTAAATGTTGCGGCTTTGCTCTCCGACACACCCAGGCTACCTCGCGCGTCTCTTACACTTACCCTTATCTCTAGATTTGAAGTTTTCGTGACTCTCCGTCCAATACGTTGGCGTGTGCAACAATAGTTACTTGCGCACAAACACGTCCACGTCGCCGACTCTCGTGTACCGCTTCGTGCCTTCTTTTGACCCGCCCCCCTCCCCCTCCCGATACGTTCCATTCATTGGCTACCACATTCTGATGAGCTCCCCCCCCGCCCTCTCCTCCCCCCTCAACTTGCATTTAAGAACTTACATCTTGAATCCCTGCCTCACTTGATGCAGCAAATCTGGCTGTGACGGTCCCACCTGATGACGGAGACTCGTGTTGCCTCCGAAACGTCGTGATTTTTATTGTTTTATTTTTATTAATTTCATTTTTTACCTACGTGACTTTACCGAAAGAACTAAAGAGTACACTTACCCTTATCTTAACTATTAATCAGCTAATCCCACGCCCCACAACTCCTTGGCTCCTCCACCCTCCGCCCTCTTACGCTATATAATCATGTGTCTCTAAACAGCTCCACCTGAAGACGGAGGCTTGTGTTGCTTCAGAAACGTCGTGATTTAAATTAGTGGTTTTCATTTTAATTGATTTGATTTTTTTTACCTACGTGACTTTACCGACAAAAAATTAACCCGTAAAAACAAAGTTTTTCACTATAAATCCTTTATGTGCGTGGCGGCTAGAGTCCTCTCGTCCTCTGGCTTGGGTCAGATGATTGTCTGCCACCATTAAGCAATTGGTAATTAAATATAATTTATTTTTTACCTAAGTGTAAAGTTATGGAAAAAAAATTTCAGGAAAATAAATTGTCACGCACAACGAGTCTGTGTGCAAAATGTCAGCTCGATTGGATCACGGGAAGTGGGTTAAAAAACGACTGAAAGATTTGCACGGTCGTAAGCGCGCAAGCAAGCAAGCAAGTGAACTTAATATAAAGGATTCAAAAAAACTAAAAGTACGGCGTTGCTGCTGTACTAGGAACGAACCGGGCTCGTTTATATACAGGTCGTTTTCGAGTTACAAAATGTAAATATGGTTTTGGGGGGGGGGGGGGGTCTGACTTTTTGTGACGCCGTGTGACGAGGGGAGGAGGGGAGGGATGTCAAAAATCGTCCAAAATCGCGTGACGTCATTTATGGACGGCCCCCCCAAACACCAACAGACGAAATTAACGCGATTTTATTTCCGCGGGTAAAGCCCACGAGGCTGTCTCTATGGCTCAGCAGTGACCTCGCCATCACAAGTAATAATGGCCGAACGAAGTGGCTTATCGCGTGGCAATGGATCGCAGCACAGAGATCATCCATACAGAGCCACGGACTAAAGTTCAACTATTTTACTTCGCCGGGTAAAGTGAAGCCGACGTCGAAAAACGAAATCGCCTGTCAACAAAAAACGGAGTCGGGGAGAGGGCCGCATTGAGCGATCGCCCCATCTCACTCCGGGGGTGGGAACGGGAGTTGACGGAACTAGAACAGAATGCGCGCCAGACCGACGCAAGATGTATGGCGAATCGTTCCGTTTAGGATTAAACATTCGCGTCAAGTTGAACATTGACTGAATCGTTACGCCCTGCCCCCGTGTACATATTTGCATGCCACCATCCCACCAAAGGCGAAGATCCCCCCCCCTCGTGTAGCCTTAGCAGACTGTAGGGGCAAGTGCTGTTAGCGAGCGGCACCTGTGAAGGCCGGAACGGCACACGAGGGGGTGGGTGGACAGCGCCACGCCCGGCCGCCTTTGTCTCCCCCAGTGGCGACACCGCACCAGGATACTCATTTGAGGCCGAGCCGACCTAGAGGAGGGCCCGGGACCGGTTCAGATAATCGTCACTTGGTGTTGGCCGTGAGCGGGAATCGGGCCCGGGTCGACGGGTTCGTAGCGCAGCGTAGCGCTACCCGCTACACTACCGCTCCCCTACACCACCACCACACCACCGACGATCAACATAGTCCGGAAGAATTGTGGGTGACGAAAAAAAAATCTGACGTGTTTAGTGGGGGATGCAGCGTAGATGCAGTGAATATTCAGTGGGAGATGCAGTGAATATTCAGTGGGAGATGCAGTGGAGATGCAGTGGGAGATTAAGTGAGTGTTCAGTGGGATATTCAGTGGGAGATGCAGTGAATATTCAGTGGGAGATGCAGTGAATATTCAGTGGGAGATGCAGTGGAGATGCAGTGGGAGATTAAGTGAGTGTTCAGTGGGATATTCAGTGGGAGATGCAGTGAATATTCAGTGGGAGATGCAGTGAATATTCAGTGGGAGATGCAGTGGAGATGCAGTAGGAGATTAAGTGAGTGTTCAGTGGGATATTCAGTGGGAGATGCAGTGAATATTCAGTGGGAGATGCAATGAATATTCAGTGGGAGATGCAGTGGAGATGCAGTGGGAGATTAAGCGAGTGTTCAGTGGGATATTCAGTGGGAGATTAAGTGAATATTCAGTGGGAGATGCAGTGGGAGATTAAGTGAATATTCAGTGGGAGATGCAGTGGGAGATTAAGTGAATATTCAGTGGGAGATGCAGTGGGAGATTAAGTGAACATTCAGTGGGAGATGCAGTGGGAGATTAAGTGAATATTCAGTGGGAGATGCAGTGGGAGATTAAGTGGGAGATGCAGTGGGAGACTCAGTGAATGTTCAGTGGAGATGCAGTGAATATTCAGTGGGAGATGCAGTGGGAGATTAAGTGAATATTCAGTGTAGATGCAGTGGGAGATTAAGTGAATATTCAGTGGGAGATGCAGTGGGAGATTAAGTGGGAGATTAAGTGAATATTAAGTGGGAGATTAAGTGGGAGATTCAGTGGGAGATGCAGTAGGAGATACACGTGGGGATGCAATGGCGATGCAGTGGGAGATGAAACAAAACTAAACTATTTTTTATTTTCCCCGGCAAGTCCCACCGAGCTACGTAGAGCTCTTCTTCAGAAGCGACCAGGCGATCACAAACGATAACTCAACCAAGTGGGCTCATCATCATCATCGTCACCACATGGAAATCTGGACCTTATCATCCAAACGCTCGAAACGCTTACCCGTACCCGTACCCGGCCGCACCAGGGTCGCAAACGGGTACCCGTACCCTACCCGATACCCGGCTAGCTACCCATACCCGGCCGGGTATCGGGTAGGGTACGGGTACGAGTACCCGATTGCGACCTCTGGGATGAAGCCATGTTGCAGGCGTGGGTGGGTTGATTCTAGGAACTTGAATTGTGAGAAGAGACAAGACGTTGAGAAATAAGTGACAAACGGTTACTCACCAGTGACTCACGGTCTACCCGGCTACCCGTACCCGGCCGTGCCTGGGTCGCAAACGGGTACGGGTAGCCGGGTATCGGGTAGGGTTCAAGTTCAAGTTAATTTATTAGGTATAGCCCTGTGAGCCATCCGGCTCTTGAATCGGGTGCAACCACAACAAACAAAAACATGAACAAACAAAAAACATCTTAAAGTGAATATGTGACCGAGTGCAAACAGAAAATCCAAGAAAAGACAGCAAAATATTGCGGAAAAAAATCACCGTACCCGATTGCGACCTCTGACCTCGAGACAAGATTCGCCGCTCAAAAGAGTTTTCCCTGCGCTATCGCGAGTTTCCGAACCCTCGACCTCCGAGAGGCACACGAGTCGATCAGCTGACGCCCACACGCTAACGCGCGTCACCTGACATCCCGCGGGGACCCGCGTGCGCTCCGGCACTTAAATGAACCCACGTGGCAGGCACGCAGTCGCCGCTCACCTCCCTCTCATTTCGGATAACGAAAGACCAACGGGACTTCGACCCTTTCGGCAACATCACGGCGGGCGCGCGCGTGAAGATGTTCCCGACGCCAAGTCGAGGATGTCCCCATGAGCTGCTCGTGGGATATAAAAAAAACACGTAAAATTTACGCGCTTTGACCATTGGAAGCGATCGCTCTTTTTTTTTTATTTTACCGGGGAAGACCGCACGGAGCTGTACGGCTATTTTTTCAGGAGCGACCCGGTCATCACGAACGATAGCTCAACGAAGCGGCTTATCGCCGCTTGGAAATGTATCTAAAACGCGCGACGTCGATTCTAAAATGGGGAGGGGAAAAACCGGAGGATGCGGAGAAAAATCCACTTGAGCATGGGGAGAGAGAGAGACACGCAAACTCCAAATATACAGCAGGCATCGTCAGGGTCGAGATCGAACCCACGACCTCCTGCACACCAAGCGAGGTAGTTAACATCTCCTAGCCACCGTGATCATGATGAGAGGGAGAGACACGCAAACTCCATATATACAAAAGGCATCATCAGGGTCGGGATCGAACCCACGACCTCCTGCAGACCAGGCGAGGTAGTTAACATCTCGCAACTGTGATGATGATGAGAGAGAGACACGCACACAAACTCCAAATATACAACAGCAGGCATCGTCAGGGTCGGGATCGAACCCACGACCTCCTGCAGACCAGGCGAGGTAGTTAACATCTCGCAACTGTGATGATGATGAGAGAGAGACACGCACACAAACTCCAAATATACAACAGCAGGCATCGTCAGGGTCGGGATCGAACCCACGACCTCCTGCAGACCAGGCGAGGTAGTTAACATCTCGCAACTGTGATGATGATGAGAGAGAGACACGCACACAAACTCCAAATATACAACAGCAGGCATCGTCAGGGTCGGGATCGAACCCACGACCTCCTGCAGACCAGGCGATAGAGATAATGCCTCGTGACGGCGGCACCCCACTCATTGTCAAGGACATCATGTTTGTGGAAAAACATGCAAATAAACACGCGTTGATAACGCACGCATTGTCCCTGGTACCGAATGGCCTACAATCTCCACGATGGCCTTATCTCACCGCCCCCCCCGCCCCCTCTCCCCGAGAAACGCCAAAAGGCGGAAGGGCGCAAAAGCGATGCAAAATGGCAAAATTATCTCGGGTTGACCAGTTGCATCTGTGGGACCACTTTGTCTGCCAGCGTGAAGATGATGCAAAACAAAATCAGACTTCAGCCTTTACCGGTGCACACGTCACCTCGGTAACGCGTCATATTATCATCGCGCGAGCACTTTTTACAAATCGAGGTCGCGCGTTCAGAGTGTTTGGCCGCTGCCGGGGAAAACCGTCCACGTGGCGACGATGAGAGCCGCTTTCGTTCAGCCGTCATTCGTTGTCGGCCAGGTCGATTCTGAAAAAGAGCTACTTAGATCGGCGGGCCCAGCACGTGGTAAAACAAACCAAAAAAATTACGTGAATAATAAAGAGTTGACCGTCTGTCGGTCCGTCCGATCTGTCCGTCTGGTCCGGTCACGTGGAGATTTAGAGCAGTAGCCAAACACTCTGAACACGAGTTTCTAAATGAGGGAATAATCGGGGGGGGCCCTGGAGAAAAATCCACGCAACCATGGGGAGAGAGACACGCAAACTCCAAATCTACAGCAGCAGGCGTCGGGATCGAACCCACGACCTCCTGTATACCGGGCGAGGTAGTTAACATCTCCTAGCCACCGTGATGATGATGATAAGAGAGAGACACGCAAACTCCAAATATACAGCAGCAGGCGTCGGGATCGAACCCACGACCTCCTGTATACCGGGCGAGGTAGTTAACATCTATGCACTGAGGCACCCATAAAATAATGAATATTTTTTAAAACTTTTTTAAAAACACGCTTTAATGAAATGTACCCTACTAGTAAGGCAGAACTCCACGACTCCAGGAAGTGGCCCCGAAGCTTGCCATAACGTAAGGGACTGTTGGTGATTTACAGCCAATGTCAGTTGAGCGTGGACAATTAGACCCAAGCCGAAATATAACATGTAAAAAATTATGTTGAAAAATTTATATTTTTTATTTTTAATGATAGAATATAGTATTGTCACCAGTATGACATAAGTATACCACGTTTGCAGTCGATACACACACACCGCCCCCTATCGCTACCATCAAACAAAGACGGTCATTGCATCGCGGCGCTTTCAGATGCGCTTCTGCGGCCCGTCTGGAACGTTCTTCCCTTCCGATACGTGGAAGCCACCGGGAGACACGGCACTTTTAAATCATCGAGCTTGACGAACTCATTTCTCGCGAGAGCTGCTTTTCGTCTTCTTGGTTCTTTCGGTAAAGTCACGTAGAAGGGAAGTAATAAAATAATAAAAATAAAACATAATAAAATAATTCTCACGACGTTTCGGCTACAACGCAAGCAGCCGTCTTCAGGTGAAGAATGAGACACTGCCAAGCTTGGAGCTTATATATAAGCTGGGTTGGAGGTGGAAGAAGAGCGCCTTAACAAAAGAATGTGCATATATGCACATTCTTTTACCGAAAGAACCAAGAAGATGAATCCCTGCAGTCACGAAAGCTTTAAATCGAAATTTAGATGCTTTTCGTGTTAAGTTTGTTGTCCTTTCACCGCCTACGTACGGCCCTCCACGCAATGCGTGCGCCGCGCATCGTGCGCACGGAACGGAAACGTTCGTTCGAGTAGGAAACGTGCATCTCTCGATACGGGTCCACGGTGGTCACGTTTCCCCAACGGCTCGGTCACGCGGACGCGGGTTTTTTGTTATTTTTTAAGGGTCTCTTTGTGAGTCTGTGTGGTTTCTACGCGAGTCGGCCGCGGGTATTTATACGATCCAACGGATCTCTAAGTGTTCAGACGGCGTCTCTCTCTCTTTCTCTCTTTCGCATTAAATAATAAGACGCCGCGTCCGGGAGCAGCGTCCCCGATGCGGCCGAACGTGTCGCCAAGACGACCCTTGACCGCTCGCTCCGTTTCCTCCCCCCCCCCCCCGATCGGTGCGCATCACGTTGGCTTTCTTTTCGATGTAAAGCTTTCGCGACTGCAGGGATTCATCTTCTTGGTTCTTCGGTAAAGTCACGTAGAAGGGAAGTAATAAAATAATAAAAATAAAACATCATAAAAAAATTACAATTCTCACTATTGTGAGAATTGGATTATTTTATTATGTTTTATTATTTTTACCGAAAGAACCAAGAAGATAAACTAATCACTTTTAAAATATATCCAATATAAAAGTAAACTAATCTAAGCTCCGATTTAAAGCTTTCATGACTGCAGGGATTCATCTTCTTGGTTCTTTCGGTAAAGTCATCACGTAGAAGGGAAGTAATAAAATAATAAAAAATAAAAACATGTAGTGTATAGCGTAGTGTTATTTTATTATGTTTTATTTTTATTATTTTATTACTTCCCTTCTACGTGACTTTACCGAAAGAACCAAGAAGTTGGCTTTCTTGTCGTTCGTTCGTTGGTTTGCGCCGATCTGGTCTCCAAGGCGGAGGCCAGATCCGGCGGGGGGCGAAACGCGCGGCGGGTTTTAACCGGCGGCAAAAAGGAAAAAGATGAAGATGAAACCGAATGAACGCCGAAGATCGCGCGAGTATAAATGTGTCGAAACCCTCCAACCAGCCGGCACGGCCAGGAAGCTTCGTCGCGTAAACAACGCGACAATTAGTTACTAGTGTAGTGTTTAGTAGTGTTTAGTGGTGTAGTGTTTAGTAGTGTAGTGTTTAGTAGTGTAGTGTTTAGTAGTGTAGTGTTTAGTAGTGTAGTGTGTAGTAGTGTAGTGTAGTGTATAGTGTAGTGTATAGTAGTGTAGTGTATAGTAGTGTAGTGTTTAGTAGTGTAGTGTAGTGTATAGTAGTGTAGTGTTTAGTGTAGTGTATAGTGTAGTGTATAGTGTAGTGTATAGTAGTGTAGTGTATAGTAGTGTAGTGTATAGTAGTGTAGTGTAGTGTTTAGTGTCGTGTATAGTGTAGTATATAGTGTAGTGTATAGTAGTGTAGTGTAGTGTGTAGTGTAGTGTAGAGTGTAGTGTGTAGTGGTGTAGTGTATAGTGTAGTATATAGTGTAGTGTAGAGTGTAGTGTATAGTGTAGTGTGTAGTGTAGTGTATAGTGTATTGCATAGTGTAGTTAGTGTATAGTGTAGTGTTTACTAGTGTAGTGTTTACTAGTGTAGTGTGTAGTGTAGTGTATAGTATAGTGTATAGTGTAGTGTATAGTGTAGTGTATAGTGTAGTGCATAGTGTAGTGCATAGTGTAGTGTATAGTAGTGTGTAGTGTAGTGTGTAGTGTAGTGTTTAGTGTAGTTAGTATATAGTGTAGTGTATAGTGTAGTGTATAGTGTAGTGCATAGTGTAGTGCATAGTGTAGTGTATAGTAGTGTGTAGTGTAGTGTTTAGTGTAGTGTTTAGTGTAGTGCATAGTGTAGTTAGTATATAGTGTAGTGTATAGTGTAGTGCATAGTGTAGTTAGTATATAGTGTAGTGTATAGTGTAGTGTATAGTGTAGTTAGTGTATAGTGTAGTGTATAGTGTAGTTAGTGTATAGTGTAGTGTATAGTGTAGTTAGTGTATAGTGTAGTGTATAGTGTAGTGCATAGTGTAGTGCATAGTGTAGTGCATAGTGTAGTGTATAGTGTAGTTAGTGTATAGTGTAGTGTATAGTGTAGTTAGTGCATAGTGTAGTGCATAGTGTAGTGCATAGTGTAGTGTATAGTGTAGTGTATAGTGTAGTTAGTGTATAGTGTAGTGTATAGTGTAGTGCATAGTGTAGTGCATAGTGTAGTTAGTGTACAGTGTAGTGTATAGTAGTGTATAGTGTAGTGTGTAGTGTATAGTGTAGTGTAGAGTGTAGTGTATAGTGTAGTGTATAGTGTAGTGTATAGTGTAGTGTATAGTGTAGTGTACTTCTTCAGCCCACCCGTATGTTGGAGAGTAAATCCACAACATTTACAATTTGAGTCCCATGACGTTTCGCTGATAATTACAACCAGCATCATCGCGGCGATTTGGCAGAATAGTGAAGCAATCCACTTGCTTCTGGTTTTAAATCGAGCCGGATGACTTCATCACCGTTAACCCATCAGGTGCAGAGATCAGAGGAGGAGGGGGGAAAATCACAGCAGCCAAATACTCTGAATGCATCGGGATGCATGAATACCCGTGGACTAAATCGAACTACATTTCGATTTAAAGCTTTCGTGACTGCAGGGATTCATCTTCTTGGGTCTTTCGGAAAAGTCGCGTAGAAGGGAAATAATAAAATAAGAAATATAAAACGTAATAAAATACAATTCTCACGACGTTTCGGCCACAACGCAAGCAGCCGTCCTCAGGTGGAGAACAGGTCTGTCGGAAAGACATTCAGACGCTGTCTTTCCGACAGACCTGTTCTTCACCTGAGGACGGCTGCTTGCGTTGTGGCCGTAACGTCGTGAGAATTGTATTTTATAATGTTTTATTTTTTATTATTTTATCATTTCCCTTCTACGCGACTTTACCGAAAGAACCAACAAGATAAATCGAACTATTTTACTTCATTTTATTTTATTTGCAACCAACGTCACGCCGTTTACAGTATTTGGCCACTGCTATAATTCTTCGTTGAGCCATCATTTGCGTTCGCCAGGCTTTACACGACAGGAAAAAAAGTCGTTTGAAAAAAAAGTGTTCATTGCTCCACGTGCCGTCGTTCTCCCCATCGCTCTCGTGGCTGCGAACCAAACGGGGGGGGTCAGAAATTCCACGCGCCCATGCAGAGGTCGCAAACGGGATTTGATTCCCTACCCGTACCCGTACCCGGCCGCACCAGGGTCGCAAACGGGTACCCGTACCCGTACCCTACCCGTATCCTACCCGTACCCGGCCGGGTACGGGTAGGGTACGGGTATCGGGTACCTGATTGTGACCTCTGGGATGAAGCCATGTTGCAGGCGCGGGTGGGTTGATTCTAGGAACTTGAATTGTGAGAAGAGACAAGACGTTGGGAAATGAGTGACAAACGGTTACTCACCAGTGACTCACGCCTACCCGTACCCGGCCGCACCAGGGTCGCAAACGGGTACGGGTAGCCGAGTATCGGGTAGGGTACGGGTATCGGGTACCCGGTTGCGACCTCTGCTCCCATGGCAAGAGGCTGCCCGAGCCACGCTCCTTGTGGCTCAATTTCATCCGCCGCCGAAAAGGAGGGGGGGGGGGGGAGTGAGCGCATTCACGCTTGCGTAATGCCGCGTTATTCTCCACGCTCCGCAGGCCAAGGCATTAAAACCTTGCATTCATTAAGCCCTCAGGCGCCACTGGAGCCCGCTGAAGCTTGGCAGCGAAGGCGACGGCTAGAAACCGAATAACGAAATTGTCTGTCTCGTTAACGAGACCTCCCTCCGGGTAATGTTTAACCCTCTCTCTCTAGGCCCAGTAGTTGCTTAACCTTTACCGCAGCCTCGCTCTCTCGGCCGTTAAACATTGTTTTTTTTGTTCGCAAAGTTAACGAGTGCGGAGGGTTTGACGAAAACAAAGCGGTCGTCGTCACTCACTCGATTTGTGTTTTCGGCGATTAACCTTTGAAAGAAGTGAAATCTGGCCGTGTCTCGCACCCCCCCACCACCCCCCCGAGGTGAAGAAAGAACCACTGCCATAGCCTCCTTGTCCACACATCACTACTAGATGTCACCCTCCATCCGTTGTCGTGGGGAGACGTAGGACCGGCTTCGACATTTCAGCGTCTCATCAGCAGGCCGCTTCTCCTCCGCTTGCCCTCGCTCTCTGGAAGGCCACTTTCCAATTCCGCCTGGTCGCCCGCGCCTATGGCTCTTCCTCCGGCCCCATCTTTCCTCGTCAACAAACCCTCTCTTATCCTGCGCGGTGGCCAAATCTTTCTCCCCCTTCTCAAGAGTCGTCCGAGGCTCGAGTCCATCCACATTCTGCGTGCGCACGCGCGCCTAACCTCCTTCGCCACCAGACGTTGACAGCCACGCTCACGAGAGGAGGCGCGGGAACGGACAACGCGAAAAAACATCACGCGACAACCGCCGCTCCCACATGGCAGAGCGGGTCGGAAAGCGCTGCCCTACATTGAGCGCACGCACGTACGCCGAACTTATTTCGCACCGTACGAAGCCAACCGTGCTACTCGGAGGCGCGGCGCAAGGACAAGAAACTAAACCCAAGAAGCGGTTCGAAAGGAGCGAGTTTTTAATTTAGACGATGATTTAAAAGCACAAAGCTCCGGTGGCTTCCCAACATCGGAGCGGGAGAGCGTTCCAGACGGCCGTACCCGTACCCGGCCGGGTACGGGTACCCGTTTGCGACCCTGGTGCGGCCGGGTACGGGTACGGGTAGACCGTGAGTCACTGGTGAGTCACCGTTTGTCACTCATTTCAGGTAGGGTACGGGTACGGGTAGGATACGGCTACCTGTACCCGGCCGGGTACGGGTACGGGTACCCATTTGCGACCCTTGTGCGGCCGGGTACGGGTACGGGTAAAGAATCAAAACCCGTTTGCGACCTCTGCCATTCGCCACTGCGAACCGTGAGCGTGACACACCGGGGTCACCGGGGTCACCGTGTGTGTCACGTTCGCTGAACTTCTCTTTCACACACTGCACGCGGCAAGTCGGGAGGTGCGTCTTGGCGAAGCCGCTCTTCCAGCGGCACGCCCGAGCCGAGAACGCAGGCCGTGCCGACGCCGGCCCATACGCGGGTTCAGGGAGTCTCGTTTTCTAGGGAGTTTGTGTGGTTTGTGTTTTGTGTTTTTTACCCCCACTAGCACCAGCAGACGAACCGTGCCACCAACAACGCCCCACGTCGCAATGGACATCCTGCAGCGAAACGATTGGCGGTGCTGGACACGGCAAAGCCACATTGGCAAATGAGATTTGTAACTCTGAGACTCGCCAAATATTAACGTCTTCTTGGTTTTTTCGGTAAAGTCATGTAGAAGGAAAATAATAAAATAATAAAAATAAAACATAATAAAATAATTCTCACGACGTTTCGGCCACATACGCAAGCAGCCGTCTTCAGGTGGAGAACAGGTCTGTCAGACTCTGCCTTCTCGACAGACCTGTTCTCCACCTGAAGACGGCTGCTTGCGTTGTGGCCGAAACGTCATGAGAATTGTATTGTATTATGTTTTATTTTTATTATTTTATTATTTTCCATTCTACGTGACTTTACCGAAAGAACCAACAAGATGAATCCCTGCAGTCACGAAAGCTTTAAATCGAAATATTAACGTGCCATTTTATTGGAGGGACCTGCTTCGTGGCGTTGTCTTGGTGTGGTCTGGCACAGTTGCTGTTGTTGCTGTTGTTGTTTTGCTGCATTGCCCAGGCTGGCATTTAGTGTTCTAAAAATCTGCAGGAATGTACGTACACACTTATGCAATTTGTATTTATCTATGCTTTGTTTATTTTTTTTGTTTTTAGATACATTCTCACCTTTCCTGTGCTTTGCATTCCCATCTCTTTGTGTATCGTTTGTCGCTGTAACTTTTTGAGACGTTGACTACCTCGCCCGGTCTACAGGAGGTTCAACCGCTTAAGTGCGTCCAAGAAATGCGCTTTCGCTCCGCTTGTCTTGCGCCCGAAACGTCGTGATTTAATTTAGTTGTTTTCATTTATTTTATTTTAATTTTTTACCGACGTGACTTTACCGAAAAAACCAAAGAGTATGAATCCTTGCAGTCACGAAAGCTTCAAATCTAGAACACAGGAGGTTGTGGGTTCGATACCGATCCTGACGCCTGCTGCTGCTGCTGAATATTTGGAATTTCTTTGGAAGGCCCCGACTCTGATGGCGAGACCCAGAAAGTCGTCAACTACCTCGCCTGGTACACGGAGTTTGCGTGTCTCTCTCTCTCTCTCTCCTCGTGGCCGTGTGGATTTTTCTCCGGGTCCTCCGGTCTTTCCCCTCCACGTTTTCAGGATCGTCGCTTTCAGATGCGACGGGCAACGACGACGACATTAACGACGATGATTGTGGCTGCGGCGGCATTGGTGGTAACAATCACCGGCTGACGATGACGATGACGTACGGCAATGGTCTATGGTGAAACTTCGTCGTTCGCACCGCACACAGCCGGGGGTCGCGGGACGGGTGGGGAAGGAAAGGGGTCACCGAGATTGGCGCGAAAAGCCGAGGCCGGGCGATCGCGAAGCTCCCCGGGAGGTATCAGGTGAACGGCGGCCATCGTCACCTGCTGCCCCCCCACCACCACCACCGACCGCCACAGTCTCCCCTGGCAACCGCCACAGTCCAAACAGAAGGGATCACCGGTCGCTAGGCGACAATTCAAAGCTTAAGAGGAGGATCACATTTCCACGAGTACACGGGCCGCCGCCCGAGCCAGCGATTTGCTGGGTGCTCTTAAGCAGAGGTCGCAAACGGGTTTTGATTCCTTACCCGTACCCGTACCCGGCCGCACCAGGGTCGCAAACAGGTACCCGTACCCGTACCCGGCCGTACCCGTACCCTACACGTACCCGGCCGGGTACGGGTACCTGATTGCGACCTCTTTGGGATGAAGCCATGTTGCAGGCGCGGGTGGGTTGATTCTAGGAACTTGAATTGTGAGAAGAGACAAGACGTTGGGAAATGAGTGACAAACGGTGACTCACCAGTGACTCACACGGTCTACCCGATACCCGTACCCGGCCGCACCAGGGTCGCAAACGGGTACCCGTACCCGGCCGGGTACGGGTAGCCGGGTATCGCGTAGGGTACGGGTATCGGGTAGGGTACGGGTATCCGGTTGCGACCTCTGCCTCATGATGAGGTTGTCCGGTCGCCACCGACTTCCCCAAAGAGTTGTACACCAGCGAAACTCCCGCTTGGCACCAAAAGCAAAGACCCCCCGTATAGCCTTCACGAACTGTTGGGGCAAGTGCTGTGAAGGAGCAGCACCCGTGAAGGCCGGCCGTCTTTGTCTCGCTCAAGTTCAAAGTTCATTGATTCGGTGTAGCCCTGTGAGCCATTCGGCTCTTGAATCGGGTGCAACCGCAACAAACAAAAAAACAAAAACATGAAACATCTTCAAGTGACTATGTGACTGAGCGCAAACAGAAAATCCAAGAAAAGACGGCAAAACCTTGCAGAAAAAGCACCGTTTCACACCAACGCTGTGTGCAAAAATCCCAGTGGGATGCAAGTCAAACAATAACAACAACCACAAGACAACTTAGATTAAGGCCATCAGTCTAACTCTGTACTACAACAAACAAACATGGTCAAACCAAAAAACTTTTCGAAATCACCAAAATAAAGCCATGAAAGCATTGGCAGCCACTAGGCCCCTAGGAGATGCCCAGAATTAGAAAGATCCTCATTGTAGCCTTCAACGACTTCTCGTGAAAGCGTCTCTTCGCGACGATGTTTCACGCACAGGCACCGGGCAAGACTCATTTAAGGCTGAGTCGACCTAAAGGACCGGTTGCATCTATGTCAACCCCTTCACAGTGCCTCTAACTTATTACAGACCATCTTCTTGGTTCTTTCGGTAAAGTCACGTAGAAGGGACATAATAAAATAATAAAAATCAAACATAATAAAATACAATTCTCACGACGTTTCGCCCTCAGGTGGAGAACAGGTCTGTCATTCAGACTGTCTTCTCGACAGATAATAAAAATAAAACATAATAAAATAATTGTCACGACGTTTCGGCCACAACGCAAGCAGCCGTCCTCAGGTGGAGAACAGGTCTGTGTCATTCAGACACTGTCTTCTCGACAGACCTGTTCTCCACCTGAGGACGGCTGCTTGCGTTGTGGCCGAAACGTCGTGAGAATTGAATTATTATGTTAAATTTTTATTATTTTATTATTTCCCTTCTACGTGACTTTACCGAAAGAACCAAGAAGATGAATCCCTGCAGTCACGAAAGAAGCTTTAATTTGAAATTATTACAGACCAATTCAGATCTTTGCTGGTCACCCCCCGTGGCCTCTTACACATCTCAACGTTCATCCGACAAAGTTCCCATCACAAGGGAGAAAGAAACACCGCATTGGATCGGCTGTACGCCGTGCGGCCCTGCAAACTCAATTTCCCTGTACGGGAATACCAGGAACTGTGTGGAGGAGGGGAGGGGTGGGAGGGTGAGCTTCATAGTTCATCGGATTTTTCTCGAAACAGGTCCCTGCGGGGTGGGCTGGTAGGAACGAACAAATGAATGGCTATAATAAAATGAAATGGCGGGGGTACGATACGAAGGGAGAGTTTGAGGCCTAGTTCTAGGCTTTAGGCCTAGCTGTAGGCTTTAGGCCGCTGTGAGTTACTTTTTAATTTAAATGTTTCAATTATTCATGTAAAAGCTTAAAATTTAAATGTTTCTATTTAAAAACATCAGGGAATGTAACATTGTGAAACATTAACTCCCTTTCACACACGCGGGGGTACGATACGAAGGGAGAGTTTGAGGCCTAGTTCTAGGCTTTAGGCCTAGCTGTAGGCTTTAGGCCGCTGTGAGTTACTTTTTAATTTAAATGTTTTAATTATTCATGTAAAAGCTTAAAATTTAAATGTTTCTATTTAAAAACATCAGGGAATGTAACATTGTGAAACATTAACTCCCTTTCACACACGCGGGGGTACGATACGAAGGGAGAGTTTGAGGCCTAGTTCTAGGCTTTAGGCCTAGCTGTAGGCTTTAGGCCGCTGTGAGTGAATTTTGAATTTAAATGTTTTAATTAAAAACTATCTCAGGGAATTATAAGGGAATGTTACACTTGTTTAGCCAGGAAAGCCTCACTGAGTCTAAAGGTTTTTGTAGGGTCCTGCCAAGTGTTTGCAGTAGGGGGCGATCTTGCTACACCTAATCGGACATCGGACGGACGGACGATATAATCTATTGTAGGCTGGTTCACTTCGTTCCTACCAGTATAAAAATTATCATTCTCAACGTGTTCACCATCTCGAAGGCGATGATGTGGACGGATGATCAACGCCGTTCACGAAACATCAACGGGGAGTGGGGGGGGTGGTGGTCCACTTCGCAATGGCAACCGTACGCGTGAACTTATATTATCTCTCAACAAATGCTTATTGTGTCTCTCAGCAAACACCTTGCACAAGGCTCGTGTGCGAGGTGGACCCATTGTGCAGTAATCGTGGCCGTTTTAAGGCCGAGTCGACATAGGGGTGGCCCACGCGCAGAGCGCCAAGCACCACGCCACCGCTCGCCGCCACGCTGACACACAGAGAGACACACACAGAGACACACAGAGAGACACGCACACATAGACACAGAGACACGCACAGAGACAGAGACACGCAGAGAGACACACAGAGAGACACACACAGAGACAGAGAGACACACAGAGAGACACACACAGAGACACGCACAGAGACAAACAGAGAGACACACAGAGAGACACACAGAGACACACAGAGACAAACAGAGAGACACGCAGACACACAGAGACACGCAGACACGCAGAGAGACACACAGAGACACACGCAGAGAGACACACACAGAGACACACGCAGAGAGACACACACAGAGACACGCACAGAGACACACAGAGACACACACAGAGACACACAGAGACACACACACACACAGACACACAGAGACACGCAGAGAGACACACAGAGACACACGCAGAGAGACACACAGAGAGACACGCACAGAGAGACACACAGAGAGACACGCACAGAGACACACAGAGACACACACACACAGAGACACGCAGAGACACGCAGAGAGACACGCAGAGAGACACGCAGAGAGACACACAGAGACACACGCAGAGAGACACACAGAGAGACACGCACAGAGACACGCACAGAGACACACAGACACACACACAGAGACACGCAGAGACACGCAGAGAGACACGCAGACACACAGAGACACACAGAGAGACACACACAGAGACACACACAGAGAGACACAGAGAGAGACACAGAGACACGCAGACACACAGAGACACACACACACAGACACACACACCGAGACACGCAGACACACACACAGAGACACGCAGACACACACACAGAGACACACACAGAGACACACGCAGAGATACACGCAGAGAGACACGCAGAGACACACACACAGAGAGACACACACACAGAGAGACACGCAGAGACACAGAGACACAGACACACACAGAGAGACACGCAGAGACACACACAGAGAGACACACACAGACACACACAGAGACACACAGAGACACACACACACAGAGACACAGAGAGACACACACACAGACACACAGAGACACACACACAGACACACAGACACACAGAGACACACACACACCGAGAGACACAGAGAGACACACACACAGAGACACACACAGACACAGCTAATGGTCGCCCGCTGTTGCTACCCCCCCCCACTCTCGCGGCGTTTCTCCGCGAGCTCTAGGAAGTCGTCTCCACTTCCTCTCCTTGCAGCGAGTTTAAAACACCACAACCACCATCACCACCACCACCACCATCACCACCACCACTATCACCACCACCAACACCACAACCAACAACACCACAACCACCACCAACAACACCACCACCAACAACACCACCACCACCAACAACACCACCAACAACACCACCACTATCACCATCACCACCATCACCACCACCACCACCATCACCACCAACAACACCAACACCACCACCAACAACACCACCACCAACAACACCACCAACAACACCACCACCAACAACACCACCACCAACACCACCACCACCAACAACAACACCACCACCACCAACAACACCACCACCATCACCACCACCATCACCACCACCACCAACAACACCACCACCATCACCACCACCATCACCACCACCAACAACACCACCAACAACACCACCACCAACAACACCACCATCACCACCATCACCACCACCAACAACACCACCACCACCACCAACAACACCACCAACAACACCACCACCACCACAACTACCACCACCACCACCACAACTACCACCACCACCACCAACCACCAACCACCATCACCAACCACCACCACCACCACCAACAACACCACCACCACCACCACAACTACCACCACCACCACAACTACCACCACCACCACCAACCACCAACCACCGCCACACTGAGTCGTCAAGCACGCCGTACTACTTACAGGTACCCTATGGAGACGAGATGCATGAACCACAGCGCCGTGAAGAGTACGCCTCCGAAGGCGATGAAGGCCGCCCTGACGAGGGCTGCCATGTGCACGGTGGTCATCGTCATCGTCGCTGCGTGCATCTGTCCGGGAAGCGCCAAGTTACAGCAGCAGCAACAACAACCACCACCACCTCCTCCTCCTCTATAAAGGTCGCCCACACTTTGATAAGTCACTGCCGCGTGACGTCACTCGCCCCCCACCCTCCCCCCTCGCCCCCTTCACCCCCCACCCCCTTCGCCCGCCCCACCCTCTTCACCCCCCACCCACCCACCCACCACCAACCCACCCACCACCAACCCCACACTCTTTACCCCCCACCCTCTCTTCGCTCACCTATCCACCCATCCACCCTCTTCACCTATGCCCCCCCCCACCCTCTTTGCCCACCCCACCCTCTTTGCCCCCCCCCCACCCTCTTTGCCCACCCCCCCCCACCCTCTTCACCTATCCCCCCCCCACCCTCTTTGCCCCCCCCCCCACCCACCCTCTTCACCTATCCCCCCCCCACCCTCTTCACCTATCCCCCCCCCACCCTCTTTGCCCACTCCCCCCACCCTCTTCACCTATCTCCCCCCACCCTCTTCACCCCCCACCCACCCACCACCAACCCCACACTCTTTACCCCCCACCCTCTCTTCGCTCACCTATCCACCCATCCACCCTCTTCACCTATGCCCCCCCCACCCTCTTTGCCCACCCCACCCTCTTTGCCCCCCCCCCCCACCCTCTTTGCCCACCCCCCCCCCACCCTCTTCACCTATCCCCCCCCCCACCCTCTTTGCCCCCCCCCCCACCCACCCTCTTCACCTATCCCCCCCCCACCCTCTTCACCTATCCCCCCCCCCACCCTCTTTGCCCACTCCCCCCACCCTCTTCACCTATCTCCCCCCACCCTCTTTGCCCCCCCCACCCTTTTCACCTATCCCCCCCACCCTCTTTGCCCCCCCCCCACCCTCTTCACCTATTCCCCCCCCACCCTCTTTGCCCCCCCCACCCTCTTCACCTATCTCCCCCCACCCTCTTTGCCCCCCCCCCACCCTTTTCACCTATCCCCCCCACCCTCTTTGCCCCCCCCCACCCTCTTCACCTATCCCCCCCCCCACCCTCTTTGCCCCCCCCCACCCTCTTCACCTATCCTCCCCCACCCTCTTTGCCCCCCCCCACCCTCTTCACCTATTCCCCCCACCCTCTTCACCTATCCTCCCCACCCTCTTCACCCCCCCCCCCACCCTCTTCACCTATCCCCCCCCCCACCCTCTTTGCTCACCCCCCCCACCCTCTTCACCTATCCCCCCCCCACCCTCTTTGCCCACCCCCCCCCACCCTCTTCACCTATCCCCCCCCCACCCTCTTTGCCCCCCCCCCACCCACCTTCTTCACCTATCCCCCCCCCACCCTCTTTGCCCCCCCCCCACCCACCCTCTTCACCTATCCCCCCCCCACCCTCTTCACCTATCCCCCCCCCACCCTCTTTGCCCACCCCCCCCCCACCCTCTTCACCTATCCCCCCCCCACCCTCTTTGCCCACCCCCCCCACCCTCTTCACCTATCCCCCCCCCCACCCTCTTTGCCCCCCCCCCACCCACCCTCTTCACCTATCCCCCCCCCACCCTCTTCACCTATCCCCCCCCCACCCTCTTTGCCCACTCCCCCCACCCTCTTCACCTATCTCCCCCCACCCTCTTTGCCCCCCCCCACCCTTTTCACCTATCCCCCCACCCTCTTTGCCCCCCCCCCACCCTCTTCACCTATTCCCCCCCCACCCTCTTTGCCCCCCCCACCCTCTTCACCTATCTCCCCCCACCCTCTTTGCCCCCCCCCCACCCTTTTCACCTATCCCCCCCACCCTCTTTGCCCCCCCCCACCCTCTTCACCTATCCCCCCCCCCACCCTCTTTGCCCCCCCCCCACCCTCTTCACCTATCCCCCCACCCTCTTTGCCCCCCCCCACCCTCTTCACCCACCCCCACCCTCTTCACCTATCCTCCCCCACCCTCTTTGCCCCCCCCCCACCCTCTTCACCTATTCCCCCCACCCTCTTCACCTATCCTCCCCACCCTCTTCACCCCCCCCCCCACCCTCTTCACCTATCCCCCCCCCCACCCTCTTTGCTCACCCCCCCCACCCTCTTTGCTCACCCCCACCCATCCACCCTCTTCACCCACCCACCCCCCACCCACCCTCTTCACCCCCCTCTCATCACAGCCCCCACCCTCTCACCCCCCTCCCCACACTCTCACCCCCCTCACCCTCTCATCACCCCCACCCTCTCACCCTCCTCTCATCACAGCCCCCACCCTCTGACCCCCCACACTCTCATCACCCCCACCCTCGCACCCCCCCCCCCCCCATCGTGATGCAACGACGGGGAATGATCTGATTGGCTGTCGGAGACGTCATCGCTTCACCGCGTGATTTATGATGCTCAAAATATTCAACTCTTTTTTTATTGTTTCGATTTAAAGCTTCTTTCGTGACTGCAGGGATTCATCTTCTTGGTTCTTTCGGTAAATTCGCGTAGATAGAAACATATTAAAGAAAATAAAAGTAAATAAAATCACAACACAAGCGATCGTGTGTTGTGATCGAAACGTCGTAATTTTAAAATTTTATTTACTTTTTTTTCTTTTACCGGTTAGGGCCCACTGATCTAAGTAGCTCTTTTCATGAACTAAACTAAACTATTTTATTTATCTTAGCAGCTGTATTGCGAGTCTATGGGTCTCTATGTGAGTCTATGGGTCTCTGTGTGAGTCTATGGGTCTCTGTGTGAGTCTATGGGTCTCTATGTGAGTCTATGGGTCTCTGTGTGAGTCTATGGGTCTCTGTGTGAGTCTATGGGTCTCTGTGTGAGTCTATGTCTCTCTGTGTGAGTCTATGGGTCTCTGTGGGAGTCTATGTCTCTCTGTGTGAGTCTATGGGTCTCTGTGTGACTCTCTAGATCTCCATGCGAGTCTATGGGTCTCTATGTGAGTCTATGGGTCTCTTTGTGAGTCTATTGGTCTCTACGTGAGTCTATGTCTCTCTGTGTGAGTCTATGGGTCTCTTTGTGAGTCTATGGTTTTCTGTGTGACTATATGGGTCTCTGTGTGAGTCTATGGGTCTCTGTGTGAGTCTATGGGTCTCTGTGTGAGTCTATGTCTCTCTGTGTGAGTCTATGGGTCTCTGTGGGAGTCTATGTCTCTCTGTGTGAGTCTATGGGTCTCTGTGACTCTCTAGATCTCCATGCGAGTCTATGGGTCTCTATGTGAGTCTATGAGTCTCTGTGTGAGTCTATGGGTCTCTATGTGAGTCTATGTCTCTCCATGCGAGTCTTTAGGTCTCTGTGTGAGTATATGTCTCTCTGTATTGAGTCTATGGGTCTCTGTGTGAGTCTATGTCTCTCTGTATTGAGTCTATGGGTCTCTTTGTGAGTCTATGTCTCTCTGTGTGAGTCTATGGGTCTCTGTGTGAGTCTATGTCTCTCTGTATTGAGTCTATGGGTCTCTTTGTGAGTCTATTGGTCTCTACGTGAGTCTATGTCTCTCTGTGTGAGTCTATGGGTCTCTATGTGAGTCTATGTCTCTCTGTGTGAGTCTATGGGTCTCTTTGTGAGTCTATGTCTCTCTGTGTGAGTCTATGGGTCTCTGTGTGAGTCTATGTCTCTCTGTATTGAGTCTATGGGTCTCTTTGTGAGTCTATGTCTCTCTGTGTGAGTCTATGGGTCTCTATGTGAGTCTTTATCTCTCTGTGTGAGTCTATGGGTCTCTTTGGGAGTCTATGTCTCTCTGTGTGAGTCTATGGGTCTCTATGTGAGTCTTTATCTCTCTGTGTGAGTCTATGGGTCTCTTTGTGAATCTATGTCTCTCTGTGTGAGTCTATGGGTCTCTGTGTGAGTCTATGGTTCTTTGTGTGACTCTATGTGTCTCTGCGTGAGTCTACGGTTCTGTGTGTGACTCTCTAGATCTCCATGTGAGTCTATGGTTCTCTGTGTGACTCTATGGGTATCTGCGTGAGTCTTTGGGTCTCTATGTGAGTCTATGGTTCTCTGTGTGACTCTATGGGTCTCTTTGTGAGTCTATGGGTCTCTATGTGAGTCTACGGTTCTGTGTGTGACTCTAGATCTCCATTCGAGTCTATGGGTCTCTATGTGAGTCTATGGTTCTCTGTGTGACTCTATGGGTCTCTTTGTGACTCTATGTGTCTTTATGTGAGTCTATGGTTCTGTGTGTGACTCGATAGATCTCCATGCGAGTCTATGGGTATCAGTGTGAGTCTATGGTTCTGTATGTGACTCTATGGGTCTCTGTGTGACTCTGTGGGTCTCGTTGTGAGTCTATGGGTCTCTGCGTGAGTCTACGGTTCTGTGTGTGACTCTCTAGATCTCCGTGTGAGTCTATGGGTCTCTATGTGAGTCTATGGTTCTCTGTGTGACTCTATGGGTCTCTGTGAGTCTATGGGTCTCTATGTGAGTCGATGGTTCTGTATGTGACTCTATGGGTCTCTGTGAGTCTATGGGTCTCTATGTGAGTCTATGGTTCTCTGTGTGACTCTATGGGTCTCTTTGTGAGTCTATGGGTCTCTATGTGAGTCTATGGTTCTGTGTGTGACTCTATGTGTCTCTGCGTGTGCCTACGGGTATCAGTGTTCGGCTGATGTTGATAGCAACCGATGAGCCGGAGATTATTTGCGTCCGGAGTGGCGTGGCGTTGAGTCAGTCGCTCCTGTGACGATGACAACCTGCCCCACCCACCCCCCCACTCCGTATTTGTGAATGGGCTCTTCAATTCGTCACTGCGAGCAAACCCTACAGCGATTCAGCCTCGGGAAGTTGTTGTGCATGGCATGGCAAAGCCGTAGCCATGGAGTCAACATTGGGGGGGGTACCACATTTTCCAGGGGGTCTGGGGGTCCGTCCGTCCCCCCAGAAAAAAAAAATCAAAATTTGAAAACGAATTTCCTGCATAAAATATTTAAAAATTCACTAACGCATGGGATGGGCTTTTTATTTATTTTTTTACAATAATGTAGAATAGTGTTTTGTATTACATTGCCCTGTTTTAACTTTCTTTTTTACCATTTATTGTTTCATTGTATGTGATGGCAGAGATTAGGGATTGATAAAGTACAACCATAACCACAATCATATAAACAGAAATGTACGCGTTGATTTATATGAAATGCAAGTCCAGATATCGTGGCCAAGGTTGAGCAAATTGTTGTTTTTATTTACACAGCATAGCAATGATTTTTTAATAACAATATATTGCGGGGGGGGACATTTTTAGCATGTTTAAATATATTAATTACGGCCGAGTGTTATGGTATGTGTGCTTGACGGCTGTGTTGAAATGTTCCCTGACAGCAAGAGGATGTTGTGCCATCGCAGACTCCCTGGGGAAGGGCGGGGCGGGGGGTACTTGGGTTAGCGGTGAACCGGTCCTGGGCCACGCGTAGGTAGACTCAGGCTCAAATGAGTCCCATTTTCTATACTTTCGAGGCATAAGCAAATGAGCAATTAACGCTTACTACCCAGGGAACAAACAAGTATAACCCGTAAAAACAACGTTTTTCACTATAAATCATTTATATGCGTGGCGGCTAGAGTCCTCTCGTCCTCTGGCTTGAGATGGCTGCCACCTATGTGTCAGATGATTGCATTGCACCATTAAGCAATTGGTAATTAAATATAATATTTTTGTCCTAAAAAGTGTAAAATTTTTGAAAAAATTTTTCACGAACATTAATTGTCACGCACAACGAGTCTGTGTGCAAAATGTCAGCTCGATTGGATCACGGGAAGTGGGTTAAAAAACGACCGAAAGATTTGCACGGTCCTAAGCAAGCAAGCGAACTTAATATAAAGGATTTAAACAAGTAAACCCGTAAAAACAAAGTTTTTCACTATAAATCCTTTATATGCGTGGCGGCTAGAGTCTTCTCGTCCTCTGGCTTGAGATGGCTGCCACCTATGGGTCAGATGATTGTCTGCCAGTATTAAGCAATTGGTAATTAAATATTTAATTTGTTTTTCCTAAACAGTGTAAAATTTTTGAAAAAAAATTTCACGAACATTAATTGTCACGCACAACGAGTCTGTGTGCAAAAATGTCAGCTCGATTGGATCACGGGAAGTGGGTTAAAAAACGACCGAAAGATTTGCACGGTCCTAAGCAAGCAAGCGAACTTAATATAAAGGATTTTAAAAAATCGCGTTACGTAGTGTTGTTATCTTTGCGCCGGTTACGCAACGCCGCGCAAGAAACTCACCGGAGTTCGGCCGCGCAAAGAGAACGCCCCAAACACCAGAGGGGTAGACGATTGGAAACTGATTTCTTTAGAACAGTGGGTTTTGTTTTATTGTTTTAAAGAGTTGCGTTCAATTCGTCGCTGTCTTTTCTACGATCAACACGGTTTGGCTCCCTTACAAAGCCCCACGTGACAGAGTCACGTAGAGTCTGAATGTCTTCTCGACAGACCTGCTCTCCACCTGAGGACGGCTGCTTGCGTTGTTGCCGAAACGTCGTGAGAATTATTATGTTTTATTTGTATTATTTTATTATTTTCCTTCTACGTGACTTTACGGAAAGAACCAAGAAGATGAATCCCTGCAGTCACGAAAACTTTAAATCGAAACCATAAGACGATTTAGATTCAAGCTAACAGGACACAGAGACAAAGATCCCCCTCCCCCGTGTAGCCTTCACAGACTGTCGGGGCAAGTGCTGTTAGCGAGAAGAACCTATAAAGGCCGGCACGGCACACGAGGGGGTGGGTGGCCAGCACCACGCCCGACCGCCTTTGTCTCCCCCAGTGGCGATGTTTACTACACACCGCACCAGGTACTCATTTGAGACTGAGTCGACCTAGGGGAGGCCCGGGACCGGTTCAGATGATCGTCACCGGTGGTGTTGACCGTGAGGGGGAATCGAACTCGGGTCGCCGGGTTCGTAGCGCAGCGCGCTTGGGACCGTCCATAAATGACGTCACGCGATTTTGGACGATTTTTGACCCCCCCCTTCATCACACGGCGTCACAAAAAGTCAGACCCCCCCCCAAAAAAAAATATGACGTCACCAAGCTCTGCCCCCCCCCCCAAAAAAAATATAAAACATACTTCAAATCGCTTTAAACTATTGTCATTGTAGTGCGTATTTAATGTGGCGCTGCACTCTGATTTTGTAGAAGTGTTGTTATATCAATTCTATATTTATTTAAAGTTGCCCATTATGATGTGACGTCACATTTCTCAAACCCCCCCCCCCTCGTCACACATCGTCACAAATGCCTGACTCCTCCCCCCCCCCAGGTGCGTGACGTCATTTATGGACGGCCCCCTACTCGCTATACGACCACACACATACACACACACGCACACATACACACTCTCTCTTCTAAAGAAACGAACGCTCAGTGTGGATGTAACAGTGCACAGCACCCAGTGGCTCCCTGATGTCGTCAGGAAGAGAGCGTTCCAGACGGCCCGCTGTAGCAGCCCCCCCCCCCCCCATCTAAAACCTGGGGGGTCCAATCGCAGTCTTTGTCCGATGGGGAGCCAAAAGCCGTCACCACCGCTGCTACTTCTGCTGCTGCTGCTGCTCGGATGACCGGGAGATCTTGACATCGGCCATGGCGGTGTTCTGTTTGACCTTGGCGGTGTTCCGTTTGACCTTGGCGGTGTTCCGTTTGACCTTGGCGGTGTTGCGTTTGACCTTGGCGGTGTTCCGTTTGACCTTGGCGGTGTTGCGTTTGACCTTGGCGGTGTTTCGTTTGACCTTGGCGAGGCCTCGGCGGTATTCCGTTTGACCTTGGCGGTGTTGTTTGACCTTGGTGGTGTTCCGTTTGACCTTGGCGGGGTTCCGTTTGACCTCGGCGGTGTTCTGTTTGACCTTGCCGGGGTTCTGTTTGACCTTGGCGGTGTTCGTTTGACCTTGGTGGTGTTCCGTTTGACCTCGGTAGTGTTCTGTTTGACCTTGGCGGGGTTCCGTTTGACCTTGGTTTTGTTCCGTTTGACCTTGGGGGGGTTCCGTTTGACCTTGGTGGTGTTCCTTTTGACCTTGGCGGTGTTCCGTTTGACCTCGGCGGGGTTCCGTTTGACCTTGGTGGTGTTCTGTTTGACCTTGGCGGGGTTCCATTTGACCTCGGTGGTGTTCTGGTTGACCTTGGTGGTGTTCCGTTTGACCTTGGTGGTGTTCAGTTTCACCTTGGTGGTGTTCCGTTTGACCTTGGCGGGGTTCCGTTTGACCTTGGCGGTGTTCCGTTTGACCTCGGTGGTGTTCTGTTTGACCTTGGCGGGGTTCCGTTTGACCTTGGTTTTGTTCCGTTTGACCTTGGGGGGGTTCCATTTGACCTTGTTGGGGTTCGTTTGACCTTGGTGGTGTTCCGTTTGACCTTGGCGGTGTTCCGTTTGACCTTGGCGGTGTTCCATTTGACCTTGGTGGTGTTCCGTTTGACCTTGGCGGTGTTCCGTTTGACCTTGCCAGGGTTTCGTTTGACCTTGGCGGTGTTCCGTTTGACCTCGGCGGTGTTCCGTTTGACCTCGGCGGTGTTCCGTTTGACCTCGGTGGTGATCCGTTTGACCTCGGCGGTGTTCCGTTTGACCTCGGCGGTGTTCCGTTTGACCTCGGTGGTGTTCCGTTTGACCTCGGTGGTGTTCCGTTTCACCTTGGTGGTGTTCCGTTTGACCTCGGCGGTGTTCCGTTTGACCTCGGCGGTGTTCCGTTTGACCTCAGTGGTGTTCCGTTTGACCTCGGCGGTGTTCCTTTTGACCTCGGTGGTGTTCCGTTTGACCTTGGCAGGGTTCGATTGACCTTGGTGGTGTTCCGTTTGACCTTGGCGGGCTTCCGTTTCACCTCGGCGATGTTCGTTTGACCTTGGTGGTGTTCCGTTTGACCTTGTCGGGCTTCCGTTTCACCTCGGCGGTGTTCGTTTGACCTTGGTGGTGTTCCGTTTCACCTTGGTGGTGTTCCGTTTGACCTCGGTGGTGTTCCGTTTCACCTTGGTGGTGTTCCGTTTGACCTCGGCGGTGTTCCGTTTGACCTCGGCGGTGTTCCGTTTGACCTCGGTGGTGTTCCGTTTGACCTCGGCGGTGTTCCTTTTGACCTCGGTGGTGTTCCGTTTGACCTTGGCAGGGTTCGTTTGACCTTGGTGGTGTTCCGTTTGACCTTGGCGGGCTTCCGTTTCACCTCGGCGGTGTTCGTTTGACCTTGGTGGTGTTCCGTTTGACCTTGTCGGGCTTCCGTTTCACCTCGGCGGTGTTCGTTTGACCTTGGTGGTGTTCCGTTTCACCTTGGTGGTGTTCCGTTTGACCTCGGCGGGGTTCCGTTTGACCTTGGCAGTGTTCCGTTTGACCTTGGTTTTGTTCCGTTTGACCTCGGCGGTGTTCCGTTTGACCTCGGCGGTGTTCTGTTTGACCTCGGCGGTGTTCTGTTTGACCTTGGTGGTGTTCCGTTTGACCTTGGTTTTGTTCCGTTTGACCTTGGCAGGGTTGAGCACCACCACCACCACCACCGCCACCACCGCGACCACCACCCGCATCACACAACAGCCAGGCTGAAGGGATTGAGATCACAGAAGAGATAAGTGGTGGAGAGGCAATTGCTGGTCCGGATCTGACCGCGTGTCCTCTGATGTTTCGTGTTCAAGGGTGTCGCGTTGCTGTTTTGTTTCACACTGTACCGTAGGACTGTGATATCGTAGCGACGGTAGCAATGATAATGATGATGATCATCATCATCAGGAGCGCTTGACTTAATGCTGGTGAACTGGACATGAAGAGCTTCACAGATTATCGGATTCTCCGCGATAAATGAACACAAGATCCCGGGTTGTTAACCGTCGGCTATGAAAGCCAAGGGGCTGGCAAATCGTTCTCGCGTTGTCTCGTCAGATAAGGGGGGCGTCCATAAATGACGTCACGCGATTTTGGACGATTTTTGACCCCCTCCCTCCCCCCCCCCCTCGTCACACATCGTCACAAATGTCTGACCCCCCCCCCCTCCCATAGGTGCGTGACGTCATTTATGGACGGCCCCCTAATCGGGACGCAAAATTAAAACGTGATGATGATAATGAAAGAGTCTGATTCTGAAGGGGGAGAGAGGGGAAATCACTAGCTTGGGGCCGTCCATAAATGACGTCACGCACCTGGGGTGGGGGGGGGGTCAGACATTTGTGACGATGTGTGACGAGAGGGGGTGGGGTTTGAGAAATGTGACGTCACATCAAGATGCGCAACTTTAAATAACTACAGACAACACGTTCTACTTAATTAAATAGACTTTGTAATAAATGTTTCCTCCTACAACATCAGAGTGCAGCGCCACATTAAATACGCACTACAATGACAATAGTTGAAAGCGATTTGAAGCATGTTTTTTTTTGGGGGGGGAGGGGGGGCAGAGCTTTGTGACGTCATATTTGAGGGGGGAGGGGGTCTGACTTTTTGTGACGCCGTGTGACGAAGGGGGGGGGGGTCAAAACTCGTCCAAAATCGCGTGACGTCATTTATGGACGGCACCCTTTGCAGTTTAAGGGGCAAATTAATCCGAAGGAGTGGGGGGGGGGTTGGAGGTGTTCAGGGCGATGCGGGGAATCTTCGTGTTGTTTTTTTAGTGTAATGCTGACGTCATTGTCAAAGAATGCGGGGAGCGGTGGCGTAGCGGTTAGCGCTGGGCCTAGGTCGACTCAGCCTCAAATGAGTTGCCTGGTGCGGTGCGGAGTCAGCATCGCCACTGTAGGGAGACAAAGGCGGCCGGGCGTGGTGGTTGTTGACCACCCCACCCACCCCCTCGTGTGCCACAGTGCTACTCGCTAACAGCACTTGCCCCTACAGTCTGTCGAAGGCTATCCGGAGGATCTTTGTCTTTGTTTTAGTGGAATGATGTCGTCATTGTCAAAGAATGTGGGGAGCGGTGGCGCAGCGGTTAGCGCGCTGCGCTACGAACCCGGCGACACGGGTTCGATTCCCGCTCACGGCCAACACCGGTGACGATTATCTGAACCGGTCCTGGGCCTCTCCCCTAGATCGGCTCAGCCGTCAAATGAGTACCTGGTGCGGTGTGTAAAACGTCGCCACTGGGGAGACAAAGGCGGCCAGGCGTGGTGGTTACTGACCCCATCGTGTGCCGTGCCGGCCTTCATAGGTGCTGCTCGCTAACAGCACTTGCCCCTACAGCCTGTTGAAGGCTATACGGGGGATCTTTGTGTTTGTTTTAATGGAATGATATCGTCATTGTCAAAGAATGTAGCTATCTGTTTTTGTATCTTTAAATTGCATTCGTAAGAGAACGAAAACATGAACGGGAGAGATAAAGAGAGAGAGAACGTGGATGAATTCAAATATACAGGCGCCACGGTGGCTAGGAGATGTTAACTACCTCGCCTGGTATGCAGGAGGTCCTGGGTTTGATCCCGACCCTGACGCCTGCTGCTGTATATTTGGAGTTTGTGTGTCTCTCATCATCATCATCACACTTGCGAGATGTTGACTACCTCGCCTGGTATGCAGGAGGTCCTGGGTTTGATCCCGACCCTGACGCCTGCTGCTGTATATTTGGAGTTTGTGTGTCTTTCATCATCATAATAAAACGTTGAGGTTAGTAACAGGCGTCAGGGTCGGGATCAAACCCAGGACCTCCTGCACACCAGGCGAGGTAGTTAACATCTCCTAGCCACCGTGATGATGATGAGAGAGACACGCAAACTCCAAATATACAGCAGCAGCAGGCGTCAGGGTCGGGATCGAACCCACGACCTCCTGTCAGAGGTGTGGACTCGAGTCATGCGACTTGGACTCGAGTCAGACTCGAGTCATGATTTTGATGACTTCAGACTCGACTTGGACTTGCCTCATCTTTGACTCGACTTGACTCGGGACTCGAGAGCAAAGACTTGAGACTTACTTGTGACTTGCATAACAATGACTTTGTCCCACCTCTGCCTCCTGTATACCAGGCGAGGTAGTTAACATCTCCTAGCCACCGTGATGATGAGAGAGAGACACACAACACAAGCAATCATCATCAGGTGATGATCATCAGGTGATGATGATTGCTTGTGTTGCAGTCGAAACGTCGTGAGAATTTTTATTGTTTTATATTTTTCTTATTTTCTTATTTCCCTTCTACGTGACTTTACCGAAAGAACCAAGAATATGAATCCCGGCAGTCACGAAAAAACCTTTAAATCTACCACTTACTTATTGTCATTCAACTCGTTTGTAAAGTCTGTCTTCGCCAGGCAAAAGTTGCCAATAAATATAATCATTAACCTGATGTGTTTAAAAGAAACACACAATTTGTATCTACGGTCAGACATTAACAACAACTCCTAACAATTTGTATTTTTCCGCAAAAAAAAATAGTTGACTTGATACGGCTTTGTTATAGTTAGAGACGTGCCCATCAAAAACCGCTCCTTTTGAAGATTTCGTAATTGTTTTTTTTATTAGAACAATAACATATTAACTTAATCGTCTCCGATGGGAAGCTCTCTTATCTTTTACCGCGTTCGAATTATTCAGATTTGAACATCAAAAAAATTCGGATTTTTTTTTTCGCTTTCATCGGAAATATCTCAAAAACAATGAAAGATAGAAGCAGTGGTTTTCGCTTTAACTTGATTCGCTGTTTAACGCTCTCAAAAATCGTCCAAAATCGCGTGACGTCATTTATGGTCGGCCCCTTAAGCAAATGTTGCCTCGGGGTAGAGGTAACGTCAAGGAATTCTCTCGTGACTCAGCCTCTGCTGCTGCTACTGACTTCTATACTCGGCGATCAGCTGATTGCGGTGGGCGTGAGTCAACAAACGTTGTGGTGAAATGATGATGACGCCGCTGCTGCTGCTGATGATGATGACGCTGTTTGCACCGTTGGCAATGGGCGCACAAAAGCGCGGAAATAACAAACGAGCCACTCGACGCCGTTGTCAGTGACACTGACGTACTGGAAACATAGATGTTGATTCTTACTGGTAGGAACCTCCTGGTTACACCAGCCCACAGGGGATTATTGTGTCCGTCCGTCCGTCGTGCAGGGAGGGGCTGGGTGGGGAGGGGCCGCGTGGGGAGGGGAGGGTGGGGAGGGGCTGGGTGGGGTGGGGAGGGGCTGGGTGGGGAGGGTGGGGCTGGTGGGGGGTGGGAGGGGTGGGGCTGGGTGGGGAGGGTGGGGAGGGGCTGGGCGGGGAGGGGAGGGTGGGGAGGGGCTGGGTGGGGAGGGTGGGGAGGGGCTGGATGGGGAAGGGCTGGGTGGGGAGGGTGGGGCTGGGTGGGGTGGGGCTGGGTGGGGAGGGGCTGGTCACCCCGTGGTGCCCTTATAAAACTTAACGTTTAACCTACTCACGCCGGCTTGTGCCCGCCCTCACAGTCGGCCATATTTGCGGAATACACCACGCCGCCGTTGACCCTGGCCATTGACCGAGCAACCCAACGTTCCTACCAGCTCCCTCCGCAGGAGGAATGTGTTATAAAAAAACAAGCTCGACTTCCAATGGCAGGGCATGCGCAGTGTTTCTCGACATCACCTAGGGGCAATGGTTTCTTCACCTGGGGATGAACGCACATCCTAGGGGGGTGGGTGAGGGGTGAGAGATGGGTGTGTGTGTGTGTGCGAGAGACACGGACAGATTGTTTCGTTCTCGGGAAGGCACGTCGTGGATAAGACAAATAAAGCGCACGGACAACTTACTCTGCCGTTTCATCAACCCCCGACGTGTTTATCAACATCCGTAACACAGATTTGAAGCTTTCGTGACCGCATGGATAGATACTCTTTGGTTCTTTCGGCAAAGTCACGTGGGCAGAAAATTAAATAAATCACGTGCGTTTCGATTGCAACTTCAGCAAAAAAATAAATATTGCTGTGGGTTTCCCACTTGATGATGGTTGCTTGTGTTGCGGTCGAAACGTCGTGATTTTTTTTATTCTATACCTACGTGACTTCACCGAAAGAAGTATCCGTAATACAGGTTTTTTTGGGGGGGTTAGATGGCGTAAATATATAAATGTGTCGTTAAACCCGCCACCACCCGACACAGCCAGCTAGTAAGGGGTTTGTCACGTGAACAGAACGTGGCCAATTCGTCACTAGTACAGCAACACCGGTGTAGTCTATAGTGTAGTGTGTAGTCTATAGTGTAGTGTGTAGTATATAGTGTAGTGTATAGTAGTGTAGTGTATAGTGTAGTGTATAGTGTAGTGTATAGTATATAGTGTAGTGTATAATAGTGTAGTGTATAGTGTAGTGTACAGTAGTGTAGTGTATAGTGTAGTGTATAGTGTAGTGTAATGTAGTGTAGTGTATAGTGTAGTGTATAGTAGTGTAGTGTATAGTGTAGTGTATAGTGTAGTGTATAGTAGTGTAGTATATAGTGTAGTGTAGTGTATAGTAGTGTAGTGTATAGTGTAGTGTGTAGTAGTGTAGTGTATTGTGTAGTGTATAGTAGTGTAGTGTATAGTGTAGTGTAGTGTGTAGTAGTGTATTGTATTGTGTAAAGTAGTGTAGTGTATAGTGTAGTGTGTAGTGTATTGTGTATAGTAGTGTAGTGTATAGTGTAATGTATAGTGTAGTGTATAGTGTAGTGTATAGTGTAGTGTATAGTAGCGTAGTGTATCGTAGTGTATAGTAGTGTAATGTATAGTGTAGTGTATAGTGTAGTGTATAGTGTAGTGTATAGTAGTGTAGTGTATAGTGTAGTAGTGTAGTGTATAGTGTAGTGTATAGTGTAGTGTATAGTGCAGTGTATAGTGTATTGTATAGTGTAGTGTATAGTGTAGTGTAGTGTAATGTAGTGTGCAGTGTAGTGTGTAGTGTAGTGTAATGTAGTGTGTAGTGTAGTGTATAGTGTCGTGTGTAGTGTATAGTGTAGTGTAATGTAGTGTGTAGTGTAGTGTGTAGTGTACAGTAGTGTAGTATATAGTGTAGTGTATAGTGTAGTGTATAGTAGTGTAGTGTATAGTGTAGTGTATAGTGTAGTGTATAATGTAGTGTATAGTAGTGTAGTATATAGTGTCGTGTATAGTGTAGTGTATAGTAGTGCAGTGTATAGTGTAGTGTATAGTGTAGTGTATAGTGTAGTGTGTAGTAGTGTAGTGTATAGTGTAGTGTATTGTGTATAGTAGTGTAGTATATAGTGTAGTGTATAGTAGTGTAGTGTATAGTGTAGTGTGTAGTAGTGTAGTGTATAGTGTAGTGTATAGTAGTGTAGTGTATAGCGTAGTGTATTGTAGTGTAGTAGTGTAGTGTATAGTGTAGTGTATAGTAGTGTAGTGTATAGTAGTGTAGTGTATAGTGTAGTTTATAGTGTAGTATACTAGTACAGCACACCGGTTGTGTGTTGGAGAGCCAAGCCACAACATTTACAAACTAAGTACGACGCTTCGCCAGTAATGACAACCAGCTTCACCAGGCGATGTCATCACATCGACCCCTCTGCGTTGCGATCGAAACGTCGTAGTTTTTTTGTTCTTTTCTTTACCGAAACAACCAAAGAATATGAATGTCTGCAGTCACCAAAGCTTCGAGTCAAGAACCAGTTGCATTCCATCGATGTGTCATCGATTCAATGGGCATAATAGAGGTGGGCAGCGTCGTTTGAGGGTTGGATGGCGTGATTATGCGTCGTTAAAATCCTTCTCCGACACACGGCCAATCGGTAACTGGGCGGTTGCGTGTTAGGGAGAGGTGAACAACGACGACGATGACAGTTCGAGTGACGCGTGTGACGTTCCGTTGGTATTTTACACCCGCACAGGATTGTGGATGATATTGGGACGCTTAGTTCTTTCGGTAAAGTCACGTAGGTAAAAAAATGAAATTAAAATTAATAAAAAAAAAATCTGTATCACTTGATACTGATTTTTTTGTTGCTGTGACAGTTTCACTTGAAGACGGCAGCTTGTGTTTTGCCTCCGAAACGTCGTGATTTTATTTTTTCAATTTTTTATTAATTTTAATTTCATTTTTCTTATCTACATGGTGACTTTACCGAAAGAACCAAGAGTATGAATCCTTGCAGTCACGAAAGCTTCAAATCTAGAATCACCACACTGCTGATGAGTCCATAAATGACGTCACGCGATTTTGGACGATTTTTGATCCCTCCCCCCTCCCCCCTTCGTCACACGGCGTCACAAAAAGTCAGACCCACCCCCCCCGTCAAATATGACGTCACAAAGCTCTGCCCCCCACCCCCAAAATTAATAAATAAAACAAAACATGCTTCAAGTCGTCTTCTTGGTTCTTTCGGTAAAGTCACGTAGAATGGAAATAATAAAATAATAAATATAAAACATTTTAAAATAATTCTCACGACGTTTCGGCCACAACGCAAGCAGCCGTCCTCAGGTGAAGAACAGGTCTGTCATTCAGACGCTGTCTTTCTGAGCCATTCAGACGCTGTCTTTCTGAGCCATTCAGACGCTGTCTTTCTGACAGACCTGTTCTTCACCTGAGGACGGCTGCTTGCGTTGTGGCCGAAACGTCGTGAGAATTGTATTTTATTATGTTTTATTTTTATTATTTTATTATTTCCATTCTACGTGACTTTACCGAAAGAACCAAGAAGATGAATCCCTGCAGTCACGAAAGCTTTAAATCGAAATGCTTCAAATCGCTTTAAACTATTGTAATTGTAGTGCGTATTTAATGTGGCGCTGCACTCTCATGTTGTAGGAGAAAACATTTATTAAAAAGTCTATTTAATGAAGTAGAACGTGTTGTCCATATATATTTAAAGTTGCGCATTTTTACGTGACGTCACATTTCTCAACCCCCACCCCCACTCGTCACACATCGTCACAAATGTCTGACCCCCCCCCAGGTGCGTGACGTCATTTATGGACGGCCCCCTAATCCACTGCGGATAAACGATTTTGTTCACCCACTGAGGTATTAGCTAGTCTATGGGTCTCTGTGTGAGTCTATTGGTCTCTATGTGAGTCTATGGGTCTCTATGTGAGTCTATGGGTCTGTGTTTGTCTATTAATCTCTGTGTAAGTCTATGGGTCTCTGTGTGAGTCTATGGGTCTCTGTGTGAGTCTATTGGTCTCTATGTGAGTCTATGGGTCTCTATGTGAGTCTATGGGTCTGTGTTAGTCTATTAATCTCTGTGTAAGTCTATGGGTCTCTATGTGAGTCTATGGGTCTCTGTGTGAGTCTATTGGTCTCTATGTGAGTCTATGGGTCTCTATGTGAGTCTATGGGTCTGTGTTAGTCTATTAATCTCTGTGTAAGTCTATGGGTCTCTGTGTGAGTCTATTGGTCTCTGTGTGAGTCTATGGGTCTCTATGTGAGTCTATGGGTCTGTGTTAGTCTATTAATCTCTGTGTAAGTCTATGGGTCTCTGTGTGAGTCTATGGGTCTCTGTGTGAGTCTATGGATCTCTATGTGAGTCTATGGGTCTCTATGTGAGTCCGTGGGTCTCTGTGTTAATCTATGGGTCTCTGTGTGAGTCTATGGGTATCTGTGTGAGTCTATGGGTCTCTGCGTGAGTCTATGGGCCTCTGTGTGAGTCTGTGGGTCTCTGTGTTAATCTATGGGTCTCTGTGTGAGTTTATGGGTCTCTGTGTGAGTCTATGGGTCTCTGCGTGAGTCTATGGGCCTCTGTGTGAGTCTGTGGGTCTCTGTGTTAATCTATGGGTCTCTGTGTGAGTTTATGGGTCTCTGTGTGAGTCTATGGGTCTCTGTGTGAGTCTATGTGTCTCTGTGTGAGTTTATGGGTCTCTGTGTGAGTCTATGGGTCGCTGTGAGTCTATGGGTCTCTGTGTGAGTCTGTGGGTCTCTGTGTGAGTCTGTGGGTCTCTGTGTTAATCTATGGGTCTCTGTGTGAGTCTATGGGTCTCTGTGTGAGTCTGTGGGTCTCTGTGTGAGTCTATGGGTCTCTGTGTGAGTTTGTGGGTCTCTGTGTTAATCTATGGGTCTCTGTGTGGGTCTATGGGTCTCCGTGTGAGTCTATGGGTCTCTGTGTGAGTCTATGGGTCGCTGTGAGTCTATGGGTCTCTGTGTGTGTCTATGGGTCTCTGTGTGAGTCTATGGGTCTCTGTGTGAGTCTATGGGTATCTGTGTGAGTCTATGGGTCACTGTGAGTCTATGGGTCTCTGTGTGAGTCTATGGGTCTCTGTGTGAGTCTACGGGTCTCTGTGTGAGTCAATGGGTCTCTGTGTGAGTCTATGGGTATCTGTGTGAGTCTGTGGGTCTCTGTGTGAGTCTATGGGTCTCTGTGTGAATCTATGGGTCTCTGTGTGAGTCTATGGGTCTCTGCGTGAGTCTATGGGTCTCTGCGTGAGTCTATCTCTCTGCGTGAGTCTATGGGTCTCTGTGTGAGTCTATGGGTCTCTGTGTGAGTATATGGGTCTCTGCATGAGTCTATCTCTCTGCATGAGTCTATGGGTCTCTGCGTGAGTCTATCTCTCTGCGTAAGTCTATGGGTCTCTGTGAGTCTATCTCTCTGCGTGAGTCTATGGGTCTCTGCGTGAGTCTATGGGTCTCTGCATGAGTCTATCTCTCTGCATGAGTCTATGGGTCTCTGCGTGAGTCTATCTCTCTGCGTGAGTCTATGGGTCTCTGTGTGAGTCTATCTCTCTGCGTGAGTCTATGGGTCTCTATCTAAGGCACGGGTCTGAGACCGCCAACTCTCGGGCGGTAACTGTAATCTGGATTCCAATCTGAGAAATCTGGGCCGGGCTTGTTCAGCGTGTCTCACCTCCAAGCCACCAGACCACCGCACGGTGCCAACTGCGTCAACGGAAAGGCACGCACGGAGCGAACCGGATTCTGGGGTGCCGCGGTGGCTAGGAGATGTTCACTACCTCGCTTGGTATACAGGAGGTCGTGAGTTCGATCCCGACCCTGACGATGCCTGCTGTATATTTGGAGTTTGCGTGTCTCTCTCATCATCATCATCACCACGGTGGCTATGAGATGTTAACTACTTCGCCTGGTATGGAGGAGGTCATGGGTTCGATCCCGACCCTGACACCTGCTGTGTATTTGGAGTTTGCATGTCTTTCTCTCATCATCACGGTGGCTATGAGATGTTAACTACCTCGCCTGGTGTACAGGAGGTCGTGGGTTCGATCCCGATCCTGACGATGCCTGCTGCTGTATATTTGGCGTCTGCGTGTCTCTCTCTCTCTCTCATCATCATCACGGTGGCTAGGAGATGTTAACTACCTCGCCTGGTATGCAGGAGGTCGTGGAGTTCGATCCCGACCCTGACGATGCCTGCTGCTGTATATTTGGAGTTTGCGTGTCTCTCTCTCTCATCATCATCACGGTGGCTAGGAGATGTTAACTACCTCGCCTGGTGTACAGGAGGTCGTGGGTTCGATCCCGACCCTGTCGATGCCTGCTGTGTATTTAGAGTTTGCGTGTCTCTCTCTCATCATCATCACGGTGGCTAGGAGATGTTAACTACCTCGCCTGGTATACAGGAGGTCGTGGGTTCGATCCCGACTCAATGATGCCTGCTGCTGTATATTTGGAGTTTGCGGTGTCTCTCTCTCTCCTCGTGGTCGCGTGCATTTTTCTCCGTGTCCTTCCAGGTTTTCCCATCCACGTTTAGAATGAACGTCACGCTTTTAGCGTATTTGGGCTGCTCTAAATGTCCACGGGACCACGATAAGGCCCAGTTGGGCCTTACCTGGTAAAAATTAACCCGTAAAAACAAAGTTTTTCACTATAAATCCTTTATATGCGTAGCGGCTAGAGTCCTCTCGTCCTCTGGCTTGAGATGGCTGCCACCTATGGGTCAGATGATTGCCTGCCACCTTTAAGCAATTGGTAATTAAATATAATTATTTTTTTCCTAAAAAGTGTAAAACTTTGGAATTTTTTTTCACGAAAAGAAATTGTCACGCACAACGGAGTCTGTGTGTAAAATTGTCAGCTCGATTGGATCACGGGAAGTGTGTTAAAAAAAACGACCGAAAGATTTGCACAGTCGTAAGCGCGCAAGCAAGCAAGCAAGTGAACTTAATATAAAGGATTTAAAAAAAAAACCCAATATATAAAAATAGCTTTAATGTAGTTGTCCATTAGCCAGACTTCCTGCGAGTGGCGATTAGAGTTCGTGTAAGTGCTGACATCAACACCCACCCAGTATATTGCGGGTTACTATTTATAACATTTTAACTTTGTAATGCGAACCCGACCGTGGACTTTTAGACTCCGCACCGCGCGAAACCTCCATTACCTAACAAGCAAACCCTCTGCATATCGCGTTCATACCCGCCCCGACTACACACAGCTGTGATGAAGAGCTTTTGGGGCCGTCCATAAATGACGTCACGCACCTGGGGGGGGTGGGGGGTGGGGGGTGGTGGTCAGATATTTGTGACGATGTGTGACGAGGGGGTGGGGGTTGAGAAATGTGACGTCACATCAAAATGCTGAAAGTCTTTTGAAAGTCTGTAACGCCATTATAAATGATTAGATACTATACCGCTGGTAAGGGGCCGTCCATAAATGACGTCACGCACCTGGGGGGGTGGGGGGGTCAGACATTTGTGACGATGTGTGACGAAGGGGTGGGGGTTGAGAAATGTGACGTCACATCAAAATGCTGCAACTTTAAATAAATATAGACGACACGTTCTACTTAATTAAATAGACTTTGTAATACATGTTTTCTCCTACAACATCAGAGTGCAGCGCCACATTAAATACGCACTACAATGACAATAGTTGAAAGCGATTTGAAGCATTTTTTTTGGGGGGGGGGGGGCAGAGCTTTGTGACGTCATACTTGAGGGGCGGGCGGTCTGACTTTTTGTGACACCGTGTGACGATGGGGGGGGGGGGGGTCAAAAATCGTTCAAAATCACGTGACGTCATTTATGGACGGCCCCTTACAGCTCATGGCAGTCCTCTTCCAGTAACACATTCCTGCGGAGGGAGCTGGTAGGAACGTTGGGTTGCTCGGTCTATGGCCAGGGTCAACGGCGGCGTGGTGTATTCCGCGAATATGCCCGACTGTGAGGGCGGGCACAAGCCGGCGTGAGTAGGTTAAACGTTGAGTTTTATAAGGGCACCACGGGGTGACCAGCCCCTCCCCACCCAGCCCCTCCCCACCCTCCCCACCCAGCCCCTCCCCACCCTCCCCTCTCCACCCAGCCCCACCCCTCCCATTTTTGATGCACGACGGACGGACACAATAATCCCCTGTGGGGCTGGTGTAACCAGGAGGTTCCTACCAGTAAACAACACATTGTTCATCTTCTTGGTTCTTTCGGTAAAGTCACGTAGAAGGGAAGTAATAAAATAATAAAACATAATAAAATATATATTAATATATTATTACTTCCCTTCTACGTGACTTTACCGAAAGAACCAAGAAGATGAATCCCTGCAGTCACGAAAGGTTTAAATCGAAACACATTGTTGAGTTTGCAGGAGTTGATTTGCCTAACGCATGTGCCAATATCGCCCTCTGGTGGGAACTTGAGAACTTCCGTTTGTTGGGGGACAAAAGTTCGCGCTCCCTGTCTCTCGCTCCAGTCCAGCGGTGGAGGAACCAAAACAACAAGAATTCGGTATCAACAAAAGGCCCACAACCCCTCGATATTTCAAGAGCCGCGATGCACGCGATGAATACTACGAGGCGGTGGTGGTGGCGGCGGCATTGGCGGTGGTGGTGGTGGCGGTGGTGGTGGTGGCGGTAGTGGTGCTTAACGAATAGCGTCACGAAGCAGTCCTCAATGATGGCTTTCTTTTGAGCCTCTATCCAATTGGTGCTCGACCAGAAGTTTCAGTTTTGTTGACAGAAAAAACTGGAAAAACCCGATTATTATATTTTGGTACTGGCAAAGGAGGTCTAATGATGTAGATGCTCACCCCGAGCCCTCGTTACTCTGATAGTGGCGTCGTCTTTGAGCTGTAGACGCCTTTTGGCGTCCACTGATCGAGCACCAATTGGGTCGAGGCTCAAAAGAAAGCCGTCCCTTGGTGTGGACCAATCAGTTTCAAGGACAATGTCAATATATTATCAGAGTGTGTTTTTTGTTTGCATTTTGACTGCAAACATTGTGGTTAATGCAGACGTGAATCCTCGTAAAAAGGTTCCAGTTTTGTTGCCAGAAAAAAAGGGGGAAAACCCCTATTATTATATTTTGGTACTGGCAAAGGAGGTTTAATGATGATGAAATCACGCACGCCAGCAGGGAGAGAACGAGCGGGCTGGATTGACTTTTATTCGCGCCAAAAAAAACAATAGAATTCAGTAATAACGTAACAATTTAAAAAAAAAACCGTGGCCATGGCTACACAACGTAGGGAATAGGAGGTCACAACGCGACTGAGGATTGAATCATCTAAAAAGTCGGCACGGCAACTCACGACTTAGCCGCGTGCATCGTCAAGGCTTTAACAAATCCTCGCAAGCGTGCGGAAATATGCCATCGGAATTTTACTTCACACCAGAGGTCGCAAACGGGTTTTGATTCCTTACCCGTACCCGTACCCGGCCGCACCAGGGTCGCAAATTGGTATCCGTACCCGTACCCCGCCGGGTACAGGTAGCCGTACCCTACCCGTACCCTACCCGAAATGAGTGACAAACGGTGACTCACCAGTGACTCACGGCCTACCCGTACCCGTACCCGGCCGGGTACGGGTTGCCGGGTATCGGGTAGGGTACGGGTATCGGGTACCCGGTTGCGACCTCTGCTTCACACATCAACAATTTTCATTCCGCTCGGGGTAGCCGTAGTTCAACACAAACAAAATTGATAATTGTTTTTTTACCACGGTAGGACAAACACCTCGGCCGTGGCAGATCACTGTTACAATTCAGTGGGCTCACATGACAAAATTTTCCACTTTTTGGGAATTTTTTTTTAAATAAATCCTTTATATTAAGTTCACTTGCTTGCTTGCTTGCGCGCTTACGACCGTGCAAATCTTTCGGTCGTTTTTTTTTAACACACTTCCCGTGATCCAATCGAGCTGACATTTTGCACACAGACTCGTTGTGCGTGACAATTAATTTTCGTGAACATTTTTGTTCCTAAATTTTACACTTTTTAGGAATTTTTTTTTTCATATTTAATTTAAAATACCAATGTGATAAAAATGAAACTCTTACTCAAGAAAAACAGAAATGAATAATAAAATAAAACCGATGCCACGCATATAAAGGATTTATAGTGAAAAACTTTGTTTTTACGGGTTAATTTTTATCTGGCAACAAAACTGACAACTTTTTTTTACAAGGAGTCATGTTTGCATAGACCACAATACCTGCGGTCGTAATGCAAACAAAAAACATTACTCTGATAATGATATGCACTGTCCTTGAAGTTGATTGGTCCACACCCGAGACAGCTTTCCTTAGAGCCTAGTCTCACATGGTGTTGGACCAGATGACGCCAAAAGGCGCACAACTCAAGGACAATGCACCATCAGAGTATGAGAGCTCGGGCTAAGCATTTACACCATTGGAACCTCATTTGCCAGTAAAAAATATAATTGTTTTTTTTACCCTTTTATCTGGCAACAAAACTGACAACTTTTTTTTGCAAGGAGTCATGTTTGCATAGACCACAATACCTGCAGTCATACTGCACACAAAAAACACAACTCTGATAATGTATGCACTTAAATTTCGATTTAAAGCTTTCGTGACTGCAGGGATTCATCTTCTTGGTTCTTTCGGTAAAGTCACGTAGAAGGGAAGTAATAAAATAATAAAAATAAAACATAATAAAATGAAATAATTTTTATTTCATTTTATTATGTTTTATTTTTATTATTAATACAACATAATAAAATGAAATAAAAATTATTTCATTTTATTATGTTTTATTTTTTATTATTTTATTACTTCCCTTCTACGTGACTTATTAATAAAACATAATAAAATGAAATAAACATTATTTCATTTTATTATGTTTTATTTTTATTATTTTATTACTTCCCTTCTACGTGACTTTACCGAAAGAACCAAGAAAATGTATGCACTGTCCTTGAAGTTGATTGGTCCACACCCGAGACAGCTTTCATTAGAGCCTAGTCTCACATGGTGTTGGACCATTTTGACTGCTTGTGTTGTGCTTATTGCAAACATGATCCCTTGTATAAAGGTGTCAGTTTTTGTACCAGTTGAAAGGGTAAAAACCTATTACTATTTTTTGCCACTGGTAAAGGTCTCATAATATACTGTACATACGTACATGCACTCAATGTAGGGCAGCGCTTTCCGACCCGCTCTGCCATGTGGGAGCAAACGGTTGTCGCGTGAAAGGTCAAACCCGATTTTTGAAAGGGGTCATTGCCGGTAATGAGCCAAATTAAGTCGACAATCTTAATCTGCACTTCACCGTTACAGGTGACACGGTTAGTACCATTTATTTAATCATTTGGAAAGTTTGAGAGTCCTAATCCCAGACCCTGGGGTTGACTCAGGCCATCATCATCATCATCCTTTCCGAGGTCAGTTAAACAGGTACCACTTTGTAGCAACTTCTTGGTTCTTTCGGTAAAGTCACGTAGAAGGGAAATAATAAAATAATAAAAATAAAACATAATAAACTACAATTCTCACGAACGCTTCAGCCACAACGCAAGCAGCCGTCCTCAGGTGAAGAACAGGGCTGTAGCAAGTCAACAAAATAATTAATTACTGCACGGACGTAGCTGGCTCCCGCCATGGGAACACGGAATTTCGACCACAGCCTCACGAGCTGTTTAGTGGAGCCGGAGCGCGCGTCACCCAATGTCTCACTCACTTTGAGCGGAGAAACACTGACCCTCGACTCCACCGGGTCAGATACAATCACGATCGCCTGCGTCTTGTATCCAAGAAAGCCTCATCCAAGCCTCAAGCCTCTTCCGCGTCAGGTAGAGTCCTGCTCGGAATGTGTTCAGTCAATGATTTTAATGATGGGGGGAGGGGGGGGGGTCCCTCCTCTTCCCCTATAGGAGGATGAACTAAAAAAATATATACAGAGATCTCCCGACAGGCGTAGAGACTTGTGGCAAGCGCTGTTTGCGAGCACCCGTTAAGGCCAACACGACCTTGATGGGTTGGAGGGTGGTTAGGTTATTGCAATTCCGGGCCCACCACTACATCTCCCCCCCCCCCCCTCCTATTCCCTCTCCACGGTAAGGCCCACGATGTACGTCGCCAACCGTGCTAATCGCACCTCCGATTGGCACGGTTTGGCTACGTACGGTGCGAAAGAAGTTAGTTGGACATGCGTACGTATACAGGTAGTCCCCGACTTACGACGGAGATGCGTTACGACGGCCCCATCGTAAGTCGAAATACCGTAAGTCGGATCATCGTAAGTCGGGGACTACCTGTACAGACGTTTTTCGCAAGCGACCTGGCCACAAATGATAGCTCAACGAAGTGGCTTATCGTCGTTTACAGCAGCCAAAACGCTGAACGTGTGAAGTTGATTCTAAACGTGGAGGGGAAAAAACGAAGGGCACGGAGAAAAAAAAATCCAAGGGATCACGGGGATAGAGATTTAAAAGCGTCAGGGGGAGGGATCGAACCCACGACCCTCCTGCATAGCAGGCGAGGGAGATAACATCTCCTAGCCACCTCGGTGACCCTAATGTTCATCTCCGCAGTAGGAACATTTGAGGCTTAGATAACCACCATTAATGGTCAGCCGTGGCCAGGAACTGAATTCAAGCCCTCAGGGCCTTCGTACCAGAGGTCGCAAACGGGTTTTGATTCCTTACCCGTACCCTGCCGCACCAGGGTCGCAAACGGGTACCCGTACCCTACCCGATACCCGGCTACCCGGCCGGGTACGGGTATCGGGTACCCGATTGCGACCTCTGGGATGAAGCCATGTTGCAGGCGCGGGTGGGTTGATACTAGGAACTTGAATTGTGAGAAGAGACAAGACGTTGGGAAATGAGTGACAAACGGTGACTCACCAGTGACTCACGGCCTACCCGTACCCGGGCGCACCACGGTCGCAAACGGGTAGCCCGTACCCGGCCGGGTACGGGTAGCCGGGTATCGGGTAGGGTACGGGTATCGGGTACCCGATTGTGACCTCTGCTTCGTACTCCACCACTCCTCGCCCAAACCAAACGACAAAGAACCCTGGCTAAAGCCTCAACACACCGTGGGGGCGAGTGCTGTTAGCGAGTAGAAACGTCGTGAGAATTATTTAATAATGTTTTATTTTGATTATTTGTTTCCCTTCTACGTGGACTTAACCGAAAGAACCAAGATGAATCCCTGCAGTCACGAAAGCTTTACATCGAAATTTAACCGCCACTACGGGGTGGGATTCCACAAAACTTTAAGATCTTTCAACAAACTCCGGAATAAGAAGGCTCAGCCTATCGAGTCTCTCACCTTTCTGAAGAGATGCCGCGACTCTTGATATGCAAATTCTTTTGTCAAGGCGCTCTTCCCCCTCCAACCCAGCTTAAATATACGCTGCCAAGCCTGGTGGTGTTTCATTCAGACGCTGTCTTTCCGACAACACCTGTTCTTCACCTGAGGACGGCTGCTTGCGTTGTGGCCGAAACGTCGTGAGAATTATTTTATTGTTTTATTTTTATTATTTTATTATTTCCCTTCTACGTGACTTTACCGAAAGAACCAAGAAGACGAGTAGCAGCACCTGTGAAGGCCGGCATGGCACACGAGGGGCTTGGGTGGCCAGCACCACGCCCGACCGCCTTTGTCTCGCCAGTGGCGATGCTTACTACACACACCACACTTCACAAGGCACTCGTTTGAGGCTAACACAACAAAGATAGCGATCCCCCATTTAGCTATAACAGACGATACGAGCGAGTGCTGTTAGCGAGTAGCACCTGTCAAGGCCGTCACGGTACACGTGGGGGGTGGGTGGCCAGCACCACGCCCGACCGCCTTTGTCTCCCCGGTGGCGATGTTTACTACAGAGCACCGCACCAGATACTGATATTTGAGGCCGAGCGGACCACATGCACACAGGCGCACACGCATTCACGGCCTCACAAGGCGTCACACAAACCGGCACTTCGCTTGCAAACAAACGGCGCACAGTGACGTCGGTGCAATGTGATCATCCCGGCCGATGGCAACGTGGACTTTTAATTTCATTCCGTGTAACATTTGGGACTAATTACCAAGTGAACATCAACAAGCTTTGGCAACAACAAAATGAAAAAAAAGAAAAAATATTCTTATAAATACAACCCAATAATTCCCAGATTCAGAGGATTAAGATTTAGACAAATATTATTGTGCCGAATGCGAAAAGGCAGTTTTTAAAAAATGTATATATACAGGGTTGTTATATTTGAACAAATCACGTATGGTTGTTTAATTTATGTTAACACTGGCATTGCAACATTTTAATTGTTTAACTTTTAAGGTAATAGACCTATTATTATTAACATAAATTTTTTGTTAATTCTTCCTTTTCACAAAAATGGAATAGGAACAGAATCGAATATTAACTTTTGTCCCGCATTAACGTAAGTCAGTTCGAACGTTCGTTAACATATTTAAGACCGAAACAGGAGGAGGAGGATTTCTTCACAATTCTCGAAACGATTTGTAAATATGCTGCAGCTGCAGTAGGTTTTACTCTCCAACACGAAACCAGTTAGTGCTGAAATAGTAACGAGTTGGCAAGTTTTGTTTACGTGACAAACCCTTCCTGATTGTCCGTGTCGGATGGTGGCGAGTTTAACGACGCATATTTACCCGATCTAACCCAACAAAACACCTCAGATATTGGTCGAGAAAGCCTCTACGTGTTAAACATTGGTTAAAATAAATTCAGTAACCCTACGTGGTTTGTTCAAACTAAACATAATGACGTGTCACCCGTGTATATTTCAACATCACGGCAACCGAGCCACAGGTCTTTTGGCGTCATCTGGTCCAACACCATGTGAGACTAGGCTCTAAAGAAAGCTGTCTCGGGTGTGGACCAATCAACTTCAAGGACAGTGCATATATTATCAGAGTTATGTTTTTTGTTTGCATTATGGCTGCAGGTATTGTGGTCTATGCAAACATGACTCCTTGTAAAACAAGGTGTCAGTTTTGTTGCCAGATAGAAGGGTAAAAAAACAATTATCATATTTTTTACTGGCAAATGAGGTTCCAATGGTGTAAATGCTTACCCCGAGCTCTCATACTCTGATGGTGCATTGTCTTTGAGTTGTGCGCCTTTTGGCGTCATCTGGTCCAACCCATGTGAGACTAGGCTCTAAGGAAAGCTGTCTCGGGATGTGGACCAATCAACTTCAAGGACAGTGCATACATTATTAGAGTTATGTTTTTTTTTGCATTATGGCAGCAGGTATTGTGGTTTATGCAAACATGACTCCTTGTAAAAAAAAAGTGTCAGTTTTGTTGCCAGATAGAAGGGTAAAAAAACAATTATCAGATCCTTAAAACGCCAGCAACAAACAGCACCGTTCAAGGCGAAATCGTCACAGGGATTTGCGATTTAAAAATAATGTTTTCTTGACTTGAGTGCCGATTAATTATTCGTAACAAAACATTATGGGTTGCATTTTAAATGTATACATCCTTTCCTCATAACCAGGATAAGCACCATCATAGATGTTTTGGGGGTGAGATCGCGTCAATATAAATGTGTCGTTAAACCCACCACCACCCAACACAGCCAATCGGCAAGGGGTTTTGTCACGTAAACAGAACGTGGCCAATTCGTTACTCGTTCAGCACTAACCGGTTGTGTGTTGGAGAGTAAAAAATTAACCCGTAAAAACAAAGTTTTTCACTATAAATCCTTTATATGCGTGGCATCGGGGCGGCTAGAGTCCTCTCATCCTCTGGCTTGAGATGGCTGCCAACTATGGGTCAGATGATTGTGTGCCAGCATTAACCAATTGGTAAATAAATATTTTAAAAAAATTCCCTAAACAGTGTAACATTTTGGAATTTTTTTTCACGAAAATTAATTGTCACGCACAACGAGTCTGTGTGCAAAATGTCAACTCGATTGGATCACGGGAAGTGGGTTAAAAAACGACCGAAAGATTTGCACGGTCCTAAGCAAGCAAGCAAGCGAACTTAATATAAATGATTTAAAAAAAAAAAGATTTTTCCAGCGGCAGGCATCGGGTTTTTTCTTTAATACAATTAAACCCGGGGAATTAAACCCTGGTTTAATGAATACGAAACTCTGATCCAAGGCTTAGGTTGCTTCCTCGTCGGTGCTGCTATCGTACTCGGGGGGGGGGGGGGGGGGGCCGTCGGGCACACGGGGTAGTCGTAGAATGCGGCGGGCAGGTTGGTCGTGATGAATACGAGTTTCTCCTCCACAATCGTGGGCGCCAGTGAGTTCCTTAGCTTGGAATGGATGAAGCCCATCGTTGAGAAGTTGGCAATTAAAACCAATTAAACCGGATTTCTCCCAATCTCAGATGATCGGGTTTAATATAAAAAAGACAATTAAACCCGATTGTAAAAAACCCGCCTGTGCCACCCTTGCGCCACACACCCCTGGAGCAAAGCGATCAAGCACAGAACACTCTGCAGTGAGCAGGCCACACGTAGCAAGACCACGTGGTCACGAAGGCCACACGTAGCAAGACCACGTGGTCACGAAGGCCACACGTAGCAAGACCACGTGGTCACGAAGGCCACAATGCAAGACCACGTGGTTCTCAGGTCACACAAAGCAAGGCCACGTGGTTCTCAGGTCAAAGCAAGACCACGTAGTCACTCAGGTCAAAGCAAGACCACGTGGTTCTCAGGTCACATGTAGCAAGACCACGTGGTTCTCAGGTCACACAATACAAGACCACGTGGTTCTCAGGTCAAAGCAAGACCACGTGGTTCTCATGTCAAAGCAAGACCACGTGGTTCTCAGGTCAAAGCAAGACCACGTGGTTCTCAGGTCAAAGCAAGACCACGTGGTCACGAAGGCCACACAAAGCAAGACCACGTGGTCACACAGGTCACACAAAGCAAGGCCACGTGGTTCTCAGGTCAAAGCAAGACCACGTGGTTCTCAGGCCACACGTAGCAAGCCCACGTGGTCACGAAGGCCACACAAAGCAAGACCACGTGGTTTTCAGGTCAAAGCAAGAACACGTGGTTCTCTGGCCACACGAGGCAAGGCCACGTGGTCACTCAGGTCACACAAAGCAAGACCACGTGGTCACACAGGTCACACAATGCAATACCACGTGGTTTTCAGGCTACACAAAGCAACACCACGTCGTTGTCAGGCGACGCACAGGAATACATTTGTTTAAAAAAGGGGACAATTTTCTATACTCGTTAAGGTAAATACATCTTTTTTTTTTAACCGACTGAGATGTTTAACGCAATGTCACATGGAAGGCGCGTTTAAGATTACGGAGTTTTCCGTTGGGAAGAGAAACACTTCGGCGTCTATACGAACAACATTTCAACTCTTCGCCGTTTCTGATCGTTAACGCCGACAAAAATGTGTTTTGGCTACAAAGACGCGCACGCAAATACATCTTTGCGAGAAACAGCATTGGTAGCGTAACTGCAGGCCACGATTTTGAATCATATTTGCAATCACATTTTTTTCCCCCACCAAATGGATGTAAAGGTTCGAGTTTAAAATATTCTTCAAGGAATTACATGGCAACATCACCGAACACACACGCACAACTCCTAAGATCCCCCCCCCCCGCAAAGCCATTAACAGGCTGCTGGGGCAAGTGCTGTTAACGAGTAGCACCTACGACGACCACACCCCGCATCAAGTACCCACTTGCGGCCGAGTCGCCCTAGGGGAGGCCCAGTTATTCGTCACCGATATTAACCGCGAGCGGGAATCCCAACTCGGGTCTCCGGGTTGGTAGCGCAGCGCACCAAGGGTCCCATGAGTGTTCTCATTAAACACCAGGGCTGGGTGGGGAGGGGCTGGTCACCCCGTGGTGCCCTTATAAAACTCAACGTTTAACCTACTCACGCCGGCTTGTGCCCGCCCTCACAGCCGGGCACATTTGCGGAATACACCACGCCGCCGTTGACCCTGGCCATTGACCGAGCAACCCAACGTTCCTACCAGCTCCCTCCGCAGGACCACCACACACGTACCACGATCGTACCACTTGTACCACACACACACACACAAGTTCCATGCTCGCGTACAGCAAACCCTGACACGCGCGCGCACGCGTAAATTCGTTACCGAACACGAGCGCTCCAGACAGGCCGAGCCAGCCACGTGGGCGGTGGGCATTCAAAGCATCAACTGCGCACGGCGATTTAACTCGATGGAGAATCGTCAAAATTGGCAACAGCCATGGTCAATCCACTGCTGGATGAGGGTTTCGCCAAGCCACTTTGGTCGGTTAACGTTGCAGCAGCGGCGGTCTTCGTGCACACGACGCAAGGCGACACAACGCACATCGCGCGAGCAAAGTGTGCTTTGTCCACCGCTCGACGTGGCGACGTGGTTATTGCGCAATCGTGGCACGGACGAGACGTGGCGTTGAAGAGCAGTGGGGGTGTCGGTCAAGGACCGAACCCCGAGACGCGACGTGGAAACTTTCCAGTACGCAGTGAGATTTTTCTGCACGGCTCCAGTTCGCAAACTCCGGTCCATCCTCGCAGCAGCGGTGGCGGCTTTTGGCTGCTCGCCATCGAACAGAGACGGTCACCAGCATCGCGCGCGCCTTCAGATGCGCTCCTGCGGCCGTCTGGAACGCTCTTCCTTTCCGATATTAGGAAGCCACTGGAGGCCACGCACTTTTAAATCATCATCGAGATTGAAAAATAATTTCTTGAGGTCTGTTTTTTTGTGTGGCTAGCGGCGGCTCTGGATGGGCGCAATGGGCTGGTGGTAACCCTTCCCACCTTCAACATTAACAAGCAGAGACCCACGCAAAGAAATTCCTGGCACGCTCAAACACGCTTGTGCAACACATACGAACCAAGGTCCTCCAGTGTAGCCTTTAAGAGACTGTGGGCTTAAGTCTTGTTAAGTGAACACCTATTTAAAGGTCAGCACGGTGTACAAGAAAGTGGGTGACCAACACCACAATCCGGGCTGACTGTCTCCCCAGTGCTGATGTTTACAAACCACACCAGGTACTTATTTAAGGCCGAGTCATCCTAGGGGAGGGGAGGGCCCAGGACCGATTCATAACATTCGCCAAAATCGACGTTACGCTAACGACCGGACTTGCCGCTCGCCACAAACACGCACACCCCACGACCTCGCACCAATGCACACGGCGCAAGCAACCACACTTTAACAGGCACTGCATGAAACATTTGAATCCTGCATTCGAAGCAATCCCCGCCCCTCCCCTACCCCGACGTAAAAAACTAAAATCGCGGAATTGTCATCCACAAGTACAAGAAAATCGCATGATGGCAGTACCAGTGATGTCAAACTCTTAAAACGCACAAACCTTTATTTTAACAAAACCAAACCTCTGCAGCAAAAAGGGGATCGTCTCCCCCCCCCCCCCCACCCTGGCGATTTTATTTTGGTTCTTCTAGCAGGGGTGTCTTCAGTCAACTTAGAAAAAAATCAGTTTAAAATGACACTGGCTAAGAAATGCGTTGTTTTTAGATTTCATTCGTAAAAAAATCGACGGGAACACACCGGCCGTGTTGGTCGTGTGAGAATGGCACCGTCAGCAATAGGATGAGAGGAGGAGGTGGGGGGGGGCTGTGGGTGGGGCAGCCGGTTCCGTACGTTCATCGCTGCCAGTGCTGCCGTGCGTGTGCGTGTCCGTGCGTGTGCGTGTCCGTGCGTCCGCGTGCGTTTTGTAGAAAAGGGAAGCATGATTTCGCGAAGCTCTGGCACGTTCAAAATCCCGGGGTGGTCCCCACCCTGGAAAGGCTGGAATCCGGAGTCTTGTAAACTTGTTTGCGGATGTCCGTCTGGAAGTCGCAGAAGATGGCAACATCACAGTCTGAAAAGACAAAAACATTTTTTAGAGAAAACAAACAAAGATCCCCCTCCCCCCCCGTACAGCCTTAACAGACTGTTGGGGCAAGTGCTGTTAGAGAGCACCTATGAAGGCCGGAACGGCACACGAGGGTTCGGTGGCCAGTACCGTGCCCCAGTGGGCGATGTTTACACACCGCACCAGCTACTCATTCGAGGCCGAGTCGAACGATTGGAAGGCCCAGGACCGGTTCAGACAATCCGTCACTGGTGTTGGCCGTGAGCGGGAATCGAACTCGGGAAATCCAGGTTCATGGCGCAGCGCGTTAACCACTACACTACCGCTCCCCACACGGGGGTCAGGTTACACGGTGTGCGTCTCTGTTCAGGCCAACGTTTGAACTCCGAAACCCACGGTGGCTTCATTGCCGTGGGCACGGGTTTCTCCCGGACGAGGCGGCGGTTTCAACGAATTACAAAACACAAGCACAACCGCGGGCGAATGACAAACTCGGACACATCATTGGTGACAATGCCGCCACTTTAAAAAGGCACTTGCTCCCCCCATATTATCTCCCGTACTTCAGGCTTTTCCCTCCCCTTGACCAACAACATATTTATCGATTTGTATCGCATTTGTGCGTGCATACGTGCGTACGTCCGCGCGTGTGTTGCGTGCCCATGTCGCGTGCGTCCGAGTAAGTACGCAAGCGTGCGAGTGTGCGTCAGCGTGTGCGTCAGCGCGTGTGTGTCAGCGTGTGCGCGTCAGCGTGTGCGTGTCAGCGCGTGTCAGCGTGTGTGCGTGTCAACGTGTGCGTGTCAGCATGTGCGCGTCAGCGTGTGCGTCAACGCGTGCGCGTCAGCGTGTGTCAGCGTGTGTCAGCGTGTGTGTCAGCGTGCGTGTCAGCGCGCGCGTCAGCGTGCGTGTCAGCGTGCGTGTCAGCGCGCGCTTGCCAATGTACGCACGTTCGTGCGCGTTGCAGCGTGGGGCACTAGAGCACGGTGCAGGAACGCGGCTCGCGGAACGGGTTGGTTGCCGCGGGGACCCCCGTGAGCAGCGCGTCCTTGTGCACGTTCTGGAGGCAGAACTGCTGCAGCTCCGCTGCCGCCTGCGACACCTGCGGCAACAGCAAAAACAAAGATAAAGGCAAAGATCCCCCGTGTAGCCCTAACAGACCGCGGGGGCAAGTGCTGTTAGCGAGCGCCCGTAAAGGCCGGCACGGCACACGAGGGGGTGGGTGGCCGAAGCCACGCCCGGCCGCCTTTGCCCCCCTTCGCGCCAGGTATTCATTTGAGGCCGAGTCGACCTAGGGGAGGCCCAGGACCGGTTCAGATAATCGTCGCTGGTGTTGGCCGTGAGCGGGAATCGAACCCGGGTCGCCAGGTTCGTAGCGCAGCGTGGCGCTAACCGGAAAACTTACGCGGTAAAAGGACGGCAAATATGTGGAGACGCCGATGATTTCATAAACTGATCATTTCAAATATCGTCACGCCTTTCCTCCACCTCACCCCTATCTCACGAGGTGACGTCATCACCCCCCTGTCTCTGTGTTATTGTTACAAAGACGGTCGCTGCGTCGGCCACCGTCAGGTGCGTTTCTGCGGCCGTCTGGAACGCTCTGCCTCTCGATACGAGGAAGCCGGCGAAGCTACGCAACTTTTAAATCTCGACTGAAAACTCGTTTCTCGAGAACTGCTTTTTGTGTTTAGTTTGTGCCGATGTATTGTACGTGTAAGTTGAACTCCTTTCGGCACTGTATGTAGTCAACAATGATCATCAGTAGTGCCAAGTTCTAGACTTGAGAACAGTGGCTCCGAAACCTCTACTGCAGCCTGCACTCCTTTGGTTGTCAATCGTAAAGAAAAAAAAATGTTAATAACACATCGGTTTGAAGAAACAAAGTAGTTGTTATTATGATAGGGTTTTTCCCCTTTTTTCTGGATTCATGTCTGCATTAACCACAATACTTGCAGTCAAAATGCAAACAAAAAACACACTGATATTAATTCTAGATTTGAAGCTTTCGTGACTGCAGGGATTCATATTCTTAGGTTTTTTCGGTAAAGTCACTAGGTAAAAAATTAGTAAAATAAAAATTAAATAAAAATCACGACGTTTCGGAAGCAACACAAGCTTCCGTCTTCAGGTGGAACAGTCACAGCACGATAGCTGTATCAAGTGGAACACTTTTGGTCTGGAACACTTGATACAGCTGTCGTGCTGTGACTGTTCCACCTGAAGACGGAAGCTTGTGTTGCTTCCGAAACGTCGTGATTTTTATTTTACTTTTATTAATTTTTATTTTTGACCTATGTGACTTTACCGAAAAAACCTAAGAACACTATGATATATTGACATTGTCCTTAAAACTGATGTAGATGCTCACCCCGAGCCCTCATTACTTTGATAGTGGCGTCGTCTTTTAGCCGTACGCCTTTTGGCGTCCACTGGTCGAGCACCAATTGGGTCGAGGCTCAAAAGAAAGCCGTCCCTTGGTGTGCACCAATCAGTTTCAAAGGCCAATGCCAATATATTATCAGTGTGTTTTTTGTTTGCATTTTGACTGCAAGTATTGTGGTTAATGCAGACGTGAATCCTCGTAATTAAGTTCCAGTTTTGTTGCCAGAAAAAAGGGGAAAAACTCCTATTATTATATTTTGGTACTGGCAAAGGAGGTCTAATGAAAGTAGTTGTTACTAAAGTGCCGGTGCTTAAAATTTGTGTTCGATTATTTTCCTTCTAAAACTAATCTGGCCATGTCTCGTAGCCCCCAGCGGGTGCGTGCACCCCAGGTTAAGAACCCACCCCCAACCATCCTGTACTGGACCCAACGTTTCGGGCAACGGCCCTTTTTATAGCATACAAGAGTTATGGCTGCGACCGGCACGAGCGGACTGAGAAACGAACAAAAACCATTACGAAGGGACATAGACCGAAACGTTGCCTATTATATACTTGATAATTGGTTTCTTACCCTTCTATCTGGCAACAAATCTGACACCTTTTTTACGAGGAGTCATGTTTGCATAGACCACAAAACCTGCGGTCATAATGCAAACAAAAAACATAACTGATAATATGATAATGTATGCACTGTCCTTGAACTTCAAGGACAGTGCACATTATCAGAGTTATATTTTTTTGTTTGCATTCCGACCGCAGGTATTGTGGTCTATGCAAACATGACTCCTCGTAAAAAAAGGTGTCAGTTTTGTTGCCAGATAGAAGGGTAAAAACCCAATTATCATATTTTGCTACTCGCAAATGAGGTTCCAATGGTATTGTATACTTGTCCTTATAAGGCCAGACGCGATGTTACCGACGAATGCGGCGCGTTGTTTTGTATTATCATCACCGATCTAGAGAATGGCAGCTTTTGTGTTTACCAAATTCTAAACGAATGGCTCTTCTTGTAAGTTCAAGTACTAGCCAGGCTCAACTCCGGGCTTGGCTTCCGAGGTACGGCTCAGTCCCTTTTACACGCACCTTTACATCATCTGCACCTAGTTTACACAACAAAGGCTCATTCCTAACAGCGTGCTTCAGCCGCACCGAACCTCACAAAAATAATATTCAGGGCCTACCTTGGCTCCTCCCACCCTTAACCAGTATATATACAAGGACTGTTTTCTTGGAATTTCTCTCACTTGATACGGCTATCGTGCTGTGACGGTTCCACCTGAAGACGGAGGCTTGTGTTGCCTCCGAAACGTCGTGATTTTTTTTATTTTTTTTATTTTACTTTTATTAATTGAACATTTTTGCCGACGTGACTTTACCGAAAAAACCTAAGAATATGAATCCTTGCAGTCACGAAAGCTTCAAATCTAGAATTCAAATCTAGAATTGTAGAACGAAATTTTACGTGGTGGTTTTTTTTAGTGAAGTCATCGGCGATCGGGCCGAGACCCTCAAACCCACTACGCCCGAGACACTGGTTTCATCCAGTGGGCAGCTTCGATTGAAATCCTGGAGCTCAGCATTGCCAGCTCAGTGCTCTACCCACCGAGTCAACCGGCCGCTTGAATACATCGATGATTTATTTTATATCATCATCTATTTAATAATTTGCTTCAGCCTTAAAGAAAACACGGTGTGGCTCAGTGCTCGATTATTGCAACTCGCTACTCTATGGGACGTCTGGCAAAAACATGACCAAGCTGCAGCTTCACGACGGGTACTGTAAGATCCCACCATGTCCATTAAGTGCTCGCCGAGCTGAATTGGCTACCGGTTGCCGTACAAATACATCATGAAGGTCGCACTGTTTAGGCACATCGTGCTTGCCATAAATGAACCACGATAGCTTGCTGATCTCGTTAAGGAGCGTAACCCATCACGCGAACTCGTCATTCTCGCACAGCGGCTTTTGGCTAGCCATGGAACAAAGACGGTCACCGCATCCCGCGCTTTCAGATGCGCTCCTGCGGCCGTCTGGAAGGTTCACAGCCTTCCGACATGAGGAAGCAACTGGAGCAATACGCTTTAAAATCTCAACTTAAAACTAACTTCTTTAGAACTGCTTTTAATGTTTAGTTTGTTACCTCCGAAACGTCGTGATTTTTTTTTACTTTTATTAATTTAAATTTTTTACCTACGTGACTTTACCGGAAAAAACCTAAGAATATGAATCCTTGCAGTCACGAAAGCTTCAAATCTAGAATTAGTTTCTTGTCCTTCCCCCGCACCTCCGATGAGCACGGTTGGCTACGTACGGTGCGAGAGAAGTTCAAGGTACGTACAAGCGCCTTGCTAGTTTGAGATTCTGGGCGGTGGATGGTACAGAACGGGGGGGGGGGCGAGATGAGAACTTGTCGAACTAGTCAGTGCGGTGACAACTCCTTCAAGCCTCAGTGAGAGACCGCCACCATCTCACGGCACCGCTGCCGCTCCGCGTTTCCGCTTCGAGTTTCATTCCCGGCGCAAGCGGGTAAGGCACCATTTCACGTTCGCTTTCAGGCCTTGGTAAAGGAGAGCCGCCGTGCATAAAGCAAGACACAAACCAGAACAACAAACAGCTCCTCCTCATCATCATCGTCATCATCTACGATTAATCCAACGCTGGATGAGGTCCCTCCCCCGATGTCGTCACCAATCGATCGCGCCTCTGCCATGTGACCATCCACGCAGAGCATGAACACAAGCAAATGTCGTCACAAAGATTCATTAAACGAGAAAGCGGAGAAGATAAATTGCTTCCCAGCTATGCATTGAGGACGGCACTCTGAAGACAATATTCCAGTCTTTTTTTTTATCCAGTCTGGTGCAAATCAGGCGTTACTCGCACCTCCGATTGGTGCATTGATGGTTAGCGCGGTTGGCTACGTACGGGGCGAAAGAAGTTCAACATACATACACACTCAGCTGCAACCATTGGGTATCGCTGGTTAAAACCCTGGCAGCCACTTGCGATTAAAAACCGGGTTCTTAAGGGTAATGAGTGGATGGTCGCTCACCCCAGTCACACAAAATAAGATCCAATTTTGATTTGAAGCTTTGGTGACTGCAGGAATCCATACTCTTTGGTTCTTTCGGAAAAGTCACGTGGGTAGAAAAATTTATAAATAAATCACGACGTTTCGGTCGCAACACAAGCGGTCGTCCTCAGGCGGAAGAAATATAATCCAGCAGTGGAACTGCTGAACGTTATTTTATACCTACGTGACTTTACCGAAAGAACCAAAGAGTATACAAGTATAACCCGTAAAAACAAAGTTTTTTGCACTATAAATCCTTTACATGCGTGGCGGCTAGAGTCCTCTCGTCCTCTGGCTTGAGATGGCTGCCACCTATGGGTCAGATGATTGCATTGCACCATTAAGCAATTGGTAATTAAATATCATATTTTTGTCCTAAAAAGTGTAAAATTTTGGAACAAAAATTTTCACGAACATTAATTGTCACGCACAACGAGTCTGTGTGGAAAATGTCAGCTCGATTGGATCACGGGAAGTGGGTTAAAAAAACGACCGAAAGATTTGCACGGTCGTAAGCAGGCAAGCGAACTTAATATAAAGGATTTAAAAATAAGATACAATTTTGGCCTGCACTTAATTTGGCTAAATCTCACAGCTCTGATAATGTAAAATTACGAGTTTAACTGCCGCGTGATTAAACATTGTTCTTTTGTGGGCAGGGTGGTAGGGAATATGCTGCCCCCCATACCGCGTGGACAAGAAATCGCTTGAAGGATTCTCAGGCAGCAGAGCTCTGCGACACCCGCGCATCTGTGGGCCTTAATCTACCACAACAAACAATAATTTTTAATAAGAACACTTAAGACTGGTGCCGTCTCAAGCCACGTATCGCTACTGGCAATGTGAACCAAACTAAACACCGAGCACCTTGGGGCCTGGCGCAGCGCGCATGCGTAGTAGGTTCAAGAGAGACTTGGACGACGTAGTCGGAGGCACACTTATTTATTAACCGTTCCACACTATACCGGCCAAGGTATACAACACTCGAAGGGGGTATCGGCCCCTTCACCCGTCTAACAGGGAGATCCCACGATCTCTATCCCGGCTAGCCTACTCCCAGGTCCTCCACTACAGGGCTAGGGGAGGCTAGCTGATCCAGCTCTGGTCAAGCTGGGATCACGGCACCCTGAGTCACCAGACCGGCTCTTACAGGAGCATCGGCTCTGGGCTCTCGGGGCCACGCCACTGGCTTGCCCTGGTCGGTCCTTAGAAGGACAGCGATCCAGGGGAGTCCCAGGGCCTATCTAGCCGGTCTTCTTGCTTCACTGGTTAAAGCTAACACTCGACCCCGAGCCCACCGCCTTATATAGCAACTCCCCCCATGAGGGGTGGGGCCGAGGGGGATCACAGCGCCGTTTCAGCCCCCCAGGCTAAACGATGCGGACGTGGATGTAAGCACCCTTCCGCGTGCGGGCATAACCACCCCTGTCTTTCTGACAGACCTGTTCTTCACCTGAGGACGGCTGCTTGCGTTGTGGCCGAAACGTCGTGAGAATTATTTTATTACGTTTTATATTTTTAATATTTTTTCTTATTTCCCTTCTACGTGACTTTACCGAAAGAACCAAGAATATGAATCCCTGCAGTCACGAAAGCTTCAAATCGAAATTTTCACCCCTGGTGTGTTTGTTCGCCCTCCCGTAACACCTCTACACATGCGACCCAGCGCTTTGGGAAAGCAGGGTTAACGGATCGCGCCGAGATTCACCCATCACGTGCTGCGGGACGGGCATCTCCGCAAGGCACCGAGGTGGCAGTACAGAGCAGAGGGATTCACAACCCCGCCTCTGCATTACTCCCTGGTATGCGTGGTGGGTATTACAGGTAGGAACAATAGTACCACACTGCCCACCAGGTCAACAACAAAACTTTTTTTTCTGGCCTGGACTTTTGCAGCTGTTTAAGACTAATTTTAGGGTGCCGATTCCAAATCTGATCTCAGATCTGCTCCATCACATCTCATTTTTATGCTATCGGCATACCCCATTTTAATTGATTTTACCCAAAATTAACTCTGTCACTTATGATTGCAAGTTGTTGCGAGTCAGTGACTGCTTTAGTGTTAGAATATGGTGCTGTATTTTTAGGATAGTGTGTTTATATTATAATTTTATGTAGATATCCACATTTATTTAATATTTTTCTTCTGCAGTTTTTATTGAAAATGCAATATTTGATATCTCTGATGTGATAGACAAAAACTGATGCCAGATTTGGAATCAGCACCCCCAAAATTACCTTAACACCGTTGGAATACCTTGTGCCAGAAAAAGTGTGTTGACCAATGAATTATTTGTCCGTCTGTCGTGCATACATAGCCACGCCCTCGATTTGTATTTCATAGAGCGCTTTGGGCAGGCTCAGCATCACGTGACACGCCACGTGACATGAATCGCACGAATTCGCTGTCCAACCAAGTTCCTACCTGCCCACTCCGAAAGGAACGTGTTTTCTGGGATTATCCCAATAGATTTATATTCACGGAACTACTGGCCTAGGTGTTTAGCCGTCGAGGCGTACAGCTCTCCAATGTGCTTTGCGGTTGTTGTTCGACGCGATGTGTCCGACGTTTCAATCGACGAGCTTCTTCAGGGATCAATTCGAGCAGTTTATGCTCTCGATGGATGACAGAGCGTCCCCGCCGCCGCCACCGCCGCTGGTGGCCGTTGCAGGCCGGCCCAGCCGATGTTGTGAATTTACTTCGTCTGGGAAGAAACCGGAGCGCCCGGAGAAAGGTCGTACTACGACCAACGTTTGTATGCGAGGTGCAACACAGAGGTCGCAAACGGGTTTTGATTCCTTACCCGTACCCGTAACCTACCCGATACCCGGCTACCCGTACCCGGCCGGGTATCGGGTAGGGTACAGGTATCAGATTGCGACCTCTGGCATGAAGCCATGTTGCAGGCTCGGGTGGATTGATTCTAGGAACTTGAATTGTGAAAAGAGACAAGACGTTGGGAGATGAGTGACAAACGGTTACTCACCAGTGACTCACGGCCTACCCGTACCCGTACCCGGCCGCACCAGGGTCGCAAACGGGTACCCGTACCCGGCCGGGTACGGGTAGCCAGGTATCGGGTAGGGTACGGGTATCGGGTACCCGGTTGCGACCTCTGGTGCAACACGAGTGCTCGGGGAGAGTTGGTCACCTTTGCATGCGAGGCGGTACGCCGGGGGTGGTACCTGCAAGAACGCTCAGCAGAAGGTGATATTAAGCAAACATCCCAATGCAGGAGGCCGAATGAAAGTCTTCGAGGCTTTCGTGTTTAAAGCAGATGTATGTGGCGATAGGTTTTTACCCTTTCAACTGGTACAAAAACTAACAACTTTATACAAGGCATCATGTTTGCAATAACCACAACACAAGCAGTCAAAATGCAAACGAAAAGAAACAACTCTGATGATGATAATGAAATGCACTGTCATTATCATCATCAGAGTTGTTTCTTTTTGTTTGCATTTTGACTGCTTGTGTTGTGGTTATTGCAAACATGATGCCTTGTATAAAGTTGTCAGTTTTTGTACCAGTTGAAAGGGTAAAAACCTATCACTATATTTTGCCACTGGTAAAGGAGACGTCTCAGTACAAATGTATGTGTTCATACAGGGCATACGTACTACTCTTTGGTTCGTTCGGCAAAAGTCACGTAGGTAGAAATGAAATCAAATAAAACAAATCACGACGTTTCGATCGCAACACAAGCAATCTTCATCAGATGGAACAACCGCAGCAAGAAAATGCTGAAGTATGCGAGAGAGAGCTGCCGTGACAAGAGGTTATGTGGGTAAGAGAGGGGGGAGGTAAGGGGGGAGGGCCAGGCAAACGCACGCACGCCCGGCCGCGTTTGTATCCCCAAGTTTCCCCGCCCCCCCCCAACACATCATCGTGAGGGTACTCAGTTGAGGCCGTGTCGACCGAGGGTAAGGAGGGGGGCCCCCCAGGAACCGGTTCAAAGGAGGGGCCCCCCAGGGACCAGTTCACAAGGGAGGGCCCCCCCAGAAACCGGTTCACAAGGCCCCCCCCCCCAAGAAACCGGTTCACAAAAGAGGAGCCCCCCAGGGACCAGTACACAAGGGAGGGCCCCCCAAGGGACTGATTCACAAGGGAGGGGCCCCCCAGAAACCGGTTCACAAGGGCCCCCCCCCCCAAAAAACCGGTTCACAAAGGAAGGGCCCCCCAGGGACCAGTTCACAAGGGAGGGCCCCCCAAGGGACTGATTCACAAGGGAGGGGCCCCCCAGAAACCGGTTCACAAGGCCCCCCCCCAAAAAAAAACCGGTTCACAAAGGAGGGGCCCCCCAGGGACCAGTTCACAAGGGAGGGCCCCCCAAGGGACTGATTCACAAGGGGAAATGTCGTGGGTTTCGCGATCCCGACGACCGAACGCCCGCCTCTGTGTATCTGGAGTTCGCGGCGTCTCTATCCCTCCACGTTTAGAATCAACATCACTCGTTTAGAGGTACAGGTAGTCCCCGACTTACGATGGAGATGCGTTACGACGACCCCATCGTAAGTCGAAAATATCGTAAGTCGGATCATCGTAAGTCGAAAATATCTTAAGTAGGAACATTGTAAGTCGAAAATATATTAAGTAGGAACATCGTAAGTCGAAAATATCGTAAGTCGGACCACCGTAAGTCGCAAAAGTCGGAACATCGTAAGTCGGGGACTACCCTGTGTTTGTTTATAAATGTACGTGACGATGATGATGTTGCCCACTTCGTTGAGCTATCAAACTTGTGAATAGCCACGTCGCTTCTTTTAAAAACAAAATAAAATCGCGTTACCGTCCACAGCCTCAGTTGGGGGTGGTGGGGGGGTACAATCACCTGGTTAAGTGAATAAATAAAGTTCTTATTTGAATCCATACTCTTTGGTTCTTTCGGTAAAGCCACGCAGGTATACAATTACATTACTACAATTTTATTTTAAAGTCACCTAGTTATGAGGTAAAGTTATCCGCGAATGACGAAAACTCAGGGCCGCACCTTCACTCGCTCGATGCTCGCCTCGACGCGAAGCTGCTCCACGAGCCGCCTCATGGCCGAGATGCTGCCCGCGTTGTTCGACATTTCGTCCTCTTCCTCCTCCTCTGTTCTCTCGTGAAATCTCCTCAAGGCTTCTTCACGCAACAGCCGCGGACAACAACGACGACGATCTGGACCCAACACGGCCGCGCCTTTTCCGCCTGAAACCGCCCCCACCCACCCCCACCTCGTGAGCCCTTCCCATCACCCCCCGCGGGTGATGGAGGACGATGAGCAACGCGGCAGCCATCTTACTAAGGGAGAGAGGAATAGACCGTCCGCTTCGAGGCCGCCATCTTACCAAGGGAGGGGGGAATAGACCGTCCACTTAGAGGCCGCCATCTTACTAAAGGAGGGAAAAGAACGTCCACTTAGAGGCCGCCATCTTACCAAGGGATGGGGGGAATAAACCGTCCGCTTAGCGGTCGCTATCTTACCAAGGGGTGTTGGGAGGGGATGGCGCTTGTAGTCCGTCATCTCACCAAGGGGTGTGGGGGGCGACCGCTTATAGCCCGTCATCTTACTAAGGTGGGGTGGGGAAATACCGTCCGCTTAGAGGCCGCCATCTTACTAAGGGAGGGGGAAAGACCGTCCGCTTAGAGGCCGCCATCTTACTAAGGGGGGAAATACCGTCCGCTTAGCGGTCGCCATCTTACCAAGGGAGAGGAATGGAAAGCCCGTCCGCCATCTTACCAAGGGGTGGAGGGGGCTTAGAGGCCGTCATCTTACTAAGGGGGGGTGGGAAGACCGTCCACTTAGTGGCCGCCATCTTACCAAGGGGGATAAGTTTATCTGCGCCGCTCATGCGCGTGTGTGCGTGGCGTGAGGGGGGGTTACCCCTACCCAACATGGCGGCTACATACCTCCACGTGTGCAAATAAAAATCGTCTTACGCGAGCAATATTATCCACAGCTAAGGTTTTTAGCTTTTTTGTTTTAGATTTTGTTGTTGTGGGTTTACTACTTTAGCACTTTTGTTTACGTGACAAACCTTACTAATTGGCTGCGTGAGTGCCACGGTGGCGAGCTTGTTCGGAGATGTTAACTACCTCGCTTGGTATACATGAGGTGGTGGGTTTGATCCCGACCCTGACGATGCCTGTTGTATATTTGGAGTTTGGGGCCGTCCATAAATGACGTCACGCGATTTTTGACGATTTTTGACCCCCCACCCCCCATCGTCACACGATGTCACAAAAAGTCAGACCCCCCCTCAAATATGACGTCACAAAGCTCTGCCCCCCCTAAAATAATATGCTTCAAATCGCTTTAAACTATTGTCATTGTAGTGCGCATTTAATGTGGCGCTGCACTCTGATGTTGTAGGAGAAAACATTTCTTAACAAGTCTATTTAATTAAGTAGAACGTGCTGTCTATATTTATTTAAAGTTGCGCATTTTGATGTGACGTCACATTTCTCACCCCCCCCCCTCGTCACACATCGTCACAAATTTCTGACCCCCCCCCCCCCCCCACTAGGTGCGTGACGTCATTTATGGATGGCCCCTTTGCGGTGTCTCTCTCCGTGGTCGCGTGGACTTTGCTCCGGGTTTTCCCTCCACATTTAGAATCAACATCACGCGTTTTTAGAGTCTCTAGCTTCCACACGATAAGCCACTTCGTTGAGCTATCATTTGGGGCCGTCCATAAATGACGTCAGTAATTTTGCTGTGGCGGTTCCACCTGAAGACGGAGGCTTGTGTTGCTTCCGAAACGTCGTGATTTAATTTAGTGGTTTTAATTTTTTTATTGAAATTTTGTTTTATTTATTTAAGTTGTGCTTTAATTTTGTTGTTTTCATTTTTATAATTTTTTAACCTACGTGACTTTATAGAAAAAAGTATATTGATCCTTGCAGTCACGAAAACTTCAAAGCTTGGAGGCTATATAGTTAATTTTTGGAGCTTTCGTGACTGCAGGAATTATTCTTTGGTTCTTTCGGTTAAGTCACGTCTAAAGATAAAATAATACATTAAATATCATTTTATCTTTAGACGTGACTTAACCGAAAGAACCAAAGAATAAAGGCTATATACTCTTAGGTTTTTTCGGTGAAGTCACGTAGGTAAAAAAAATAATAAATGAAAATAACTAAATTAAATCACGCTGTTTCGGAAGCAACACAAGCCTCCGTCATCAGGTGTAACTGCTCCAGTAAAATTACTGTAGCGTGTGAAGAGAGCTATACAAGACACGTGTATTTTTTTTTATAGGAGGCTACTTTGATTCTAGATTTGAAGCTTTCGTGACTGCAAGGATTCATATTCTTAGGTTTTTTTCGGTAAAGTCACGTAGGTAAAAAATATAAATTTTAATTAATAAAAGTAAGATAACAAATAAAAATCACGACGTTTCGGAGGCAACACAAGCTTCCGTCTTCAGGTTTTTTTTAACTTTTATTAATTTTCATTTTTTACCTACGTGACTTTACCGAAAAAACCTAAGAATATGAGGCTACTTTGCTTGGAGGCTAAATTGTCGGCAGAGGGCAGTGCAGCACAAGATGCATTCTAGATTTGAAGTTTTCGTGACTGCAGGGATCCATACTCGTTGGTTCTTTCGGTAAAGTCACGTAGGTAGAAACACAATTTAAGTAAATAAAATTAAATTTAAATAACGAAACGTCGTGATTTATTTTAATTTAATTTATTTAAATTTTATTTTCACGTAGGTATAAAATAAAATATCGACGTTTCGGGCGCAACACAAGCGTCCGTCACCAGGTGGGACAATTGCAATTGTTTCTTGCTGTGGTTTTATTTTCTACCTACGAGACTTTACCGAAAGAACCAAAGAATGTGTCCCTGCAGTCAAAGAAAACTTTAAATCTAGATAGTGTCCAATTCATCTTCTTGGTTCTTTCGGTAAAGTCACGTAGAATGGAAATAATAAAATAATAAAAATAAAACATAATAAAATAATTCTCACGACGTTTCGGCCACAACGCAAGCAGCCGTCCTCAGGTGAAGAACAGGTCTGTCAGAAAGACAGCGTCTGAATGAACACCACCAGGCTTGGCAGCGTATATTTAAGCTGGGTTGGAGGGGGAAGAGCGCCTTGACAAAGGATTTTGCATATCAAGAGGAATTTAGCATATTTATGGGAAATGCAGGTATGTGATTAGTACTACTTATGCGCATGGCTGCTGATGTAAATGGCAGAGCAGCAACTACAATGTCACATTCAGGTGGTCAGGCCAGTTTAACAGCGTCAGAAGTAAGCGTAGTGGATCGCTGTGATGTCTCCTTCGTATTGGTGGGTCACGGCATGTTGTAGGGTTTGTGCTGGATGACCAAATACGCGCAATTAAAAGAGTTTTTAATTTCCCATTTGTGCATTCGCTATCCACATCTGCAATGCTTTGTGCAGCGGGTGCGATTTAGGGGTGGACCATGAACTTGGTGGAAGATCAAACCCCATGGACCTTCTGCGTTGTGTCTATCACGTGGTTAAATTTCGATTTAAAGCTTTCGTGACTGCAGGGATTCATCTTCTTGGTTCTTTTCGGTAAAGTCACGTAGAAGGGAAATAACTAAATAATAAAAAATAAAACATAATAAAATAATTCTCACGACGTTTCGGCCACAACGCAAGCAGCCGTCCTCAGGTGAAGAACAGGTCTGTTGGGAAGACGCTGTCTTTCCGACAGACCTGTTCTTCACCTGTGGCCGAAACGTCGTGAGAATTATTTGATTGTTTTATTTTTATTATTTTATTATTTCCCTTCTACATGACTTTACCGAAAGAACCAAGAAGAAGATATCACGTGGTTGTTTGTGAGTTCTTTCGAACTCTATTCACATCTACCAAGCTTCATCCGGGTTGAAGCCCCTCTCCTCCCTGCCCCCCCTCTCTTCCTTTCTAGCTGCTCTTCATCCGGCAGCCCCCCCCCCTCTCCTCCCTGGGCCCCCCCCCCTCGCTCTTACCTATATAACTCGTACTACGGGAGTCCTTCTACCCACTTCAGCAATTGTTTCTTGCTGTGACGGTTCCACTGATAACGGAAGCTTGTGTTGCGCCCGAAACGTCGTGGTTTAATTTTATTTATTTTTTCTATCTACGTGACTTTACCGAAAGATTTAACTACACATATTTGTACCATCTTATCTGACAGGTACTATTCTACTTTACCGAGTGTTGACATCCCCAGCGTTTACCAGTATTGCTTACTTTTATGCTTATTATCAGCTAACACCGGCCACAACCATGAGCAGTTGTGCACCATTGTTCTCTTTGGCCGATTCGGAACAAGACCTACAACAAATCTTGGACGCGGTTGCCGCAGAGAGTCAAATATGGGGCTTACGAATTAACAAAAGAAAACAAAGGTTATGAAGGTCAGCCGAACTACAAGCGAAATAACAATCAAGCTGGGCAGCGAAAATTGGAACAAGTACACCGATTTAAATACCTTGGTGTAATCATTGACGATCAGTTGAACCATGAAGTCGAAATCAAGAGCAGAATTGAACAAGCAAGGCAAGCATTTATTAAATGGAAAACACTCCTTGCAGACCGCAACTTGAGTACATCACTGAAACTGCGCACACTGAAATGCTACATCTGGTCAATTTTGCTGTACGGAGTAGAGACGTGGACACTGACAACAACAGCAACAAAAAGGCTCGAAGCTTTCGAAATGTGGCTGTATCGAAGAATGCTGAAAATCCCATGGACAGCCAAAACCACCAATACACAAGTTCTGCAAGATATGGGCACTGACAGGCAACTGCTGAAGACCATCATTAGCAGGAAGTGTTACTACCTAGGCCACATTGCCGAAACGACCCCAAATACCAGCTATTAAAGCAATTCCTGGAAGGAAAAATCGAAGGGAAAAAACGACCAGGACGGCCAAAAACGACATGGCTCAGTAACATCAAAACATGGCTACAATTAACAACAGCAGCACAAACTCTACACGCCGTGCTAGACCGGGACCAATATCATCGTGAAGTCGCACACGCCGTTAGGCAGCACTAAAGAAGAGGAAGTTCTCTTTTAGCCCCGCTCCCGAGGACATCAGGCCATACCCTTGGCTACCACATTCAGACAAGCCTCCCCCTCCCCCCCCATAATTGTATTTAAGAGCTTGCCTCTTGGATTTTTTCCTCACTTAATACAGTAAATTCAGCTGTGACGGTCCCCACCTGATGACGGAGACTTGTGTTGCCTCCGAAACGTCGTGATTTATTATTTTATTTCTATTAGTAGTTCAATTATTTTTATTATTTATTTTTCTTATTTATTTTTACCTACGTGACTTTACCGAAAAAACCTAAGAGTATTTACCGAAAGAACCAAAGAGTATGGATCCCTGCAGTCACGAAAACTTCAAATCTAGATTGAAGGTGTTATGGCTTTCGTACAGGGCAGTTGTAGCAGAGGGAGACTTGAGCTTGCACCAACCAGCTTACTTGCACAACCGAAAACTGAATTTTTTTATTGCACCTTTTATTATCATGTTATATTTGCACTTTGTTTTATTGGCGCGTTGTACAATATTCCTAGTTCTCTGCAATATTTATGTGTTTGCAGGTTTGTCGTTGCTGCTGCTCTGTGTACGCACCACGGATCTCCCTTGTAAAGCAGCCGAGAAACTGGATAAACTGGATCATCCGTGTTAAAATTTCAAATAAACTCAAAAGCAGTGGCTTTTCCGTATGTGCGTGGCCAATCGTGCGAAACACACAAAGCAGTTCTAAATGATCTTCTTGGTTCTTTCGGTAAAGTCACGTAGAAGGAAGTAATAAAATAATAAAATCATTATTTTATTACTTCCCAGGTCTGTCGGGAGACGCTGTCTCCCCGACAGACCTGGTCTTCACCTGATGACGGCTGCTTGCGTTGTGGCCGAAACGTCGTGAGAATTATTTAATTATGTTTTATTTTATTATTTTATTACTTCCCTTCTACGTGACTTTACCGAAAGAACCAAGAAGATGAATCCGTTGCAGTCACGAAAGCTTTAAATCGAAATTCAGTCTAGGCCGGGGCGTCGGAGGGGAGTGGTGTTAATTGAGAGGAGTGAGAAATCAATTCCATTGATTAGGTACGAAGTACATACGGTACAATCGTGCGTGAGAATAAAATATATAAACTCTCACGCTTGTGAGACGAGATTCGTGAGTTGCCCGAAGTCTAACAACCCCCCGTGAGATATTTTGTTCTCTGACGTGAGATGTTTTGAAGTCTCACGGCCGTGAAATGTCCCGAATCACGCCCTTGAGACGCTCAATCTCACGCCCCTGAGATGCGTGATATGCCCAGTCTCACACCCGTGAGATGATGCCCCAGAGACTCACACCCGTGAGACGATGCCCAGAGACTCAGGCCCGTGAGATGCCCAGCGGGTCCCACGCCCGTGAGATGCGTGAGAAGCCCAGAGGTCATCACGCCCGTGAGAGATTGGATTGGCGTGACCCCTCCACTCACTCACTCACCCCCCCCACCACCCCCCCACTCACACCCCCCACTCACTCCCCCCCACCACCCCCCACACCCCCCCCCACTCACCCCCCCCCACCCCACCCCCCACCACCACCCCCCCCCACACCCCCCCCCAATCACACCCCCCCCCACACCCCCCCCCACTCACACCCCCCACTCCACCCCCCCACCCCCCACTCACACCCCCCCCACTCACACCCCCTACTCACACCTCCCCCACTCCCCACCCACCACACCCCCCCCCACTCACCCCCCCCCACTCACACCCCCCCCACCACACCACCCCCCCCCCACCCCCCCACCACACACACCCCCCACCCCCCCACCCCCCCACCCCCCCACCACACCCACACCCCCCCACTCACCCCCCCCCCCACCACCACCCCCCACCACCCCCCCACCACACCCCCCCCCCCCCCCCAACACCCCCCCCCACCACACCCCCCCCCACTCACACCCCCCCCCCACCACCCCCCCCACACCCCCCCCACACCCCCCCCACTCACCCCCCCCCACCACCCCCCACACACCCCCCCACCCCCCAATCACCCCCCCCACTCACCTCCCCCCCCACTCACACCCCCCCCCACCACGCCCCCCACCACCCCCCCCACTCACACCCCCCCACCACCCCCCCCACTCACACCCCCCCCCACTCACACCTACCCCAACTCACACCCCCCCCCACTCACCCCCCCCCCACTCACACCCCCCCACTCACACCACCACCCCCCACCCCCCACTCACACCACCACCCCCCACCCCCCCACTCACACCCCCTTCACTCACACTCCCCCCACTCACCCCCCCCCCACTCACCACCCCCCACCACCCCCCCACTCACACCCCCCCACCCCCCAATCACCCCCCCACTCACACCCCCCCCCACTCACACCCCCCCCCCACTCACCCCCCCCACTCACACCCCCCACTCACACCCCCCCACTCACCCCCCCCACCACCCCCCCACTCACACCCCCCCACCCCCCAATCACCCCCCCCCACTCACCTCCCCCCCCACTCACACCCCCCCCACTCACACCGCCCCCCACCACCCCCCCACTCACACCCCCCCACCACCCCCCCACTCACACCCCCCCCCACTCACACCCCCCCACCCCCCAATCACCCCACCCACTCACACCCCCCCCCACTCACACCCCCCCCCACTCACACCACCACCCCCCACCCCCCCACTCACACCCCCTTCACTCACACTCCCCCCACTCACCCCCCCCCCCCCACTCACCACCCCCCACCCACCCCCCCACTCACACCCCCCCCCCCCACTCACACCCCCCCCCACTCACACCCCCCCCAATCACACCCCCCCCCACTAACCCCCCCCCACTCACACCCCCCCACTGACACCCCCCCCCACTGACACCCCCCCCCCCCCACTGACACCCCCCCCCACTCACACCCCCCCACCCCCCCACTCACACCCCCCACTCACACCCCCTTCACTCACACTCCCCCCACTCACACCAACCCCAACTCACACCCCCCCCACTCACCCCCCCACTCACACCCCCCCCCCCCCACTTACACCGCCCCCCACTCACACCACCACCCCCCACCCCCCCACTCACACACCCCCCCACTCACCCCCCCCCCACCACCCCCCCCCACTCACACCCCCCCACCCCCCCCCAATCACCCCCCCCCACTCACACCCCCCCCCCGCTCATCCCCCCCCACTCACACCCCCACTCACACACCCCCCCCCTCACACCCCCCCCCACTCACCCCCCCCACCACCCCCCCACTCACACCCCCCCCCCCCACTCACACCCCCCACCCCCCAATCACCCCCCCCCACTCACACCCCCCCCACTCACACCCCCCACCCCCCAATCACCCCCCCCACTCACACCCCCTTCACTCACACTCCCCCCACTCACACACCCCCACCACCCCCCCCACTCACCCCCCCCCACTCACACCCCCACTCACACCCCCCCTCACTCACCCCCCCCACCACCCCCCCCCACTCACACCCCCCCCACTCACACCCCCCCACCCCCCCACTCACAACCCCCCCACCCCCCCACTCACAACCCCCCCACCACCCCACTCACACCCCCCCCACCACCCCCCCCCCACTCACACCCCCCCCACCACCCCCCCCCCCCACACCACCCCCCCCCACTCACCCCCCCCACTCACACAGCCCCCACCACCACCACCCCCCCACTCACACCCCCCCCACCACCCCGTGAGACTCGCGGCTGCTGACGCGGCCGGCATCAGCTGACTGGCACCTCCGCCCCGCGCCATCTTCACTGCTGCAGCAGCAGCATCTGCGAAGGAGGAGCGGGCACCAGCTGAGGGGGGCAGCAGCAGCAGGAGCAGGCACCAGCTGGGGGGGGGGGGGGCAGCAGGAGCAGCAGGAGTGGAACCAGCTGAGGGGGCAGCAGGAGCAGGAGGAGCAGGCACCAGCTGGGGGAGGGGGCGGCATCAGCAGCAGGAGCAGCAGGAGTGGCACCAGCTGGGGGGGCAGCAGCTGGAGCAGCAGGAGTGGCACCAGCTGATGGGGCAGCAGGAGGAGGAGGAAGCCAGTGGGGGGTGGTGGGGGGGCAGGTGATGCGGTCCGGCTGGCTGCATTAAACCGTGTGGGACAAATCCACGTTCTCTTGTCAAACCTGGCTGAAACCGTGTGGGACAAATCCACGTTCTCTTGTCAAACCTGGCTGTCACTTCACTCTTCAACATCGTCGCTTTCCTTCGATCTTCGCCGCTAAGTTGTCGATAATAAGAAGTCAGCCCACTCCTCAATTCACACTCGGGTTTCTCGTGTTCCCTGCCCCGACCGCCTTTGAGTTTCGTGCTTTCACTCTTTGACTCGCTGTGTTGGAACATTTCGCAGCTAATGTCGATTCTATTCTTAAAGTTACATTTTCTAATCACCGCTGCACGAAGGGCACAGCAACACTCAAGCGGCCCGTCAGCACTTAGAATCATCGCCCTCCACCCCCCTTTCCCTCCGCCTCGTAATGCAGATTGCGTCTTGCTATCGATTACTTTGTCTACAATTCCCGCAGCTTGATGTACTGCACCTTCCTTAGCTGCTCGTGTGACGGTTCAATAAGCATCGGGTTCGCTATCAATACACACATCCCTCCGTAAGATTACACACCTCTTTAACTCCCCCGTTACTTTATAACCACTGCAATAACCTCCCCTGCCTGCCCCCTTAACTTCTGTTAACTCCCCCAGATGTCAGCGCCGTGAATACCAAACGCGCAAGTTTCGCCTCGTCACTATCACCATCCCCAGTCGATAAAACGACCGTACGCCCTTTATTTTCTCCGTAGAAAAGTTCATTGACGCACACAAAAAAGCCACAAGCCAAGTTAGAATAAAGAAAGCATCTGTGAAGACATCCCCGTCGCTTTATAAGAGTGGGCCCCCCTTGTGGCTGGTCCTGCCACACGCAGCCAGCCAGAGACCCACCACCACCGACCACCGACCATGGCGTTGAAGATCGTGAAGGGCAGCTTGGACAGAATGTTCGACAAAAGTCTGCAAGACCTCGTGCGAGGCATTCGAAACCACAAAGACGACGAGGTGAGTCGCTCGCTGCTGCTGCTGCTGTGACGGTGACGGCGGCGACGGCTCGGGTGGGTAGAGAGAAAGAGGGGAGTTTGTGCGTGGTCGGGGTGGGGAGGGTTGTCTTGGGGTTGGTCGCGGGGTTAGGGTGCGCGTTCGCCGGCGGGCTCGGCAGGCGAGGTCGGTGCTTCACTTGAGGCCTGGTCGGGCTCGTGGGAGGTTTTTTGTGGGAATTAAAAGTGTATGGGTTTGTGAGATCGGATGGGTTTATTGGGGTGGCGTTACAAGCTGGAGCGATGCGAGGATGTTGCCATTGTGTAATTTGACTGGTGGGGGGGTTTAATCGATTATTGTTTCCCCCCCCCCCCCCCGTCCCAATATCGTTGAGTGGTCTAATGGAGTGGCCTGCCGGGTTGGGAGGGACCAGAGCCGCAGTCGAACTAGGAAACTGCGACGCTTCACTCGCGGCCTAGTCGGTGTATGGGGAAGTCATTAGTTTGCTACTTTTGAAAACTTTGTTTGAAGTTTGCTTTCTGAAAGAAACTCGTGTGGTTTATAGAGTAAAACAAAATTGCCGCGCATGCCCCGTGATTGTACGTTGTGAGGCTTTGTAAACTCCAGTTTACTGAGATTTTTTTTATTTTTCAAGTTCCGTACAGTATTTGAGGTTCAGGAAATTGGGACGTGTCAGATCTTTAGGTTTCGGGCTGCCACGTTGTGTTTAAATAGATTTTTTAGGCGTTTTAACTTTTAGAAGTTAGCAATGGCCAATTTTTTTGTATAACATATTTTGTTGTAGAAAACACATGACAGAAATATGTACTTTAAAGTATATACACTTGGATACCTTAAGCTGTTTATACAACAATGCAGAATCTTAATAATGCGTTGGATTGTACACTGAAGTGAAATACTATTTGAGTGTTTAACCCGTAAGACCGTGTGGTTGTTTACTTATATACTCGTTAAAAGAGGCAGATGAGAGCGGGTTTCTGTGCTTTTGGAAATCCGAACTTGACATGATTCCTTGTAAAAGGTTTCAGTACGGTGTTTTAACATCTTAACACCTGTTTTGTTGCCAGAAATAAGGGGCAAACCTATTTCTCATATTTTGGTACTGGCAAAGGAGGTCCCATGATATAAATGTTCACCCTGAGCTCTCATTACTCTGATAATGCGTTGTCTTTGGGCAGTACGCCTTTTGGCGTCCTCTTGTCTAACACCGGTTTGAGACTAGGCTCAAAAGAAAGCTGTCTCTGGTGTGGACCAATCAGTTTCAAGGACAATGCATATATTATCAGAGTACGTGTTTTGTTTGCAATCTGACCACAAGCATTGTGGTTAATGCAGACACGATTCCTTGGAAAAGGTTTCAGTTTGGTGTTTTAAGTTTGGTGTTTCAACATCATAACACCTGTTTTGTTGCCAGAAAAAAGGGGAAAACCTATTCTCAAAAAATGAAAGTTAAGTCAAGATTTAATGAAAAGTAACATAGCAATAATACAAAAAGAACTTAAAAAATAATTCTATACTCTTTGCTAGGACATATGCTTCAGAAACATGTAATTCATTAAGTTAAAAGTGTGCCAACTTCAACAATACCTAAAATTATAACACCATATGGCAGTATCCTCCTGAGCAAATACATTGTAAGACGAGGGTTACATTTATTGCGTAATTAAAGCGTTCGTATTCAATACCGGAAGAGCTTTTCCTTTTAAAGATTACGTCATGGCCAGCATCAATAATATAATTATCGTTTAAATAACAGTACTGTATTTGGCTGCTATACATTTCCACGTGATAAGCTACTTCGTTAAGCTATCATTTGTGACCAGGTCCCTTCTGAAAAATAACTAATAGCTCAGTGGGCTTTGCCTGGTAAAATAAAAAAAAGTTATGTTTTTGTATATTTATAGATTTTTTTCGAGATTTGTTTACATATTTCTGTACTGTGCACGCCTATCGTTTTGGTTGCATTGTCTGTTGTCGTAACGTTTCTGACCCGCTCCGACTGAACGCACGTGAAAGAGCTTCATAGCTCATTGGATTTCTCCAAGATAAGCAAACAGGTCCTTGCGGGTGGGCTGGTAGGAACGAACAAATACGATACGAAGGGAGAGTTTGAGGTCTAGTTCTAGGCTTTAGGCCTAGCTGTAGGTTTTAGGCCGCTGTGAGTTAATTTTTAATTAAAATGTTTTAATTATTAATGTAAAAGCCTTAAATTTAAATGTTTTTATTTAAAAACATCAGGGAATGTAACATTGTTAAACATTAACTCCCTTTCACACACGTGGGGGTACGATACGAAGGGAGAGTTTGAGGCCTAGTTCTAGGCTTTAGGCCTAGCTGTAGGCTTTAGGCTGCTGTGAGTTAATTTTTAATTGAAATGTTTTAATAAAAAACTATCTCAGGGAATTATAAGGGAATGTTACACTTGTTTAGCCAGGAAAGCCTCACTGAGTCAAGGTTTTTGTAGGGTCCTGCCAAGTGTTTGCAGTAGGGGGCGATGTTGCTACACCCTATCGGACATCGGACGGACGGACGATATAATCTATTGTAGGCTGGTTCACTTCGTTCCTACCAGTATAAATTTCGATTTACAGCTTTCGTGACTGCAGGGATTCATCTTCTTGGTTCTTTCGGTAAAGTCACGTAGACGGGAAATAAGAATGTTTTATTTTTATTATTTTATTATTTCCCTTCTACGTGACTTTACCGAAAGAACTAAGAAGATAAGCAATGAAATTTGATTCTGAACTATGAACAATCTATTGCTTAATGAGAAGTTCCTCCACAAGGTTGAGACCATCTCATGGTCCTGCAATGTAAAACACAGCCTCTGTCTAAGCTCCTGTGCACGAGCCGATTTCAACGCTCCCATCTCTTAGTGTAGATTTGGTCTTCGTGGTTCTGTTATCTTGGTCGGCTGTCGCTCGCTCAGTCAACAGTTTCGATCACCAAGCGTTGTCTGCGCAAGCCCACCGACTTTTTGTCATCAGTCAATGCGACATCTCGAACCCATGATGCGTTCTCCCATCCACGCGTTCCACATCCTGGTTCTCAGTATAATTCCAAGCATGCAGCTTGGCGTGTGCATGTACGTTTTAAAGTGTTGTTTTTACAACCCCCCAGCTCTCAGAAACCATACGTCAAGTGTTGTTTTTATAGTTTCTTGGACAAGCGTCAGATCTCAAAAACCATAGGCCAAAATCAGGTAGAATACATCTATACACTTATCAACGTGTGCGTTGCAATTGCGTAAACGTTACAAACAAGACCCACCTGAGGAATCGTTTTTAGACTTTGTGAACGTGTTTTAGTGTAAACAAAGCATTGCTGTATTTTAAGACCTTGACAAATAGATATTTTTGCGATTGCTAAGGAGGAGTGAAGTACTTTCTGAGACAGCACAGCAAGTAGGATACATATCTATATGGGTGGATATTTGAGTCTTCCCACCATTCTATGCACACCACTATTCCCGCACGCAAAACACAGTCCTTCAGATGCAATCGGGTGTGTCTGTAGCTTTGGTAAGACTTTTCCTGGGTGAACAACTGCAGTTCTGGTGTTACGCAGAACCCTGTGAAAAAGGATGACTCGTTGATACACATTTTAAAGTTGAACTAAAAAGGCCACGGCCATGTTAGGGTAATCCTATACAGGTAGTCCCCTAGTTACGACGGTCCGACTTGCGATATTTCGATCTTACGATAGCGATACGACAAAATTGCCATCAACAACCTAACATCGTTCAAGTGTGCAGACGATGGACAGAATCTTGGTGAGCAGAGTACTATGCAATACAGTATTGTAATTTTTAAATACATACGGTATATTGTTTGTACAGTACAGTACTGTAAATTGCTCTGTTTTGCTAAATTATCACCATTCTCTAAGACTCCTGGGTAGGCTAGGCCACCTTCGACTTACGATATTTTCGACTTACAATGGGGTCGTCGTAACGCATCTCCATCGTAAGTAGAGGACTGCCTGTATAACCGTGTAATATACCAGTCCATGGGCTGATGGCAGTGTGCTTTCGAGTAGCCGACTCCCAAAAAGCGATCAGGAGTGAGTTTAAGTCCCAGTTTGGCGGTCGACTTATTTCATCCTTCAGCGGATGGTAAAATGGGGTGCAGTTCAGAATCAGCATTTTTATTTTTGGACTTGGAGGAGGAATCCGATGAGCTCTGAAGCCATTTTGTTCACAAATCTCCAATGTGTGGAGCGGGTGAAAAAGGAGTTGCAACAGCAAACAGTACAAAAAATACGATCTGAATAAATAATGAACGCATTAATTATATAAGCCCTATTTTTTTCTGGCTTCGGCACGGTAGCAAAACCAGCAACAAAACAGTCCCAGGCCACACCAAGATAATACGCACTCGTAGTCCCTAAATAAAATGGCACATTAACATTGAGCCCTCGATACACAGGGTAAGGATCAAAGTTTCAATGGATGGGAAGTCGCCAGTGGTCATATCATGGTTAGATTTGGCCACTGGCATGAGAATGCAAATGATCCGCAACTGGTTCTGGGTCACTTCTGGAGATGAACACAAAGCATACAATGAATTCACGTAACTGTAGCTTGAAATGTGTTGTATTATGAAAGTACGCTCTGACAGGTTGAGTGTATGAGCTGCTCTCCACCTGAGGACGGCTGCTTGCGTTGTGGCCGAAACGTCGTGAGAATTATTTTATAATGTTTTATTTTTATTATTTTATTATTTCCATTCTACGTGACTTTACCGAAAGAACCAAGAAGATGTATGAGCTCTTTCGCACCGTACGTACGTAGCCAACCGTGCTAATCGGAGTGATTGTGCGGTGCTTGGCACTATGAACCTGGCCACTTGAGCTAGATTCCCAGCGTCGGTGGCGAAGTGATACCTGCAATGGTTGTGTGAGCGCCGCCTTCACCAACCTGCGCCGACCAGCGCGGTGAAATATTGTCAGACGACTGCCACGGTGGAGTGGGGCCTTCTTGCACAAATGGAGTTACAAAGGGCCAATAACTGTAATCATCGTGCTTTGTAAGATCCACAGTAACAATTCATGATGACAATTTTGAGCTTCGTTACGCTTGTAATGTGTATCCTATTTGTGAGAACGAGGCTTTTCTGTACCACCGGGCTCTCACGACTATGCATCAACGCTGTGGGTACCATTTCATGTAATCAATATATGAACGATGATAATGCGGTTGTTATGCAGTCGCAGGAAGTAGCGGCTTAAACACGTGGGAAATGCTCATGTGACTTTTCCTACCCTCCCCCATTCAAACACTTATCCCCCAACGGCCCCTCAACCAAGCCGTGAAGTTGCATAATACGTGTGGTATTTTTTTTCTGCAATGCGCACACACACATACATACGCACAGCATGCCATGCATTTAGTAATTATGATGCAGACAATACCGTATGCTCCACATTATAAGATGCACTTTTACCCCCCCCCCACCCCCTTGAGTTTACCAGCAAAAATTGAGGGTGTGCGTCTTTTAATCTGGTTGGCGCGTGTGTGTGTGTGTGAGATCATTTTTGTATGATTTTTTTACACCGGGCGCAAGTTTGAGGTTGCCTCGATTTTTCCGTAGTGCCTTGCAATCGATTTTTCCGTAGTGCCTTGCAATCGGTACAATATGGCAATTAATGTAAACGTATTTAACGGTAATCTTCAATCTGTAATAATAGTAATAGTGTTGTAATCTATATCAGAAAATCATCACTTTCTCAAGATGCATGCGGCTCATACTTTCTGAGGGCCCGCATCCAGAATTGTAGGGTTTGGCAAATTAAGAACAGTTTTTATGCGAGGGAAGAAAGATGCGCACAGATGGGTTGTTGAACCCACTTGTTGTACTGCTATGTCCTGGACACACTGCAGCCACCAACGGGGCTTGGAAGCCTCACACATCTCCGTGCGTGTGTGTGTTATAGAGTGTTACCCCCTCGCAAGCGTGGGTTTCCTCCCACATGTAAACACTCATTAATTTACCAATCTAGTATATCATTACAATACCCCCCCCCCTCCACCTCAAATCGTTGCACCTGATGAGTGAAATGATGACGTCATCCTGCTGCTGCTGCTCTATTTAAGACCGGGTGCAAGAGCAGAGCCTCACCATTCTGGCGAATTGCCTGATGATGCTGGATGCAATTACCAGCGAAACGTCGTACTCAAAACATTTTAATGTTGTGGTTTCACTCTTCAACACACCGGTGGGCTAAAGTAGTGAACTATTTGTCTTTTGTCAACGTGACACTTTTTTTGCTCATTGGCCGTGTCGGGTGGTGGAGGAGGGTTACGACACATTTATAAGTAACGCGATCTAACCCAAAAGCGTTTATTATGAACTCAATAATTTGCTGATAACAACCTTCATATATAGAGGACCACAGACCTTGGGAAATTAATGGTCTCCAGGTCAAAGCGTGGCTGCCTTCCTGCTTGTCTGTGCCTCCTTGCGCCTCCTTGGGCATTTCTGTACGAGAGTTATCGAAGAACTGTTTGGTGAGTTTATAAGTTGAAATGATTATTCACAAACCCTTCCCTCCCGAGCGATGGATTATATCTGTGTGCCACCACTACCCATGAATTCAAGCTTCGAGTCGCGGTCAATTATTGCGATTTTTGGGTGATGATTGGCAATCGTGATGGATGGCATTTGTCACCTTAACTCAGGATGCTGCCTCGGCATTTTGCTATTGTAGTTGACCCCAGGTGTGGTCACTGATGCGGCTTGGTGTGTGTCCCTCCCTCCTCCCATTGCTGCAGTCGTTCAGTCACAAGTGATTACGTAGTGGTCTGGTTGAAGTCAGTACACGCGCGTTTATTTTCGTGATTTTTTTCTAAAAGCGTTTGATTGTTACCCATTGCTGACCGGAAAACGACTTGCATGTCAATTCACGGCTGTTCCTATATCAGCTTCACATTTCTCAGTGTTCTAAAATGTCACTGCAAAGTGCGCGTTACATTGAAACGTGTGCGAGTCATTCAATTCCTAGGTCTTCTCACTCTGCTCTAAAGAAGGGCCCTTGCCCGAAACGTTAGCCTCCTGTATTTTATCTCCATATGTATAAAAGGCAAAGTTGTGATTATGTGTGTCTGTTCGAAATGTTTAGTGTACTTCCCGACATGCAACAAACTGGAAATTTTCCATGTGGGTACTTTTCCGACTGTACACCATGCAAACATTATAAAAAATACACTTATTTTTGGCTCAATAATGCAGATATTCTTTGCACGCCAAGTGAACTGTGAAGTCAAATGTCATGTGACTCACACATGTGGAAGCGACACGCATTGTAGTGTAGTGGTGAGCGCGCTGCGCTACGAACCCGGCGACCCGAGTTCGATTCCCGCTTACGGCCACCACCGGTGACGATTATTTGAACGGGTCCAAGGCCTCCCCTAGGTCGACTCAGCCTCAAACGAGTAACTGGTGTGGTGTGTGTGAACATCGCCACTGGGGAGAAAAAGGCGGCCGGGCGTGGTGAATTCAAGTCCCGGGCGAAGCCGGCTCGTAACGCTAGTTGTATTCTGGCAGTGTTAATTATAAGTGGAGTGAGATTTTTTCTTGCTTGAACCTCACTTTTTTGTGCATGGGTTGGGTTCAATAGTTTTATTGCTACTCTGCCACATGACTAAAGAGGTCATACATCAGCCATTTCACTTCTGATGTATAATCGGGGTCTTTATGGCCAAAGACTGATAGACCAGTCACTGTTGGGGTCTCTAGACCTTAGACCAGGGGTCTGCAACCTTTAAGACATAAAGAGCCACTTGGACCCGTTTCCGAAGGAAAAAATAAACTGGGAGCCGCAAAACCATTGCAACATTTAAAACAAATATAACACTGCATATATTGTTTCTTACCTTATTGCTATATACAGGATCGTGCAGTCAGCTGTCAATCTGAATAAAAAAATGACTTTTTCACTTAACAATGTAAAATATATTTTTGCAAATTAATAGCTAAATTACCTGGTTAATGGGATTTTTGCTCCTGAACCTCAGTGCACAGTGTCTGCACATCAGGGCTGTAAGACGTCACCTTCATTTTCACACAGGCTTGCAAGCTGTCATCTGTGAGGCGTGATCGATGTTTGTTTTTAATATAGTTCATGTTGGAGAAGACCTGCTCACATACATATGTGGAGCCGAAGATCGACAGGACTCCAAATGCATACTTTTTCATGTTTATATAAGTGTTGGGGATGGCATTCCATGTTTCGAATACAAGTTTGTCCTGTTTGGGAAGGTTTTCAATATCACTCCATTTATGATTCTGAGCCAGAATGGCCTTCTGACGGGCAACATCCTCAAGAGTAGCGGTCAAGCATTTGAACTTGGACACCCATATATCTTTGTCGGCTATATCGGCCAGTTCCATCTCAAGATCAGGTTGACTTACACCTGCAAATGCAGTCATATTCAATAGGGATGGATCGATCGCCAGGGGAGTGACAGGGAAGGATAATGTCGTTTTTTCCTCTCTGAACTCACAGAATCGTTTCCCAAACGAACTTTGCATTGTGGTGATTGCAGACTTGAAATATTCCAAATTTATCGTATCATGACTTTGTTTGAACTCTCTCAAAGAGGGAAAGTGAGACAGTGTACCTCTCTGTAAATCTTTGACAAACACTGTCAACTTGCGCTCGAATGCCAAAACCTCCTCCAGCATGTGCAGGGCTGTGCCTCCTTTCCCCTGAAGGGTTGTATTTAGCGTGTTTAGATGTGCTGTCATGTCTACCATAAAATGTAATTTTTCCAGCCACTCTGGCTGTTCCAGCTCAGCAAAGGTGAGCTCTTTGCTGCCCAGGAAGGTTTTTACTTCTTCCAAACATGTGACAAAGCAACGGCAACGTTATTGCCTGTCACCGGGCGGGCAGTGTGGAGCGGAGCGGCGACCTGTCAGCAGCGGCAACGCCAGAGCAGGTGTCACAGTGCGCCTCCTCCCCTCGCTAGCATCCGCCCCGGAGCCGCGGTCAAGGTTCAAAAGAGCCGCATGCGGCTCCGGAGCCGCAGGTTGCCGACCCCTGCCTTAGACCGATAGATTGATCTCTGGTGGGCTCACTTGACATTATATTTGACTGCAAGGCCGTAGCCATGGAGTCAACATTGGTGGGGACCAAATCTTTCAGGGTGTCTGGGGGTCACCCCCCAGAAAAAAAAATCAAAATTTTTAAACTAATTTCCTGCCTAAAATATGAAAAAATTCACTAACACATGGGATGGACTATTTATTATTTTTTTACAATAATGTCTAATAGTGTATTCTATTACATTGCTCTGTTTTTATTTTTTTACCATTTCTTGTTTCATTGTGTGTAATGGCAGAGATTATGGATTAATAAAGTACAACCATAACCACAATCATATAAACAGAAACCTATGCATTGTTATATGAAGACAAGTCCAGATATTGTGGCCAAGGTTGAGCAAATTGTTGTTTTTATTTACATAGCATAGCAATTTTTATTTTATTTTTGATAGCAATATATTGGGGGGGGGGACATTTTGAGCATATTTGAATATTGGGGGGGGGGTGTGTATGTGTGTGTATCCCCAAATATATATTGTAATTACGGCCTTATTTGACTGTAATCTGTCTGGTATCTTTAGACGGTAGACCGATTGACTCACGTCTCTGATGGGATCTCTAGGCAATAGAATGAGAGAATAGGTCTCTGATGGAATTCGTCAACAGACGCTGCAAAGTCCGTGGCAGCGGATATCACAGAACTACTTCTCAAAATCCCCTTCAAGTCACCTCTGAATCCCCGCAGTGCTACATGGCAACCCTTACCCATCTTCCCTGCCACAGAGAGTAATCCGAATGTTGATGTAACAGAATCAGAAAATGTGTTCACACAGGAGGAATCTGATGAGCTTATGAAGCTTTTTTTCACATGTGTCAAGCATGGGGCACGGGGTTCAGAACGTTACAACAACAAACTACTCAACAAATCACCCAAACGCGTACAATTTAAAAGTTAAACTGTACCAGCACAGGGATAAAAAAACAGGGGAATGCGGATTTCGTAGAAGGTGCACAGCGGGCGCACCCAAGCAAATATTTTTTTTTGCTTATTGTCAAACATCTCGACCAGCGTGCTATTTGTGGAATGAGCTTTTTTTCCCCGCGGGCGTGGTAGAGAGGGATGTGCACAAGCCTGATTCGCGCTGATTCTGCAGAAGTTGGGAGCGAGGTGAGCGAGCGAAGCCAGGTGACTCCGTCATCCGCCGACTTGAAACCTCCGACTTGAAACCTCCTGGTGGTTAAAGATTCATGCGGTGGGGAAAATGACACCTGCCCTGGGGGGGGGGGCGGGGGGGGGCACACACGGGCAGTTGCGGGGCGGCAAACAAGACAAAGATCCCCCGTATAGCCTTAACAGACTGTGGGGGCAAGTGCTGTTAGCGAGCACCTTTGAAGGTCGGCACGGCACACGAGGGGGGGGGGGCGGTGGCCGCCATCGCGCCTAATCGCCACTAGGGGCAGTGGCGATGTTTACACACCGTGCCAGGTACTCATTAGAGGCTGAGTCGACCTAGGCGAGGCCCAGGACCGGTTCAGATAATCGTTGCTGGTGTTGGCCGTGAGCGGGAATCGAACCCGGGCATGCCAGGTCCACGGCGCAGCATAGCGCTAACCAGAGGTCGCAAACGGGTTTTGATTCCTTACCCGTACCCGGCCGCACCAGGGTCGCAAATGGGTACCCGTACCTGTACCCGGCCGGGTACGGGTACCCGTTCCCTACCCGTACCCTACCCGAAATGAGTGACAAACGGTTACTCACCAGTGACTAACGGCCTACCCGTACCCGGCCGCACCAGGGTCGCAAACGGCTACCCGTACCCATACCGGCCGGGTACGGGTAGCCGGGTAGGTTACGGGTATCGGGTACCCGGTTGCGACCTCTGGTGCTAACCGCTGCACCACCGCTCCCAACAGGGGCAGTCCGGTTACAGGTTTGCCGTTCTCTCTTCGCTGTGCTCAAGACCAAGAGCCATTTCTGTCTCCATACTTTCGGTTTTGTTTTTTTTTTCCCCCGTCGGTTGAAGCTTACAAATCCGCTCTGGTTAACATGACCACGTGTCTGAGTTGTGGGCGGCGGAGGGGCAATGCAGGGAAATTCGTCGTTGTGCGATGCTTCTGTTCTCAACACTTCCTCTCACACCCCCCCCCCCTTGTCTTCAACCAACCAGCCTGGTGAAGTGCGGTCAAAGAAAGCCCCACAATCTGCAACGGCATAGTGGATTGTCTGAAGAGACGCGCTTTGGAATTATTACGTTCCTTCGTTCAGCTGTTTAGTTTACAATCTGTATGAGTAATAGCCGTGTGTCGGTTCGGATGATTCAATCTTACCTTGTGTCGGCACTGGGGTGGCTAATATGTCTTTTATAAATCATGTTAATGCATAACCCCCCCCACCCCTCCAATTTCATCCCAGTTGTGCTATCGGTATCACGTGGTGAGACAAAAAATCCATTCAGATCTCTCGCAGAGCAATGCACCCTTTTCGTGCGAGAGAAAGACCTGCAGAAGCAGATGCTGTAGAACGCCATCTGAGATGTCCTCAAGTGACCTCTGATCCACAGACTACGGGGCAGAATCTTGCCACTCGCCATGCTACGGGGGATACAATTGAATCTAATACTGGTAGGAACCACCAGCCCACAGGGGATTATTGTGTCCGTCCGTCGTGCATCAAAAAATGGGAGGGGTGGGGCTGGGTGGAGAGGGGAGGGTGGGGAGGGGCTGGGTGAGGAGGGTGGAGAGGGGAGGGTGGGGAGGGGCTGGGTGAGGAGGGTGGGGAGGGGCTGGGTGGGGAGGGGAGTGGCTGGGTGGGGAGGGGAGGGTGGGGAGGGGCTGGGTGGGGAGGGTGGGGCTGGGTGTGGGGTGGGAGGGGTGGGGCTGGGTGTGGGGTGGGAGGGGTGGGGCTGGGTGGGGAGGGGCTAGTCACCCCATGGTGCCCTTATAAAACTCAACGTTTAACCTACTCACGCCGGCTTGTGCCCGCCCTCACAGTCGGCCGTATTTGCGGAATACACCACGCCGCCGTTGACCCTGGCCATTGACCGAGCAACCCAACGTTCCTACCAGCTCCCTCCGCAGCAGGAATGTGTTTTTATATGAATAGAGTGCCTTCACTCAGGGCATGACATTCAAACGGTTATATATATTTTTGTTTACCTATTTTTTTTATTCCCCCTCCTTTATTGGCCTTGACCACAAGCTATAATTATTTCCAGCGAAGTTTCCTGCCCAAACCCACTTGGACTATTATATATCCATATTTCTTTCAAGGCAGTGTTATTGGAAATTAGTTTTGTGTTACATTTCTGAACGGTCCATGCGATTCAAGTTTAATTTATTAGGTATAGCACTGTGAGCCATTCGGCTCTTGAATCGGGTGCAACCGCAACAAACAAAAAAACTAAAACATGAACAAGAAAACATCTTAAAGTGACTATGTGCAAACATAAAATCCAAGAAAAGACAGCAAAATATTGCAGAAAAAGCACCGTACACCAACACTGTGTGCAAAAATCCCAGTGGAATGCAAGTCAAACAACAACAACAACAACCACAAGACAACTTAGATTAAGGCCATCAGTCTAACTCTGTACTACAACAAACAAACATGGCCAAACCAAAACACTTTTCAAAAATCACCAAAATAAAGCCATAAAAGCAATGAAACAGTGATCATGGCTCTCACTTGTGTATATTTTCTAATACATGTGCTTCTGACTCTTGTCAGTGTTTTCCCCAGCGTTACTAAAACTAAACACGAACTTAATTTTTTTTTACCAGGTAAGGCCCGGTAAGCTGTATAGATTTTTTTTCTGAAGTAACCTGGCTCACAATTGATAGCTCAACGAAGTGGCTTATGTGACATTTTTAGCAGCCAAATACTCTGTAAACGCGTGTTTATTCTAAATTTGGAGGGGAAAAACCAGGAGGACCTGGAGAAAAATCCACGTGACCACGGGGAGAAACATGCAAACTCCAAATATACCGGCGTTGTCAGGGTCGGGATCAAACCCACGACCTCTTGCATACCGGGCGAGGGAGGGGAAAAACCAGAGGACCTGGAGAAAAATCCACGTGACCACGGGGAGAAACATGCAAACTCCAAATATACCGGCGTTGTCAGGGTCGGGATCAAACCCACGACCTCTTGCATACCGGGCGAGGGAGGGGAAAAACCAGAGGACCTGGAGAAAAATCCACGTGACCACGGGGACAAACATGCAAACTCCAAATATACCACGTGACCACGGGGAGAAACATGCAAACTCCAAATATACCGGCGTTGTCAGGGTCGGGATCAAACCCACGACCTCTTGCATACCGGGCGAGGGAGGGGAAAAACCAGAGGACCTGGAGAAAAATCCACGTGACCACGGGGACAAACATGCAAACTCCAAATATACCAACATTGTCAGGGTTGGGATCAAACCCACGACCTCTTGCATACCAGGCAAGGGAGTTAACATCTCACCACCATTCATTCTCCCAGTTCTTTTTTGCACACTTTCCAGATTTTATATATTATCTTGCTACGGCTAGAGAATTATACATGGTATAAAAAACAAACTACTCATACATATTAATTGTAAACGTTAATTTCTTAACGTTCAATTCGATACTTCTTTTTGTGACCGTAAGAATATCCTTTAATCAATGAATCTAGTCTCTAATGTAATTTTCACTCAGGTCTACTCTGGAGTGTGTTTTGTGGGCATTTAATTCTGCATCATTTCATCGACATCTAATCTTATTACATGTGCTTCGTCTTGTATGTGATCATTCACTATTCAGAATATCTGTGAACAATATGGGGTGAACGAAATTGCACCAACGTGGCAGAGTGACATGAGAAACACTACATTTGGGGTAGTTAAATCGAGGCAGAAATGATCCAATTCTTACATGGACCCACAACCCCTTGAATCATCTTCTTGGTTCTTTCGGTAAAGTCACGTAGAATGGAAATAATAAAATAATAAAAAGAAAACATTATAAAATAAATCTCACGACGTTTCGGCCACAACGCAAGCAGCCGTCCTCAGGTGGAGAGCAGGTCTGTCGAGTAGACAGACTCTGTCTGAGGACGGCTGCTTGCGTTGTGGCCGAAACGTCGTGAGAATAATTAAATTATGTTTTATTATTTTATTATTTCCATTCTACGTGACTCTACCGAAAGAACCAAGAAGATGAATCTCTGCAGTCACGAAAGCTTTAAATCGAAACCCTTGAATCATGTCAATTCATGGCTATCCCTTGGGAGTTCGATTTGTTACAAGCTTACTTATCTTTGCCCCCCCCCCCTCCGCACCCATCATAGTTGTTGCAAGGTGGGGAAACTGGAGTGGCCGGAAACAATAGTCACTTTACCAGAGGGACAAACACCAACACTCCCCGGCTATTCGGCTCATTGGCTCATTGCAAATTAATGTCGGCGTGGTCACGGGGATTGGGCGGCGGCGGCGGCGTGTAACCGGATAAGAACCCTTGTTGCGTGTTCCCTGGGCCGAGAATAAAGATGTATAGATGCTCCCTTAAGAATGCGTCTCGCCTTGCCGCTGACAAAACCTCAGAGGAATGTTTTTATTATATGTTTTATTTTTATTATTTTATTCTTTCCCTTCTGCGTGACTTTACCGAAAGAACCAAGAATGCTCGAAGGAATCATTCGCACGACTGTCTTCCTCGTCCCTTGACCCTGCCCAGCCTGCCAGGCCCTTCACACATTCATCTTCTTGTCCGTGAACTCACAGATTTTATCTATGGAATGTCGTGCAAATTATTACCCGTGCTTGAGAGTGAAAAGCAGTTATGGCAGCGTGTCTAAAGGAGAAAGATCGAGGAACGGTAAGACTAAGCGGTTAGCGTGCCACGCTCCGAACCCAGCATCTCGAGTTCAATTCCCGGTCCCTGCTAACGTATATAGGGGAGGCAAATGGTTAAAATGGTCCTTTGACCCGCCTTGGTCGACTCAGTCTTAAATGGTGCGGTGCGTTAACAGGAAAACACTGCTGAGACGACAAAAGCAGCCGCAGCATTGTGTCGATCACTCCCCCCACCCCCTTGTGCGCCGTGCCGGCCTTCGTAAGTGCTCGCTGACGGCTCGTGCTCCAGCAGCCCCCTGTCGACTATAATAGGTGATCTTTTGTCGTGTTTGTCCAAAGAAAAAAACGTTTTTACTGGTAGGAACCTCCTGGTTACACCAGCCCACAGGGGATTATTGTGTCCGTCCGTCGTGCAAGGAGGGGCTGGGTGGGGAGGGGCTGGGTGGGGAGGGGAGGGTGGGGAGGGGCTGGGTGACGAAATAAATCGACGTGTAACGCCGTGGCCTTGAAAGGAGATGTAGGTAACAGATGACGTTCTTCTTTCATAGCCTATGAAGCACTTGTGCTATGAAGAAGGGCCATTGCTTCAAAGTTTTTTTTTACCCTTAAATACCTTGTCATAGAGCAGGGGTGGGGAACCTTTTTTCTGCCAAGGGCCATTTGGATATTTATAACATCATTCGCGGGGCAATACAAAATAATCACCTTAAAAAATAGCCCGTTATATTTGGTCAAACATTTAATTAACTCGCCCCTAATGCGATGGCTGGAACTGCTTCTCTTTGGGCGAGGCGTGGTGATGTTAGCTGGCTATTGATGATGTTGCTGCTACTCGCAGCTGCTTTGCCAGGTTTGCTCCTGAGATTTATTGAACTTCGAGTCCCGCCTGCGGTTGGCTTGGCAGGGCCACACCAAATGATTTCGCGGGCCTCGTACGGCCCGCGGGCCGGACGTTCCCCACCCCTGTCACAGACGAATGCGTGTTTGCGTTGTGAACTGTATGCACAGGCCCTGCTTGGAGTCGAAACCCAGGATCTCGGTGGTTGACAGCTCATTGCTCTGACCTCTTGAGGTGCCGGGTGTCACCTTGCTTGTGTTTTTGCCTTGCGCGTGTGCGTGCGTGCGCGCGTGCGTGTGTGTGTGCGTGAGTGCGTGTGTGTGTGCAGCCCAAGTGCAACGGTTAGCGCGCTGCGCTACGAACCCAGCGACCCGAGTTAACTTCCCGCTCATGGCCAACACCATTGACGATTATCTGAACCAGGTTCTGGGCCCTCCTCTAGGTCGACTCTGCCTCAAATGAGACCCTGGTGCGGTGTGTATAAACATCGATGCTTGAGAGACAAAGGTGGTCGGGCATGACGCTGACCACCCACCCACCCCCTCGTGTGCCGTGCCGGCCTTCACAGGTGCTACTGCTCGCTACCAACACTTGCCCCGAAAGTCTGTTAAGGCTATATGGCGGATGTTTGTCCTGTGTCTTTGCAGCCCAAGTACATATCAATGTGCATCGAGGAGATCAAGCAGGAGCTGAGGCAGGAAAACATTGCCGTCAAGGCCAACGCAGTGGCCAAGCTCGGCTACGTGAGTCCCTGCCGGAATCCGTGGAGGAGCTCGCGCGAGGCTATGGTTACAGCCGGTTCCCACACTCGCGATACGTACGCATGCATGTGTATGTTAATCTCCTTTCGCACCGTACGTAGCCAACCGTGCTAATCGGAGGTGTGGGGTAAGTGCAACAAACTACGCACAAATGGCGGTTCTAAAGAAATTAGTTTTCAATTTACTACACACACACTACACACACTCACTACCGCACACTAAATACACACTCACTACCACACACTCAATACAAAGATATCCTGTGAAGGCCGGCACGGCACACGAGGGGGCGGGTGGCCAACACCACGCCTGGCCGCCTTTGTCTCCCCAGTGGCGATGTTTACACGTCGCACCAGGTACTCATTTGAGGCTGAGTCGGCCTAGGGGAGGCCCAGGACCGGTTCAGATAATTGTCACTGGTGTTGGCCGTGAGCGGAAATCGAACCCGGGTCGCCGGGTTCGTTGCGCAGCGCGCTAACCACTACACCACCGCTCCCCACACTCAATACACACACTACCACACACTCAATACACACTACCACACACTCAATACACTCACTACTACACACTCACTACTACACACTACCACACACTCAATATACTCACTACTACACACTCATTACACACACTACCACACACTCAATACACACTACTACATAGTCGCTCCGACACACTGATTACTCACTTCCACACACTCACCGCTGTATGTATGTTGAACTTCTTTCACACCGTACCTAGCGAACTGCGCTGATGGGAGGTGCGGGGGAAGGACAACAAACTAAACACGAAAATAATTTTTCAAAAATTATTCTTCAATCGAGATTAAAAAGCGGCTTCGTCATCTTGCAAGGAAGAGCGTTCCAGACGGCCACAGAAACGTATCGTTGCGGTGACTCTTTATTCGATGGTTAGCTATCGATTTAATTCCACGAGTGGTGGGAGGATCGATTTTGAATCCTGGGTGCTACAGGTGACACCGACTGTACGCGCAGTCCCGATGAGCATGACCTTCCGGGAAACTTTCAATTTCTCGAGAGTGAGCAGTAACCACATCGTGGTGCTGCAAACCCAGCGACATAGGTTTCTGATGCCTGGCCATGGGTAACCTATCGGTGACACATGATGGCTGAACCGTTCTTGGGTCTCCCCTAGGTCAACTCAGCCTTCGATGAGTACCTGGTGTGGTTGATGAGTGAGCACGGTTGGCTATGTATGATGCGAAATACAGGTAGTCCCCGAGTTACGATGGTCCGACTTACGAGATTTCGATCTTACGATGGCGATAGCGTTACGAGAAAATTGCCATCAACAACCTAACGTCGTTCAAGTGTGCAGACGACGGACAGAATCTTGATGAGTACGGTACAATATGATACGTTACGATACGTTCAATACATGTGTATGATACGTAGCTTTAGCGATTTCATTTTAGGGTTACTACGTTCAATGCCTGTTAAACGTTTTCATAGCAGATGGGATTGTTTCCTGAAAAAACTTTCTATTAAATTGCAGTTCATATAGGTAGGCTAAGAATTTACCTTGGTTTTTTTTACTTTACATTTTACTGTGCAATACAGTATTGTAATTAATAAATACATACAGTATATAGTTTATACAGTACGGTACTGTAAATAGCTTTGTTTTGCTAAATTATCACCGTTCTTTAAGACTCCTGGGTAGGCTGGGCCATCTTCGACTTCCGATATTTTCGACTTACGATGGGGTCGTCGTAACGCATCTCCATCGTAAGTCGGGGACTACCTGTACATACTTGATGTGTTTTATACATATCGGTACTGGGGAGACAAAGGCGGCCTGGCACGATGCTGGCCACACAACCCGTTCGTGCGATGTGCCGGCCTTCCACAGTCGCACGTTCACAGAATTTCTCCCAACAGTCTATGGCTTGATGGTAGATATTTGTCTGATGTCATTTGTCTGAATAATATAATGATGCTTGCTGATGATATTGGTGATGTTCATGCTCCTGATGATGCTGTTAATGATGCTACTGGTGTTGCCATTGCAGCTATAACTCTCCTGCTGTTCATAACAGTAATAAAACAATTCACAACGCGAGAAAATTTATCCAAATGACTGGTCAATGTCCAATCGCTACTCGGAGGCCCAAGATGCTGACACTATTGCCGATGCTGCTATTCCTTTTGCGAATGTTGATCACGATTCTGATGATGCTGATAATGCTGATGATGGTGGCGGTGATGTCGTTGACGTGCAGCTTCAGATGCAGGGCTACGACATCAGCTGGGCAGCCTTCAACGTCATAGAGGTCATGAGTTCAGCGAAATTCACGCACAAGGTAAGGGGATCTTGACAAGGGTGTCACAAGCAGCCTCCTCTTGCCCACTTGGGCAACTGTTTCTTGCTGTGGCTGTCCCACCTGATGAACGGGCGCTTGCGTTGCGCCCGAAACGTCGTGATTTAATCTATTTAGTTTTCTACCTACGTGACTTTACCGAAAGAACCATGGATCCCTGCAGTCACGAAAGCTTCACATCTAGATTAAGGTATAGGGGAGGCGCAGCTACACTGAATCATTACCGTGCAGTCATTAGCACCTTGTGTGTGTGTGTACACACTGTAGTGGCGCTGCCGTGGGGTAATGGTTAGTGCACTGGGCTCGTGGTCCAGAGGTCACCCGGTCGTCTCGCGCCTCCGATTGGCACGGTTGGCTACGTACGGTCTCGAAAGAAGTTCAACGCACGGACTCGCGGAGAAGAGGCTCCGTAAAGCTCTTCGCTGTATTATTTGGCATGCAGCTCATTCACATTTACCGTGGTCATTATTTTGAGCACAGCAGAGCAAGCGGTTCCCAAGATTCCTGCGACCCGCAGACTGTCGCTGTGAAAACCCGGGCGCGTTTTTTGCGGCGCGGTGAAAATATTCGCGCGTGGTGAGCGATGGGAAAAAATCTCACATGCATGTGTAGTGACTCAACGCGGAGACGGCAAGATTTGGAGCCATTTCTTTATTTAACAAGCACCACACACAACACCCTACGCGGATGCACACTTATTATTATTAAGACCGTCCTATTGTCGGCGGCACTACTTAGAACAGTTGGTAGGCTTCATCCTCTTGGTTATTTCGGCAAAGTCACGTAGAAGGGAATAAAAAAAATAATAAAAATAAAACATAATAAAATACAATTCTCACGACGTTTCGGCCACAACGCAAGCAGCCGTCCTCAGGTGAAGACGGCTGCTTGCGTTGTGGCCGAAACGTCGTGAGAATTGTATTTTATTATGTTTTATTATTTTATTACTTCCCTTCTACGTGACTTTACCGAAAGAACCAAGAAGATGAATCCCTGCAGTCACGAACAGCTTTAAATCGAAAGTTGGAAGGCTGTCTGACTAGCAGCGCCCCGGGATGGTGAAGACGAAGAGGACGACGGGGAGATGGTGACGACGACGAGAAAGTAACGTCGATAGACTTGCGGGGATCCCACTTCCAGCAACAACCACGAGGTCCCGCACAGGGGGGCCCCTCTTATACTCTCAGCGTGGCCTCGTTCCACCCCGCCCCCCTTCTGTAACCTACTAGTATGTCCCCGGGGCTTCGCGATGGGCTCCTTCTGAGACCTTTCCCCGAGACGTCTCCCTCTCGTGTATCTTGTGGCCTGCTGACGCGAGTTCTGACGTACACCGCAGTTCCCTTTTTTCGCCAGCAGCCAGCGCTATGCCACTACACGTGCAACAGTTTTGCGGAGCGCTTTCCACGGCTTTGCGGGGAGCGCTTGCACCAGCCAGTGCCGCTGTAGAGGGGCTCCCCCAGAGCATCCCTCGAGTGTTCCGCCAGCAGTAGCCCGAGCAAGCAAATTGCAGGGCTGCCCCTTGACCTCTTGGCGTATGTTTGTGGCCTGGGTGTGAGTGTGTGTTTGCGTGGGTGTACATACTGCGTGTGTAATGTGAATGTGAATGTGTGTGTATATACTATGTGTGCGAGGGTGCGTGAGTGGAGAGCAAGACCCGAGATCACGGCCAACACCAGTGGCCGTTATTTGAACTGGGCCTCTCCTGGTGCAGTGTGTAAACATCGCCATTGGGGAGTTAAAGGCAGCCAGACGTGGTGTTGGTCACCCACCCCCTCGTGTACCATGCGGCCTTCATAGGTGCTGCTCGCTCACAGCATCTGCCCCTGCATCCTATTAAGGCTACACGGCGGATCTTTGTCTTTGTCTGCACGCAATGTGTATACATTAGCTATAATAATAATACTTAGCTGTGAACACCGTGCTCTCTCTCTCTCTCTGCTGCTTGCGTGTCTCAGCGCATTGGATACATGGCGGCATCGCAGTCGTTTCACGAGGGCACCGACGTCCTGATGCTCACAACCAACATGATCCGCAAGGTGACGCTCGCCACGCTCAATCCAATCATCACTCGCCACGCTCAACACTCGCCACGCTCAATCCAATCATCACTCGCCACGCTTAATGCAATCATCAGTCGCCACGCTCAATACAATCATCACTCGCCACGCTCAACACAATCATCGCTCGCCACGCTCAACACTCGCCACGCTCAATACGATCAACACTTTTGCCTTGGTGTGTTTAACAACGTGCACACGGTAAGCCACTTCGTTAAGCTTTCATTTGTGGTAGCTTCTGAAAAAGAGCTCTACAGCTCAGTGAGCCTCACCTGCTACTGTACGTAGCCAACCGCTCCATGCGTCGCCAGCCGTGCTAATCGGAGGTGCGGGGGGAAGGACAAGAAACTAAACACAAAAAGCAGTCCAGTAAAACCTTGGATTGTGAGTAACTTGGTCTGCGAGTGTCTCTCCTCTGTGTGTTTGTCTTTCTCTCTCTGTGTTTGTCTCTCTCTGTGTTTGTCTCTCTCTGTGTATGTGTTTCTCTCCGTGTCTGTGTTTGTCTCTCTCTCTCTCTCTGTGTCTCTCTGTGTGTGTCTCTCTCTCTGTGTGTCTCTCCTGTGTGTTTGTCTCTCTCTGTGTGTCTCTATGTGTGTCTCTCTCTGTGTATCTGTCTCCGAGCTTGCATTCACACCTGATGACGGTTGCTTCTGTTGCAATCGAAACGTCATATTCTATTATTTATGTTATTTTCTTTCTATGTGACTTTACCGAAAGAACCACAGAGTAATTCCTGCAGTCAAGTTTGTTACTTCTTTGTCTTTGGTCTCGTTAAATCGTATTCGCATCTCGTGTGTGCGCGCGTGATGATACAATTGCGCGTGCGTAGTCTCGTGTGTATGACAACACGTGCGTGTGTGTAACGCTCGCTCGTCACGCAGGACCTGAGTAGTCAAAATCAGTACGACGCCGGCCTGGCGCTCACCGGCATGGCGTGCTTCATGACCCACGACCTCGCCCGCGACCTCGCCAACGACATCATGACCCTGGTGAGAATCCTGGACGTCTTGTCTCCCTCTCAGGAGCCGATGTCTTTATCCGAGCAACTTAACCGGAGCCAGATTTTCTAGGTTTCAAGTCCTGGGGACTTGGCTGCCGTGTTTATGATTTCCGCTCACGCCCGAACCGACTTTGAACTATTTAAGTGTTTTTGTTTTTGACCAGGTAGGGCCCCCACCGATGGCTTGATCTAGTGGCTTATTGTAGTAGCAGCCAAGTACAGCGGTACCTCGGTATACGTCATTAATTCGTTCCGGAAGGTAGGAGGACTTGTACCAAAAATGACGTAGACCAAACCAATTTTTCCCATAAATAAAGGGCAAGGAAATAATCCGTTCCAGAGTCTAAGAAATGATATTTTATATGGCATATTATACATTAATGGGGTTGTATAAATTAATTTAGACACTACTTATTACTAAAATGCATACACAAATGAAAATAAATGCCTAAATAAATTAAAATAAATTGAACTAAAAATAAAATTTAACATCACTTTACCTTGCCATCTCGAATGAATTTGCAAAAAAATTGCGTTAAAATTACACGAAAAAACACGTGAAAATTCACGGAGAGTTCTAGCAAGGCTTGTGCACTGAACGAGATCTACTGAACAAGGCAGACTGAGGAGCGGCGCTTTGTTTCGGTCGTGAACGGGGTAGACGCGGTGACTCATCCCGACCCAATCAAGTTCTAGCAAACGCGTCGTATCCCAAGCAAGACGTCGTATCCCAAGACACTTTTTTTCTCGTCAAAACACGACCTGTACAAAATTTGACGTAATCCAAGGCGGTCGTATACCGAGGTATGACTGTACTCTAAACCGGTGTTTTTCTCGAATTTTCGGGGGGTGGGGGGGGGGTGCCCACTTCGCCGATAAGACATCGGTGTGTGAGGGCCGCCGCACATCTGAAACTATTGGGTTTGACAGCGCCATGATGGGGGGGTATTTTCACATTTGTGTATCGTCGGGGGCCGCACTTAAAGGCCACCAGGGGCTGCCAGTTTCCTGCGGGCCTTGCAAACGCACATGTGGAGCATCCGCATGCAGTGTGGCTCATGAGTCTTTTACCGAATTAGAAAAAAAATTAACCCGTAAAAACAAAGTTTTTCACTATAAATCCTTTATATGCGTGGCGGCTAGAGTCCTCTCATCCTCTGGCTTGAGATGGCTACCACCTATGGGTCAGATGATTGCATTGCACCATTAAGCAATTGGTCATTAAATATAATATTTTTGTCCTAAAAAGTGTAAAATTTTGGAAAAAAATTTCACGAACATTTATTGTCACGCACAACGAGTCTGTGTGGAAAATGTCAGCTCGATTGGATCACGGGAAGTGGGTTAAAAAACGACCGAAAGATTTGCACGGTCGTAAGCAAGCAAGCGAACTTAATATAAAGGATTTAAAAAGAAGCCTCCTCTTGTTACGTTGCTTGCCTACCCCTGGGCTAGGGAGAAGAGATGGGTTGTTTTTAGGAAGGAAGGGAAGCAGGTTAGTGACGATGACGTGCGTATGCGTGCGCGGTGAACTTGTTTCGCGCCGTTACGTAGCCAACCATTCTAATCGGAGGTGCGATTGCCAAGGGGGGTACACGGCAGAGGTCGCAAACGGGTTTTGATTCCTTACCCGTACCCGTAGCGGGCCCCACAAGGGTCGCAAATGGGTATCCGTTCCTTACCCGTACCCGTACCCTACCCGAAATGAGTGCAACACAGAGGTCGCAAACGGGTTTTGATTCCTTACCCGTACCCGTACCCTACCCGATACCCGGCTACCCGTACCCGGCCGGGTACGGGTAGCCGGGTATCGGGTAGGGTACGGGTATCGGGTACCCGGTTGCGACCTCTGGTACACGGGAGATTTCCGCGTGATGTGCTGCAGATGTCGTCGACACGCCCCTACATCCGCAAGAAGGCGGTGCTCATCATGTACAAGGTGTTCCTCAAATACCCCGAGTCGCTCCGCCCGGCATTCCCTCGTCTCAAGGAGAAGCTGGAGGACCCAGACCCAGGCACGGCTTGACCCCCCTCCCACCCCCTCGTGATCCCGGAGCACCGCGACCCCACAGAGATAACGACATATTAGTGACACATCTGAACTGTTTTGAATTTTACCGGTTAAGGCCTACTGAGCTATAGAGTTCGTTTTTTTCAGAAGCGACCCGGCCACAAATGGTCAGTCGACGCACGCTGATTCTAAATGTGGAGGGAAAAAGGTGAGGACCCGGATAAAAATCCACACCACCACCACGGGGAGCGAGGACATGCAAACTCCAAATATACAGCAAGCGTCAGGTTTGGGATAGAAGCCATGATCTCCTGTATGCCAGGCGAGGTAGTTAACATCTCGCCACCGACTTGACCCGGGCACTTGAATTGTATACATGTATGTTTAACTTTTTTTTCGCATTTGACGTAGCCAACCGTGCCAATAAAAACCTCACCCCAACCCCGTAATACTGACCCTGACCCCTGACTCTAAACATTGAACTTCATGCTTAATGCGATCCCAAACAACACATTCCTGCGGAGGGAGCTGGTAGGAACGTTGGGTTGCTCGGTCAATGGCCAGGGTCAACGGCGGCGTGGTGTGTTCCGCAAATATGCCCGACTGTGAGGGCGGGCACAAGCCGGCGTGAGTAGGTTAAACGTTGAGTTTTATCAGGGCACCACGGGGTGACCAGCCCCTCCCCACCCAGCCCCACCCCTCCCACCCCCACACAGCCCCACCCTCCCCACCCAGCCCCTCCCCACCCTCCCCACCCTCCCTTCCCCACCCAGCCCCTCCCTGCCCACCCAGCCCCTCCTTGCACGACGGACGGACGGACACAATAATCCCTTGTGGGCTGGTGTAACCAGGAGGTTCCTACCAGTATAAATGTGTCGTTTACCCACCACCACCCGACGCCGCCAATTATCAAGGTTTGTCCCGTGAACAAAACGTGCCAATTAGTTACTACTTCAGCACACCGGTTGGCCGTGTCGGGTGGTGGCGGGTTTAACAACGCACATTCACGCGATCTAACCCGAGACAACCTTGGCTTGTGAATCGCACCGCTCGCGAAAGCCTCCCACGTGCTTAAACCGCCGAACCCAAACAGTTCTCTCTCAAGACGATGACCTCCGCGTGTGCGACGGCGGTGGTGCCCGGCGCCGCCTGTTGCGTAACCACGGCGACGGTTTTGGTGGTGCTGTCCGCTCCCTGCGTGCGTAGGCGTGCAGTCGGCGGCGATGAACGTGATCTGTGAGCTGGCGCGGAGGAACCCGAAGAATTACCTCTCGCTGGCGCCGCTGTTCTTCAAGCTCATGACCTCGTCCACCAACAACTGGGTCCTCATTAAGATTATCAAACTGGTGAGATCACCCCGCCCCCACCCATCACCGCTAGCCGACCTTACCTCCTTGGAATAATTGTGAAATAATAACTGCAACTTGCAAGTTGGTCTTGAGGGGTTTATTTGTGGGGATCGGTAGTGTAGCGATTTTAACGCGTAGGCTTTCGCCACCAATATCATCCATGATGCAGGTTTTTGTTGTCGGGTTAGATTTGCGTATGAATATATAAATGCACTATGGGAACCTCATTTGCCAGTAAAAATATGATAATTGTTTTTTTTACTCTTCTATCTGGCAACAAAACTGACACCTTTTTACATGGAGTCATGTTTGCATAGACCGCAATACCTGCAGTCATAATACAAACAAAATACATAACTCTGACGGTGCACATTATCAGAGTTATGGCTTTTGTTTGTATTATGACTGCAGGTATTGCGGTCTATGCAAACATGACTCCTTGTAAAAAGGTGTCAGTTTTGTTGCCAGATAGAAGGGTAAAAAAACAATTATAATATATAAATGCGTCGTTAAAACCCGCCATCGCCCGACACAGCCAATTCGTGTGGTTTTGCCAATTCGTGACGAGTCCGGCGCACCCAAAAAAAACCCCCGATTGTTGATAATATCAGTCGCGAAAGCCTACGTGTTAAACTTTCTGAAGTGCCTCGTGTGAATTCCGCTCTTGGGTTCGTTCCCCGTCCCCCCAATGCAAATGGACCCGCGACGGATATCCGCTGGGGGTCGGAAATGAGCGCCCGTGGCGGTGGGTGTTTTGCGTTCTCTCTGTGCTTGCAGTTTGCGTCGCTCACTCCCCTGGAGCCGCGGCTGGGAAAGAAACTCATCGAGCCTCTCACCAACCTCATTCACAGGTGGGGGGTGGCGTTTGCGACGGGGCATGCAAAAACGCCCCCACACTGCGTATGCATTCCCCGCCAACACGTACTCGCGCACGCGCACCGACACCCCCGTGTCCACGCTCTTTTACCCGCTTTTGGCAGATGGTTTCTGAGATCCGCCGTTTGTCAAAAAAAATAGAAAAACATCACTTGGGGTATGGTGAGACCTGGAGGTTGTTAAACACCAACACTTAAAAAATATATGCACGAATATATGGCCACGCCAAGCCGCGTGCTTGGAATCGTCCTGAGAAGCGCGATGTGGAACGAGTGGATCGGAGAACGCGCCGTGGGTTCGAGACGTCGCGTTGACCTTTGACAAAAAGTTTGGCGGGCTTGGGCAGGCAACGCTCGGTGATCGAAACTGCCGACCGAGCGAACGGCAGCCGACAGAGGGTAACAGAACCGCGGAGACCGAATCTACACAAAGAGATGTGAGCGTTGAAATCGGCTCGTGCACAGGAGCTACAGGCATGCTGCGTTTTACATTGCAGGACCATGAGATGGTCTCAGACTTGTGGAGGCACTTTTCATCAAGCAATGGATTGTTCATGGTTCAGAATCAGATTTCTTTGCTTATCCTGGAGAAATACGATCAGCTTTGAAGCTATTTTTCACAGATGTCCAGCACACACACACACACAAACGAGATGGGCGGAGACCGTTGCCTACAGACACAAGCACACACATTCTATATACACTACCGCCACACACCCATGCATGCGCGCGCACGTACTCGCACTGACGCCTGTATCCACACTAACGCGCCGCGTTAACTGCCTGTGTGCGCTCCTGCGCCACTCGGCACCGTACACACACACACACTTATTGCCTACGACAACAACCACCGCCGTTCGCCACTAAGCGGCGGTGACGTCACCACGGCGCTTATGCCAGGCCAGGTGCACTTTTAGGCCCTTCACGTGAACTGTCCAATGCTCGCTGCCGGCAGGAGGTCACTGGTTCGATTGACTGAGATGACTGGCAGATGCACCACCTGTGCCCTCTGCTGAGCCAATTTGCTATGTTTTAGCCGCCCGGCGCTCCGCTCGTTGTTGTGAACGATGTTTACATACCGCACCAGGTACTCATTTGAGGTTGAGTCGACCAACGGGATGCCCAGGACCAGTTCAAATGATCGTCACTCGTGTTGACTGTGAACGGGAATCGAACTTGGGTTGTCTTGTTCGTAGTGCAGCACGCTAACCCCTGCGCCACTGCTCCTCGCAACATATATAGCTTGAACAGACTGTTGGGTCAAGTGCTGTTAGCGAGCACCTATGAAGGCCGGCACGGCACACGAGGGGGTAGGTAGCCAGCACCACGCCCGACCTCCTTTGTCTCCCCAGTGGCGATGTTTACACACCGCAGCAGGTACTCATTTGAGCCCGAGTTGACCTAGAGAAAGGCCCGGGACCGATTCAGATAATCGTCACTGTGGTGTTGGCCGTGAGTGGGAATCGAACCCGGGTCGCCGGCTTCGTAGCGCAGCGCGCTAACCGCTACACCACCGCTCCCCACAACACACGCACACACGCCTACACCTTGAGTTGAACACGTGCAACGCTGCGTGCGTGCCGATATCATGCGCGGCATACGCGCGCTCCTCGTTGCTGTTGTCGTAATCGCTGTCTCTCCGTAACACTGCCTTCCCCTCCACCCTGGGCCTTGACCGCAAAGTTCGCTCGCTACCACTGGGGTCGATTTTGGGTTCTGGAGCTGTTGCACGTGTTGGTACGCGCGTGCGTCTGCACAAGTGTGTGCGCGTGCGTGTGCGCGTGCGTGTGCGCGTGCCTGTATGTCCGTGGATCTATTCGTGTGTGTGCGTGTGTGTGTGCACGTGCCGGTATGTCCGTGGACCTATGCGTGTGTGTGTGTGCGTCTGTGCCTGCATTAGCCGGCAAAACGTCTCGACAATGTGAGTACGCTGCTGCTGCTTCTGCTGAGACGCAGAAACTTACCCGCTCTCTCTCTCTCGCTCATTACCCACCCCGAGCCTCTCTCTATTCGTCCTTGAGTCGTGCATCCCCTCCCCCCTTCCTCTACTCCACCACGCTTTCATCCTTCGGTCTCTCCCTCCTGCCGTGCCATCCCACGTCGTGGCGCGTCGCTTGAGCCTCACGTGGGCCTCTTGGAGCCTGGTCCCGTCGTGCCTCTTCCCCAAGCCCAAAGCAGGGCTTTGGTGTGGCCATCAATCGGATGGGTTACCACCACCCTTCCCCCCCCTCCCCCCCTAAATGTGGAGTACAGTTTAACTGCCAATGATCCACTGGCAGATGATTGAGCTTGTGGGTTAATATGCCTGATTTGAAGCTTTCGTGACTGCAAGGATTCATACTCTCAGTTCTTTTGGTAAAGTCACGTAGGTAAAAAATGAAATTAAAATTAATAAAAATAATAAAATCACGACGTTTCCGTGACGGTCCCACCTGATGACGGAGACTTGTGTTGCCTCCGAAACGTCGTGATTTTTTATTATTTTATTTTTTATTAATTTTAATTTCATTTTTTTACCTACGTGACTACCGAAAGAACTAAGAGTATAGTATGCCTGAGTATTTTTTTTTACTTGCATGGTTTCATTATTGGCTGCTCCTCGCTCCACGAAGGTCTGAAGCTTTGCCTGCTGCGTGACCGCAAACACGTCTGTATGGCAACTGAACGCGATAATGTTTTTTTTACCCTTTTATCTGGCAACAAAACTGACACCTTTTTTTTACAAGGAGTCATGTTTGCATTGACCACAATACCTGCAGTCGGAATGCTAACAAAAAACACAACTCTGATAATGTATGCACTGTCCTTGAAGTTGATTGGTCCACACCCGAGACAGCTTTTCTTAGAGCCTAGTCTCACGTGGTGTTGGACCAGATGACGCCAAAAGGCGCACAACTCAAAGGCAATGCACCATCAGAGTATGAGAGCTCGGGGTAAGCATTTACACCATTGAAACCTCCTTTGCCAGTAGCAAAATATGATAATTGTTTTTTTACCCTTTTATCTGGCAACAAAACTGACACCTTTTTTTACAAGGAGTCATGTTTGCATTGACCACAATACCTGCGGTCAGAATGCAAACAAAAAACACAACTTTGATAATGTATGCACTGTCCTTGAAAAAAGCTGTCTCGGGTGTGGACCAATCAATTTCAAGGACAAGTGCATACATCATCAGAGTTGTGTTTTTTGTGTTTTTTGTTTGCATTCTGACCGCAGGTATTGTGCTCAATGCAAACATGACTTCTTGTAAAAAAGGTGCCAGATAAAAGGGTAAAAAACCAATTATCAATTCCAATGATGTACGTGTACGTCATCGGTAAAAGACCATGTGGGAGGGCGTGTGACACAGTTTGGCACCGGCTATCGTAGTGTGTGGTCGTGCTGCTACGGTTCTGTGCGGTGAGCACAATGTCTTTGAAAACAACGGCGTTACGCCGCTTTTAAATAAAATTAAAGCTAAAACCGCCTGCGCGTTCCGAGATTCGGCGGTGAACGGGGGCATCCTGCAACTTTCACACGTGTCAGGAACGGATTTAATTGCCTCGAATTGCATCACCATATGGGGATTGGGAGGGGCAGTTTCTTCATAAGACGAACATTGTTGACTTCCATAATATAGGTTTATTTGGGTTAAACCCGCCACCACACAGCCAACTAGTAAGGTTTGTCACGTAAACAGAACGTGCCCATCTTGGTTCTTTCGGTAAAGTCACGTAGAATGGAAATATTAAATAATAAAAATAAAACATAATAAAATAATTCTCACGTCGTTTCGGCCACAACGCAAGCAGCCGTCCTCAGGTGAAGAACAGGTCTGTCGAGAAGACAGAGTCTGAATGAAACACCCCAGGCTTGGAGCGTCTATCTAAGCTGGGTTGGAGGGGGAAGAGCGCCTTGACAAAAGAATTAGCATATCAAGAGGAATTTAGCATATTTAGCATATAACGTGGCTAATTCGTTACTAGTACAGCACACCGGTGTGTTGGAGAGCAAATCCACAACATATTAGAATCCACAACATTTACACGTGGATTTTCTCTCCAACACACCGGTGTGATATGCACTCGTAACTAATTGGCACCTTCTGTTTACGTGACAAACCTTACTAGTTGGCGGTGTGGGGTTGCTCCCTGCGGTGGCTAGGAGATGTTGACTACCTCGACTGGTATGAAGGAGGTTGTGGGTTCGATGCCAACCCTGACGCCTCCTGTATATTTGGAGTTTGCGTGTCTCTCTATCATCATCATCATCACGGTAGCTAGGAGATGTTGACTACCTCGCCTGGTATGCAGGAGGTTGTGCGTTCGATGCCAACCCTGATGCCTCCTGTATATTTGGAGTTTGCGTGTCTCTCTATCATCATCATCATCATCACAGTGGCTATGAGATGTTGACTACCTCGCCTGGTATGCAGGAGGTTGTGCATTTGATGCCAACCCTGACGCCTCCTGTATATTTGGAGTTTGCGTGTCTCTCTATCATCATCATCATCACGGTGGCTAGGAGATGTTGACTACCTCACCTGGTATGCAGGAGGTTGTGCATTTGATGCCAACCCTGACGCCTCCTGTATATTTGGAGTTTGCGTGTCTCACTATCATCATCATCACGGTGGCTAGGAGATGTTGACTACCTCGCCTGGTATGCAGGAGGTTGTGGGTTTGATGCCAACCCTGACGCCTCCTGTATATTTGGAGTTTGCGTGTCTCTCTCTCATCATCATCACAGTGGCTATGAGATGTTGACTACCTCGCTTGGTATGCAGGAGGTTGTGGGTTCGATGCCGACCCTGACGCCTGCTGCTGCTGCTGTATATTTGGAGTTTGCGTGTCTCTCCCCCTCCGGTGTTTGCCTGCACATCTTAGAGACGTGCGTTGAGAGCTTTTGGCCGCGATATATTTCCACGCGATAAGCCGCTTCGTTGAGCTGTCCATTTGTGGCCAGGACACTTCTGAAAAAGAGCTCTGCGTGAAGCTCAGTCTGGGCCTCACCTGGTAAAATAAAAATAATAGTTTAGTTTAGGTCTGCTCACTTAAAAAAACTCAGTCTCCAAATTCCAGTCGCCCTGCCAAAGCACAAGAGAAATGTTAGAAAACCAAAAAAAATGCGTGAAAGATTGAGAAAAATTAACCCGTAAAAACAAAGTTTTTCACTATAAATCCTTTATATGCGTGGCATCGGTTTTATTTTATTATTCATTTCTGTTTTTCTTGAGTAAGAGTTTCATTTTTATCACATTGGTATTTTAAATTGAATATGAAATTTTTTTTTTCCTAAAAAGTGGAAAATTTTGGAAAAAATGTTTTTCCTATAAAGTGGAAAATTTTGGAAAAAATTTTTCACGAAAATAAATTGTCACGCACAACGAGTCTGCGTGCAAAATGTCAGCTCGATTGGATCACGGGAAGTGGGTTAAAAAACGACCGAAAGATTTGCACGGTCGTAAGCAAGCAAGCGAACTTAATATAAAGGATTTAAAAAAGATATGAAGTTGCTGGCAGAGTGGGGTGGGCAGCTCGGAGGTGAGGGACGTGCAAGCTTGCACCGCTGATATTGTAGGTTTCGCATTTGGGTTTGTTCTTTGCTGCCCGCGATTGTAAATCGGTTTCGCAGGTATAGTGGTACCCCAGAGATCGAACTTAATTCGTTCCAGAAGATCCATTCGAATAACTGATTTGTTCAAACACCGAATAAATTTTACCCATAAGAATTAATGTAAATGACATTAATTGGTTTCGGATACAAGAATTCTCTCATTATGAAGCATTTTTACACGAAGTTTGCAGTAATTACATGCATAAAATCATACCAAAAAAACAAGAAACACAATAAATATATGAAATAAATTAACATTGAACTTCACTTTATCTGTAGTAAGGAGAGTTGATGGCTTGAGTGGAAGGTGGTGACAAGGAGGAGGAGGTGGTAAAACCTTCGTCTGGGCAAGCGTCATGCACGCCGGCCATACGCGTCTCAGCCGTACAGGTTCTTGCCAGTTGCGATTGGCCGTTCGACCTCCGAATTTCGTTCGATTTCCGGGCCAAAAAATGTTCGGAGATCTCGTTCGAACACCGATTTGTTTTAGTTCTGGTGCGTTCGATCTCCGAGGTTCTACTGTGTATACAAGTTGGCGCCGCTGTGAATGCGGAGTTTGAATCCGGGTTTTCGGCTACCCCGTGACTCAATGGCGGTCCTCAACTGCTCGCGAGCTGACTGATCTAGGCGCCGTCACCAGTGACGGAGCAACAGATACCACCGCATGAAATGTTTGTTTCTCCGTATCGTTTCTCCGGATGTCCGACTCTTGAGAAGTGGAAGAATAAAAAAAAACGTCGGCTTGACTGCCGTGCGGCTAAACGTAACGGGTCTCGTAGCAGAGCGTGCGGGGAACGTGCAAAAACCGCGTCGCCTGACGCCGCAGCCGTTTTCCCAAAACACCGGAAGTGCAACGTCTCCCTGAATTGACGCTCATCTAAACAGGCGCCAGAGGTCGCAACCGGGTACCCGATACCCGTACCCTACCCGATACCCGGCTACCCGTACCCGGCCGGGTAAGGGTACGGGTACCCGTTTGCGACCCTGGTGCGGACGGGTACCGGTACGGGTAAGGAATCAAAACCCATTTGCGACCTCTGACAGGCGCTAAGCCAGTGTTGTGATCGAGTTGTTTTTGCCCCGCACCTCCCGATCGGCACAGTTGGCCACGTACGTTGCATAAGAAGCTCAACAAACACACGCGCGTAATTTGGTGTCGTGACCCCTGACCTCCGACTCGTTGACCCGGAATTGACACGTCCGGCGATTCGATGCCGAAAGAGCGGTGATTTTGGCAACGCGTGCGAGGCGAGCGTTGCATGCGGACGCACATCATCATCATCTTAGAGAGGGGTTCTTCAACTCTATTTTCCCGGTGGATCGCAACAAAACAAATAAACTTTGCCTGCACTGGCAGACCACGTGACGATCATATGTCACCAAGTCGTGGAGCATCATGACATCATCCGTATTATCCTGTCCACGTGTGACCATTTTTGCCGCCTGGTCTATCTTTCATTAACGATAAGCTGTAACTACAGTCGAATCTTGTCTATCCGTTGTTCATCTCTCTGGCTTCTCACTAAATTACATCACTTGTGCACTGCACTCTCATCTCTAACTTTAATTTTTCTCTCATCTTCCCAATGTCCATCTCTTGTTCATTTTGCGTTTAGTTTGTTGTCCTTCCCCCCCCGCATCTCCGATTAGCACGGTTGGCTATGTAACGGTTCGAAAGGAGTTCAACGTACATTCATGCATCTCTCTATCTCTCTATCCCTTGCTTCGTTTGTCTCCGCGAGCCATATTTACGTGCGTACGTTGAACGTCTTTCGCACCGCACGTAGCCAACCGTGCTAATCGGAGGTGCGCGGGACGGACAATAAACTAAACACCATTTCTCTCGGCAAGCCATATCTCTCAGCAAGACATATGTACGTACGTACGTTGAACTACTTTCGCACCGCACTTAGCCAACCCTGCTAATCGGAGGTGCGCGGGATGGACAAATAACTAAACACCATTTCTCTCGGCGAGCCATATCTCTCAGCGAGACATATTTACGTGCGTACGTTGAACTACTTTCGCACCGCACGTAGCCAACCGTGCTAATCGGAGGTGCGCGGGACGGACAATAAACTAAACACCATTTCTCTGGGCGAGCCATTTCTCTCGGCGAGCCATATCTCTCATCGAGACATATTTACGTGCGTACGTTGAACTACTTTCGCACCGCACGTAGCCAACCGTGCTACTCGGAGGTGCGGGGGAAGGACAACAAACTAAACGCCAGATCTCTCGGCTAGCCGCTCCAAGAGTTTGCACGGATCAGATGTTGCCCGCGCGGGGGAGTTCCAGTTGAAGAACCCTGCTTTTGCCGTAGGGTGCTCGTTCGCCAATCAATCATGGCTGCGCTTCCATCCTAAAGCACCTCGCCCTCCCCACCCCCTGGGTTGCAGTCGCGCAGGCCGGTTCGCGTTGGGGGTGGACGGGCGGGAGATGGGTTGGCGTCACCACCCGTTGTGCTCGGCGTTGATCGGTTGCTAACTCGAGTGCCGCCCCCCCCCCCGATCTCTTCTCCCCCCCGCACCCTCCCTCTGTGTTGACAGCACGTCTGCGATGTCGCTGCTGTACGAGTGCGTCAACACCGTCATCGCAGGTACGGCAGCGCGGTGACGGGGAGGGGGGGGTGGTGGGCACGGTTAATGGGGCGGCACTGGATACCGCAATAAGACGTGGGGTGGGGGGGGGTTGTGATGGTGGGGGTGGGACCCACAGAGCTGCTTTTCGTGTTTAGTTGTTGGCCTTCCTCTGCATCCTCCGAGTAGCATGGTTGGCTACGTACGGCGCGAAAGGAGTTCTCCGTACGTACGCGCGTACAAACACGGGACTGCTCGTGCTGAAGATGAGACGCTGCATCTGCTTGACGGCACGGGCCTGATCATTACATGGCAGTGATTATAAAAGCTGTTCTCCGATTACAGTCACGATAAAGTAATTACAGTTGCATTATGAAGTGACCGTTACAATATTAATTTCGGTGTTCCTTGTCAATGAGATATTGAGAATCACAGTGGGCCCGCATCTCATCAATAACGGTCGTTGAACCGAATGGGATTCGGTCCAGAGCTGACTGCTAAAGATATAAGGCCCGCAAATTAGTCTGTTCCAGCCATCACATTTAGGGGCGAGTTAATTAAATGTTTGACCAAATGTAACGGGGTAATTTTTTAAGTTGATAATTTTGTACGGCCCCGCGAATGATGTTATAAATATCCAAATGGCCCTTGGCAGAAAAAAGGTTCCCCACCCCTGTTCTAGAGTAACAGAATTAGGAAGGAAAAATATAATTCAATAAAAATAATGGATTATATCGTGGTGCTGTATCAAATAATATAAGTTCGAGTGCCATTCGACAAACAAAACTATTTTTTGATTTAAAGCTTTCGTGACTGCAGGGATTCATATTCTTGGTTCTTTCGGTAAAGTCACGTAGAAGTGAAATAATAAAATAATAAAAATTTTACAATAAAATTCTCACGACGTTTCGACTGCACAAGCAATCATCATCAGGTGTGAAATCCACAGCAAGAAAATTTTATTTTGCCCTTCTACGTGACTTTACCGAAAGAACCAAGAATATGAACAAAATTCTCTTTCATATACAAGGATCTCAGGAGACACCGCTATGATATCCATCTCCGTGGGTCGTTCTCTACCACAAATAGTTGAACTGCTCTGCACGAGAACCGACGGGACGCCGAAAAGCAGTCGGGATAAAATTGGTGACGACGTAAAGAATACAGAGACCGCGTGCACACGATGAAGACAGTGGGACACCACCGTGGCGAGATGTTTATGATCTCGCCTGGAATGCAGGAGGGTCATGGATTTGATCCCGGCCCTGACGCCTGCACATTTGGAGTTTGCATAGATTTTTCTCCTCCGGGTCCTCCGGTTTTCCCCCTCCACGTTTAGAATCGACACCACGCGTTTCGAGTATTTGGATGCTACTATAAATTTGCACGCGGCGGTAATCCACTTTTGTTGAGCCGTCATTCGTGATAGCCAGTTCGCTTCTGAAAGAGATCTGCATAGCTCCTTCTGGGGGCTGTTCCCCAACTGAGGGCTGTGTCTGTGCTGAGAGAACGGGAGGGGTGGAGGGCGGCTTTCGACAGCGCGCAGGAGAGCTCTAGCCACCTAATGGACACGTGCTTGTGTATTGTAACACTGTGTCTGAGCAAACCAGCGTTGCTGACTTTGACATCCTCAGTAATTGGTGGAAATTCCACATTCCCGTGGTGGGGGGGGGGTTGCGGGTACTCATTTAGTTGATTTGTGAAAAACCCAGCCCACCACTCCCACCACCCCACCTGCCACCACCCCACCACTCCCACCACCCTACCAGCCCCCCACCCCACCACTCACCACCACGCCCACTACCCCAACAGCCCCCCACCCCACCACTCACCACGACGCCCACCACCCCACCAGCCCCATCCCATCACCCCACCACCCCAACAGCCCCCCCATCCCACCACAACACCAGCCCACCACCACAGCACTCCCACCACCCCACTACTCTCACCAGCCCCCCACCCCACCACCCACACCGCCCTGCCACCCCCCACCACGACCACCAACCGGGAGTTTAAACTTGCAACCTTCCTCGTGTGAGGTTGTTCACTCTGACCGCAGCACCACTCTACCAGCAATAGCCGGCAGATGTTCGGGATCCATCCTCCCTCGAGTCTGAGCCAGTTATTATTTCTTTGCAACGGTCTTCGAACCGGTGTCGTTATTCCAAAAGAGCTTACCCTGTTGCGGCAAACATGGGGCATTGTGGCGATGGGCTGGGGCTCTTAAGAGTGCGTGATGAACAAACGTTCCGACTTGCTCACAGGGTGAATTCACGTGCGAGTGACGGAGGAATGTCGTTGTTGCCGTGATTTTTGTTGCTGCTACTGTTGTTGCTGCTGCTGTTGTTGCTGCTGTTGTTCCTGCTGCTGCTGTTGCTGCTGCTGTTGCCGCTGCCGCTACCTTCGCCGATTCTTTTGGCTGCTGACGATGCTTGGTTTGTCCGACGGTGTGGCCATATCTCCCTCTCGCCTTTCTCAAAATCCAACTGCGCTTGCTTGGCCGCGAAAAAAGATTGCCACGCTTTTCTTTGTAATTTTTTCGCTTCCTGCCAAGAGCACCGAGCCCCAATCACCTCCGAGCCTGGGTTCGACACCTGGCGCGGTGTGTCGTGCACAGGCTCGTAATGGATGGTGCAGAGCAGCGCCCTCGCCCCCTCCCCCCAAATGCAGAAGCCCAAATGCAGAAGCCCAAGACTGTTGCTCGGATATCACTTTCCACCGGTCAGATTCAGTTTTCAGTGAAACTTATTAGGATTTACCCTGTGAGCCATTCGGCTCTTGATTTGGGTTCAACCGCAACAAACAATAAAATGACAAGATACACCTAAAATTCATTGCATGCAAATCTGAACATCACATACGTAGTAAACAATACAATCCGCCAGAAAAAGCACAACCCGTCCATGCTGCGTACAGAAAGTGCAAAAAAAAATCCATTTCGATGTTTGATCCCAATAACACAGCGCTTTGACCAATGCACGTCCGCTGCTCTTCTTTGTCCAAAAGAGTTAATGATGATAATAACTCCACCAATAAAATAACAACGTGACGAATTTGTCCTGGAAAGCCTCGGCGAGTCCAGACTTTTAGAGGGGTCCTAGGTGGGTGAAGGATGCGTGGCCGATTTTAACTTAAAGCAGTGTGTGTTTTGTTTCGCTTTGCTCTCGCAGTCGGGGCTTTGCGCTTTGGTCTCGCGGCGATTCAAGGTGTGACGGTGTCGCCGTCGTAAAAAAAATGTCTGTCGGTCTCTCTCTGTCCGATCGCCGCTCGGTTCGTGGTTTAGAGACTTTCTGTGCAACAGCAGATGCCTTCGCAACTCACCCCGACCACCCCAATTCTCCCTCGGTCCGTTCTGATCACCACCACCCACCCCAATTCTTCCTCGGTCCGTTCTGATCACCCCCCACCCACCCCCAATTCTCCCTCGGTCCGTTCTGATCACCCCCATCCACCCACCCCAATTCTCCCTCGGTCCGTTCTGATCACCCCCACCCACCCCCAATTCTCCCTCGGTCCGTTCTGATCACCCCCACCCACCCACCCACCCCAATTCTCCCTCGGTCCGTTCTGATCACCCCCACCCACCCCCAATTGTCCCTAGGTCCGTTCTGATCACCCCCCACCCACTCCCAATTCTCCCTCGGTCCGTTCTGATCACCACCACCCACCCCAATTCTCCCTCGGTCCGTTCTGATCACCTCCACCACCCACCCACCCCCAATTCTAACACGTGCGTCCGCCAAATCGTTTCCATATTTCCTTAAGCCTAATCCATGCATTGTACGATTGGTCACGAAAGAGGATGCAGCGACCCCTCCTGATGAAATTCGGATACCGTTCGGCTAACCTCCCCCCCCATGTTTGGCACGGGCCGCCCTGGTGCAAGGAACAAAATGGGTCAAATTTCTCTCCTCATCCGTAGCCCGGTACCCAAGTCCCCATCCGCCCGCCCCCCAGGCCTGTAGGCGCCAGTGCAGTAGCACAACCTGCACACCCGATAGCAACCGATGGCTGACGCCCGCTTCTCAGTGCTCAAATAAATCATTTCATCAGGCCCGGTTGGAACTGGGGCCGAGAGTATGTGGTGGTCGGGAGGAGTGTGTGTGAACTCTATCTGTCGAATGATTGCACGGCGCATCTTCGGTATCGTCCACGCACACACAGAGAATCGAGTTGGAAGGTATTTAAAAGCCCAGTGGGGTTTTTAAATACCTTGGCGGGGCACGCGTTTTCACACGCCACCTCGGTTACATCTGGCATTGCAAGGGAGCCTTGTAGTGAGAGGTGTGACTGCGCTAAAATTCGAAATCAGTGTTTGGCAGGTTGAAAATATTCGCAATTCTAAGAGCCGATTCGTGCGGCTAAGATGCCTGCAATGGTGAAAAACTATCGTTTGTGGGCCATTTCGAAGTGGTAGGGCCTTAGGTGGCCTTTGGACCCTTATTAAATTAAGTTCTGGGCCACATCCAGCCCATGGGCCATAGGTAACCTCCCCCACCACCACCACCCCTGAGTTAAATTCGTGGCATGGTGGGTATTTCCCACAATGCTCCCTCTCAGCTTATCAGAATATTTATTCATACCGGAGGAATCCGATGGGCTGTAAATCTCATTTTGACAGAACGTTATAACGACAAACAATACAAAAACGCAATCGGAGTCCACAGTTTAGGCAAGCTAAACGAATCACTTAATAAAAATATACAGATAAAACAACATTTTTTTCATCTTACCGAGCCCACTGAGCTCTTCGCTTATTTTTCAGAAGTGACCTGGTCACAAATGATAGCTCAACGAAGTTGGGTCATCATCGCGTGGAAATTCACAGCAGCAAAAACGCCGTCGAAATAATAAAAAATGCCGCAGGGCCGGCCCTACTTTGTGCCACAGGACCCGACCCCCCCCCCAACCCACTTAGCTTCGCTAATCAGACAGTCCAAGTAGCCCAGGCAGAGGGCGCAATCGGGTACCCGATACCCGTACCCTACCCGTTACCCGGCTACCCGTACCCAGACGGGTACGGGTAGCCGTTTGCGACCCTGGTGCGGCCGGGTACGGGTAAGGAATCGAAACCCGTTTGCGACCTCTGAGCCCAGGTAGGAAGGCCCTCAGCCTCTCCCTGGAATCATGGCCCACTCTAGCCCCGTGTGTGTGTATGGACGATAGCCGTGACGCGTCTCCTGTCCTCCTGGCTGCTGGCACGGGAGCGGGGGTCTCTCACTAACGCTCGCGCCCCCCCCCTCCCCTCCCCCGCTCTCTCCTTGCCTCCCTCCGTTTCATGACCACAGTTCTCGTTTCCTTGTCTTCAGGGATCCCGGACCACAATGCTAGCATCCAGGTAAATGAAAGATGATGACGATGACCCCCTTGACCTGAATACCTCCTCGAAATCTAAATATAACCTCCTGGACTTAAACCCTCCCATGACCCCCCCCCCCCACCCAATGATCTGAACTCTGACCCAGACTGAACACTTCCCATGACCCCTCCCATGACCACCCCCACCACCCCTCCCCCCCCACAATAATCTTAATTCTGACCCTCGCACGTGGCCACTCGTATTTATTTGAATGTGGACGATTGACCCCCCCCCCCTTTGACCTGCCCCTGACCTTTAACCCCGCTCAGTGCTGCTCCGACTGAGACTCGACCTCGAGACCGTGACCGTTTTCTTCCCTCCTTACCTCCTTTGAAATGTGACTTTGCTCTTTAATATTTTTCATTTATTTTGAGTGCGGTACATCCAGATGCAAGGTATGTACACCATTCTCCTACGGCATGCACGCTCTCCACGTTAGAGCTAGATTACTGTGCCTGTCATGTGCAATCGTAGGGTACCAGCTTAAAATGCAATGTTACTTTAATCCTGGACTCTGAGTATTTTGTTCACATTGTTGAATGCTTCCGTGGTGTGATGCATTAGCCCGTTCAGAAATTTGGTGATGGCGCTGCTGCTGCTGCTGCTGCGTTGGCAGTGGTGCACAAGCAAAATTAATAACAACAACAACTAAAATCAACACTTACTGGACATGTATGAAAAAGAGCCGTATAGCTCATCAGATTCCTCCAGTATAAATAATTATTCTGGTTCGGAATAATACTGCGGCCTTAAACGGAAAAAAAACACTTAAAGACGACGTTTGATGCAATGGGCCCTTCGTTTGCAATTATTATGATATGAAGAAGAGCTATTGCAGTGTTATTTATGAATGTGTTGAGTTTTCGTAACTTAATTTGTTTGAAAGCAAAGGATTACTTCTGTATTACATTTGTAATCCCGACGCTTTCAATCGCTATCCCATAATCCCATACTTTCAATGCCTTCTGTCTGCATCCTGTGATGACGAAACCACCACTGCTAAAGCCAAAACACTCCCAAGCCGTATCTCGTGTCAAAATATGTCTAATGTGTTAGCCTGGCCCCTTAAAAGCGAGGAATTACTTTTGGATTGCATTTGTAATTCAGAGGCTCTAACTCTCACTGTATCTTGTAATCTAAGACTCTAAAAACAATACCTGTGTGGTGGGTTCAACGGAGACACACACTTGAACTTGGAGGCATCACGTTTATTACACGGCCCCAAACAGGTCTACTACTTCAACGTAACAACACGTTAACTAGACCACAACGAGGTAACTACATAACCGGGTCAGTCGGCTAACACACTGCCTGACCCACGATGCCGAGCGTAAAGACCGAAGATCGAAGAGACGTAGCACCAACGGGTTCCATTTGAGCAGACAGCCCAGATTGCTCTCGGGACCTCCCTTTTATGCTCCCGAGCCTGGCCCCGCCCCGCCTTCGGCAATGCCCCCTGCTGGATCTCACCAGAAGGTCCTCGACTGAGCACCACGTGTCCCCCAAGCCACCCTTTGGGTCCCCTCGCTACCCTGTCCCGGTCACGTGCCCTCTCGGGTTCACCCAGGCTGTCACGTTCTTACTTGCCCTCTCTCTCTCTGACCGTCGCCAGAACCATGCCCCCTAGGGCCCCGCTTCCACGCCATGCCCACTCTGGTGGTGCCAGAGAGAGGCTCAAGACGCACAGTTCAACTCTTGTGACAGTAGCTGGCGCTAAACGCCATAGTGACTCAATTTACGTCGCTACATCTGCATTCAATTGTGATGTTAAATTGTGTTATTTTGGGGCTAACAGAAGAATTTAGATGCAATAAATGACAACTATAGCTACGATACAGAACACAGGAGAGAACAAGAGCGACAAGATACAGAACAAACAAGAACAATAGCGACCAGATACAGAACAAAGGAGAGAACAATGGCGACGAGATACAGAACAAAGGAGAGAACAATAGCGACCAGATACAGAACAAAGGAGAGAACAATGGTGACAAATACAGAACAATAGCGACCAGATACAGAACAAAGGAGAGAACAATAGCGAAGATACAGAACACTAGCGTTGATCCAGTACAAACAAGAACAATAGCGACAAGATACAGAACAAAGGAGAGAACAATAGCAACAAGATACAGAACAATAGCGACCAGATACAGAACAAAGAGAACAATAGCGACAAGATACAGAACAAAGCAGAGAACAATAGCGACCAGAGACAAAATACACAGGAGAACAATCGAGTTTTTTTCTTGCCAGGCTCACCAACACCAGTGACGATTATCTGAACTGGTCCTCGGCCTTCCCATAGGTTGACTCAGCCTCAAATCAGTACCCAGTTCAATGTGTGAACATCGCCAGGCGTGGCGTTTGCCACCCATCCCCCTTGTGTGCCATGCTGACCTTCATCGCTAACAGCACTTGCCCCAACAGTCTGCTGAAGGCTATACGGGGGATATTTGTCTTTGTCTAACGGAGTGAGTGTGTGTGTGTGCGTATAACCCCGTTCCCCTCAGCTCTGTGTGCAGAAACTGCGAATTCTCATCGAAGACTCCGACCAGAACTGTGAGTCGTCGTTCTTCTCGCTCGTAAGCCGAATCGATGACCCCTTTAGACGCGGTGACCCCGCTCTGCCGAGATGTTTAACTCCCTTGCCTGGTACGCAGGAGGTTGTGGGTTCGATCCCGACAGTGACGCCTGTTTATTCTGGAGTTTGCATGTTTCTCCCCGTGGTCGCGTAGATTTTTCTCCGGGTCCTCCTCCGGTTTTTCCCCTCCACATTTAGAAATATGTTTTTACATTTCGATTTAAAGCTTTCGTGACTGCAGGGATTCATCTTCTTGGTTCTTTCGGTAAAGTCACGTAGAATGGAAATAATAAAAGAATAAAAATGAAACAATAAAATAATTCTCACGACGTTTCGGCCACAACGCAAGCAGCCGTCCTCAGGCGGAGAACAGGTCTGTCGATAAGACAGGTCTGTCTTCTGGACAGACCTGTTCTCCACCTGTCTTCTCGACAGACCTGTTCTCCACCTGAGGACGGCTGCTTGCATTGTGGCCGAAACGTCGTGATAATTATTTGATTATGTAGTATTTTTATTATTTTTTATTTCCATTCTACGTGACTTTACCGAAAGAACCAAGAAGATGTCTTTACATTATTAGATTATTTGGCTGCTTATAATACATTTTCATGCGATAAGCCACTTCATTGAGCTATCATTTGTGGCCAGGTCCCTTCTGAAAAAGAAGCTAAAAGCTCTGTGAGCTTTAGCTGCTCAAATAAAATAGTTTAGTTCTATTTGTATATATTTTTTAAATCAGTGATTTACTTACCTTTCCTGTACTTTGCATGCCTATCGTGCTTTTGTATTGTTCGTTGTTGTAACGTTCTGATCCGGCCCCTACTGGACATCTGTGAGAAAGAGCTTTATAATAATAGAAATAATAATAGAAATAAAATAATCAACAAAGAGCTTTATAGCTCATCAGATTCCTCCAGGATAAATAAATATTCTGATGATGAGCGAGAGGGCTCACCGGTTTTGTCCGTCTCTGCGGTCCCCCCCCCCCCACCCCTCCGTGAGCCAGTGAAGTACTTGGGGCTGCTCGCCATGTCCAGGATCCTGACCTCGCACCCCAAGGCCGTGCAGCCGCACAAGGACCTGATCCTGCAGTGCCTGGACGGCAAGGACGAGTCGATACGCCTGCGCGCCCTCGACTTGCTCTACGGCATGGTGCGTGTGTGTGTGCCTGCGTGTGTGTGTGTGTGCATGTGTGTGTGCGTGCCTGCGTGTGTGTGTGCGTGTGTGTGTGCGTGCATGTGTGTGTGCGTGCATGTGTGTGTGCGTGCCTGCGTGTGTGCGTGCGTGTGTGTGTGTGTGTACGTGCCTGCGTGCGTGCGTGCGTGCGTGCGTGCCTGCGTGTGTGTGCATGTGTGTGTGCGTGCCTGCGTGTGTGCGTGCCTGCGTGTGTGTGTGCGTGCCTGCGTGTGTGTGTGTGTGCGTGCGTGTGTGTGTGCGTGCCTGCGTGTGTGTGTGCCTGCGTGTATGCGTGCGTGTGTGTGTGTACGTGCCTGCGTGCGTGCGTGTGTGCGTGCGTGCCTGCGTGTGTGCGTGCGTGTGTACGTGCCTGCGTGCGTGCCTGCGTGCGTGCCTGCGTGCGTGTGTACGTGCCTGCGTGCGTGCCTGCGTGCTTGTGTGCGTGCCTGCGTGCGTGCCTGCGTGTGTGCGTGCGTGTGTGTGTGTGTACGTGCCTGCGTGCGTGTGTGCGTGCGTGCCTGCGTGTGTGCGTGCGTGTGTGCGTGCCTGCGTGCGTGCCTGCGTGCGTGTGTGCGTGCCTGCGTGCGTGTGTGTGTGCGTGCCTGCGTGTGTGCGTGCGTGTGTGTGTGTGTACGTGCCTGCGTGCGTGCGTGTGTGCGTGCGTGCCTGCGTGTGTGCGTGCGTGTGTGTGTGTGTACGTGCCTGCGTGCGTGCGTGTGTGCGTGCGTGCGTGTGTGCGTGCAGTGGGGGAGCCAGTCACTTTTAGTCAGTCTACCCATAGCACCTGGATCTATCCCTTGACCTCCTACCAGTGAGCGTTCGACACTTCACGTGGCCTCAAGGTGCACATAGCCTGGCACAAGCGCCGTGATGACGTCACCGCCACTTAGTCTTATCAGCTAAGAGACCCCATCGGAGACTGGTCTGAGATCCTCCAAAGAGACCTGTGGTTTACAAGGCCCCATCAGGAACGAGTGTGTCTTCATCTTGTTCGGACACTCCATCAAGGACCAGTAAGTATCTCAAAGTCTTATCAGCTAAGAGACCCCATCGGAGACCGGCATGTTTGTCTTTTGTCGAGAGATTCGACCAGAAAGATACGCCTAGCTGGCTATTATTCGGAGAGTCTAAGTCGGGTCGGTCTTGACTATTTACCTGGCGGCCTCACCTGTGACCCCCCCCCCATCCGCCCATCGCATTGTCTGGCCGGTCATTGCTCTGCTTTGCGGCCGACGATGATCGCGTCCCCCGTGTGTCCCCCCCCCCACCACTCCTCCCTGCCCTCTCCGCTCGCCGCAGGTCTCCAAGAAGAACCTGATGGAGATCGTGAAGAAGCTGATGTCTCACGTGGACAAGGCGGAGGGCACTTCCTATCGCGACGAGCTGCTCACCAAGATTATCGACATCTGCAGCCAGTCCAACTATCAGCACGTCACCAACTTTGAGTGGTCAGTTCCCCGCCGCCCTCGCCTCCCCCCCCCCCCCCTTCCCGCCTGCCCGCGCACGTGCGACAAGGAGCGACGCTCACAGCAACGACCGAAACGCCAGGGCGGCTAAAACGCGGCAAGTTCGCACAGTGGTGGGCACACAGGTGGTGCTTCGGCCAGTCATCTCAGTCAGTCGACAGAATGGCACCTGGGTTTTTGCCGTGACCTCCTGCCAGCGGGCGTTCAACACTTCACATAGCCTCAACGTGCACGTAGCCTGGCACGAGCGCCGTGGTGATGTCACCACCACTTAGTTGGCGAATGACGGTTGTTGTGTAGGTACGTGAGCGTGTGTGTATGTAGGTGCGTGTGTGTATGTAGGTATGTGAGCGTGTGTGTATGTAGGTAAGTGAGCGTGTGTGTATGTAGGTATGTGAGCATGTGTGTGTGTTGGTAAGTGAGCGTGTGTGTGTGTAGGTAAGTGAGCGTGTGTGTATGTAGGTCAGTAAGCATGTGTGCATGTGTACGTCTACGTGTGCGCGCATGTGTGTAGGTACATGAGCTTGTATGTGTAAGTGCGTGAGCGTATGCATGCATGTATACGTGTGTTGTTATGCATGTTCACGTGAGCTTGTGGTGTAGGTACGTGAGCGTATGTGTACGTTCTCTCGTATGTGTGTAGGTACGTGAGCGTGTGTGTAGGTACGTGAGTGAGTGTGTGTGTGTGTGTAAGTACGTTAGCGTGTGTGTGTAGGTACAACACACGTGTGTGTACGTTCTCTCGTATGTATGTAGGTATGTGAGCGTGTGTGTGTAGGTACGTGAGAGTGTGTGTGTAGTTACGTCAGCGTGTGTGTAGGTACGTGAGCGTGTGTGTGTAGGTACGTCAGTGTGTGTAGGTACGTCAGTGTGTGTGTAGGTACGTGAGCGTGTGTGTAGGTACGTGAGCGTGTGTGTAGGTACGTGAGCTTGTGTGTGTGTGTGTGTAAGTACGTGAGAGTGTGTGTTTGTGTGTAGGTACGTCAGCGTGTGTGTACGTTCTCTCGTACGTGTGCAGGTACGTGAGCGTGCTGGTGGAGCTGACTCGGCTGAAGGGCACGCAGCACGGGCCGCGCGTCGCCTCGCAGTTGCAGGACGTGGCGGTGCGCGTGCGCGCCGTGCGCCCCTTCGCCGTGCGCCAGATGGCGCTGCTGCTGGATGAGGGGCCCCAGCGGGGGCTTGCCGACGTCCTGTCGGCCGCCGCCTGGATCTGCGGAGAGTTTGCAGAGTGAGCAGCGATCGCCGCCCCCCGCCGCCCTCCGCCCCCCGCCCTGCCACACCTCCCGTCAAACTCCCCTTGCCTCCCCCGCCCCTGTCCCTCCATCTCCCCACCTCTGTGCCCCACGTCCCTCTCTTGTCTTCGCGTGTTCCCCGTCTCCGCTTTACTCCCCCCCCCCCCCCCCGCCGCACACCTCTCCCCCTGCTTCCGTCCCCGCATGTCCCCCGTGTCTCCCAGAGGTCACAACCGGGTACCCGATACCCGTACCCTACCCGGGTAAGGAATCAAAACCCGTTTGCGACCTCTGGTGGGTGGGGGGCGGGGAAGCGCCCGTCTCCGTTCACCGGCGCGGTGAAGTACGTCCAAATAAAATTCCGTGGCGGTGGAATTGCCGCGGGGGGGGGGGGGGGGCACATCCCACGGTGGGCGTACGGACGAGAGAGGGAGAGGACAAACGATACAAATGAAAGTCGGTGAGAATCGAGACCAAAGCAAAATATCGATTAGAATCTGGGATCTGATCAAGAGTTTGCATCGTGACGATTCGTCGAAATTTCGGGAAGGAGTCATGTTTGCATAGACCACAATACCTGCAGTCATAATGCAAACAAAAAACATAACTCTGATAATGTATGCACTGTCCTTGAAGTTGATTGGTCCACACCCGAGACAGCGTTCCTTAGAGCCTAGTCTCACATGGGTTGGACCAGATGATGCCAAAAGGCGCACAACTCAAAGACAATGCACCATCAGAGTATGAGAGCTCGGGGTAAGCATTTACACCATTGGTACCTGATTTGCCAGTAAAAAATATGATAATTGTTTTTTTACCCTTCTATCTGGCAACAAAACTGACACCTTTTTACGAGGAGTCATGACACCAATGGTGTACGATGTTAGGTTGTTGATGGCAATTTTGTCGTATCGCCATCGTAAGATCGAAATATCGTCAGTCGGACCCCATCGTATCTCGGGGACTAACCTGTATCTGCTTGCCCAACCGCTGGCCTACGCGTGCAGTCATATCGTGCGCAGCGGCAGCGAAGTGTTTAGCCTGCTGAATGACAAAAATTCCCACGTAGATACAGATCTGCTTGACTTTACCCAAAGATCCAAAGAGTTTTTATTGATTCTAGATTTGAAGTTTTCGTGACTGCAAGGATCCATACTCTTTTTGGTTTTTTCGGTAAAGTCACGTAGGTAGAAAAAGACAAACACATAAATTAAATCGCGACGTTTCGGAAGCAACACAAGCACATCCGTCATCAGGTGTTGACTGCTCCGGCAACATTTTTCAGACGCCTCGGTCATTTTGCTGGGGCAGTCAACACCTGAATGACGGTTGTGCTTGTGTTGCTTCCGAAACGTCGTGATTTAAGTCATTTGTTTTCATTTTCACCTACGTGACTTTACCGAAAGACCCAAAGTGTATGGATCCCCTTACCTTGTGCGTGAATTTCGCTGAACCCGGGACCTCGATGACGTTGAAGGCTGCCCAGCTGATGTCGTAGCCCTGCATCTGAAGCTGCACGTCATCGACATCACCACCACCATCAGCATTATCAGCATCGTCAGGATCAGTAGCGACATCGTGATCAACATTCGCAGCAGGAATAGCAGCAACATCGGTAGCAGCATCGGCAATAGTGTCAAGACCAATATATTTTAACCGGTCCTGGGGCCTTCCTTTTGGGTCGACTCAGTCTTCAATGAGCACTTCGTGCCATGCCAAGTGCTAGCCACACCCACCCATCGCTCATAGCTCTTGCCCCTTAAACACCTGAACCCAGAACGGCAATGACCGTCTAACCCTCCCACCCTTCCCCCAAAGAAAATACCTTCCTCTCCTCCCCTCCTCCCCCCGCCTGCTCTGATGAGTCCGATGTGCCCGAAACCGTCGACTGCCCTGGCATCACCGCCCGGCAACGTCCTAATGTTGCAGTGTATTACTTGAGGGAGGATGTGTTGAATAAAAAATATTTCACAGCTCTTGCTCCCACCGATCCTAAAAGGCTACGTGGCGGCGGTCGGGATGTGGGGGGGTGCGGGTGTGGGATCTGACGTATGCGTGCGTGCGTGTTGAACTTCTCGCGCGCGCGCCGTACATCGCCAACCGTGCCCTTCGGAGGTGACGGGGAGGGACAAGGAACTGACCTTCGTCTCGTCGCAGGCACCTGGAGGAGCCGCGCGTGACCCTCGAAGCCCTCCTGCGCCCGCGCGTGTGCACGCTGCCCGGCCACGTGCAGGCCGTGTACGTGCACAATTCCGCCAAGCTGTTCGCCTGGCTGCTGGGGTCGCTGTCGGGTCGCGACCCCGACGACCCCGACGACAACGCCGGCAGCGGCCTCGTTGACCTCGTCAGCCTCATGGCCGACCGCCTGCCGCCGTTTGTGAACAACGGCGACCTGGAGGTGCAGGAGAGGGTGAGTCGTCACCGATCGCGAGCGCCTGTCCAGCGCTCGGCCCTGCTTAGCTTCTGAGATCCGACGAGATTTTTGGGGCGGGGTGGGTGGGTGGCATTGGTGCGGTGTGCGTGTCGCTCGTGAAGTGGCTTGTGGATTATGTACGTATAACATGTACGTTTTATTTGTATTATTTTATTATTTCTCTTCTACGTGACTTTACCGAAAGAACCAAGAAGCCTGCTGTATATTTGGAGTTTTTGCGTGTGTCTCTTTCTCTCCCCTGTGATCGTGTTATTTCATTTTTTACCTACATGGTGACTTTTCCGAAAGAACTACGAGTATGAATCCTTGCAGTCACGAAAGCTTCAAATCTAGAATTAGCCAACCGTGCTAATCGACGTTGCGGCGTGCGGCGTGTGTTGCGCGCGCGCGCCGCGTGCAGGCGTCGGGGGTGCTGCAGCTGGTGCGCTACGTGCAGAAGCTGCACGTCAAGGACGTGGCCGTGGTGACGGAGGTGGCCTCACTCTTCTCCGGGGAACTCAACCCCGTGGCGCCCAAGGCCCAGAAGAAAGTACCCATCCCGGATGGGTGAGACCGCAGCGCTGACACTAACCACACCGATGACACGTGCGCGCCACCCCTTGCACTAGCGCCGTGGTGAAATCAAAAGGAAGGGCCCAGGACCGGTTAAGATATAGTAGTGTAGTGTAGTGTGTAGTGTAGTGTATAGTGTAGTGTAGAGTGTAGTATATAGTAGTGTAGTGTTTAGTAGTGTAGTGTGTAGTGTTTAGTAGTGTAGTGTATAGTAGTGTAGTGTATTGTGTAATGTATAGTAGTGTAGTGTATTGTATAGTGCATAGTAGTGTAGTGTATAGTGTAGTGTATTGTATAGTATAGTGTAGTGTATAGTAGTGTAGTACATTGTAGTGTATAGTAGTGTATAGTAGTGTAGTGCATAGTGTAGTGCATAGTGTAGTGCATAGTAGAGTGTATAGTAGTGTATAGTAGTGTAGTGTATAGTAGTGTAGTGTATAGAGTAGTGTAGTGTATAGAGTAGTGTAGTGTATAGAGTAGTGCATAGTGTAGTGTATAGTGTAGTGTATAGTAGTGTATAGTGTTGAAGTAGGCGACAGATCTGCCGTGGCACGAGGTTCTATCGGCCTCGGCAGTAGGGGCGGGAGAGAGAAGTGGGGTCGGGGGGAAGCAGGCGGGGCAGGAAGTGGACCACCGCAGCAGCACTGGAGAGGTCGCCCACTTAGTGGCCAACAGCGGTTGTCGTTGTTGTCCAGGCTGGACCTCGACAGCTGGATTAACGAGCCCTCGTCGGGAAGCGAGGAGGAGGAGGAAGAGGAGGACGGGGAGAACGAGGGCAAGCGGAGACGAGGCATCGTGGAGGAGCACAGCGAGCAGAGTCAACGCCGGCAGCCGGAGCCCAGCAAGGACGAGATGAACAAGGCAACTTGCACACTCGGAACAAACATCTCCCCCCCCATGTGTAATGTTCTTGGAGGGAGACGGAGTCTTCGTAGAGGCAACACGCTTTATTTCACCAAACAGTTCACACTAATCCCTAACACAAGGGGTGATGGCCCCTTTCACCCACAACCTGGGGAGGTACAGCCTCCGGGCTATCGTACCTACAACTCTCCCTACTCCAGCCCTCCGGCTGGCTAGACCTAGGGGAGACTGACCACTGGCCCGTCCGGACCTGGCCCTCACAAGGGCATCAGGCGGAGGGAACCTCAGGGTCCTAACCCCACGACCACTGGCACCGCACTGAGCCCTGGCCCTCGTGACCACGTGTTTTTGTCCCCCCCCCCACAACCACCTTCAGATGCGGGAGCAGCGCAAGCGGGATCAGGAGAGCAATCCCTACTACATCAAGAGCTCCCCCTCCCACCAAAAGGTCCGTAACCGCCACCCCCCCCCCCCCCCCCAGTTGTGTACTAGATTGCTAGGGAGCCGCTTACTACAAACCAGAGTACGCGGACCGGACACATCACGTGCGATGTCTTCACATTACGGTTGTGTGCACACATTTGGCCATCACGTGGTGCTGATGTTTGTACTTTGTGTATGTGGGCGGAGTGGTAGCGTAATGGTTAGCGCTACGCTGCGCTACGAACCCGACGACCGGAGTTCGATTCACGCTCAACGGCCAACACCGGTGACGATTATCTGAACCGGTCCTGGGCCTCCCCTAGGTCGACTCGGCATCAAATGAGTACCTGGTGCGGTGTGTAGTAAACATCGCCACTCGTGGAGACAAAGGCGGCCGGGCGTGGTGCTGGCCACCCACCCCCCTTCATGTGCCGTGCCGGCCTTCACAGTTGCTCGCAAACAGCACTTGCCCCAAACAGTCTTTTGAGGCTACATGGGGGATCTTTGCCTTTGTCCTTTTGTCCTCTAGAACTCCTCGCCAGGAGTGAACCACATCCCCGTCGTGGAGATTGACCTCGACGTGCCGCTGAAAATGCCAGGTAGGCGCGCCCCCCCCGCCTTCGCCAACACGCAGCCCACGGGCCCTGCACGTGGGGTTGTCCCTCCCCCGTGCCAGCGTGCATGTGCGCTCTTCCTCCGTTATATTGATCCGCGACAGCCCCTCTGCGTATGATGGCCTCATCCCGAGTCTCGCCGAACGGCAGTTGAAGCAGGTGGGATCGGTCGTGACGGGAGGGGGGAGGAGCCATAGTTTAGATAAGCTCCTCCCCCCTCCCCTGAACCAGTATATAAGATCTTGTCTCTTGGATTTCTCTTCACTTGATACAGTCAATTTGGCTGTGACGGTCCCACCTGAAGACGGAGACTTGCGTTGCCTCCGAAACGTCGCGATTTAATTTATTTGTTTTCATTTTATTTCACTATTATTATTTTACCTACATGACTTTACCGAAACAACCTCAGAGTGTGCTGGAGAACGTTACGGCTTGTTAATGCTTTATTTTTTTGCCAGACGTCCCGTAGAGTAGTGAATTGCAATAACAGTCGACTTCGAGAGGGGACGACGACATGCGGTTTGCGTCTCGCCAATGGGCCCGCACAGGCTTGCACGCGTCGTCGGAGCAGCTGGCGCGGCAGGAGGAGGAGCGGCGACGCAAGCAGCGCACCGCGGCGGGCGGGGGGGAGGCGCGTCGCAAGGGCGACAAGGACGGGCGGCGGCGCAGGCGGCGGCACCGCACGGCCGACAGCGAGGAGGACATCGCGCCCGCGCAGACGGTCGACATCGTCACCGAGGAGATGCCCGAGGTGCTGGGCGCGCGCGTGTGTGTTTGTGTGTCTGTACGTGGCCTTAACATGCATATAGCCTGGCACAAGCGCCATGGTGGTGATGTCGCTGCCGGTTGTTGCGTGCGTACGTGCGCATGTGCGCGCGTGCGTGAAATAAACGCACGGAGACACGAAAAACAATTTCTCGTCTGCAAAGGCGGCCTGGTGTGTGTGCGCGGATAAAATGCAGCGAGGTGGCACAGTGAGGATTACAGGTAAGGGGGCAACTGTCCGTCATCTCAGTTGGTCAACCGCACAGCATCTGGGTCTGTCCCGTGACCTCCTGTCGTTACTGCATCGCGCTCTTTCAGATGCGCTTCTGTGGCCGTCGGGGAACGTTTATCCTTCCGATATTAGAAAGCCATTGGAGCTTTCGATTTAAAGCTTTCGTGACTGCAGGGATTCATCTTCTTGGTTCTTTTCGGTAAAGTCACGTAGAAGGGAAATAATGAAAGACGTTTCGGCCACAACGCAAGCAGCTGTCCTCGCCGCTCTGATATTGCGTGTTGTTATGCGTGCTTCACGTGACCTTAAAGTTCACCGAATCTAGCACAAGAGCCCCGGTGACGTCACCGCCACCTCGTGGGGAAAAGACGGCCGTGGTTGTTGTTGAGGATGTGTGCCTGTGTGTGTGTGGATGGGTCGTTTGTGCATGCGCGCGTGTCTCTTGTCGGGTGTGTGATTGGAGCGGCAGGGAAGCGGTTAGCGTGCTGCGCTACGAACCCGGCGACCCGTGGTCGATTCGTGCTCACAGCCAATTAGCGTTGTGCGTCTGTGGGGAGCGGTAGCGTAGCGGTTAGCGTGCTGCGCTACGAACCCGGCAACCCGAGTTCGATTCACGCTCACGGCCAACAGCAGTGACGATTATCTATTCTGGGCCTCCCCTAGGTCGACTCGGCCTCAAATGAGTACCTGGTGCGGTGTGTAAACAATTGCAATAGGAAGACAAAGGCGACCGGGCGTGGTGTTGGCCACCCACCTCATCGTGTGTCATGCCGGCCTTCATATTTGCTCTCTAATAGCACTTTCCCAACAGTCCTTTCAAGGCTACACGGGGGATCTTTGTGTAATTGGAGGCCTGTTTACTGTGCGCATAGGGGGGGGGGTGTGCTTGTGAGAGGAGATGTGTGTTTATCTGTTTTTGGATGTGCACGTGTGAATGAACATTTGCAAGCGAGTGTGTGTGTGTGTGTGAGCGGTGGCAGAGTCATTAGTGCACTGCGCTATGAACCCATTCCATTGCTACTTTCGCCCCTCCTGGACATCCGTGAAAAAGAGCTTCATGGCTCATCGGATTTCTCCACGATAAATAAAGATTCCAATTGCAATGTCCGATTCACTCGCAACCAAACATCGGTGACGAATATCTGAACCGGTCCGGGGCTTCCCCTAGGTCGACTCAGCCTTAAACGAGTACCTAACGCAAGTGTGTAAGCATGAGTCCTGGAGAGACACGCCAGCCTTCATAGGCGCTCACGAAAGGCACTTGCCCCTCTGCAGTCTGTTAAAGGCTGTAGGAAGGTGGGGGATGCTTTGTCTGTGTGTACGCGTGCTTTGGAGTTTCTCCATCCCCCCCCCCCTCCTAGCCGTCCCCCATGAGCCATCTCATCTTTAAGAGCCAGCGCCTGATGCGGTGAGCAAACATTCAGCACCGAGGCGGTGACTCATGCCTCTGGCCCGCTGCACGTCCCCATGCTGCCCGTTGTTGTTGTTGTTGTTTTTATTAAATCGCTGCTCACTGGCGCAGCGCCGGTCTCCCCCGGGGGAGACGTCTCCCGGCTAAGCTCTGCGATGTTCGTGTTGACCCAGGACGCCCTCCCCAGTGACGATGAAGATAAAAGGTTCGACCCAAAAGACCCCTACAAAGCTCTGGACATGGATTTGGACAAGTGAGTAATTTTTGCTTCATCTTGAACTTAAACAAAATTTCGATTTAAAGCTTTTTTCGTGACTGCAGGGATTCATCTTCTTGGTTCTTTCGGTAAAGTCACGTAGAAGGGAGGTAATAAAATAATAAAAATAAAACATAATCAAATAATTCTCACGACGTTTCGGCCATAACGCAAGCAGCCGTCCTCAGGTGAAGACCAGGTCTGTCGGGGAGACAGCGTCTGAACAGACCTGGTCTTCACCTGATGACGGCTGCTTGCGTTGTGGCCGAAACTTCGTGAGAATTATTTTATTATGTTTTATTTTTATTATTTTATTACCTCCCTTCTACGTGACTTTATCGAAAGAACCAAGAAGATGAATCCCTGCAGTCACGAAAGCTTTAAATCGAAATTTATACAGCAGGCGTCGGGGATTGAACCCACGACCTCCTATATTCCGCTACTTGCTCACAGGCTGTCCCGGGGGTGGGGAGGGGGGAGGGATGGGATCTTTGTCTTTGACGATGGCGGTGATGATGATGGTGGTGGTGGTGGTGGTGACGGTGAGCGACGATGCCTCTGCTCGCTTGCCAGGCCGCTGACCGACGGCGACAAGCTGCCGGTGAAGACTCATCGCATCGTCTCGCCGGACAGCGAGAGCCCCGTGCAGCCGGGCAAGATGAGCAGCAAAGAGCAGGGCAAGGACAAGAGGAAGAGCAAAGAGAAGGACAAGGGCAAAGACAAGGAGAAGGACAGGAAGAAGGGCAAGAAGGACAAGGTTTTGACCCTCTCTTCTACCACCGACGTTTGACGCCTTCATCCTGTCTTGCGGCTCGCTGATGCTCGTGCTAAACCCGACTCCAGCCGAAACCGTGAACTTGACTCCAACCAGAACAATAAACCTGACCCCACGCAGAACTCTAAACCTGACCCCACCCAAAACCCTAAACCCGTCTCCAGTGAGGACCGTAGACTTGACTCTAACCCTAAACCCGACTCCAGCCGAAACCGTGAACTTGACTCCAACCAGAACCCTAAACCTGATCCCACGCAGAACTCTAAACCTGACCCCACCCAAAACCCTAAACCCGACTCCAACCAGAACCCTAAACCGGATCCCAGGCAGAACTATAAACCTGACCCCACCCAAAACCCTAAACCCGACTCCAGCCAGAACCCTAAACCTGATCCCATGCAGAACTATAAACCTGACCCCACCCAAAACCCTAAACCTGACTCCAGGGAGAACCGTGAACCTGACTCCAAGCAGAAACCCTGAACCTGATTCCGACCCTGAACCTGACTCCAACCCTGAACTTGACTCCAACCAGAACCATAATCCTGATTCCGACCCTGAACCTGACTCCAACCAGAAAACCCTAAACCTGACCCCCCAGCCTTAGAAAACAAACCCGATAGACTTGAGCAGTCTTTACTCTGTGGTTCTTTCGGTAAAGTCACGTATAAAGAGAAAATAATAAATTAAATACTAGCATACGACGTTTCGATTGCAACACAAGCAATCGTCATCAGGTATAAATGAAATAGAAACACAAATCTAGTATACTTAGAAATGTAATGTAATACAACAGAGAGTCGGATAACATAACAGTCAACACCCTACCTGGTTGATTACGTTCTTCCTGAGAATGCTAAATTTGAGAGAGAGAGATAAAACACAGAACCGGAGACATATAGACAGACATATAAGCAGAGACAGATATCACAGAGATACATAGAGAGAGAGAGACGTACATAGGTACACAGAGAAACCACGTCTCTGTGTCGAGGCCTTAAATAGTCTTTACTCCTGCGTTACCTACTCACGTTCGATTGTCATAACCAGCGACCCTTGCATCGTTATCGCCATCGTTGCGCCGTCGTTACCATTGCCGCTTGCTTTGTGACAGAAGGAACGGAAGAGGCACGGCTCGCACGGGGACAAGAAGGCGGTGGCCGCCGCGTCACATGACCCGGAGCCTAGGGGGGCGGCCGGCGATGGAGAGGGCGGCACCATCACGTCCGCCAATGCAGACGTACGATCTTCGCCCCCTTGATCTTTGACCTCTGGGTCCCTGTACATTTTCCCGGACTACCGAATCTCTCGCGTCCCGGTGATGTGGTTGTTGGCGTTGGTGATGTTTCGTTGTCACAGTGGCTTGAGGGGCAAGGGATTTCCATTCGGAACTCTCGCCACCTGTTGGAGAATATGCATATTGCGGAAAGATGGTTGAACAGAGCTCGTTCGGAGATCGCCTCCAATTACATCTTGTCTGCACGAGGTGGAGGTGCAACCTCCCCCGTCCAAGCCTGCTGCTGTGTAGCCATTTGTCACGAGGCAAATAAACGAATTCAAGAAAATGCTGAATCAATTCGAGAAACCGCATTGTACGCGATGTTTCTTTTTAAATCCTTTATATTAAGTTCACTTGCTTGCACGCTTGCGCGCTTACGACCGTGCAAATCTTTCGGTCGTTTTTTTAACCCACTTCCCGCGATCCAATCGAGCTGACCGTTTGCACACAGACTCGTTGTGCGTGACAATTTCTTTTCGTGAAAATTTTTTTCCAAAATGTTACACTTTTTAGGTAATTATTTTTTTATATTTAATTACCAATTGCTTAATGGTGGCAGGCAATCATCTGACCCATAGGTGGCAGCCATCTCAAGCCAGAGGACGAGAGGACTCTAGCCGCCACGCATATAAAGGATTTATAGTGAAAAACTTTGTTTTTACGGGTTAATTTTTCTTTTTTTTGCTCGCCTCGTTTCATCATTGGGCCGAGCCGATCGCTTGAGAACCCAACCCGGCTTAATCGCGGGCGTCTGAAACCCGGATTCCACGAGGTGCGTGTCCGGCCCGGTGATCTTGACGCAATTTTTTTAATAATCCTGAACCACCCTGCACCCCCCCCCACCAACTTCTGTAGGGTGTCCAACTGTTGCTGCTGTTAGAGCAGTTTCTACAGACGCTCTCCTGATAATATTATTTTGTTTAAGCCGTAAGAGGCTCAATGAATCATAGATGTGGAGATTCCATTTGCCAGGAATTTGCTCGGAATCGAGCCAAGGTTACTGGGATTTTAGCTTAGTGTAGCATCGTCGCAGATGTGACATTGCAGCATAGTGAGTGTTTAATGTGCAGCACACAAAAGGAAATTGAAATTCCTGTTTTGGGTCTTGGTAAGGAAGCAGTTCCCCACCCCCTAATATCGACCATACACACACAGAGTGTGCGCACACACACAGCTCACACACAGCACGCACGCACACACACACAGCGACAGCACACACACACAGCGCGCGCACACACACAGCGCGCACACACACACAGCACACACACACACACAGCACACACACACACAGTGCGCACACACACACAGCGACAGCACACACACAGCGTGCACACACACAGCGCCCACGTACAGTGCTCACAGCACACCACAAAAAATAAAGACAAAGATCCCCCATATAGGCTTAACAGACTGTTGGGACAAGTGCTGTTAGTGATGTTCACACACTGCGGCAGGTACTCATTTGAGGCTGAGTCGACCTAGGGGAGGCCCAAGACCGATTTAGATAATCGTCACTGGTGTTGGCCATGAGCAGGAATCTAACTCGGGTCGCCGGGTTTGTAGCGCAGCGCGCTAAGCGCTACATTACTGCTCCCCACACACGTACACACGCATCACGCACACGCAGCACACATACGCAGCACACACACCACATGCACAGCACACACCTCACACGCACAGCCCACATCACGCACACACGCACACATGCTACTCACACAGTAACACATGCCACTCACACAGCACAAACGCATCATATGCCCCACACACAGCACACACCTGCACAGACCTCACATTGCTTTACCTTTGTGTGTGTGTGTGTGTATTGGTGGTCTCTGCTCTCCACAGCTGAACGATTTGGATTTCTGGCTGTCAGACGCAGTGTCTCCATCCAAAGCCAAGGTAGTTCACCTGGCTGTACGTGCGTGTCACTGTGGTTAAGGTTGCGTGTGCCTGTAATGAAGAATACATGTCCCTGTAGTTAATGTTACATGTGGCTGTAGTTAATGATGCACGTTTCCTCTAGTTTACATTTTCCCATTTCAAGACGACTCTGGGGGTCCCGTTCAACCGCTGAATCTCCGATTAGCAGGGCTGGCTACGTACGGTGCGAAAGAAGTTCATCGTACGTTACTTGTTGCGCAACTTCTTCGTCGTGTTGTGTTGCTGTGTCTTGCAGTACGAGTTCATCGAGAGCACGGCGCCTTCAGCAGCACACGAGCCGGAAGTCGCGGACAACGTAGGGTCCCTCTCACTCCACCCGTCCCTCTCGCGAGCTCTCTCACTAGCTCTCTCACTCTCACTCTCCTTATCTCTCGCTCTGCACCTGTCTCCATCCTCTCTCATTTGTACCATGGGAATGGTGATCACTTGAACGTGCAGAACTCTATACGGAGTTAACGGTGAGCTTCGAATGGCTTCAATCCGCACTCTGTTGAAAGGGAGTGGAGTTGACCTGACCATATAGACGCCTGCGGATGGGAATGGTTGTCGCTTTAATATCTCGATCTCCGATGACCCTGATTGGGAATTGGCGTAAGAGCCGTCCACTCGGCTCTCTCTTCTCAACGCCCTTAGCCAACGGCGGCTTCTCCGGTTTCGTTTTGCAGAGCGAGAAGAGGCACGAGAAGGGCGAAGAGGAGGTCGCAACCCCCCGGGAGAGCCGGGAGAGTTGCCAAGAGGAGGAGGAACCATCGCAGAAAAGCCGGAAGGGCCGCAAGGAGGAGGGTTCGTCATCGCAGAAGAGTCGGAAGAGCTCCGAAAGTCACGAGGAGGAGGGGGACGCGTCCCGGAAAAGCCGGAAGAGCAGGGACGGGCACAGCAAGCCGTCTCGGAAGAGCAGGGAAGAAGACGGAAAATCGTCTCGGAAGAGCCGGAAGAGCCGGGAGGAGGATGGCGATTCGTCCCAGAAGAGCGGCAAGAGCCGGGAAGCTGATGGCGAGTCGTCCCGGAAGAACGGCAAGAGCCGGGAGGAGGATGGCGAGTCGTCCCGGAAGAGCCGAAAGAGCCGGGAGGAGGATGGCGAGTCGTCCCGGAAGAGCCGGAAGAGCCGGGAAGAGAAGGCCGCGTCGCCTGGAAAGGCCGCCCCCCTGCAGAACGGCGATGAGCTGCCCGTCCTGCTGCCCGTAAGCCTCGCGTCGCGCGAGGATCCCACGGCGAGGGGGGCGCACGCGGGGGTCGACCTCGCGCCACGGGGCTTGGTTGTAATGAAGGAAGTTTCCGGATTTCTGGGAAGCTGAACCGGGACACGCGGGGTTAGCTGGCAGTCCCCTCCCTAGATTTGAAGTTTTCGTGACTGCAAGGAGATCCATACTTTTAGTTTTTTTCGGTGAAGTCACGTAGGTGAAACAATCTATTAAAATGAAAACAAATCAATTAAATCACGACGTTTCGGAGGCAACCACAAGCTTCCGTCTTCAGATGGAACCCTCACAGCAAAATCACTTGATACATTAATTACTCTTCACTTGATACAGTAATTACTCTTCACTTGATAATTGGTTCTTTACCCTTCTATCTGGCAACAAAACTGACACCTTTTTACAAAGAGTCATGTTTGCATAGACCGCAATACCTGCAGTCATAATACAAACAAAAGAACATAACTCTGATAATGTGCACTGTCCTTAAAGTTGATTGATCCACACCCGAGACAGCTTTCCTTAGAGCCTAGTCTCATATGGGTTGGACCAGATGACGCCAAAAGGCGCACAACTCATCTGGTCCAACCCATATGAGACTAGGCTCTAAGGAAAGCTGTCTCGGGTGTGGATCAATCAACTTTAAGGACAGTGCACATTATCAGAGTTATGTTCTTTTGTTTGTATTATGACTGCAGGTATTGCGGTCTATGCAAACATGACTTCTTGTAAAAAGGTGTCAGTTTTGTTGCCAGATAGAAGGGTAAAGAACCAATTATCATATTTTTACTGGCAAATGAGGTTCCCATAGTGTACTCTTCACTTGATACAGTAATTACTCTTCACTTGATACAGTCATTACTCTTCACTTGATACAGTCATTACTCTTCACTTGATACAGTCATTTTGCTGTGACCGCTGCCACCTGAAGACGGAAGCTTGTGTTGCCTCCGAAACGTCGTGATTTAATTTATTTGTTTTCATTTTAATTGATTTTTTTTACCTACGTGACTTTACCGAAACAAAGAGTATGGATCCCCTCCCTCCCACAGCCCGGCCCACTTGTACGTCTTAATGCCGCCGTCACGGTCTCAGCGTCGGTGAAAAACTCACCCGCCTGGTGAATCCCGTCTGGCCCGGCACTGGGAAGCGCCGCGTCGTCAAGTTGGGCGGTTTCCACGATTGTGGGCGCACATGCCTGGCACGTTTAATACCTTCGCTGATCTCGTCAGGTAGCATAAAGCGTCACGCGAACTCCGGTCATCCTCGCAGCAGCGGATTTTGGCTTAACCGTCGAACAAAGACCGCCACCGCATCATTGCGCGCTTTCCTTCCGGAATTCTAGATTTGAATTCTAGATCCTTTCGGAATGCTCTTTATTCCGATATTAGTGTAATGTGAGGATATATCAGGCTCAATGACGTATCACAACTCGTCATGATGATTGGCTTTGCCGGTCCTGGGTTATAGCCAATGGGGGGAAGCCTAGGGGCGTGGCCCTGACGTAATGGAAAGGTGACAGCTGGAAGTAGGGGATTGGTTCTGCTGGCTTTGGCCACAGCCAATGGGGAGACGAGTCAGGGGCGTGGTCCCGGCAGCTTGCGAGGGGGCCTAGAATATTCCATGGAGGCTAGCCAGGATTGGTGGAAACGTACCACGTGACCCGGGTATTAAATAGGGGTGGAGACGAACGACACGTGGTCAGAACGGGAACGAACGGAGGGAAAGGGGCCACGCGTGAGCGGGGCTCCGGGTTGCCACGTGGCAGTGCGTCTCTCTCTGTCTCTCTGTCCCTCTCACGCTGCCTGTCAGCAGCGTGAAGGAAAAGCTGTGATACAAGTTGAATAAAATACGGATTCCAGGAGTCATTTCAACGAGCTTTATTACATTAGGAAGCCATCGGAGTTGTGCACTTTGAAATCATCTCGATTGAAATCCGATTTCTTCAGAACGAATTTTCATGTTTAGATTGTTGTCCTTCCCCCGCACCTCCGATTAGCGCGGTTGGCTACGTACGGTGCGAAAGAAGTTCAACAAACACGCGATGCAGAAGCGTCTTTTTACCCGACAAATGGAGTCTCCATCGCTGCCCTGATATTTCGTGTGTTTCTTTGTTCTGTCGCTTTATTTCACCAGCCGATGTCCAGGTACAAGCTCCTGGCCGAGAACTCCCACCTCAAGTTGGTAAGTTCCGACTTCTGATCCCCCACAACTCAGGGTTAGGATTGTGGCACATCAAAGCGAGAGAGAGAGAGAGACACTTGAACATCTTCGTGAATCATTACCGGGTCTTGATGAACCTCTTGAGGTTCACTACCTCCTCGGGATGGGAGGAGAATCAATCGATCCGAGTTTGATTTCCGACCACGGCTAAGATCAGTGGCGAGCGCTGCATCTGCACCGATCTCCGGGCCCACCACCCTCCCCCAGACACCGCCTTCACGAACCTGCACTGCACTGCACTCACCAGCGTGGTGAAGTATGGTCAAAAAAACGATGCCGGTAGAAGTCGGGGGGGGGGGGGCCACGGTGGCTAGGAGATGTTAACTACCTCGCCTGGTATACAGGAGGTCGTGGGTTCGATCCCGACCTAGACGACGCCTACTGCTGTATATTTGGAGTGTGCGTGTCTCTCTCTCATCATCATCACGGTGGCTAGGAGATGTTGACTACCTTGCCTGGTATACAGGAGGTCGTGGGTTCGATCCCGACCTTGACGACGCCTGCTGCCGCTGTATATTTGGAGTTTGCGTGTCTCTCTCTCTCATCATCATCACGGTGGCTAGGAGATGTTAACTACCTTGCCTGGTATACAGGAGGTCGTGGGTTCGATCCCGACCCTGACGATGCCTGCTGCCATTGTATATTTGGAGTGTGCGTGCTTCTTTCCCCGTGGTCGCGTGAATTTTTCTCCGAGTCTAGGGTGTTTATTTGCCTGCTACAAAATGAATCGATGTGCGCGGCTTTTGTTTGCCTTGGTGCGTGTGGGGAGCGGCGGTGTGCAGCGGCTAGCGCGCTGCCCTGCGAACCCGGCGACCCGAGTTCCATTCCTGCTCATGGCCACCAATTGCCAGTGACGATTACCTGAACCGGTCCCGGCCCCGGCCCCCTCCCTCCCATCGGTCGACTCGGTCTTAAGTTAGCAGCTGCTTCTTTAAACCCTGGTGCCATAGTGTCCGTGACCGAGGTCTGTGGAGTTTCTGTACCCCCCCACCCCACCCCACCCCACGTCGCGGTTTTCGCTCTGTACCGGGCTCCTATTGAAAGTAAAAAGGGTAGGGGGAGGGAGGATCTTTGTCCCGTCTTTGCACGTCGCCACTCATCAGAGGTCGCAAACGGGTTTTGATTCATTACCCGTACCCGTACCCGGCTACCCGTACCCGGCCGGGTATCGGGTGGGGTACGGGTACCCGATTGCGACCTCTGGGATGAAGCCATGTTGCAGGCGCGGGTGGGTTGATTCTAGGAACTTGAATTGTGAGAAGAGACAAGACGTTGGGAAATGAGTGACAAACGGTTACTCACCAGTGACTCACGGCCTACCCGTACCCGGCCGCACCAGGGTCGCAAACGGTTACCCGTACCCATACCCGGCCGGGTACGGGTAGCCGGGTATCGGGTACCCGGTTGCGACCTCTGCCACTCATCCTCGCGACCCCCCCCCCCCCCCCACCGCTCACCGCTCGCGCGTAGACGTACGACGTCCAGGGCGACGCGGGAAGCGGTGGCAGCAAGGTGGTCGTGTCGCTGATCGTGGCCAACAAGGGCGAGGCTCAGCTCAAGTCCATGGAGCTCAACGTCCTCGACTCGCTCAACATGAGGCTGCTGAGGCCGCCCGGCGCCGCGGCGAACGACGGGATCGCGGTCCCCTTCCAGCTGCCCGCCGGTGAGCGCCCCTTGACCCCCCCCAACACCCTCCCCCCCCCACAGCCCCTCAACCCCCCAGCCCCCTCCACCTTAGCCCCCCGTGCCCCTCCAGCCGCCCGTCTCTCGTTCGGGCGTTGAACGAGCACGCGCACAGCAGAGGTCGCAAACGGGTTTTGATTCCTTACCCGTACCCGGCCGCACCAGGGTCGCAAACGGGTACCTGTACCCGTACCCGGCCGGGTACGGGTAGGGTACGGGTATCGGGTACCCGGTTGCGACCTCTGGCGTACAGCGGGCCGAAGCCGAAATGTACGTGTTGAGTCTATGAGCGGCAGTGTTCGTCCGTGGGCAGTGTGTATGTATGCTGAAATTTTGTACCAGTTGAAAGGGTAAAAACTTATTACTATGTTTTGCCGCTGGTAAAGGAGATGTCTCATAGTGTAAATGCTTACCCCGAGCTCTCAATACTCTGATAGTGCGCTGTCTTTGAGTTGTACGCCTTTTGGCGTCATCTGGTCCAACACCGTGTGAGACTAGGCTCTAAGGAAAGCTGTCTCGGGTGTGGACCAATCAACTTCAAGGACAGTGCATATCATTATCAGAGTTGTTTCTTTTTGTTTGCATTTTGACTGCTTGTGTTGTGGTTATTGCAAACATGATGCCTTGTATAAAGGTGTCAGTTTTTGTACCAGTTGAAAGGGTAAAAACCTACTACTATGCTGAACGTCTTGTGCACCGAAGCTCAGCCAACCGCGCTAATCGGAGCCAACCGTTGAGGGAGACTTGCGTGCACGTACGTTGAACTTCGTTCGCACCGTACGTAGCCAAACCGCGCTAATCGGAGGCGTGGGAGGGACTACTTTGAGCAGCGTAGTGGTAACTATGCGGCGTCATTTGTCGTTGTTGTCGCTCGCCCATGCATGCCTCCGCCGCTCGCCTCTCCACCACGTGTGTGCGTGTGCGTCGAACTTCTTTCGCACCGTACGTAGCCAAGCCGTGCTAATGTGGAGGTGGATGTTGATGTCCCGGTGTGGAAAATCCTTTGTCCCGCTGCAGCGGCCCGCGTGGACTGACACTCGCACGAACGCTCCCTCACGCACGCTCACGCACCCTTTCATGCAAGCACACACACACACCCTCACACAATTACACGCTCTCACACAATCACACAAACCCGTGTCCAATCATACACACTCACGCATACTCTCACACAATTACAAAGACAAAACATCCCCCGTGTAGCCTGAACAGGCTGTTGTTGGGGGCAAGTGCTGTTAGCGAGCAGCACCTGTGATTGCCGTGTTGGCCTGGAGCGGGAATCGAACCCACGTCACCTGGTTCGCGGCGTAGCTGCTAACCGCTGCACAGACACACTCACAAACTCACACACACGCTCACACGCTCACAAACTCACAAACTCGCACACACACACGCTCACACACACACGAACCCTTTCGCACGGGTGAGTACGCGTGAGACGGGGGGGACCGTTCACGCCTCGCAATGTTTCTCTGCCCTCCCGTAGGCGTCTCGAACGAGATGCACGTCGCATTCAACGTCCAGTCCATCGTGATGCCGCAAAAGCTCAAGGGCTCCCTCGCGTTCATGGTCAAGGTGAGGCCCCTTGCACGTACGGTTGCGCACGCACACGCGCACACACGCACAACAACAACAACCACCATTCTCCACTAAGTGGCGGTGACGTCACCACGACGCTTGTGCCAGGCCAAGTGCACCTTGAGGCCACGTGAAGTGTCGAACGCCCGCTGGCAGGAGGTCACGGGGCAGACCCAGGTACCACGGTTCGACTGACCGAGATGACTGGCTGATGCACCACCTGTGCCCCCTACTGTACCAACTTGCTGTGCTTTAGCCACCCGGCGCTCCGCTCGTTGTTGTGAGCGTCGCTCCTCCGCCCTCCGTTGTTGTTGGAGGGCGACTGCCTCCAACTGCCCAGTAGCAGCGCCCTTCACGAGCCTCCTCCACAGAGGCCGATCTTGACACCGCTGGTACCAGTCATCGGCAAGTCCACTCAGCTCCACATCCTCCTGTACCGCATCACTCCATCTCTTCTCTAGCCCGTGCCGCGCCCGCACACACGCACACACACACACACGCGAACGGGCCACGCTACGAAACCGGCGACCCGGGTTCGAGTCCCGCTCACGCCAGCAGCGATTATTTATCTGCACCGGTCCTGGGCCTCTCCCCTAGGTCGACCCAGCTTCAAAATGCATATCTAGTGCACTGTCTAAACGTCGCCACCAGGGAGACAAAGGCGGCCGGGCGTGGTCCACCCTCCCTCGTATGCAGTGCCGGCCTTCATAGCATAGGTGCTACTCGTGAATAGCACTTGCCCCAATAGTATGTTGAAGGCTATACGGGGGGAGGGGGCGGTCTTTGTCTTTGGATTTTTTTGTGCGCGCGTGCATGTGTAGTTGGCACCGTGACGACAGAGGCGTTTGAGTAGAGGCAACACGTATTTGTTATAGCTTCACACTGACAGAGGTATAACGGCCTCTTCACCCGCTACTCTCAAGGGAGGTATTCCCGCTCTGACTCGCCTACTCTCAAGGGACTACCTGACCTGGCCCAGGTCTCGACCGCCAGCCACACGAAGCCGGCCCTTACACGGACATTGGGTCGCACCGCTGGCTTGCTTTGCCTGGCCCTTAGAACTACAGCGGGTCAGAGGAGTCCCAGGGTCGAGCTAGATGGACTTGGGTCTTCATTCAGCTGGTTCTTCGTATTGGGCTTGTCCCAACTGAACTCTGCTAATCCTACATAATGCACGGGCATAATATGACTTTGAGACCCCCCCCACCCACCTCCTACGCATTCCACAAGTAGCGACTAATCCCATATCTGCATTTTCCATAAATATGCTAAATTCCGATTTAAAACTTTTCTTGACTGCAGGGATTCATCTTCTTGGTTCTTTGGGTAAAGTCACGTAGAAGGGAAATAATAAAATAATAACATTTTAACATAATAATAAAATAAATTTAGTATTTTTTTCCCTTTTACGTGACGTAAGAAAATAATAATTAAAAACATAATAAAATAATATAATAACATAATTTTATTATGTTTTATTTTTATTATTTTATTATTTCCCTTCTACGTGACTTTACCGAAAGAACCAGGAATATGCTAAATTCCTCTGTTGATATGCAAATTCCTTTGTCAAGGCGCCCTTCCTCCCCTAACCCAGCTTAAATATACGCTGCCAAGCTTGGCGGTGTTCGTTCGGACGCTGTCTTTCCGACAGCCCTGTTTCTTCACCCAAGGCCGGCTGCTTGCGTTGTGGCCGAAACGTCGTGAGAATTGTATTTTATTATGTTTTATTTTTATTCTACGTGACTTTACCGAAAGAACCAAGAAGATGAACTCTCTCTCTCTCAGGGTCTCGCCTTTTATACAATTCCCCACCGAGGTGGGGCGGGGTTTCTGTGTGCTCACACACATCTCCCAGCCCCCTCCCCCGGCTAGGGATATCACAACCGCGCCGCACAGGTGAGTAATGGCAGTTAACCGGAGCTGGTGTGCGTGCGTTTCAATACCACCACCACCACCGCCACCGCACACGCAGACGGAGGATGGCTCCTCGCACGACAAGCTGGACTTCACGCTACAGTTCACCTGCTCGTCCTACCTTCTCACCACCTCCTGCCACAGGTGAGGCGCCCGGCACATCGGTAGCAGTGACGCTGGCTACTGCCTAGACCAGTCAGTCTGCCTGTGTCTCATCGGTAGCAGTGACGCTGGCTACTGCCTAGACCAGTCAGTCTGCCTGTGTCTCATCGGTAGCAGTGACGCTGGCTACTGCCGAGAGTACAACGGGGACCGGCCTGCCTGTCTCTCTGTTGCCTAGCGACCAGTCAGTCTGCCTGTGTCTCTGTTAGCCTGGAGACTACAGCAGAGACCACTCAGTCTGCCTGTCTGTCTGTTGCCTAGCGACCAGTCAGTCTGCCTGTGTATCTCATCGGTAGCAGTGACGCTGGCTACTGCCTAGAGTACAACGGGGACCGGCCTGCCTGTGTCTCTGTTGCCTAGCGACCACTCAGTCTGCCTGTCTCTCTGTTGCCTAGAGACTCCAACAGAGACCGGTCTGTGTCTGCCTATCTGCTTGTTGCCCCAGAAACTCCAGCAGAGACCAGTCTGCCTGTTTGTTGCCTTGAGTCTCTGGTAGAGATTGGTCTATCAGCCTTGTCTAAAGACTCCGGCAAAAACCGTGTTTATCATTCTATCGCCTAGAGCAGTGCCTCTCAACCAGGGGCATGCGGACCCCTGGGGGGGTACGTGGCAGTATCCCAGGGGGTACGCGAGGTGACTTGCGTGTGAAGTGACGTCGTACACGAGAGTCATTTGGTGAATAGTCGCATACGGATCTGGCAATGTAAAATAACTACGACAGCATTTAGTTCAATATGGAAACTTACAGTGATGCCAAAACTCATTGACGGTTTACAATGTGGGTTTTCAAGAGCAGCCAACGAGCGCGAACAAAACACGTCCCTTCGGAGTGGGCAGGTAGGAACTTGGTTGGACGGCGCATTCGTGCGATCCGTGTCACGCGGCGCAAGCAGCGTGGGGCGGCGCGTCACGTGGTGCTGAGCCCGCCCCCAAGCGCTCTATGAAATACAAATCGAGGGCGTGGCTATGCACGACAAACAGACAGACAAATAATCCCTGGTGGGCTGTGTGGAACTGTTGTTCCTTACCTGTATTACGTCACACGTGCAGAGCAGAGCGTCCGTTGAATTGTAATTGTTTTTTTAATTCGCTTGCAGTTTCTCGTTAGGACTTCCCTCACAAAGTGGACAATCGGTTTCAAATATTGATCTTCATTATTCACACATTTACTTGCGCAGAACCATGTTGGGTCAGGCAAGGGGGTTACTCGGTCGAAACAAAATTCAGCAAGGACGGGGGGTGTACAGAAGCCCAAAAAACAAAGTTTAGAACAACGGCTCTCGTTTACCCCCGGTAGAGACCAAAAGAGATCTTATCGGGGGACCGGGACCCATCCTCCAGTCTTGTCTAAATACCGTATCAGTCCTGGATTTGGCAGTCTCACTGCCCGGAGACCCCGTCCCGACGGAGGTCGTCACCACGTTTGGCGGTCCGTGCCGTGTGCCCTGTGGCGGTGCAGCGAGGCGTTTGCGGAGCTGCTGGGCGGCGGAGAGCTCAAGTCGGCGTCGGTGCGCGCCGGCGGCGTCGCACAGCCCTTCAACGTGCTGCTCGCTCGCGTCTGCCTCCTGCACCGATTCTCTGGTTCGTGGCTTTCGTCCCCCCCCCCCTTCCTCGCTCCCCCCCTCCTCGCTCCCCCCCCCCTCGCTCCCCCCCCCTCGCGCTCCCCCCCCTCGCTGCCTCCCCTGCTCCCTCCCTCGCTCGATGGTGATGATGATGACGGTGATGATGATGACGATGGTGATGACGATGGTGATGATGACGATGGTGATGATGACGATGGTGATGATGACGATGGTGATGATGGTGATGATGACGATGACGATGATGATGATGACGATGGTGATGATGATGACGACGACGACGAAGGTGATGGTGATGATGACAAAGATGATGATGATGACAAAGACGGTGATGATGATGATGACGACAACGACGGTGATGGTGATGATGACAAAGATGATGGTGATGATGACGACGATGATGATGATGGTGATGATGACGATGATAATGATGACAAAGACGGTGATGATGATGACGATGGTGATGACGACGACGACGAAGGTGATGGTGATGATGACAAAGATGATGATGACGACAACGATGATGATGACAAAGACGGTGATGATGACGACAAAGACGGTGATGGTGATGATGACGACGACATTGATGATGACGATGGTGACGACGACGGTGATGATGACGACGACGACAGTGATGATGACGACGACCACGATTGCTATGACAAAGCCAGTGATGACGATGACGTTTGTCTCGCCAGTGGTGGAGCGCTTGGGAAATTGCGCGTCGCTCTACAGCCGCTCCATCCAGGATCACCCCGTGTGTCTGCTGCTCAAGCTCGCGGTGAGTCCCTGCTCGTGTCCTCAGAATCAACTTTTTAGCCCGTGTCATTGGGAGCCTTGTTGCATCTTCACGAGCCTAGCGCCACTTAATTTGAAGCGCCACAATGCCCTTGGCTGGTCTCGTCAAGGAGCAATAAACCATCGCGCAAACTCGGGTCATCCTCCTCGCAGCGGTGGCTTTTGGCTGGCCATCTCTTCCTTCGCTCTTCCTAACGATGTTAGAAAGCCACTGGAGCTGGCTACATATTCTGCTAAAGAAACTCAACATGCATGCTTGCATGCAATTTGGCTGAATCCCAACTCTGACTTAAAATGTGGGGTCTGACTGTTTCACGATGAACATTGCTCTCACACGGCAGATGCGGTGGGGAGGGGGGGGTGGTAAATTTCAGCAGTTTGGGCCTCCAGATAAACTTTTATTTGTTTTATTTTACTAAGGCCCACTGAGCTGTGTGACCTTTTTTCAGAAGTGCCCACAAAATGACAGCTCAATGAAGTGGCTTACCACGTGCAAATTTGTAGCTGCCAAATACTATACAACGCGTGATGTTGATTCTAAATGTGGGGGGGGGGGGGGGGACCGCAGAACCTGGAGAAAATCCACGCGACAACGGGGAGAACACGCAAACTCCAAATCTAGAGGCGTCAGGGTCGGGATCGGTCCCACGAACTCCTGTATACCAGGCGAGGTCGTTAACATCTCCTAGCCAAATTTTGATTTAAAGCTTTCGTGACTGCAGGGATTCATATTCTTGGTTCTTTCGGTAAAGTCACGTAGAAGGGAGATAATAAAATAATATGAATAATAAACAATAAAAATTCTCGTGTTGCAGTCGAAACGCCGTGAGAATTTTTTTTGTTTTATATTATTGTATTATTTCCCTTCTACGTGACTTTACCGAAAGAACCAAGAATATTCCAGATTTGAAGCTTTCGGGACTGCAAGGATTCATATTCTTAGGTTTTTTTCGGTAAAGTCACGTAGGTAAAAAATTAAAATTAATAAAAGTAAAATAAAATAAAAATCACGACGTTTCGGAGGCAACACAAGCTTCCGTCTTCAGGTGGAACCGTCACAGCCACGACAGCTGTATCAAGTAAATGAGAGATTACAATAAAAAGTGTGCCGTACTTGGCCCTTCCCCCCTCTCCAACCATTACATAAATGGAGTGGTAGCTCCTGCAATCTCTCATTTACTTGATACAGCTGTCGTGGCTGTGACGGTTCCACCTGAAGACGGAAGCTTGTGTTGCCTCCGAAACGTCGTGATTTTTTTTTATATTTTACTTTTATTAATTTTAATGTTTTACCGACGTCACCGAAGAATATATCTCCTAGCCACTTTAGGCAGCCCTGCCGCTGTGACCACGAGCCCTCCACCACGGCCGCACGCTTTGATCCATGTCTCTCCCCCCCTCACCCCGCCCCCCCTCTGGCCGGTGGCTCAGGAGGGCTCAATGGTGTCGGTGGACGGGAAGAGCAGCGACCACGCTTTGCTGTCGAACATCCTGGACGAGCTCAAGCTCACGCTCGGCGGCTCGTGACGCCGCGTGCCGAGCCAGGGGTCCTCCGATGACGTGACCCCTCCTCCTCGCCAATTCAATTAATCTTTCAATTACCCACTCGCTCACTCGCTCGCTCGCCCGCCCGCCCAAACAACAGCCCACTCACCCACCCGTCAACTCAGCCACCCGTCAACTCAGCCACCCGTCCGGCCACTCTCACCAACTCTCACTGTCTCACTCGTCCACCCTACCCACTCACCGACCAACGCGACCCACACAGCCACGCTCTTACCTGTCCACCCACTCACTCGCCCACCCACCCACGCATACACCCGCCCAGCCACGCATACACCCGCCCACTCTACTCGCTCACAGACCCACGCGGCTCACACAGCAGCAATCTTACCTGCCCACCCGCTCACCCACCCACCCACACACTCACCCAAGTGCCCACCCACTGCACCCCCCCCACCCCCCGCACGCTCGCGACACCACGGCCGCGCCTGCCGCGTGGCTCGGCACGCTCGGCGCAATCTCCCCGGCGCCAGCCTCGTACCTCCTCCGTGCACCATGCACAACATCTCAGGGTTGGGAGGGGCGGGCCTGTTGATTCGCTACCCCCCCTCCCCCGTCACGCAAACCCTGCACACGCGTGCTCGCGCGCTAGCGTGTGCGACGAACCGTCGTACAATCGACGGCGCCTGCTCTGCACTCCACGCGGGGTGCTCAGTGGGGGGTTCGGCCCTTCTTACGCCGTTCCGTACCTCATGAACACATTTGCAGAACTTAGCTTGGTGGACCTCGTGACACTGCGGGGAGGTGGGAGGGGGAGGTGGGGGGGGGGTCACTATTCCAGTCCATTCCTCCACCACACAAAGCTACCCCGTTAGCGGTGTTCTTCACCATACTTTCAGAGTGGGGCACACTTTCGCCGATAAGACATCATCGGTGCGAGGCCTCCGCCACACATTTCAAACCGCCGGTGGTTTGACAGCACGACGATGATGGGGGTGTGTGTGGGGGGGGTGTGGGTGTCGTTTCACATTTGTCTATAGTCAGGTGGGGGGATGGGGAAACCCGCACCATCGGTGGGCCGCACTTAAAGGCCACCAGGGGCCGCCAAGTGACCCTGTGGGCCTTGCAATGAAGAAACACTGCCCTAGAGGCTTGGCAGGTGACCTCCTCTGCAAGGGGGTGGTGGAGGTGGTCAGCCCCGTCGCGTGGCCCCGTACCTCTGCCACACCACTTCCGGCTCGGCACGCCGAATAGCCGGCTGGGGGGGAAATAAAAACCACACGAGTGCTGTCGCTGGTGGCGGTGGGGGGGGGAGAGGCGGTGCCTGGCTTAGGTGAGCCAGTGATGGAGGGAAACAAGAGGGTGGTTAGTCTTCCACAGCGAGCTTCGTTAAAGGCCCAGGGGGTTGCGGGGGCGGGCAGGGGGTGCAGGCCATCAACAGCTGTTGGTTTCTCACGATGTGGTTCTCGTTTTATCGACCCCGCCACCGGTGGGAACAAGCGCCGTGAAATGTTTTTGGCGCCGTTTCTTTTCGAGGCCCTCGCAAAACAAATGGACGAGCCGATTGGCCCACGCGGATGTTGGTCACGATAACGGAATAGATGCTGGGTGGAAGGGTCGTCGTCGTTGTCGTCGTCGTCGTCGTCAAAGTCGTCATCATCGTCAGCCTTCGCCCATTCTCATTCCGCTGCTAGATGAAGGCAACCCGAATCGGGTGTCGCCAGGGGTCATTGTGCGAATTTTGTGGCGTTACCCGTGTGAGCAGGAGGGTTTCGTTGATTCCGCTCTTCCTTCTCCGCTTTGCTCACCACCCCCCACCACCCCACGAAGCCAAGGGTCTCTCAGACTTTCTTCGGTTATTCCCTCCCCCCCCTTCTCGTCTAGCAGGGTAAGCGTCACGACGTCTCGGATTTTCGTTTTGTCGTCTTTGTCGTCGACGGTTGTTTTTTTCTCTTCGGTTTGTGTTTGATTTTTTTTGTGTCACGGTTTTTATTTTTTGATTTAAGACGGCACCAAAAGAGGATTGGGGAGGGGAGAGAACGACGACTCGATATTCATAAATGCAATAGACTGGAGGGGGGCACTGGTATACACTGATTACTGTTTTACCTTCTATAGATCTCTCTCTCTCTCTCGTCTCGCAACACCCAAATCATTCCTTCGTTCGTTAATTAATCCGCGCGCCGTGCTCGGAAACCGATGATCGCTTGTCGTTATTTTAGAAGTGTTGGAAGTCAAAGAACGCACGCCAAAGGATCCGCGCCCGCCCGCCCGCGTGCCGGTCCGCCAACGCCCATTCGTTCGTATCGCTCGACGTTCATCCGTTCGTTGTTTTTTTCCCCAAAGCGGCGCGGGTCGCTCCCGACGACCTAACGGCGACCCCCTCTCGTCTCTCGTCTCGCGCCGAGACGCTGAAATGCTCAGGCCACGATGCTTTCGTGGGAATGAAAAATCCGCAATACTATGCAAAGCCCCCGTGGTGGTGGGTGGTGGGGTAGGTGGTGGGGTTCGGGGTGGGGGGGGGAAGCGTGTTATTAAATCCGTATCAATAAATACGCGAGCAAGTTCCTGTCGCTGGCCATTCAAGGCTGCGCACCTACACCCCCCCTCCCTCTCTCTAACATCCTGTGACACTACAAATGCAATAATAAATAAAAAATCTCGAGCGCCTTCAGTGGCATCCGAAGCGCATCTGCGGCATCGCCGTTGCAAGGCCGTCGTCACTTTACGCAAAAAGTTTTTGTTGTTACGTTCCTACCGGCTTTGTCGTCATTCGACGCCGTCGGTTGGATCTCGGAGCTAAGCCTCGGCAAGGTAAGGTAATTGTACCCTTTTTACCGGGTAAAAGGGTAAAGGTAAATGGGTAAAGGTGTCGACATGCAAAGGGGTAAGGGTAAAGGGTAGGGTAAAGGTAGGCTCGTTGCTTTTTACACGTTTACCTTACCTGCTAAAGGGTAAAAGGTAGGGTAGAGTGATTGTATTGTGGTAAGGTAAAAGGTAGGGTAAAGGTAGGCTCGTTGCTTTTTACCTTACCTGCTAAAGGGTAAAAGGTAGGGGGTAGAGTGATTGTATTGTGGTAAGGCAAAAGGTAGGGTAAAGTTAGGCTCGTTGCTTTTTACCTTACCTGCTAAAGTGTAAAAGGTAGGGTAGAGTGATTGTATTGTGGTAAGGTAAAAGGTAGGGTAAAGGTAGGATCGTTGCTTTTTACCTTACCTGCTAAAGGGTAAAAGGTAGGGTAGAGTGATTGTATTGTGGTAAGGTAAAAGGTAGGGTAAAGGTAGGCTCGTTGCTTTTTACCTTACCTGCTAAAGGGTAAAAGGTAGGGGGTAGAGTGATTGTATTGTGGTAAGGCAAAAGGTAGGGTAAAGTTAGGCTCGTTGCTTTTTACCTTACCTGCTAAAGGGTAAAAGGTAGGGTAGAGTGATTGTATTGTGGTAAGGTAAAAGGTAGGGTAAAGGTAGGCTCTTTGCTTTTTACCTTACCTGCTAAAGGGTAAAAGGTAGGGGGTAGAGTGATTGTATTGTGGTAAGGTAAAAGGTAGGGTAAAGGTAGGCTCGTTGTTTTTACCTTTTAACTTTTTTTACCAGAAGCGACCTGGTTATCAAGAATTGATAGCTTAAGGAAGTGGCTTAATTACGTGGCCAAAGGCTGTAAACGTGCGATGTCGATTCTAAACGTGGAGGGGAAAAACCGGAGGACCCGGGTGAGATCGCGTAAATATTTACGCTAAACGCGTGATGTTAATTATTACTGTCGAGGAAAAAACTGGAGGACCTGGAGAAAAATCTACATGTCCACGTGGAGAGAGGGAGACACCGCAAACTCAATATACAGCAGGCGTCAGGGTCTGGATAGAACCCACGACCTCCTGCATACTAAGTGAGGGAGTTAACATCTCATTGCCACCGTGATGATGATGAGAGAGAGACACGCAAAGTCCAAATATACAGCAGCAGGCGTCAGGGTCGGGATAGAACACACGACCTCCTGTATATTGGGCGAGGTAGTTAACATCTAGCCACCGTGATGATGAGAGAGAGACACGCAAACTCCAAATATACAGCAGCAGGCGTCAGGGTCGGGATCGAACCCACGACCTCCTGTATATTGGGCGAGATAGTTAACATCTCCTAGCCACCGTGATGATGAGAGAGAGACATGGAAACTCCAAATATACAGCAGCAGGCGTCAGGGTCGGGATCGAACCCACGACCTCCTGTATATTGTGCGAGGTAGTTAACATCTAGCCACCGTGATGATGAGAGAGAGACACGGAGTCTCCAAATAGACAGCAGTCATGCGTCAGGGTCGGGATCGAACCCACGACCTCCTGTAGACCAGGCGAGGTAGTCAACATCTCCTAGCCACCGTGATGATAATGAGAGAAAGACACGCAAACTCCAAATATACAGCAGCAGGCGTCAGGGTCGGGATAGAACCCACGACCTCCTGTATATTGGGCGAGGTAGTTAACATCTAGCCACCGTGATGATAATGAGAGAAAGACACGCAAACTCCAAATATACAGCAGCAGGCGTCAGGGTCGGGATAGAACCCACGACCTCCTGTATATTGGGCGAGGTAGTTAACATCTCCTAGCCACCGTGATGATAATGAGAGAGAGACACGCAAACTCCAAATATACAGCAGCAGGCGTCAGGGTCGGGATCGAACCCACGACCTCCTGTAGACCAGGCGAGGTAGTTAACATCTCCTAGCCACCGTGGCGCCGGTTTCGCCTGTGTCGTGGATCGTCAGCGGTTGGCAGGTGTCACCTCGATTTACGAACAGGGGATTTGCGTTCTTCAAAAGATCAATGACATTTCGTGAATGGGGGGGGGTGGCTTTAACCCATGAAATTCGGACGGTCCTTCCAACTCAACTCCCAACCTTGAATCTATATGCACCTATGTCACGTCCCATAACACAGAAATAATAATGAAGAACGTATTTTAAAGCGATTTAAACAATTAACTGAATACAAGAATAATTCACATTTCCAGGTGGCTAACGACGCTATCCCCCCCCCCATCCCGTCGTAGCGAAAACTTCGTCGACCGGTGTAAATTCCAGATTTCGTCCGTCGAAAGGCCAGCCGCGATATCGCGAATCTGCAACTCTTCGCAAATCGAGGGATCGACCGCAATTCGATTTTGACGCCGCTGCCCACCGCCCACCCGCATCGCGTCCCATGGGCAGAGGTCGCAACCGGCTACCCGATACCCATACCCTACCCGATACCCTACCCGATACCCGGCTACCCGTACCCAGCCGGGTACCCAGCCGGGTATGGGTACCCGTTTGCGACCCTGGTGCGGCCGGGTACGGGTAAGGAATCAAAACCCGTTTGCGACCTCTGCCCATGGGTGGGAGGCCAAGATGCCCCCGTGTCGAATGACGAGTGGCTGGCACCGGTCAAAAACCAATGACCCTGAGCCTGAGAGAGGTGGTCGCTCAGTCGGCAATGTTGAAGCGGAACGCCTCAACTTCGCCATCGCATCCTTCCCGATGCTCGAAAACCCACAGCGAGTCGAGAATCACCCTCCAAAGAGTCCACGTTTACATCATCGTCGTCGTCGTCATCATGGTCATCGTCGTCATCGTCATCATCATCGTCGTCATCATCGTCGTCATCGTCGTCATCATCGTCGTCGTCATCATCGTTATCATCGTCGTCGTTATCATCGTCGTCATCATCGTCGTCGTCATTATCGTCATCATCGTCGTCATCATCATCGTCATCATCGTCGTCGTCATCATTATCGTCGTCATTATCATCGTCGTCATCATCATCGTCGTCATCATCATCGTCGTCATCATCATCGTCGTCATCATCATCGTCGTCATCATCATCGTCGTCATCATCATCGTCGTCATCATCATCGTCGTCATCCCGCCATCTCACGTTAGCGCTTCCCCACAAGGGCAGCGTACAACACACACACACACGACGGTTATGCTTTCAATGTGAAGCTCCACAGCAAAAGCAATATCATTTCACGCATCGTCCAGATGCTGTCGCATCTCACGACACTCATCATCGTCGGCGTCAGCCACGTTCCATCCACTGCTGGATGAAGACCTCCCGCAAGCCACAACCGCCCCTCGCTAACCCGTGATGGCAGTAACCCCCACGTAGCGCCTGCAACACGAACAGATTCCATCGCTCCATCTCCTCCGCAGTGGGACGCGTTCACGTTCCATCGGGGAGTTGGGGTGGGTAGGTGGGTGGTAGGAACGTTGGGTTGCTCGGTCAATGGCCAGGGTCAACGGCGGCGTGGTGTATTCCGCAAATATGCCCGACTGTGAGGTCGGGCACAAGCCGGCGTGAGTAGGTTAAACGTTGAGTTTTATAAGGGCACCACGGGGTGACCAGCCCCTCCCCACCCAGCCCCACCCCTCCCACCCCTCACCCAGCCCCACCCTCCCCATCCAGCCCCTCCCCACTCTCCCCTCCCCACCCAGCCCCACCCTCCCCACTCAGCCCCTCCCTCCCCACCCAGCCCCTCCCCACCCAGCCCCTCCCCACCCTCCCCTCCCCACCCAGCGCCACCCTCCCCACCCAGCCCCTCCCCACCTTCCCCTCCCCACCCAGCCCCTCCCTGCACGACGGACGGACGGACACAATAATCTGCTGTGGGCTGGTGTAACCAGGAAGTTCCTACCAGTGTATATAAATATACCTCGATATTTCAAAGGGCCGCGATGCACTTGGTGGAGACGGTGGTTCTTGAATGAATAACGTCACGGAACCAGTCTTGAACAAGAGACCTCTAATCGCGGTAATCCAAATCCTCTGAGCGTGTGATGTCGATTCTAAATGCGGCGGTGGGTGGGGAAACCGGACGACCCGGAGAAAAATCCACGTGAGCACGGGGAGAGAGAGAGAAAGCGAGAGACACGCAAACTCCAAATATACAGCAGCAGGCGTCAGGGGTCGAGATCAACCCTCACTGAACCCACGACCTCCTGTACACCAGGCGAGGTAGTTACTCCTAGCTACCGTGATGATGATAGAGAGACACGCAAACTCCAAATATACAGCAGCAGGCGTCAGGGGTCGGGATAAACCCTCACTGAACCCACGACCTCCTGCACACCAGGCGAGATAGTTAACATCTCCTAGCCACCGTGATGATGATTATAGAGAGACACGCGAACTCCAAATATGCAGCAGGCGTCAGGGGTCGGGATCAACCCTCACTGAACCCACGACCTCCTGTACACCAGGCGAGGTAGTTAACATCTCCTAGCCACCGTGATGATGATGATAGAGAGACACGCGAACTCCAAATATGCAGCAGGCGTCAGGGGTCGGAATCAACCCTCACTGAACCCACGACCTCCTGTACACCAGGCGAGGTAATTAACATCTCCTAGCCACCGTGATGATGATTATAGAGAGACACGCGAACTCCAAATATGCAGCAGGCGTCAGGGGTCGGGATCAACCCTCACTGAACCCACGACCTCCTGTACACCAGGCGAGGTAGTTAACATCTCCTAGCCACCGTGATGATGATGATAGAGAGACACGCGAACTCCAAATATGCAGCAGGCGTCAGGGGTCGGAATCAACCCTCACTGAACCCACGACCTCCTGCACACCAGGCGAGATAGTTAACATATCTAGCGAGATAATTCCATGCATCGATTTCTGTCTCTCGGCTCTGTGATCTCGCGGGGGGGGGGAGGCGGGCGAGGGGGAGGCGGAGATGGAGGGGAAGCTTAATAAGCGCCTTGGGTGCCATGTAACGGCGTGAACCAAGATAACCCTTTCACCGAACGGCCTTGCGGGAGGGGTGGGGAGGGGGTGTTTAGAGTGCGGAGCGGTCGGGTCGCCACAGTTCTCCGCGGTGAGTAAAGACTTTTTTCTTATAATTGTTTTTTTTACCCTTTTATCTGGCAACAAAACTGACACCTTTTTTTACGAGGAGTCATGTTTGCATAGACAACAATGCCTGCGGTCGTAATGCAAACAAAAAAACATAACTCTGATAATGTATGCACTGTCCTTGAAGTGGTGGCGGTGGTGGTGGTGGAGGAGGCGGTGGTGGTGGTGGAGGAGGCGGTGGTGGTGGCGGTAGTGGTGGAGGTGGTGGTGGTGGCGGTGGCGGTGGTGGTGGCGGTGGAGGAGGCGGTGGTGGTGGTGGCGGTGGTGGTGGTGGCGGTGGCGGCGGTGGCGGTGGTGGTGGTGGTGGAGGAGGCGGTGGTGGTGGTGGAGGAGGCGGTGGTGGAGGAGGCGGTGGTAGTGGCGGTGGTGGTGGTGGCGGTGGAGGAGGCGGTGGTAGTGGCGGTGGTGGTGGTGGCGGTGGCGGTGGTGGTGGTGGTGGAGGAGGCGGTGGAGGAGGCGGTGGTAGTGGCGGTGGTGGTGGTGGCGGTGGTGGTGGTGGTGGTGGAGGAGGCGGTGGTGATGGTGGCGGTGGCGGCGGTGGTGGAGGAGGCGGTTGGTGGTGGTGGCGGTGGTGGTGGCGGTGGTGGCGGTGGAGGAGGCGAGGGCTGAGAGGCAACTGATAACGAGAGACGGACGGATGATGATGCTGCTCCTGTCAACGACGTTGGAAGCGTGGGTTGAGGCGACACGAATCGTGTTAAGAATAAAGTGACGACGTGTTTGCGAGACGAGGGGTGGTGGTGGTGGTGGTTGTTGTAGTAGTGGAGGCGCAGGCTGAGAGGCGACGGATGACGACGACGATGAAAGGGCAGACGAGATGCTGCCAGCGACGTAATTGTGCATGTGGGGGGTGGAGGAGACGCATCGGATGGCGGTGTTCATTCAGTGGCAACGTATTTGCGAAACAACGTAAATAGGCGGGTGGGGGGGAGAGAGGGGGGGGGAGGGGGGGAGACGTACATCTGGGTACGACTGCATTGTCATAATAAGTACAAAAAATACACGTTCGTCAATTAACACCGTGGCCTTAAAAAGAAGTATATTCAAATGTGCGACGTTTCGGGCGATGGCCATCTTCACGGCACACAGCGAGGCCACGCGCCACGGGTGATCCCCGGTTTGAAACTCGTGCGGAGTCCGCTACCAACCCCCCCCCACCCCCCCCCCGTGGCACGAGGAATAGCGGAAGGAGCTTTAGGGAGCTTGCCACAAAGACGAAGATCCCCCGTGTAGCCTGAACAGACTGTTGGGGCAAGTGCTGTTAGCGAGCAGCACCTTTATGAAGGCCGGCACGGCAGCACCACGCCCGACCGGCTTTTGTCTCCCCAAGTGGCGTGATGCTTTTACGCACCGCACCAGGTACTCATTTGAGGCTGAGTCGACCTAGGGGAGGCCCAGGACCGGTTCAGATAATCGTCACCGATGTTGGCCGTGAGCTACGGATCTCTTTTTAAATCCTTTATATTAAGTTCACTTGCTTGCTTGCTTACGACCGTGCAAATCTTTCGGTCGTTTTTTAACCCACTTCCCGTGATCCAATCGAGCTGACATTTTGCACACAGACTCGTTGTGCGTGACAATTTATTTTCGTGAAAAAAAAATTCCAAAATTTTACACTTTTTAGGAATTTTTTTTTTTATATTTAATTACCAATTGCTTAATGGTGGCAGGCATTCATCTGACCCATAGGTGGCAACCATCTCAAGCCAGAGGACAAGAGGACTCTAGCCGCCACGCATATAAAGGATTTATAGTGAAAAACTTTGTTTTTACGGGTTAATTTTTTCCGCCAAAGCGACCCGGCTATAGGCGCGAATGATCAGCTCAACTAAGTGGGACGTGCCCGATCATTGGGCCACTTAAAGCGGCGGGCGGGAGGTAGGGTGGGAGGTAGGGTGGGAGGTAGGGAGGGGGTCATCACGTTTTTGTTACAACAGGACTCCGATGCAGTTGATTTGCGTCGAGTTCTTCTTCCCCCGCGCGCGTGCCTCCCGATCAGCACTGTGTGCCAGAGGTCGCAAACGGGTTTTGATTCCTTACCCGTACCCGTACCCGGCCGCACCAGGGTCGCAAAACGGGTACCCGTACCCGTACCCGGCTGGGTACGGGTAGCCGTGTATTGGGTAGGGTACGGGTATCGGGTACCCGGTTGCGACCTCTGCTGTGTGCTCACGTTGGCTAAAGGTTGGCCAACGTTCGTTCGACGCCGTGTGAATCGTCGTGTTGTACGGGCGATTCGCGACGGGCGTATTCGCTAAATGTAGCGGAGCTGTGAATGCGATCGCAGCGGATCTCGGCGAGAGAGAGCGAGCCAGAGAGCGAGCCAGAGAGCGAGCGAGAGAGCGAGCGAGAGAGTGAGCGAGAGGTGGGGGTTTACATAAAGCAAAGTTTAAAAAATTTAAATTAACAAAAAAAATACGAAATGATGAACGAAGCAAAGTGCCGAATACACCGAGCATCTTCTTGTTTCCACTGATCGTAAAAGAGAGAGAGAGAGAGATGGGGGGGGGGCGGTGGGGAAGATGGGTTATGGAGGTGTTGATTTAACGAGTCTATTGAGATGGTCACAGAGGCTTTGGAATAGAATGCAGTCGTGTGTCGTGTCCTAATTAAGCACAATTATCAGTGGTGGTGGTAGGGTGGGGGGTGGGGGTCTATGAATGATGGTCTATTTGCGGATCCGATATGACTGCACGTGCGTTTCACCCGATTTACCCGGAACCAGCGTGTTCACGCAGATGTTCAGGTACCGGCTGTTTAGAATACCTAGTCACGTGTGTGTAGATATATAAACTACATCATTAGACCTCATTTGCCAGTACCAAAATATAATAAGGGTTTTCCCCTTTTTCTGGCAACAAAACTGAAACCTTTTTACGAGGATTCATGTCTGCATTAACCACAATACTTGTGGTCAAAATGCAAACAAAAAACACACTCTGATAATAAATGCATTGTCCTTAAACTGATTGGTCCACACCAGAGACGGCTTTATTTTGAGCCTCGTCTCAATTGGCGCTAGAACAGTGGACGCCAAAAGACTCATACAGAGACCCATAGACTCACACAGAGACCCATAGACTCACACAGAGATTCATCGACTCACACAGAGACCCATAGACTCACACATATTCAAAGACTCACACAGAGATTCATAGACTCACACAGAGACCCATAGACTCAGAGATGCATAGGCTCCCACAGAGGGAGACCCATATACTCACGCAGAGACCCATAGACTCACGCAGAGACCCATAGACTCACAGAGACCCATAGACTCACACAGAGACCCGTAGATTCACGCAGAGACCCATAGACTCACACAGAGACCCATAGACTCATATAGAGACCCATATACTCACACAGAGACTCATAGACTCACACAGATACCCATAGACTCACACAGATACCCATAGACTCACACAGATACCCATATATTTACACAGAGACCCATAGACTCACACACAGACCCATGGACTACTCACACAGAGACCCATAGACTCACGCAGAGACCCATAGACTCACGCAGAGACCCATAGACTCACGCAGAGACCCATAGACTCACACAGAGACCCATAGACTCACACAGAGACCCATAGACTCACACAGAGACTCATAGACTCACACAGATACTCATAGATTTACACAGAGACCCATAGACTCACACACAGACCCATGGACTACTCACACAGAGACCCATAGACTCACGCAGAGACCCATAGACTCACACAGAGACCCATAGACTCACACAGAGACCCATAGACTCACACACAGACCCATAGACTCACATAGAGACCCATAGACTCACATAGAGACCCATAGACTCACACAGAGACCCATAGACTCACACACAGACCCATGGACTACTCACACAGAGACCCATAGATTGTTGTCCTTCCCCCGCACCTCCAATTAACGCGGTTGGCTACGTACGGTGCGAAAGAAGTTCCACGCACACTGCACACTCATACGTACAGATCTGCACCTCTCTGCAATTGAGAACGCGATGTCTTCGCTGGCGGATTGAGGCCTTAATTCGATCAATGAATGGATCGATAATGAATCCATCGGGGAACAGAATGTATTTGTTTTCCAGGGATCGAATTTTCTCACCCCCCCCCCCTCCCCCATAATAACACGAGTATCGGGCGACGTTCCTATGGCCGTCCTCGGCCCAGTGGTGAAAACATTCCACGTTCCCATGCCGGGAGCCAGGGTGTGTGTATTGAACGAGGGCCGAAGACATCTCCCCCAGTCTCCTCCTCACGACGCAAAGGCGTTCCAGGACTCACAATGCACATCTGCAGTCGTGCGAGGACTACTCGATTGGATTGCGTTCAAGTTGCACAGAGAGAGATCTTTGGATACCAAAAAGGCGACGGACCCCAACATCTTCAGGGGCTGGTCAACGTGCTCGTTGGCTACGCCAAGCTCGCCATTTACAGGCGAGGAAGGTGGCCCTGGAGGGGAAACGTCCGGCCAGCAGCCTGGGCATCTTCCGCGCTCTGGTCGGAGCCAGGGTGTGTGTGGCTGGAGTTCCGCCATGCGGCGCGGCTGACCCACGCCGTGCCGGCCTTCAAGGAGCAGTGGGCGATGGAGGAGGCCGTGTGCTCGGTGGCAGATGACGGGGAGCTCTGCATGCTGATATGAGCTACCCGTCGGAGGCCGTCGGACTGCGAGAAGGGCTGCGTGCAGAACGAGAGAGAGCGAGAGAGAGAGCGAGAGAGTGAGCGAGAGAGTGACAGAGAGAGAGGGCAAGAGAGTGTGCGAGAGAGTGAGTGAGAGAGTGACAGAGAGTGACAGAGAGAGTGAGCGAGAGAGTGACAGAGAGAGTGACAGAGAGAGTGACAGACAGAGTGAGCGAGAGAGTGAGCGAGAGAGTGACCGAGAGAGTGAGCGAGAGAGTGAGCGAGAGGTGTGGGTTTACATAAAGCAAAGTAAAAAAAAAAAATTACGAAATGATGAACGAAGCAAAGTGCCGACTACACCGAGCATCTTCTTGTTTCCACTGATCGTAAAAAAAAAGCAGAGAGAGACGGACGGACGGACGGAGGAGCGCGTGGAGGAGAGCACATTAAACGAACCTTGTGGCGGGACCCCGGGGTTTTCGAATAAACGGAAGTCAAAATCGTAATTAATCAATGTCACGAAAGCTTCGAATCAATGGATTTTTGGCGACTCCGTCCCACCGCCCGACATTAACGCGGCGACCCGCTTGGCACGGATCATTCTGTTATGTCGTGTCGTGTCCAAGCAGCAGCAGCAGCAGCGAGGATGAATGCGCACAAGAGCTGAACAAGCGAATGCACTCCATGCTCGGGGTTCAAGTTCATTTATTAGGTATAGCCCTGTGAGCCATTCGGCTCTTGAATCGGGTGCAACCGCAACAAACAAAAACATGAACAAGAAAACATCTTAAAGTGAATATGTGCAAACAGAAAATCCAAGAAAAGACAGCAAAAATATTGCAGAAAAACACCGTACACCAACACTGTGTGCAAAAATCCCAGTGGGATGCAAGTCAAACAACAACAACCACAAGACAACTTAGATTAAGGCCATCAGTCTAACTCCGTACTACAACAAACAAGATCATAATAATGGGCAGGATCGTAATAAGTCTGAACCAAAGCTGCTCAAACTAAAGTCCTTTATTTGTCATCACGGTTTGCATAATACGGTGAAACGGCTCTCTTATCTTCATTATTATTTGTGACCTACCAATGTCTGCAGCCAGGATCAATCGATGACAATCCTATTACCTGCAGATATGAGATGCGTTGCACCGTGAATTCCTCCTGTTTGATAATACTTCTCTTGCCCGTATGCATCTGTGCAAGAGAGGATTTTAAAATCCTTTATATTAAGTTCACTTGCTTGCTTGCGCGCTTACGACCGTGCAAATCTTTCGGTCGTTTTTTAACCCACTTCCCGTGATCCTATCGAGCTGACATTTTGCACACAGACTCGTTGTGCGTGACAATTTCTTTTCGTGAAAATTTTTTTCCAAAATGTTACACTTTTTAGGTAATTTTTTTTTAAATATTTAATTACCAATTGCTTATTGGTGGCAGGCAATCATCTGACCCATAGGGTGGCAGCCATCTCAAGCCAGAGGACGAGAGGACTCTAGCCGCCCGTTTCAAAGACCAATGTGGGCTGGGTTGTGGCCCATTGAACACGCATATAAAGGATTTATAGTGTGTGTGTGTGTCTGTGTGTCTGTGCATGTGTGTGTGTGTGTCAGTGTGTGTCTGTCTGTGTGTGTGTCTGTGTGTGTGTCTGTGTGTACGGGGGGAGTGGTAGTGTAGTGCTTAGCGCTCTGCGCTGCGAACCCAGGCACCCGAGTTCAATTTCCGCTCACGGCCACCATCAGTGACGATCTGAACCGGTCCTGGGCCTCCCCTAGATCGAGTCAGCCTCAAATCCGTAACCCGGTGCGGTGTGTTCAAAACAAAATCAGCTATGGGGAGACAAAGGCGGCCGGGCATGGTGTTAGCCTTCGCTGGTGCTAATCGCTTTCGTAGGTGGCTGGGGCTCTACGGGGGGGGGGGGGTGTTCTTTGTCTCGCTGAGTACCGCGTATCGATTGAATCGTCGTCACCTCTGGCCGCATCAGGCGCGCGTCCCTTTGAAGTGATCGCTGGAGAAATTTCTCAAATCGTTATCGCGGTGTTCTTATTTTTTTTTGGGTTGGGGGGGGGGGGAGAAATTTCTCGAATTTTTGTGATTTTCGAGGAAATTCGTTGGGGGGTCCTTTTTTTTTTAGCCACCAAAAATAAACCCCTTGAAGTCTCATTGTCGTGAAAGGTGGCGAAGAAAGGCACGGCCCTGCAATTGATTGAATATTTTCGCCGAATCTTTTGCACGCTGCGACCTTGGACCCGGATCGCGTCGTGTCAGCGGCAGCAGCAGCAGCAGCCCTCCTTCCAGGTGTGCGCCACGTTCGTTCGACTTCTTTCGCACCGCACCGTGCCGACCGCGCCGATCAGATGCGCAGCGTTGAGTCTACGGGCAGTGTTGAGTCTATGGTGCAGTGCTGAGTGTATGGGCAGTATTGAGTCTATGGTGCAGTGTTGAGTCTATGGGTGGTGTTGAGTCTATGGTGCAGTGCTGAGTGTATGGGCAGTATTGAGTCTATGGTGCAGTGTTGAGTCTATGGGTGGTGTTGAGTCTATGGGCGGTGTTGAGTCTATGGTGCAGTGGTGAGTCTATGGGCGGTGTTGAGTCTATGGTGCAGTGCTGAGTCTATGGGCAGTATTGAGTCTATGGTGCAGTGTTGAGTCTATGGGTGGTGTTGAGTCTATGGGCGGTGTTGAGTCTATGGTGCAGTGTTGAGTCTATGGGCGGTGTTGAGTCTATGGTGCAGTGCTGAGTCTATGGGCAGTGTTGAGTCTACTGGCAGTGTTGAGTCTACGGGCAGTGTTGAGTCTATGGTGCAGTGTTGAGTCTATGGTGCAGTGTTGGTCTATGGGCAGTGTTGAGTCTATGGGCAGTGTTGAGTCTATGGGCAGTGTTGAGTCTGTGGGCAGTGTTGAGTCTATGGGCTGTGTTGAGTCTATGGGCGATGTTCGTCTGTGGGCAGCGTTGAGTCTATGGATAGTGTTGAGTCTATGGGCAGTGTTGAGTCTATGGGCGGTGTTGAGTCTATGGGTGGTGTTGAGTCTATGGGTGGTGTTGAGTCTATGGGCGGTGTTGAGTCTATGGTGCAGTGTTGAGTCTATGGGCGGTGTTGAGTCTATGGTGCAGTGCTGAGTCTATGGGCAGTGTTGAGTCTACTGGCAGTGTTGAGTCTACGGGCAGTGTTGAGTCTATGGGCAGTGTTGAGTCTATGGGCAGTGTTGAGTCTATGGGCAGTGTTGAGTCTATGGGCAGTGTTGAGTTTCTGGGCAGTGTTGAGTCTATGGGCAGTGTTGAGTCTATGGGCAGTGTTGAGTTTCTGGGCAGTGTTAATCTACGTGCAGTGTTAATCTACGTGCAGTGTTGGCCTTACTGGCAGTGTGTATGCACGTACGTTGATCTTATTTCGCCCCGTACGTAGCCGACCGCGCTAATCAGAGGTGCGCATGTTTCTGATTCCTGTCTCCATCACCCTCACCGCCCGCGAAACGTAATAATCGATGGTGCTACTCGCGATTGAGTGCGTGCATTGTGAGCCTAAACGAACATTTGATAATAAAAAAAACTCGCTCTTACAATTCAAAAATTGGCGTTTCTCGTTACGCCAACGCGATGACCTGCCCTCGTCAAGGTAACACGTGGTTCGTGTGGATTGATTGATGAATGAATTGACGTTTCATCTTCCCACTTGTGTCGTACGGGGTTTTGGATGAAAGCGTCGTGGTTTTAATGTTGTTTCGGGGTAGCTGAGTGGCGTAGTCGTGCATGGAAACATTCACTCACTCACAGATGGATAATTCATGCGCACTGTGAATTGTTCGGCAAACCTAGCTAGCACCACTCACAACGTGAATTATTAATTAGTTCACATTATGAATTATTCATTCACACTGTGAATTGTTCGGTAAACCTAGCTAGCACCACTCACAACGTGAATTATTAATTAGTTCACATTATGAATTATTCATTCACAATGTGATTTATTAGCTAACCTAGCTAGCACCACTCACAACGTGAATTATTAATTAGTTCACATTATGAATTATTCAATCACAATGTGAATTATTCACTAACCTAGCTAGCACCACTCACAACGTGAATTATTAATTAGTTCACATTATGAATTATTCATTCACAATGTGAATTATTCACTAACCTAGCTAGCACCACTCACAACGTGAATTATTAATTAGTTCACATTATGAATTATTCATTCACAATTATTCATTCACAATGTGAATTGTTCGGCAAACCTAGCACCACTCACAACGTGAATTATTAATAAGTTCACATTATGAATTATTCATTCACAATGTGAATTGTTCGGCAAACCTAGCTAGCACCACTCACAACGTGAATTATTAATTAGTTCACATTATGAATTATTCATTCACAATGTGAATTATTCACTAACCTAGCTAGCCCCACTCGCAATGTGAATTATTAATAAGTTCACATTATGAATTATTCATTCACAATGTGAATTATTCCCCAACCTAGCTAGCCCCACTCACAACGTGAATTATTAATTAGTTCGCATTATGAATTATTCATTCATAATGTGAATTATTCACTAATCTAGCTAGCACCACTCACAACGTAAATTATTAATAAGTTCGAAATTATGAATTATTCATTCACAATGTGAATTATTCGCTAACCTAGCCCCACTCACAATGTGAATTATTAATTATTTCACATGAATTCATTATCCATTCTCAATGTGAATTATTCCCAAACCTAACCCCACTCACAATGTGAATTATTAATTATTTCACATTAATTTATTATCCATTTTCAATGTGAATTATTCGTCAACATAGCTAACCCCACTAACAATGTGAATTATTAATTATTTCACGTTAATTCATTATCCATTCTCAATGTGAATTATTCCCCAACCTAGCCCCACTCACAATGTGAATTATTAATTATTTAACGTGAATTCATCCATTCTCAACGTGAATTATTCCCCAACCTAGCCCCACTCACAATGTGAATTAATAATTCATTCACGTGACCGGTTGCCCCCCTCCCCCCCAATAGCCTCGACTCAGCAATCGATATCCTGCCCAAACAGCGCGCCCACCACCTTGGTGAGCTGTGTCCGGCCTTCACAGGTGCTGCTCGCTAACAGCACTTGTCCCAACAGTCTGTGTGCCTATGTATGTGTCTCTCTCTCTATGTATCTCTGTGATATCTGTCTGCTTATATGTCTGTCTATGTGCCTCCGGTTCTGTGTTTTATGTCTCTCTCTCAAATTTAGCATTCTCTGGAAGAGCGTAATCAACCAGGTAGGGTGTTGACTGTTATGTTATCCGACTCTCTGTGTTGTATTACATTACATTTCTAAGTTTACTAGATTTGTGTTTCGATTTCATTTATACCTGATGACGATTGCTTGCGTTGCAATCGAAACGTCGTATGCTAGTATTTAATTTATTATTTTCTCTTTATACGTGACTTTACCGAAAGAACCAAAGAGTAGTATGTGAAGGCCTTAAGGCCCCCCCCCCCCCGTGTGTTGATGTTGGTACACGGGGGGCTAAGAACGCAGCAAGTTGGCACAGTAGGGGGGCACAGGTGGTGGTGCATCGTTCAGTCAACCCATGGCACCTGGGGTCTGTCCCGTGACCTCCTGCTGCCAGCGGGCGTTCGACACTTCACGTGGCCTTAACGTGCACCTAGCCTGGCACAGGCGCCGTTGTGACGTCACCTTCACTTTGTGGCGAATGGCGGATGTTGTTATTGTTGTTGTTGAACTTCTTGTGGGGAGCGGTGGTGTAGCGGTTAGCGCTACTGCTGCGCTACGAACCCGGCGACCCGAGTTCGATTCCCGCTCACGGCCACGAACACCACCAGTGACGGATAATCTGAACCGGTCCTGGGCCTCCCCCCACCCCCCTCCTTCTAGGTCGACTCAGCCTCAAACGAGTAGCTGATGCGCCGTGTAAACATCGCCACTGTAGGGAGACAAAGGCGGTCAGGCGTGGTGCCGGTCACCCCCCCCCCCCTCGTGTGCCACAGTGCCGGCCTTCATAGGGTGCTGCTCGCTAACAGCACTTGCCCCAACAGTCTGTTAAGGCTACACGGGGGACCTTTGTCTTTGTTTGGTGGTTTTGCGTTTAATTGGGAGATGATGCACAAGTTGGGGGGCCTTCAAAGTGCCGGGTATAAATAACACATTCCTGCGGAGGGAGCTGGTAGGAACGTTGGGTTGCTCGGGCAATGGCCAGGGTCAACGGCGGCGTGGTGTATTCCGCAAATATGGCCGACTGTGAGGGCGGGCACAAGCCGGCGTGAGTAGGTTAAACGTTGAGTTTTATAAGGGCACCACGGTGTGACCAGCCCCTCCCCACCCAGCCCCACCCCGCCCACCCCCCACCCAGCCCCACCCTCCCCACCCAGCCCCTCCCCACCCAGCCCCTCCCTCCCCACCCAGCCCCACCCCTCCCACCCAGCCTCACCCAGCCCCTCCCCACCCTCCTCTCCCCACCCAGCCCCACCCTCCCCACCCAGCCCCACCCCTCTCAACCCCTACCCTCCCCACCCAGCCCCTCCCCACCCCTCCCCACCCAGCCCCACCCAGCCCCACCCTCCCCACCCAGCCCCTCCCCTCCCCACCCAGCCCCTCCCTGCACGACGGACGGACGGACACAATAATCCCCTGTGGGCTGGTGGAACCAGTGGGTTCCCACCAGTAATAGAGAGCACATACCTCGGGTGTGAGTTGGAGTGCTGCGTGCACCGGTGTTAATGAACGGCATTAGGGGCCGTCCATAAATGACGTCACGCGATTTTGGACGATTTTTGACCCCCCCCCCCTCCCCCCATCGGAACACGGCGTCACAAAAAGTCAGACCCCCCCCCCCCCCTCTTAAACATGCTTCAAATCGCTTTAAACTATTGTCATTGTAGTGCGTATTTAATGTGGCGCTGCACTCTGATGTTGCAGGAGAAAACATGTATTAAAAAGTCTATTTAATTAAGTAGAACGTGTCGTCTACATTTATGTAAAGTTGCGCATTTTGATGTGACGTCATATTTCTCACCCCCCCCCCCCTCGTCACACATCGTCACAAATGTCTGACCCCCCCCCCCCCCCTAGGTGCGTGACGTCATTTATGGACGGCCCCTTAGCAACATAAAATGAATTCCGTCTCCGCGTGGTCGTACTGCAACAACACACGGAGTGCGACGCACGGAGAGCGTGACACACGTAACCTGACACACGTAACCTGACACACGGAGTGTGACACACAGAGTGGTTATACAGAGCGTGACACACAGATCCTGACACACGGAGTGTGACACACGGAGTGGTTATACAGAGCGTGACACACAGAGTGGTGACACACAGAGCGTGACACATAGAGCGTGACACACAGAGCGTGACACACAGAGTGGTGACACACAGAGCGTGACACATAGAGCGTGACACACAGAGCGTGACACACAGAGTGGTGACACACAGAGTGTGACACACAGAGTGGTGACACACGGAGTGGTGACACACAGAGCGTGACACACAGAACCTGACACACAGAGTGTGACACACGGAGTGGTGACACACAGAGTGTGACACACAGAGTGGTGACACACGGAGTGGTGACACACAGAGTGGTGACACACAGAGCGTGACACACAGAGTGGTGACACACGGAGTGGTGACACACAGAGTGGTGACACACAGAGTGGTTATACAGAGCGTGACACACAGAGTGTGACACACAGAGTGTGACACACAGAGTGTGACACACAGAACCTGACACACAGAGTGTGACACACGGAGTGGTGACACACAGAGTGTGACACACAGAGTGTGACACACAGAACCTGACACACAGAGTGTGACACACGGAGTGGTGACACACAGAGTGTGACACACAGAACCTGACACACAGAGTGTGACACACAGAGTGGTTATACAGAGCGTGACACACAGATCCTGACACACAGAGTGTGACACACAGAGTGGTGACACACGGAGAGTGACACACAGAGTGGTTATACAGAACCTGACACACGGAGAGTGACACACAGAACCTGACACACAGAGCGTGACACACAGAGCGTCACACACGTAACCTGACACACGGAGAGTGACACACAGAGCGTGACACACAGAGTGTGACACACGGAGTGTGACACACAGAACCTGACACACAGAGTGTGACACACGGAGTGGTGACACACAGAGTGTGACACACAGAGTGTGACACACGGAGTGTGACACACAGAGCGTGACACACAGAGTGGTGACACACAGAGTGTGACACACAGAGTGTGACACACAGAGTGTGACACACAGAGCGTGACACACAGAGTGTGACACACAGAACCTGACACACAGAGTGTGACACACGGAGTGGTGACACACAGAGTGTGACACACGGAGTGTGACACACAGAGTGTGACACACGGAGTGTGACACACAGAACCTGACACACAGAGTGTGACACACGGAGTGGTGACACACAGAGTGTGTCACACGGAGTGGTGACACACAGAGTGTGACACACGGAGTGTGACACACGGAGTGTGACACACAGAACCTGACACACAGAGTGTGACACACGGAGTGTGACACACAGAACCTGACACACAGAGTGGTGACACACAGAGTGTGACACACAGAGTGTGACACACGGAGTGTGACACACGGAGTGTGACACACAGAACCTGACACACAGAGTGTGACACACGGAGTGGTGACACACAGAGTGTGACACACGGAGTGTGACACACAGAGTGTGACACACGGAGTGTGACACACAGAACCTGACACACAGAGTGTGACACACGGAGTGGTGACACACAGAGTGTGACACACGGAGTGTGACACACAGAGTGTGACACACGGAGTGTGACACACAGAACCTGACACACAGAGTGTGACACACGGAGTGGTGACACACAGAGTGTGTCACACGGAGTGGTGACACACAGAGTGTGACACACGGAGTGTGACACACAGAACCTGACACACAGAGTGTGACACACGGAGTGGTGACACACAGAGTGTGACACACGGAGTGGTGACACACAGAGTGTGACACACGGAGTGTGACACACAGAACCTGACACACAGAGTGTGTCACACGGAGTGGTGACACACAGAGTGTGACACACAGAGTGTGACACACACAGTGGTGACACACAGAGTGTGACACACAGAGCGTGACACACACAGTGGTGACACACAGAGTGTGACACACAGAGTGTGACACACACAGTGGTGACACACACAGTGGTGACACACAGAGTGTGACACACAGAGCGTGACACACACAGTGGTGACACACAGAGTGTGACACACAGAGTGTGACACACACAGTGGTGACACACGGAGAGTGACACACAGAGTGGTAATACAGAGCGTGACACACAGAACCTGACACACAGAACCTGACACACGGAGCGTGACACACAGAACTTGACACACGGAGCGTGACACGCGGAGAGGCGCAAATCGGCTCACGGATCGTTGTGAGAAAAATTCAACGGCATTTATTTTTTATTGTTCAAAATCTCCAACGCGAGCGAGCGAGCGAGTTTCTCGCCTGCAGAGGAATCGCCCCAGGGACGTTGCAGAGACAGCCGATGTCGAGAAGCGAATCCGAGATAAAAGGTGAATCCGAGTTGAATCTAAATAGGGAAAAAATTAACCCGTAAAAACAAAGTTTTTCACTATAAATCCTTTATATGCGTGGCATCGGTTTTATTTTATTATTCATTTCTGTTTTTGTTGAGTAAGAGTTTCATTTTTAGCACATTGGTATTTTAAATTAAATATTACATTTTTTTTTCCTAAAAAGTGGAAAATTTTGGATTTTTTTTTTCACGAAAATAAATTGTCACGCACAACGAGTCTGTGTGCAAAATGTCAGCTCGATTGGATCACGGGAAGTGGGTTAAAAAAACGACCGAAAGATTTGCACGGTCGTAAGCGCGCAAGCAAGCAAGCAAGTGAACTTAATATATAGGATTAAAAAAAAAAACCCTCGAATTCCAGATCACGGTGGAACTCACCACAACCACTCTCAACCTCCTTCTCCTCTCTACACCCAAGGAGCCAGGGCCCATGGCCGATTTGTTTCCCTGCCGTAGCCACCGACGTCTGGAACTCTGCGGGTATCACCTCGCCTGGTATACAGGAGGTCGTGGGTTCGATCCCGACCCTGACGATGCCTGCTGCTGGATATTTGGAGTTTGCGTGTCTCTCTCTCATCATCATCACGGTGGCTAGGAGATGTTAACTACCTCACCTGGTATGCAGGAGGTCGTGGGTTCGATCACGTCCATGACGCATGCTGCTGTATATTTGGAGTTTGCGTGTCTCTCTCTCATCATCATCACGGTGGCTAGGAGATGTTGACTACCTCGCCTGGTATGCAGGAGGTCGTGGGTTCGATCCCGACCCTGACGATGCCTGCTGCTGTATATTTGTAGTTTGCGTGTCTCTCTCATCATCATCACGGTGGCTAGGAGATGTTAACTACCTCGCCTGGTGTACAGGAGGTCGTGGGTTCGATCCCGACCCTGACGATGCATGCTGCTGTATATTTGGAGTTTGCGTATCTCTCTCATCATCATCATCACGGTGGCTAGATGTTAACTACCTCCCCTGGTATGCAGGAGGTTGTGGGTTCGATCCCGACCCTGACGATGCCTGCTGCTGTGTATTTGGAGTTTGCGTATCTCTCTCATCATCACGGTGGCTAGGAGATGTTAACTACCTCCCCTGGTGTACAGGAGGTCGTGGGTTAGATCCCATCCCTGACGCCTGCTGCTGTATATTTGGAGTTTGCGTGTCTCTCTCATCATCATCATCATCATCACGGTGGCTAGGAGATGTTAACTACCTCGCCTGGTGTACAGGAGGTCGTGAGTTCGATCCCGACCCTGACGCCTGCTGCTGTATATTTGGAGTTTGCGTGTCTCTCTCATCATCATCACGGTGGCTAGGAGATGTTAACTACCTCGCCTGGTGTACAGGAGGTCGTGGGTTTGATCACGTCCATGACGCATGCTGCTGTTTATTTTGAGTTTGCGTGTCTCTCTCATCATCATCATCACGGTGGCTAGGAGATGTTAACTACCTCGCCTGGTGCACAGGAGGTCGTGGGTTCGATCCCATCCCTGACGCCTGCTGCTGTATATTTTGAGTTTGCGTGTCTCTCTCATCATCATCATCACGGTGGCTAGGAGATGTTAACTACCTCGCCTGGTGTACAGGAGGTCGTGGGTTCGATCCCGACCCTGACGATGCCTGCTGCTGCTGTATATTTGGAGTTTGCGTGTCTCTCGCTCTCTCCCTCCGTGGTCGCGTGGATTTTCTTCGGCGTCTTCTGGTTTTCCCCCTCCACATTTAGAAACGCGTGTTAAGAGTCTTTGGCTGCTGTCAATTTCCAAGTGACGATGAGCCACTTCGTTTAGCCATCATTTGTTTTATCCGCAGGTTGCTTCTGAAAGAGAACCAGAGACATATCGCTCGGCGGGCCTCACCTGGTTAAAAATAAGTTTAGAGTTTCATATTCTTGGTTCGTTCGGTAAAGTTACGTAGAAGGGAAATAATAAAATGATAAAAAATAAAACATGACAAAAAATGTTCTTGCTGTATTTTTCACACCCGATGACGATTGCTTGTGTTGCAATCGAAACGTCGTGAGAATGTTTATTGTTTTATTTTTTATCATTTTATTATTTCCCTTCTACGTGACTTTACCGAAAGAACCAAGAATATGAATCCCTGCAGTCACGAAAGCTTTAAATCGAAATTTAAGTTTAGAGTTGATTTAAAGTTTGCACCTCCCCCCCATTCCAGATTGAACAACTGAAGATAGTTTTTATTGTTTGAAGAAATGAGCGTGGAGAATGATGCATTTACATTGAGTGGAATAAATCGTTTTTCTTTTTACATAAATAAATAGTTTTGCGATATACAGGCTTCTCGTAACATTTACCCGTCCCTGACTGCATCGCCCCAACCACGCGGCGTCCCTGGATCAGATTGACAACAAATTTCTTTAAAACTTTTTGTGTGCGTTTAAATCGTTGTCCCACCCCCCACCGCAACATCCGATGAGCACGTCCGTCTGGAACGCGCTCTTCCATCCGACATTTTGGACGCCACCGAAGCTCTGCAACTTTGAAATAATCTCCACGGAAAACTCATTTGTTTAGAGATTCTTTTCGTCATCATTGGAACCTCATTTGCCAGTAAAAAATATGATAATTGGTTTTTTACCCTTCTATCTGGCGACAAAACTGACACCTTTTTTACGAGGAGTCATGTTTGCATAGACCACAATACCTGCAGCCATAATGCAAACAAAAACATAACTCTGATAATGTATGCACTGTCCTTGAAGTTGATTGGTCCACACCCAAGACAGCTTTCATTTAGAGCCTAGTCTCACATGGTGTTGGACCAGATGACGCCAAAAGGCGCAATCAACTTCAAGGACAGTGCATATATTATCAGAGTTATGTTTTTTGTTTGCATTACGACTGCAGGTATTGTGGTCTATGCAAACAAGACTCCTTGTAAAAAAAGGTGTCAGTTTTTGTTGCCAGATAGAACGGTCAAAAACCAATTATCAGATTATTTTCCTGTTTTTAGTTTGTTGTCCTTCCCCCCACCCCTCCCCCCCACCGCACCTCCGATGCGCGCGGTTTGGCTACGTACGGTGCGAAAGAAGTTCATGCACACAGGCACGTACGGCACAGTGCTCCCCCCCCTCCCCGTGTCCATCCGACGACTCCCGCTCCATCGGACACTCAAGACCGCTCCACCGCACCATGTCCGTCATCCGCAACCACGACGATCCATCTCCTCCCTCCTCCTCCCTCCTCACAGACTCGCCATGCGCAGCTGCTGGCTGAAGCTGATTGAGCTTTGCAGCACGTCCGCGTGAACGGGCGCCAGCTCTACGTCCACCCTCGACCTCCCACCACCACCACGTCCACCACCACCACGTCCACCACCACCATTAGCACAGACGTCGCCACCACCACAGCCGTCGCTACTCCTCCTCCTGCTGCTCGGCTGCACCGCCACCGACCTCCACCTCCGCCGCCACCACCCCCTGCCCCAGCCACCTCCTCCACCTCCTCCACCACCACCTCCACCACCTCCTCCACCTCCTCCGCGTCCAAGCGCGGCCCAGAGACGACTGCGCAGCCCTCGGTTGCCGGCGACGACGAGGTATGGGCTGCACACCGAGTGGAGCATTCCGACGACGCGAGCAGCGAGCACTGCGACCTTGTCGAGGGCGAAGAACATCGAGACGAGGACGTGGGTGCCCCAGCAGAGCACGAAGAGCAGCGCCAGGAGCACGAGCACCTTGGCGGCGCGCACCTGGCGCACGAGGCGACGCGGGGCTCCGTCGCCGCCGCTGTCCGTCAGCACCTGGCGGCGTCGGCGCGTTAGGAGGAAGGCGACGATTTTGGCGTTGGCCAGCACCATGCCCACGACGGGCGTGAACTCGTAGAGGACCTGGTGGGGGTAGATTGGGGTGTGGTGTGTGGGTGTGGTGGTGTGGGTGGGTGGTGTGGTGTGGGTGTGAGTGTGGGTGGGTGTGGTTGTGTGTGAGTGTGTGGGTGGGTGTGTGGTTTTGTGTGAGTGTGTGTGTGGGTGTGTGGATGGGTGTGGGTGTGGATGGGTGGTTGTGTGTGAGTGTGGGTGTGTGGGTGAGTGTGGTTGTGTGTGTGTGGGTGGTTGTGTGAGTGTGGTTGTGTGGTTGTGTGAGTGTGGTTGTGTGTGTGTGTGGGTGGTTGTGTGAGTGTGGTTGTGTGGGTGGGTGGTTGTGTGAGTGTGGTTGTGTGTGTGTGTGGTTGTGTGTGTGGTTGTGTGTGTGGTTGTGTGTGTGAGTGTGGTTGTGTGTGGATGTGGGTGAGTGGTTGTGTGAGTGTGGTTGTGTGTGTGGTTGAGTGTTGTTGTGTGGTTGTGTGGTTGAGTGTGATTGTGTGTGAGTGTGGTAGTGTAGCGGTTAGCGCTCTGTGCCGCTACGAACCCAGCGACCCGAGTTCGATTCCCGCTCACAGTCAATGCCGGTGACGATTATCTGAACCGGTCCCGGGCCTCCCCTAGGTCGACTCAGCCTGAAATTAGTACCACGTGCGGTGTGTAAACATTGCCACTGGGAAGACAAAGGCGGCCGGGCGTGGTGCTAGCCACCCACCCCCTCCGTGTGCCGTGCCGGCCTTCATAGGTGCTGCTCGCTAACAGCACTTTTGACCAACAGTCTGTTCAGGACACACGGGGGAAATCTTTGTCTTGTGTGCTTGTGTGTGGTCGTGCGGTGGGTTTGGTGGGTGTTGTGTTGGAGACAACGCCGGATTATCCCAGGAGCACAAGTAGCTACATAATGCTACGGGCACCGCACTTTCAAGGCCCCCCGCGCTCAACGCTTTCAAGCTATCAATTCCGGCTAATTGATTCTGCACTTGCTCTATCACTACAGTACAATACCGCCTTCGACTTTTACGAACGACCGGGTGTTTAAGCTTAGCGATTTGTCGTATTATCTGGCTGTATAGCGAATGAAAAAATACAATCGTTTTACTGTGCAAGTAAAAAATTGTTGAGTCTATGGGCAGTGTTGAGTCTATGGGCGGTGTTGAGTCTATGGTGCAGTGTTGAGTCTATGGGCGGTGTTGAGTCTATGGGTGGTGTTGAGTCTATGGGCAGTGTTGAGTCTATGGGCAGTGTTGAGTCTATGGGCGGTGTTGAGTCTATGGTGCAGTGTTGAGTCTATGGGCGGTGTTGAGTCTATGGTGCAGTGCTGAGTCTATGGGCAGTGTTGAGTCTACTGGCAGTGTTGAGTCTACGGGCAGTGTTGAGTCTATGGGCAGTGTTGAGTCTATGGGCAGTGTTGAGTCTATGGGCAGTGTTGAGTCTATGGGCAGTGTTGAGTCTACAGTGCAGTGTTGAGTCTACAGGGCAGTGTTGAGTCTATGGTGCAGTGTTAGTATATGGTCAGTGTTGGTCTACGTGCAATGTTGAGTCTATGGGCAGTGTTGAGTCTATGGGCAGTGTTGAGTCTATGGGCAGTGTTGAGTTTATGGGCAGTGTTGAGTCTATAGTGCAGTGTTGAGTCTATGGTGCAGTGTTGAGTCTATGGGCAGTGTTGAGTCTATGGGCAGTGTTGAGTCTACGTGCAGTGTTGAGTCTACGGGCAGTGTTGAGTCTATGGGCAGTGTTAATCTACGTGCAGTGTTAATCTACGTGCAGTGTTGGCCTTACTGGCAGTGTGTATGCACGTACGTTGATCTTATTTCGCCCCGTACGTAGCCGACCGCGCTAATCAGAGGTGCGCGTGTTTCTGATTCCTGTCTCCATCACCCCCACCGCCCGCGAAACGTAATAATCGATGGTGCTACTCGCGATTGAGTGCGTGCATTGTGAGCCTAAACGAACATTTGATAATAAAAAAAAACTCGCTCTTACAATTCAAAAATTGGCGTTTCTCGTTACGCCAACGCGATGACCTGCCCTCGTCAAGGTAACACGTGGTTCGTGTGGATTGATTGATGAATGAATTGACGTTTCATCTTCCCACTTGTGTCGTACGGGGTTTTGGATGAAAGCGTCGTGGTTTTAATGTTGTTTCGGGGTAGCTGAGTGGAGTAGTCGCGCATGGAAAAATTCACTCACTCGCAGATGGATAATTCATGCGCACTGTGAATTGTTCGGCAAACCTAGCTAGCACCACTCACAACGTGAATTATTAATTTGTTCACATTATGAATTATTCATTCACACTGTGAATTGTTCGGTAAACCTAGCTAGCACCACTCACAACGTGAATTATTAATTAGTTCACATTATGAATTATTCATTCACAATGTGATTTATTCACTAACCTAGCTAGCACCACTCACAATGTGAATTATTAATTAGTTGACATTATGAATTATTCATTCACAATGTGAATTATTAGCTAACCTAGCTAGCACCACTCACAACGTGAATTATTAATTAGTTCACATTATGAATTATTCAATCACAATGTGAATTATTCACTAACCTAGCTAGCACCACTCACAACGTGAATTATTAATTAGTTCACATTATGAATTATTCATTCACAATGTGAATTATTCACTAACCTAGCTAGCACCACTCACAACGTGAATTATTAATTAGTTGACATTATGAATTATTCATTCACAATGTGAATTATTAGCTAACCTAGCTAGCACCACTCACAACGTGAATTATTAATTAGTTCACATTATGAATTATTCAATCACAATGTGAATTATTCACTAACCTAGCTAGCACCACTCACAACGTGAATTATTAATTAGTTCACATTATGAATTAATCATTCACAATGTGAATTATTCACTAACCTAGCTAGCACCACTCACAACGTGAATTATTAATTAGTTCACATTATGAATTATTCATTCACAATTATTCATTCACAATGTGAATTGTTCGGCAAACCTAGCACCACTCACGACGTGAATTATTAATTAGTTCACATTATGAATTATTCATTCACAATGTGAATTATTCACTAACCTAGCTAGCCCCACTCACAATGTGAATTATTAATAAGTTCACATTATGAATTATTCATTCACAATGTGAATTATTCCCCAACCTAGCTAGCCCCACTCACAACGTGAATTATTAATTAGTTCGCATTATGAATTATTCATTCACAATGTGAATTATTCACTAATCTAGCTAGCACCACTCACAACGTAAATTATTAATAAGTTCGAAATTATGAATTATTCATTCACAATGTGAATTATTCGCTAACCTAGCCCCACTCACAATGTGAATTATTAATTATTTCACATGAATTCATTATCCATTCTCAATGTGAATTATTCCCAAACCTAACCCCACTCACAATGTGAATTATTAATTATTTCACATTAATTTATTATCCATTTTCAATGTGAATTATTCGTCAACATAGCTAGCCCCACTCACAATGTGAATTATTAATTATTTCACGTTAATTCATTATCCATTCTCAATGTGAATTATTCCCCAACCTAGCCCCACTCACAATGTGAATTATTAATTATTTAACGTGAATTCATCCATTCTCAACGTGAATTATTCCCCAACCTAGCCCCACTCACAATGTGAATTAATAATTCATTCACGTGACCGGTTGCCCCCCTCCCCCCCCCCCCAATAGCCTCGACTCAGCAATCGATATCCTGCCCAAACAGCGCGCCCACCACCTTGGTGAGCTGTGTCCGGCCTTCACAGGTGCTGCTCGCTAACAGCACTTGTCCCAACAGTCTGTGTGCCTATGTATGTGTCTCTCTCTCTATGTATCTCTGTGATATCTGTCTGCTTATATGTCTGTCTATGTGCCTCCGGTTCTGTGTTTTATGTCTCTCTCTCAAATTTAGCATTCTCTGGAAGAGCGTAATCAACCAGGTAGGGTGTTGACTGTTATGTTATCCGACTCTCTGTGTTGTATTACATTACATTTCTAAGTTTACTAGATTTGTGTTTCGATTTCATTTATACCTGATGACGATTGCTTGCGTTGCAATCGAAACGTCGTATGCTAGTATTTAATTTATTATTTTCTCTTTATACGTGACTTTACCGAAAGAACCAAAGAGTAGTATGTGAAGGCCTTAAGGCCCCCCCCCCCCCCCCGTGTGTTGATGTTGGTACACGGGGGGCTAAGAACGCAGCAAGTTGGCACAGTAGGGGGGCACAGGTGGTGGTGCATCGTTCAGTCAACCCATGGCACCTGGGGTCTGTCCCGTGACCTCCTGCTGCCAGCGGGCGTTCGACACTTCACGTGGCCTTAACGTGCACCTAGCCTGGCACAGGCGCCGTTGTGACGTCACCTTCACTTTGTGGCGAATGGCGGTTGTTGTTGTTGAACTTCTTGTGGGGAGCGGTGGTGTAGCGGTTAGCGCTACTGCTGCGCTACGAACCCGGCGACCCGAGTTCGATTCCCGCTCACGGCCACGAACACCACCAGTGACGGATTATCTGAACCGGTCCTGGGCCTCCCCCCACCCCCCTCCTTCTAGGTCGACTCAGCCTCAAACGAGTAGCTGATGCGCTGTGTAAACATCGCCACTGTAGGGAGACAAAGGCGGTCAGGCGTGGTGCCGGTCACCCCCCCCCTCGTGTGCCACAGTGCCGGCCTTCATAGGGTGCTGCTCGCTAACAGCACTTGCCCCAACAGTCTGTTAAGGCTACACGGGGGACCTTTGTCTTTGTTTGGTGGTTTTGCGTTTAATTGGGAGATGATGCACAAGTTGGGGGGCCTTCAAAGTGCCGGGTATAAATAACACATTCCTGCGGAGGGAGCTGGTAGGAACGTTGGGTTGCTCGGGCAATGGCCAGGGTCAACGGCGGCGTGGTGTATTCCGCAAATATGGCCGACTGTGAGGGCGGGCACAAGCCGGCGTGAGTAGGTTAAACGTTGAGTTTTATAAGGGCACCACGGTGTGACCAGCCCCTCCCCACCCAGCCCCACCCCCGCCCACCCCCCACCCAGCCCCACCCTCCCCACCCAGCCCCTCCCCACCCAGCCCCTCCCCACCCAGCCCCACCCCTCCCACCCAGCCTCACCCAGCCCCTCCCCACCCTCCTCTCCCCACCCAGCCCCACCCTCCCCACCCAGCCCCACCCCTCTCAACCCCTACCCTCCCCACCCAGCCCCTCCCCACTCTCCACCACCCAGCCCCTCCCCTCCCTCCCCACCCAGCCCCACCCAGCCACACCCTCCCCACCCAGCCCCTCCCCTCCCCACCCAGCCCCTCCCTGCACGACGGACGGACGGACACAATAATCCCCTGTGGGCTGGTGGAACCAGTGGGTTCCCACCAGTAATAGAGAGCACATACCTCGGGTGTGAGTTGGAGTGCTGCGTGCACCGGTGTTAATGAACGGCATTAGGGGCCGTCCATAAATGACGTCACGCGATTTTGGACGATTTTTGACCCCCCCTCCCCCCATCGGAACACGGCGTCACAAAAAGTCAGACCCCCCCCCCCCCCCTCTTAAACATGCTTCAAATCGCTTTAAACTATTGCCATTGTAGTGCGTATTTAATGTGGCGCTGCACTCTGATGTTGCAGGAGAAAACATTTATTAAAAAGTCTATTTAATTAAGTAGAACGTGTCGTCTACATTTATGTAAAGTTGCGCATTTTGATGTGACGTCATATTTCTCACCCCCCCCCCCCCCTCGTCACACATCGTCACAAATGTCTGACCCCCCCCCCCCCCTAGGTGCGTGACGTCATTTATGGACGGCCCCTTAGCAACATAAAATGAATTCCGTCTCCGCGTGGTCGTACTGCAACAACACACGGAGTGCGACGCACGCAGAGCGTGACACACGTAACCTGACACACGGAGTGTGACACACAGAGTGGTTATACAGAACCTGACACACGGAGTGTGACACACGGAGTGTGACACACAGAGTGGTTATACAGAACCTGACACACGGAGTGTGACACACGGAGTGTGACACACGGAGAGTGACACAGAGTGGTTATACAGAACCTGACACACGGAGTGTGACACACAGAGTGTGACACACGGAGAGTGACACACGGAGAGTGACACAGAGTGGTTATACAGAACCTGACACACGGAGTGTGACACACGGAGTGTGACACACAGAGTGGTTATACAGAACCTGACACACGGAGTGTGACACACAGAGTGTGACACACGGAGAGTGACACACAGAGTGTGACACACGGAGAGTGACACACAGTGTGGTTATACAGAACCTGACACACGGAGTGTGACACACAGAGTGTGACACACGGAGAGTGACACACAGAGTGGTTATACAGAACCTGACACACGGAGTGTGACACACAGAGTGGTTATACAGAACCTGACACACGGAGTGTGACACACGGAGAGTGACACACGGAGAGTGACACACAGAGTGGTTATACAGAACCTGACACACGGAGTGTGACACACGGAGAGTGACACAGAGTGGTTATACAGAACCTGACACACGGAGTGTGACACACAGAGTGTGACACACGGAGTGTGACACACGGAGAGTGACACACAGAGTGGTTATACAGAACCTGACACACGGAGTGTGACACACAGAGTGGTTATACAGAACCTGACACACGGAGTGTGACACACGGAGAGTGACACACAGAGTGGTTATACAGAACCTGACACACGGAGTGTGACACACGGAGTGTGACACAGAGTGGTTATACAGAACCTGACACACGGAGTGTGACACACAGAGTGTGACACACGGAGAGTGACACACAGAGTGGTTATACAGAACCTGACACACGGAGTGTGACACACGGAGTGTGACACACAGAGTGGTTATACAGAACCTGACACACGGAGTGTGACACACAGAGTGTGACACACGGAGAGTGACACACAGAGTGTGACACACGGAGAGTGACACACAGAGTGGTTATACAGAACCTGACACACGGAGTGTGACACACAGAGTGTGACACACGGAGTGTGACACACAGAGTGGTAATACAGAACCTGACACACGGAGTGTGACACACAGAGTGTGACACACGGAGAGTGACACACAGAGTGGTTATACAGAACCTGACACACGGAGTGTGACACACAGAGTGGTTATACAGAACCTGACACACGGAGTGTGACACACAGAGTGTGACACACGGAGAGTGACACACAGAGTGGTTATACAGAACCTGACACACGGAGTGTGACACACAGAGTGGTTATACAGAACCTGACACACGGAGTGTGACACACAGAGTGTGACACACGGAGAGTGACACACAGAGTGGTTATACAGAACCTGACACACGGAGTGTGACACACAGAGTGTGACACACAGAGTGTGACACACAGAGTGGTTATACAGAACCTGACACACGGAGTGTGACACACAGAGTGTGACACACGGAGTGTGACACACAGAGTGTGACACACAGAGCGTGACACACAGAGCGTGACACACAGAACCTGACACACGGAGCGTGACACGCGGAGAGGCGCAAATCGGCTCACGGGTCGTTGTGAGAAAAATTCAACGGCATTTATTTTTTATTGTTCAAAATCTCCAACGCGAGCGAGCGAGCGAGTTTCTCGCCTGCAGAGGAATCGCCCCAGGGACGTTGCAGAGACAGCCGATGTCGAGACGCGAATCCGAGATAAAAGGTGAATCCGAGTTGAATCTAAATAGGGAAAACATTAACCCGTAAAAACAAAGTTTTTCACTATAAATCCTTTACATGCGTGGCATCGGTTTTATTTTATTATTTATTTCTGTTTTTGTTGAGTAAGAGTTTCATTTTTAGCACATTGGTATTTTAAATTAAATATTACATTTTTTTCCCCTAAAAAGTGGAAAATTTTGGAATTTTTTTTTCACGAAAATAAATTGTCACGCACAACGAGTCTGTGTGCAAAATGTCAGCTCGATTGGATCACGGGAAGTGGGTTAAAAAAACGACTGAAAGATTTGCACGGTCGTAAGCGCGCAAGCAAGCAAGCAAGTGAACTTAATATAAAGGATTTAAAAAAACACCCTCGAATTCCAGATCACGGTGGAACTCACCACAACCACTCTCAACCTCCTTCTCCTCTCTACACCCAAGGAGCCAGGGCCCATGGCCGATTTGTTTCCCTGCCGTAGCCACCGACGTCTGGAACTCTGCGGGTATCACCTTGCCTGGTATACAGGAGGTCGTGGGTTCGATCCCGACCCTGACGATGCCTGCTGCTGGATATTTGGAGTTTGCGTGTCTCTCTCTCATCATCATCACGGTGGCTAGGAGATGTTAACTACCTCGCCTGGTATGCAGGAGGTCGTGGGTTCGATCACGTCCATGACGCATGCTGCTGTATATTTGGAGTTTGCGTGTCTCTCTCTCATCATCATCACGGTGGCTAGGAGATGTTGACTACCTCGCCTGGTATGCAGGAGGTCGTGGGTTCGATCCCGACCCTGACGATGCCTGCTGCTGTATATTTGTAGTTTGCGTGTCTCTCTCATCATCATCACGGTGGCTAGGAGATGTTAACTACCTCGCCTGGTGTACAGGAGGTCGTGGGTTCGATCCCGACCCTGACGATGCATGCTGCTGTATATTTGGAGTTTGCGTATCTCTCTCATCATCATCATCACGGTGGCTAGGAGATGTTAACTACCTCCCCTGGTATGCAGGAGGTTGTGGGTTCGATCCCGACCCTGACGATGCCTGCTGCTGTATATTTGGAGTTTGCGTGTCTCTCTCATCATCATCATCACGGTGGCTAGGAGATGTTAACTACCTCGCCTGGTATGGAGGAGGTTGTGGGTTCGATCCCGACCCTGACGCCTGCTGCTGTGTATTTGGAGTTTGCGTATCTCCCTCATCATCATCATCACGGTGGCTAGGAGATGTTAACTACCTCCCCTGGTGTACAGGAGGTCGTGGGTTAGATCCCATCCCTGACGCCTGCTGCTGTATATTTGGAGTTTGCGTGTCTCTCTCATCATCATCATCACGGTGGCTAGGAGATGTTGACTACCTCGCCTGGTGCACAGGAGGTCGTGGGTTCGATCCCATCCCTGACGCCTGCTGCTGTATATTTGGAGTTTGCGTGTCTCTCTCATCATCATCATCACGGTGGCTAGGAGATGTTAACTACCTCGCCTGGTGTACAGGAGGTCGTGGGTTCGATCCCGACCCTGACGATGCCTGCTGCTGCTGTATATTTGGAGTTTGCGTGTCTCTCGCTCTCTCCCTCCGTGGTCGCGTGGATTTTCTTCGGCGTCTTCTGGTTTCCCCCCTCCACATTTAGAAACGCGTGTTAAGAGTCTTTGGCTGCTGTCAATTTCCAAGTGACGATGAGCCACTTCTTTTAGCCATCATTTGTTTTATCCGCAGGTTGCTTCTGAAAGAGAACCAGAGACATATCGCTCGGCGGGCCTCACCTGGTTAAAAATAACAAGTTTAGAGTTTCATATTCTTGGTTCGTTCGGTAAAGTCACGTAGAAGGGAAATAATAAAATGATAAAAAATAAAACATGACAAAAAATGTTCTTGCTGTATTTTTCACACCCGATGACGATTGCTTGTGTTGCAATCGAAACGTCGTGAGAATTTTTATTGTTTTATTTTTTATTGTTTTATTATTTCCCTTCTACGTGACTTTACCGAAAGAACCAAGAATATGAATCCCTGCAGTCACGAAAGCTTTAAATCGAAATTTAAGTTTAGAGTTGATTTAAAGTTTGCACCTCCCCCCCATTCCAGATTGAACAACTAAAGATAGTTTTTATTGTTTGAAGAAATGAGCGTGGAGAATGATGCATTTACATTGAGTGGAATAAATCGTTTTTCTTTTTACATAAATGAATAAATAGTTTTGCGATATGCAGGCTTCTCGTAACATTCACCCGGCCCTGACTGCATCGCCCCAACCACGCGGCGTCCCTGCATCAGATTGACAACAAATTTCATTAAAACTTTTTTGTGTGCGTTTAAATCGTTGTCCCACCCCCCACCGCAACATCCGATGAGCACGGCTTGGCTACGTGCGGTGCGAAAGAAGTTCAACGCACAGACTGCCCCGATCACGACCGCATCGCGCGGCGCTTTCAGATGCATCCGCTTCTGCGTCCGTCTGGAACGCGCTCTTCCATCCGACATTTTGGACGCCACCGAAGCTCTGCAACTTTGAAATCATCTCCACGGAAAACTCATTTGTTTAGAGATTCTTTTCGTCATCATTGGAACCTCATTTGCCAGTAAAAAATATGATAATTGGTTTTTTACCCTTCTATCTGGCGACAAAACTGACACCTTTTTTACGAGGAGTCATGTTTGCATAGACCACAAAACCTGCAGCCATAATGCAAACAAAAACATAACTCTGATAATGTATGCACTGTCCTTGAAGTTGATTGGTCCACACCCAAGACAGCTTTCCTTTAGAGCCTAGTCTCACATGGTGTTGGACCAGATGACGCCAAAAGGCGCAATCAACTTCAAGGACAGTGCATATATTATCAGAGTTATGTTTTTTGTTTGCATTACGACTGCAGGTATTGTGGTCTATGCAAACAAGACTCCTTGTAAAAAAAGGTGTCAGTTTTTGTTGCCAGATAGAACGGTCAAAAACCAATTATCAGATTATTTTCCTGTTTAGTTTGTTGTCCTTCCCCCCACCCCTCCCCCCACCGCACCTCCGATGCGCGCGGTTTGGCTACGTACGGTGCGAAAGAAGTTCATGCACACAGGCACGTACGGCACAGTGCTCCCCCCCCTCCCCGTGTCCATCCGACGACTCCCGCTCCATCGGACACTCAAGACCGCTCCACCGCACCATGTCCGTCATCCGCAACCACGACGATCCATCTCCTCCCTCCTCCTCCCTCCTCACAGACTCGCCATGCGCAGCTGCTGGCTGAAGCTGATTGAGCTTTGCAGCACGTCCGCGTGAACGGGCGCCAGCTCTACGTCCACCCTCGACCTCCCACCACCACCACGTCCACCACCACCACGTCCACCACCACCACCAGCACAGCCGTCGCCACCACCACAGCCGTCGCTACTCCTCCTCCTGCTGCTCGGCTGCACCGCCACCGACCTCCACCTCCGCCGCCACCACCCCCTGCCCCAGCCACCTCCTCCACCTCCTCCACCACCACCTCCACCACCTCCTCCACCTCCTCCGCGTCCAAGCGCGGCCCAGAGACGACTGCGCAGCCCTCGGTTGCCGGCGACGACGAGGTATGGGCTGCACACCGAGTGGAGCATTCCGACGACGCGAGCAGCGAGCACTGCGACCTTGTCGAGGGCGAAGAACATCGAGACGAGGACGTGGGTGCCCCAGCAGAGCACGAAGAGCAGCGCCAGGAGCACGAGCACCTTGGCGGCGCGCACCTGGCGCACGAGGCGACGCGGGGCTCCGTCGCCGCCGCTGTCCGTCAGCACCTGGCGGCGTCGGCGCGTTAGGAGGAAGGCGACGATTTTGGCGTTGGCCAGCACCATGCCCACGACGGGCGTGAACTCGTAGAGGACCTGGTGGGGGTAGATTGGGGTGTGGTGTGTGGGTGTGGTGGTGTGGGTGGGTGGTGTGGTGTGGGTGTGAGTGTGGGTGGGTGTGGTTGTGTGTGAGTGTGTGGGTGGGTGTGTGGTTTTGTGTGTGTGTTTGTGTGTGGGTGTGTGGGTGGGTGTGGGTGTGGATGGGTGGTTGTGTGTGGGTGTGTGGGTGTGTGGGTGAGTGTGGTTGTGTGTGTGTGTGGGTGGTTGTGTGAGTGTGGTTGTGTAGTTGTGCGAGTGTGGTTGTGTGTGTGTGTGGGTGGTTGTGTGAGTGTGGTTGTGTGGGTGTGTGGGTGGGTGGTTGTGTGAGTGTGGTTGTGTGTGTGTGTGGTTGTGTGTGTGGTTGTGTGTGTGGTTGTGTGTGTGGTTGTGTGTGGATGTGGGTGAGTGGTTGTGTGAGTGTGGTTGTGTGTGTGGTTGAGTGTTGTTGTGTGGTTGTGTGGTTGTGTGGTTGAGTGTGATTGTGTGTGAGTGTGGTAGTGTAGCGGTTAGCGCTCTGTGCCGCTACGAACCCAGCGACCCGAGTTCGATTCCCGCTCACAGTCAATGCCGGTGACGATTATCTGAACCGGTCCCGGGCCTCCCCTAGGTCGACTCAGCCTGAAATTAGTACCACGTGCGGTGTGTAAACATTGCCACTGGGAAGACAAAGGCGGCCGGGCGTGGTGCTAGCCACCCACCCCCTCCGTGTGCCGTGCCGGCCTTCATAGGTGCTGCTCGCTAACAGCACTTTTGACCAACAGTCTGTTCAGGACACACGGGGGAAATCTTTGTCTTGTGTGCTTGTGTGTGGTCGTGCGGTGGGTTTGGTGGGTGTTGTGTTGGAGACAACGCCGGATTATCCCAGGAGCACAAGTAGCTACATAATGCTACGGGCCCCGCACTTTCAAGGGCCCCCGCGCTCAACGCTTTCAAGTTATCAATTCCGGCTAATTGATTCTGCACTTGCTCTATTACTACAGTACAATACCGCCTTCGACTTTTACGAACGACCGGGTGTTAAAGCTTAGCGATTTGTCGTATTATCTGGCTGTATAGCGAATGAAAAAATACAATCGTTTTACTGTGCAAGTAAAAAATTGTGTTTTAATTTTTTTTTTAATTAATTTAGGACCCCTTTATAACAACATATGCTAGAGGCCCCGCACTTAGCTTAATCCGGCACTGGCTGGAGATGGGGATGGAGTGGGGCGGGGGGGGAGTGGTAGCGTGGGCGGTCAAGTGGAGCCATGCGCTATGAAGCCGACCACCCTCCGACGAGCACGGTCGGCGAAGTACGGCGCGAAGGAAGTTCAAGATGAACGCACGACGAGTCGAGTTCGATTCCCGCTCACGGCCTCCGGCACCGGTGGTGACGATCGTCTAAACAGGTCCTGGGAGTTCCTCCACGAGCTGTGGATTATCTGTGGCCAGGTCGCTTTGCAAACAAATTCCTGCTGCGGAGGGAGCTGGTAGGAACGTTGGGTTGCTCGGTCAATGGCCAGTGTCAACGGCGGCGTGGTGTATTCCGCAAATATGGCCGACTGTGAGGGCGGGCACAAGCCGGCGTGAGTAGGTTAAACGTTGAGTTTTATAAGGGCACCACGGGGTGACCAGCCCCTCCCCACCCAGCCCCACCCCTCCCACCCCCCACCCAGCCCCACCCTCCCCACCCAGCCCCTCCCCACCCTCCCCTCTCCACCCAGCCCCTCCCCACCCTCCCCTCTCCACCCAGCCCCACCCCTCCCATTTTTGAACCCACGACGGATGGACGGACGGACACAATCATCCCCTGTGGGCTGGTGTAACCAGGAGGTTCCTACCAGTAAAAAAAGTGAATGCCTTGCCTGGTATGATGAGGGGGGGGGGGGCAGGGGGAGGGCAGGGGGGGGCAGGGGGGTGGCAGGGGGGGGGCAGGGGGGGCAGGGGGGTGTCCTTTGTGAGTCGTTCCGCCTCGGTACCTCGACTCGTCTGTCACAGGCCTCCTCGAGGACGCCAATGTCGCGATCGAATCCGTGAAGTCAAATTTACGAACGCGTTTGATGTGAGCTTACATTAGGACGGTATTGATCATTGGCAGATTGCTTATTTTTTTCATTGTTTTTATTTTTTTCTCACGCCCGCGGATCGCCGTACACAAGCAAACTGCGTTAAACTGAATTGAAGTGGATTAAACTGCACGCGTCAATGCCGCGTTGTGATTCATCATCTACTCCTTTAAGAGAAAAGTCGTGGCGGTCTGCTACCACACTGAGAGTTTGACGAGGTGAGAACTCGCTCCGTACCATCACAGGAGACCCATGACACAGAGCGTAACAGCTTAAATGGCCCTTGCTGCTGATGTAATTATAAAATCCACGTCTCACTCAAGAGACCAGGATATAGTCTAATTTCAGAATACGTTTAATATACTGGAGGAATCCGATGAGCTCAAAATCAGGTATGGATTTTACGTCTTAAGATCTTCGTGGTCAAATGAAAACTTATTTTTTATGTGTGTCTCGTTTCCATCAATGGCTGGGAAATTCAATAAGCCCTGGGGTGGGGTGGCGTTAGAATGACATGGGGTCAAGAGGTCAGGTTCAGTTTTTTTTAGCAATTTTCAGCAAATAGATATACGGTCAATACTTACATCGGTAGTTCAATAAGTCCTGTTTTGTTTACTCACCAACTCCATTCCAATCGCAGTATCGGTGTCACATCATTAGACGAAGACATTCATTCCCATTCTAAGCTGAACTAAAACTCAACTATTTTTTTTATTTGACCAGGTAAGGCCCCACTGAGCTATGTAGGTCTTGTTCAGAAGCGACCTGGATTTCAACGAAGTGAAAGCTTATCACGTGGACATTTATATCAGTGGCACATTGATTGTTAACGTGGAGGGGAAAACCGGAGGACCCGGAGAAAAATCCACGCGACCACGGAGAGAGAGAGCGAGAGACACCGCAAACTCCAAATATACCGCAGGCGTCAGGGTCGGGATCAAACCCACGAACCTCCCGTACACCAGGTGATGTAATTAACATCTCGCCACTGCGACTGCCTATTACATTCTCGTGGAAAGCAGTGCATCACCCTGCGTCAGAAATGGCGAGGTTTACATTAATTAATTAGCGTTTGAATCACCGCCAACGGCGATTTTTACCATCGCAAGGCAAGCAGCTTCGTACACTTTGGCGCTCATCAGCAAAAAGCCATTCAAGGCAAGGCACGGCAGTTGCGATTGTGGCAACACAACCTACACCATGGGCCGTGGCGTAAACCCAACGCGGTCTGCGACACTGGTAAAAAAACAGTTGATGAAGTATGTCAAATAGATGGCTTTGATTTAAGCAAATTGCACCATTGTCTCAACTTCCACGACGGGAGATAAATCCAGATTTGCGACCTCTGGATTGCAAATCCAGTGTGCTCACAATTACACCACTGCAGCGTCCTTGGTCAACGAAAACATCATTTTTTTCTGGCCTGGACTTTTGCAGCTGTTTTAGACTAATTTCAGGGTGCTGATTCCAAATATGATCTCAGATTTGCTCTATCGCATCTCATTTTTATGCTATCGGCATACCCCATTTTCATTGATTTTACCCGAAATGAACTCTGTCACTTATGATTGCAAGTTGTTGCGAGTCAGTGACTGCTTTAGTGTTAAAATATGGTGCTGTATTTTTAGGATAGTGTGTTTATAAAATCATTTTATGTAGATATTCACATCTATTTCATATTTTTCTTCTGCAGTTTTAATTGAAAATGCAATATTTGATATCTCAAAAACCTGATGTGATAGACAAAAACTGATGCCAGATTTGGAATCAGCACCCCAAAATTTCCTTAAAACCGTTCGAATACCTTATGCCAGAAAAAGTGTGTTGACCAGATCCTTCAACGGAGGAGGAGAAGGAACAGCAAAAACTACACCAACTCTCTCTCTCTGCTGCAGCCCTCTCGTAGTGGCTTAGCAGATCTCGACATTGGCGTTGAACTCCTGAACGCGCTGATGTCATTGTACGCAAGAAGAAGAAGCAGAACTAAGAAGAATGCTGCAGGTCCCTCCTGCAAGTCTAGACGCGATGGCGGTCTCTTCATATCTCTCTCTCGCACAACCGGTGAAACGAATGAAACTCAAACACCGAATCGATCATTTAATTATGGATATTATCAGTATCGCCATCGCATTCAGCCTACGCATCTGAATAAAAAAAAATCGCACGCTCCAAACGACCCCTCCGACGGAACATCGCCGGCGTGCGCGCACCGATCCGATCGCGCGAGCGGTCCAGACCCCGGGCATCCCGGCGAGATGAAGATGGACGGATGAACGACGGACTGCGTGAATCCTCCTGCAAATAAACTTTTTAAATTATTTTTTACCGGGTAAAGACCACGAAACAAAATAAAAAAGCCATTAGCAGCTCTCTTACAAAATTTTTTCAGAAAGCGACCTGGCCACACGTGATGATTGGTGAAAGTGGCTTATCATCATCATCACTAAAATGATCATCATCATCATCACCAAAATCATCATCATCACCAAAATCATCATCATCATCACCATAATCATCATCACCAAAATCATCAGCATCATCACCAAAATCATCATCATCATCACCACCAAAATCATCATCATCACCCCCAAAATCATCATCACCAAAATCATCATCATCATCACCAAAATCATCATCATCATCGCCATGGCAAGTGTGAATTCGGAGCAGCGGCCAAACACTCCGAGCAGAGCAGATTTCTAAACGCAGAAGGCAAAACCCCGCGGAAGGAACGAGGATGACGAGGAAGAGGAGGAGGAGGGGAAATAAAAATCCACGCGACCACAACTCGCGAAGCGCGAACTCCAAATGCACAACAACAACAAACAATAACAACAAACAATAACAACAACAACAAACAGCAGACAGGCAGGCGCCATCACGCGAGGTGAGTGCGAGCTAAGATCTCATCGCGCCGCGAGGAGTGGGTGAGCTCGCTCGGTGCGGGCACGGTGCGGGCACGGTACGGGCACGGTGGTGGCACGGTACGGGCACGGCGTGGGCACGGTGCGGGCGCGGTACGGGCACGGTGTGGGCACGGTGCGGGCACGGTGTGGGCACGGAGCTGGCACGGTGGAGGCACGGTGTGGGCACGGTAGGGGCACGGTGGGGGCACGGTGCGGGCACGGTGTGGGCACGGTGTGGGCACGGTACGGGCACGGTGTGGGCACGGAACGGGCACGGTGGAGGCACGGTACGGGCACGGTGCGGGCACGGTGGTGGCACGGTACAGGCACGGTAGGGGCACGGAGCTGGCACGATGCGGGCACGGTGCGGGCACGGTAGGGGCACGGAGCTGGCACGGTGGAGGCACGGTGTGGGCACGGTGGAGGCACGGTACGGGCACGGTAGGATCACGGAGCTGGCACGGTGTGGGCACGGTGCGGGCACGGTGCGGGCATGGTGTGGGCACGGTAGGGGCACGGTGCGGGCACGGTGGAGGCACCGTACGGGCACGGAGCTGGCACGGAGCTGGCACGGTGGAGGCACGGTACGGGCACGGTAGGGGCACGGTGTGGGCACGGTAGGGGCACGGAGCTGGCACGGTGGAGACACGGTACGGGCACGGTAGGGGCACGGAGCTGGCACGGTAGGGGCACGGTACGGGCACGGTGGAGGCACGGTACGGGCACGGTGCGGGCACGGTGCGGACACGATACGGGCACGGTCCAGGCACGGTACGTTCACGGTGCGACCCCTCACCTGCTGGAAGATGTTGTAGGCGAGAAGACGCTCCCCGCCGCGCACGAGGCGCGGGTTCGCGGTGCACACGCACGCGTCTCCCGCCGTGTCCGTGCGCTCGAGCAGCGCCACGTAGGGCAGCGCCGACGCGCAACAGAAGAGCCACGCGGCGACGGCGGCTCGCGGGGGCCACCGGGAGCCCTCCATGCGCGCCACGAGCACCGAGGGACGGCACACGTGGCGCAGCTTGCCCAGGCGGTAGAGGCTGAGCATGAGCGTAAAGTTGGCGCTCAAGCCGATGGTGAAGTACATGGCGGCGCCGATGAGGCTGCAGGGCAACGCGCCCAGGAGGCACTCGCGGGCCACGTGCGACACGAGCACGGAGAGGTTGCGGAAGACGATGTGGAGGAAGTCGGCGAGAGCCAAGTTGAGGACCAGGAGGTCGCCCACGGGCAGCAAGGTGGAGCGGCGGCGGCGGCGGCTGGCGAGGATGAGGAACGCGTTGGCGGGCAGGCCGGCCACGGCGAAGAGCGCGTAGAAGATTATGTTGGTGATCATGAGCGAGGACATCTCCATGGCGGCGGCGACGGTTGCCACGTGGCTGAATTCTCATCCGCCGCTGCTGCCGCTGCTGATGCTGCTGTCTTCCTGCCTCGCTCCACGCTCCCAAGATACCAAAATTATAAGGATTTCCTCACCACACCCCCCCCCCCCCCCGTATACTCTTAACAGACTGCTGGGGTTTCAAGTAGCAGAACGCCACTCTCGACCGCCCGCCCGCCGAGTGGCGATGTGTGTTTTTTTGCTATTTTTACGCACCGCACCAGGCACTCATTTGAGGCCGAGTCGACCTAGGGGAGCACGCACCAGGACCGGATGAGATGATATCGTCACCGCGAGCAGAAATCGAACTCGGGGTGGGGGGGGAGGAGGGGGTCGCGGGGAGTTCGTGTCGCAGCGCACGAACCTCTACGCCGCCGATCCCAAGCTCCAAGCCACCGCCACAAACGATGTCCATCGCTCAACTCCCAACTCGTCCCGATCGGCCTTAAAGGTTACACACACACACACGGGGAGAGAGGGAGGGAGGGAGGGAGCGCGTGTGCGCGCGTGATTGATTTAGAACTGCGTGGAGCAAAAGCCCTGGAGGAATCAATATCTGATGTTGTTGTTGTATTGAGTGGCGAGGTAAAGGTGTGGCTTGAAGCGCTCCTGAGATGGCTCTAGGCTCACGCCGCCGAGCGTGGGATGCGTCTCCACCGGAGGGAGCTCTTGGAGTGGGGATATCATCCAGAGCGGTCGCGTCTAAGGTTCTAGACTGCAGGGCTGGGGGGGCGTATGAGGCCCCGCGAAAATCATTTGGTGTGGCCCTGCCAAGGCAACCGCAGGCGGGACTCGAAATTCAATAAATCTAGGAGCAAACCTGGAAAAGAAGTTGCGAGTAGCAGCAACATCATCAATAGCAGCTAACATCACTACGCCTCGCCCAAAGAGAAGCAGTTCTAGCCATCGCATTAGGGGTGAGTTAATTAAATATTTGACCAAATATAACAGGCTAGTAGTAGGTTTCTACCCTTTCAACTGGTACAAAAACTGACACCTTTATACAAGGCATCATGTTTGCAATAACCACAACACAAGCAGTCAAAAATTAACCCGTAAAAACAAAGTTTTTCACTATAAATCCTTTATATGCGTGGCATCGGTTTTATTTTATTATTCATTTCTGTTTTTCTTGAGTAAGAGTTTCATTTTTATCACATTGGTATTTTAAATAAAATATGAAAAAAAATTCCCTAAAATGTGGAAAATTTTGGAAAAACATTTTCACGAAAATAAATTGTCACGCACAACGAGTCTGTGTGCAAAATTTCAGCTCGATTGGATCACGGGAAGTGGGTTAAAAAACGACCGAAAGATTTGCACGGTCGTAAGCGCGCAAGCAAGCAAGCAAGTGAACTTAATATAAAGGATTTAACAAGTATAACCCGTAAAAACAAAGTGTTTCACTATAAATCCTTTATATGCGTGGCGGCTAGAGTCCTCTCGTCCTCTGGTTTGAGATGGCTGCCACCTATGGGTCAGATGATTGAATGGCACCATTAAGCAATTGGTAATTAAATATAATATTTTTGTCCTAAAAAGTGTAACATTTTGGAAAGAAATTTTCACGAACATTAATTGTCACGCACAACGAGTCTGTTTGGAAATGTCAGCTCGATTGGATCACGGAAAGTGGGTTAAAAAACGACCGAAAGATTTGCACAGTCGGAAGCAAGCAAGCGCGCAAGTGAACTTAATATAAAGGATTTAAAAATGCAAACAAAAAGAAACAACTCTGATGATGATAATGATATGCACTGCCCTTGAAGTTGATTGGTCCACACCCGAGACAGCTTTTCTTAGAGCCTAGTCTACATTGGTGTTGGACCAGATGACGCCAAAAGGCGTACAACTCAAAGACAGCGCACTATCAGAGTATTGAGAGCTCGGGGTAAGCATTTACACTATGAGACATCTCCTTTACCAGTGGCAAAATATAGTAGTAGGTTTTTATCCTTTCAACTTGTATAAAGGTGTCAGTTTTTGTACCAGTTAAAAGGGTAAAAACCTAATACTATATTTTGCCACTGGCAAAGGAGATGTCTCATAGTATAATAGGCTAATTTTAAAGTTGATAATTTTGTATTGCCCCGCGAATGATGTTATAAATACCCAAATGGCCCTTGGCAGAAAAAAGGTTCCACATCCCTGTTTCTAGAGTCAGAGAGTCGAGACAGCTCTGGAGAGGTCCCCTGCCTCTCTCCCACCTCCTACTCTGAGCAGGGGGCGTTTTTGGAAGACTCTGGCACACTGGCCAAACGTGTTAGAAGAGATTGCGAGTAACCCATGCGCGCGTTAACCCCCACCACACGCGGTCCCTGCCGAGGTGATTGAGACTGAGAAGTGAACAGAGTCGCGTACGCGGGGCGCCGCGGTGGCTAGGAGATGTTGTCTACCTCGCCTGGTGTACAGGAGGTCGTGGATTCGATCCAGACCCTGACGCCTGCTGCTGCTGTATATTTGGAGTTTGCGTGTCTCTCTCATCATCATCATCAACACGGTGGCTAGGAGATGTTGACTACGTCGCCTGGTATACAGGAGGTCGTGGGTTCGATCCCGACCCTGACGCCTGTTGTATATTTGGAGTTTGCGTGTCTCTCTCTCATCATCATCACGGTGGCTAGGAGATGTTGACTACCTCGCCTGGTGTACAGGAGGTCGTGGGTTCGATCCCGACCCTGACGCCTGTTGTATATTTGGAGTTTGCGTCTCTCTCTCTCATCATCATCACGGTAGCTACGAGATGTTGACTACCTCGCCTGGTGTACAGGAGGTCGTGGGTTCGATCCCGACCCTGACGCCTGTTGTATATTTGGAGTTTGCGTCTCTCTCTCTCATCATCATCACGGTAGCTAGGAGATGTTGACTACCTCGCCTGGTGTACAGGACGTCGTGGTTTCGATCTCGACCCCGACGCCTGCTGCTGTAAATTTGGAGTTTGCGTCTCTCTCTCTCATCATCATCACGGTGGCTAGGAGATGTTGACTACCTCGCCTGGTGTACAGGACGTCGTGGTTTTGATCTCGACCCCGACGCCTGCTGCTGTAAATTTGGAGTTTGCGTCTCTCTCTCTCATCATCATCACGGTGGCTAGGAGATGTTGACTACCTCGCCTGGTGTACAGGAGGTCGTGGGTTCGATCCCGACCCTGACGCCTGTTGTATATTTGGAGTTTGCGTCTCTCTCTCTCATCATCATCACGGTGGCTAGGAGATGTTGACTACCTCGCCTGGTGTACAGGAGGTCGTGGGTTCGATCCCGACCCTGACGCCTGTTGTATATTTGGAGTTTGCGTCTCTCTCTCTCATCATCACCACGGTGGCTAGGAGATGTTGACTACCTCGCCTGGTGTACAGGACGTCGTGGTTTCGATCTCGACCCCGACGCCTGCTGCTGTAAATTTGGAGTTTGCGTCTCTCTCTCTCTCTCATCATCATCACGGTGGCTAGGAGATGTTGACTACCTCGCCTGGTGTACAGGACGTCGTGGTTTTGATCTCGACCCCGACGCCTGCTGCTGTAAATTTGGAGTTTGCGTCTCTCTCTCTCATCATCATCACGGTGGCTAGGAGATGTTGACTACCTCGCCTGGTGTACAGGAGGTCGTGGGTTCGATCCCGACCCTGACGCCTGTTGTATATTTGGAGTTTGCGTCTCTCTCTCTCATCATCATCACGGTGGCTAGGAGATGTTGACTACCTCGCCTGGTGTACAGGAGGTTGTGGGTTCGATCCCGACCCTGACGCCTGTTGTATATTTGGAGTTTGCGTCTCTCTCTCTCATCATCACCACGGTGGCTAGGAGATGTTGACTACCTCGCCTGGTGTACAGGACGTCGTGGTTTCGATCTCGACCCCGACGCCTGCTGCTGTAAATTTGGAGTTTGCGTCTCTCTCTCTCATCATCATCACGGTAGCTAGGAGATGTTGACTACCTCGCCTGGTGTACAGGACGTCGTGGTTTCGATCTCGACCCCGACGCCTGCTGCTGCTGCTGTAAATTTGGAGTTTGCGTCTCTCTCTCTCATCATCATCACGGTGGCTAGGAGATGTTGACCACCTCGCCTGGTGTACAGGACGTCGTGGTTTCGATCTCGACCCCGACGCCTGCTGCTGTAAATTTGGAGTTTGCGTGTCTCTCTCTCTCATCATCATCACGGTAGCTAGGAGATGTTGACTACCTCGCCTGGTGTACAGGACGTCGTGGTTTCGATCTCGACCCCGACGCCTGCTGCTGCTGTAAATTTGGAGTTTGCGTCTCTCTCTCTCATCATCATCACGGTAGCTAGGAGATGTTGACTACCTCGCCTGGTGTACAGGACGTCGTGGTTTCGATCTCGACCCCGACGCCTGCTGCTGTAAATTTGGAGTTTGCGTCTCTCTCTCTCATCATCATCACGGTAGCTAGGAGATGTTGACTACCTCGCCTGGTGTACAGGACGTCGTGGTTTCGATCTCGACCCCGACGCCTGCTGCTGTAAATTTGGAGTTTGCGTGTCTCTCTCTCTCATCATCATCACGGTGGCTAGGAGATGTTGACTACCTCGCCTGGTGTACAGGACGTCGTGGTTTCGATCTCGACCCCGACGCCTGCTGCTGTAAATTTGGAGTTTGCGTGTCTCTCTCTCTCATCATCATCACGGTGGCTAGGAGATGTTGACTACCTCGCCTGGTGTACAGGAGGTCGTGGGTTCGATCCCGACCCTGACGCCTGCTGCTGCTGTATATTTGGAGTTTGCGTGTCTCTCTCATCATCATCATCACCACGGTGGCTAGGAGATGTTGACTACCTCGCCTGGTCTACAGGACGTCGTGGGTTCGATCCCGTCCCCGACGCCTGCTGCTGTAAATTTGGAGTTTGCGTGTCTCTCTCATCATCATCATCACCACGGTGGCTAGGAGATGTTGACTACCTCGCCTGGTGTACAGGAGGTCGTGGGTTCGATCTCGACCCCGACGCCTGCTGCTGCTGTATATTTGGAGTTTGCTTGTTTCTTTCTCATCATTTATGGACTGCCCCGAAGTTTAAGTAATGCTCTACCACTCGGTTGGGCGATGCCAATTCTAGAGGGATTTCCTCTGTCAGGCTGATCGTTCCCGATGAGGCATTGCCAGCTCTGGGGGGTGGATACCTCTGCCGGCCTCCAAATCGGAATCTCAATTTTAGAAGTGGAGGAAATCCGATGAGCTATGGCGTCTCTCCACAGATGTCCAGTGTGAGCGGGTCGGCAGGCTCACAGATAATGGGGTTGTGGCAGATCTTGACAGGGGGGACAACACCATTGGGTCTGGCAAAGTGGAGAGAACGCTTTCGAGAGGAACAACCTTCCCTCCCCCCTGTGAGCCGTCTTCCTCCCTATCGCATCTGAGCGAGAGCGAGAGAGATGATGCTTTTGACAGCTGGCTTGAGTGGAAATTTGGAGGCATTTCCCGGGAGATCAGAGCTGCAGGCGGAGGGAGATGTTGATGACAACTCAAAGGTTCGAAGCGTCAATGCGTCTGCTGCGTTTTTGTGTCCTGTCCGTCTGGAACACGCGGAGTCGCAATAAGACTCGTGACGGTGATTTGAAATACGGACGAACCTTACGCTGTTACTACCAGCGACTTAGCCCGTATATAGACATTCATATGCATATATTGCTGGTAAGAACCTCCTGGTTACACCAGCCCACAGGGGATTATTGTGTCCGTCTGTCCGTCGTGAATCCAAAAATGGGAGGGGTGGGGCTGGGTGGAGAGGGGAGGGTGGGGAGGAGCTGGGTGGGGAGGAGCTGGGTGGGGAGGGTGGGGAGGAGCTGGGTGGGGAGGGGCTGGGTGTGGAGGGGCTGGGTGGGGAGGGTGGGGAGCGGCTGGTTGGGGAGGGTGGGCTGGGTGGAGAGGGGAGGGTGGGGAGGGGCTGGGTGGGGAGGAAGGAGCTGGGTTGGGAGGGGCTGGGTTGGGAGGGGCTGGGTGGGGCTGGGTGGGGAGGGGCTGGTCACCCCGTGGTGTCCTTATAAAACTCAACGTTGAACCTACTCACGCCGGCTTGTGCCCGCCCTCACAGTCGGCCATTTTGCGGAATACACCACGCCGCCGTTGACCCTGGCCATTGACCGAGCAACCAAACGTTCCTACCAGCTCCCTGCGCAGGAGGAATGTGTATAAATACGTAAAAACCCGGCTCCTTCTAGCGTCAAAAACGTTGACCCAACCCACCTGGGAGACACAATCCGGAGCAAAACAAAACTGTCGTGGTTTGTTTCACAGCGGCAGCTACCCGTCGCGGCTCGGGTAACCTTCCAATAACGAGCGATGATGACTCTCCCGAGGACAAGCGCGCATGCTTGGACGCGCATTGAAATGCGGCTGCGTCGTTGTCGCTGTTTATGTTGCAACAGCAGCGTCGACGCGTGGACATGATTTTTCTTCCTTTTTTTACCATTCTCCCCAGATTTTTATATATTTTTTAAAATACGTGGGTGAGGCGGATTTTCACTACGGTGGTGGTCGAGGTAGGATCGTATGCATGCAATGTAATGCTCCGTGTGTTGAACATCTTTCGGCACCGTACTTAGTAGTAGCTAAGCGTTGCGAATTATCAGAGGTGGCGGGGGATCCGGGCATCCGTTGGCTTTTGGGGCGTCAGCCAGCCGGTCGAGATGTCCATTGAATCGGAGACCCGCGTGTCTGTGTGTGGTGGGAGACACGTGTGTGTGTGTGGTGGGAGACACGGGTAAGTGTGTGTGGTGGGAGACACGTGTGTGTGTGTGGTGGGAGACACGTGTGTGTGTGTGGTGGGAGACGCGTGTGTGTGTGTGTGGTGGGAGACACGTGTGTGTGTGTGTGGGAGACACGTGTGTGTGTGTGTGGTGGGAGACACGTGTGTGTGTGGTGGGAGACACGTGTGTGTGTGTGTGTGTGGTGGGAGACACGTGTAAGTGTGTGGTGGGAGACACGTGTGTGTGTGTGTGGTGGGAGACACGTGTGTGTGTGTGGTGGGAGACACGTGTGTGTGTGTAAGCTCCAGCGAGGCTCGCGCAATGAGCCCGAGTGAGTGAGTGAGTCAGCCGTTCTTCCTCCCTCCGCCTGTCCCCGTTCCCCCGCACATGCCCCTCTCCCCCCTCGGAGCCCCCCCACACACACACCCCCCCCTATACGCAAACTCCAATCCTCTGTAGCCCCCCCCCCCACCATGACCACCCCCGCAAGGCGAGCGAGGTGTCCTCCCGTGGCGAGTTGATTGAATCACTCACTCTGCCACCTCGAAGCCACTCAAGGCTAATAAAAGACAAAGATTTCACCCCCCGCCCCCACCCCCCCCGTATAGCCTTGCAACACACTGTTGGGGCAAGTGTTATCAGCGAGCACCGACCGCCTTTGTCTCCCCAGTGGCGATGTTTTACTCATTGCACCGGGTACTCATTTGAGGCTGAGTCGACCTAGGGGGGAAGCCCCCAGAACGGCGTTCGTATCGCAGGGCGCTAAGCGCTGCGCCACCGCTCCCCCCCCACACACACACAAACGCACTAAGCAAACTCTCACACCCGTCTTCTCAAATCACCCCCCCCCCTCCTCCCAACACACGGAATCGGAATGTGTGACTTAAAACTTTCGTGACTGCTGGAATTCATATTCTTGGTTCTTTCGGTAAAGTCACGTAGATCGAAAATAAAAATATTAAGATAAAATTTAAAATTAAAATAGGAAGTTGAAAATAATAAAAGCAAAAAAGAACCACGACGTTTCGATCGCAACACAAGCGGTCTTCTTCGCTGCGCCTGATGAAGGCCGCTTGTGTTGCGATCGAAACGTCGTGGGTTTTTCAGTCTTTATCTTCTATTTTGTGACGTCATATTTGAGGGGGGTGACGTAATTTATGGACGGCCCCTATGAAGGCCGGCACGGCACACGAGGGGGTGGTGGTGGGTGGCCAACACCACGCCCGACCGCCTTTGTCTCCCCAGTGGCGATGTTTTACACACTGCACCGGACACTCATTTGAGGCTGAGTCGACCTAGAGGAGGCCCAAGACCGGTTCAGATATTCGTCACTGGTGGTGTTGGCCGTGAGCGGGAATCGAACCTGATACACCGCCCCACACAGTCAGCTAACCCCCCCACACCGCATCAGCCCCCCCTCCACCCACCCACTGCCCCTCCCCCTCCACCCACCCACTGCCCCTCCCCCCTCCACCCACCCACTGCCCCTCCCCCTCTCCACCCACCCACTGCCCCTCCCCCTCCACCCACCCACTGCCCCTCCCCCCTCCACCCACCCACTGCCCCTCCCCCCTCCACCCACCCACTGCCCCTCCACCCACCTACTGCCCCTCCACCCACCCACTGCCCCTCCCCCTCCACCCACCCACTGCCTCTCCCCCCGCCCCGCAGTGCTCAGCACGTCGCAGTAACTTCCAAAATGTGCCAGAAATGATCCCAATTACATGGGGCGGGGGGAGGGATGGATGGGGGCGGGGGGTGCATGGGAGGAGGTGCATGTGGGGGGGGGGGGAGAGAGATGGGGGGTGCATGGGAGTTGCATGGAGGGAGGGATGGGAGGTACATGGGGGGAGGTGCATGGGGGGAGAGATGGGAGGTGCATGGTGGGAGATGCATGGGGGGTGCATGGGGGGAGATGGGAGGTGTATGGGGGGAGGTGCATGGGGGGGGGGGGGAGATGGGGGTGGGGGCGGAGAGAAATGGGGGGGGGATACATGGGGGGGGGGGGGTGGCGTCGAGAGTGAGTGGCAGCTTGTGGAGGACGTGAGTCTCCGCACGCGAGCCGTGTAAATCGAGCCCCCATTAGTGGGGGGAGGGGAGGGGAGGGGGGGCATCGATTCTCGATGGTCACGTCGTGGGGTGAGGGAGGCGGTGCGAGCAATGAGCGTTCTGGGAATTTTCCATCGATTTAAAGCCAACCTCCCCCCCCCCCCCTTTTTTTTAAAGCCATCAGCCGCAGCGCAAATTGCGAGCGCATTTTTTTTTATCGGACATTGCCTCGGCAGCGTTTAGAAGCCCCATCAGCACCATCACCACCATCATCATCACCATCACCACCTGCCCCATCACCACCATCATCACCATCATCACCAGAATCACCACCACAATCACCACCATCATCACCACCACCATCACCACCACCATCACCACCAGTCCCATCACCAACATCATCACCATCATCACCACCAACATCATCACCACCATCACCATCACCACCACCATCACCACCAGCACCATCACTACCAGCACCATCATCACCATCACCACCATCACCACAATCACCACAATCACCACCACAATCACCACCATCATCACCACCACCATCTCCACCACCACCATCACCACCATTACCACCACCATCACAACCACCATCACCACCACCATCACCACCATCATCATCACCACCATCACCACCATCACCACCACCATCACCACCAGCACCATCACCACCATCACCACCACCACCATCACCACCACCACCATCATCACCATCACCACCCACCCACCCGCTCGAACCCCCAATCCCACCAAAGACAAAGATCCCCCGTACAGCTTGACAGACTGTTGGGGCAAGTGCTGTTAGCGAGTTGCACCTATGATGGCCAGAACGGCACGCGTGGAGGTGGGTTTGCCAGCACCACGCCCGGCCGCCTTTGTCTCCCCAGTAGCGATGTTTATTTTACGCACAGCACCAGGTGGTCATTTGAGGCTGAGTCTACCCAGGGAAGGCCCAGGACCGGTTTCCGATCATCGTCACACCACCGCCATCCCAAGGACACGCATTAAAAAATTAACCCGTAAAAACAAAGTTTTTCACTATAAATCCTTTATATGCGTGGCGGCTAGAGTCCTCTCGTCCTCTAGCTTGAGATGGCTGCCACCTATGGGTCAGATGAATGCCTGCCACCATTAAGCAATTGGTAATTAAATATAATTTATTTTTTCCTAAAAAGTGTAAAATTTTGGAAAAATATTTTTCACGAAAATACATTGTCACGCACAAAGAGTCTGTGTGCAAAATGTCAGCTCGATTGGATCACGGGAAGTGGGTTAAAAAACGACCGAAAGATTTGCACGGTCGTAAGCAAGCAATTGAACTTAATATAAAGGATTTAAAAAGACGCCGGGACAAGATCCGTCCACGCCGATTTGGTGGCGCAGATTGACGGCAGCAATTTCCGCGTCGTCTTCATTTCAAAGCGGCCGGTTACGGTGAAAAAAATATGGTGTACGGTGCTTTTTTCTGCAATATTTTGCTGTCTTTTCTTGGATTTTCTGTTTGCACATAGTCATATAAGATTTCGATTTAAAGCTTTCGTGACTGCAGGGATTCATCTTCTTGGTTCTTTCGGTAATGTCACGTAGAATTGAAATAATAAAATACTAACAAATAAAACATTATAAAGTCATATAATATAATAATATAATCATAGTTTTATTTATTTTATTTTATTATTTCCATTCTACGTGACTTCACTTTGAGATGTTTTCTTGTTCATGTTTTAGTTTTTTTGTTTGTTGCGGTTGCACCCGATTCAAGAGCCGAATGGCTCACGTGGTTATACCACATAAATGAAACTGGACGCGTTCGATACTCAAACTATTTTATTGGGTTTTTTTTTGGTTTAACCAGGTAAGGCCAGCTGAGATAAATATACGAGCTGTTTTTTGTCGGAAGCGACCTCGCTATCATGAATGAATTTAGTGCGCGGTGGCCAAATAACTCGAAACGCGTGATATTCATTCAAAATGTGCTGAGTGAAATAAAAACACCCAGAGGACCCCGGGGGGAAGGAAAAAAATCTACGCGACCACGGGGAGAGAGAGAGGGACACGCATTATCCTGTAAACCCAATATAAATTAACGGGGGAATTTCACTCGAACATTTGTCATGCAATAAGGTCGTAGGTTTTTCTCGTGTTATCTTATCGTATTTGGATAGATTCATATAGCGCGTTTTCCAAGGCGCTAAACAGCAATTATAAAATAGTACGTAGGATAATGACGATGATGATGGTTTGAGATGAAAATAGGGCTTATTATTACAGGTTAAGCGTGACCTGGCTATCACAAATGATAGCTCAACGAAGTGGGCTTAGGGGCCGTCCATAAATGACGTCACGCACCTAGGGGGGGGGGTCAGACATTTGTGACGATGTGTGACGAGGGGGGGGGGGTTGAGAAATGTGACGTCACATCAAAATGCGCAACTTTAAATAAATATAGACAACACGTTCTACTTAATTAAATAGACTTTTAATAAATGTTTTCTCCTACAACATCAGAGTGCAGCGCCACATTAAATACGCACTACAATGACAATAGTTTAAAGCGATTGGAAGCATGTTTTCTTTTTTGGGTGGGGGGGGGGCAGAGCTTTGTGACGTCATATTTGAGGGGGGTCTGACTTTTTGTGACGCCGTGTGACGATGGGGGGGGGGGGGTCAAAAATCGTACAAAATCGCGTGACGTCATTTATGGACGGCCCCTTATCGTCATCACGTGGAAATGTATAGCAGGAGCCAAATACTCTAAGCGCGTTATGTTGACTTGTAAAGAAGTGTGGAGGGGGAAAACCGGAGGACCCGGAGAAAAATTCACACGCGATCAAGGAGGAGAGAGAAAGAGACACCGCAAACTCCAAATATACAGCAGCAGGCGTTGTCAGGGTCGGAATGCGGTGTTTTTTACGAAAGACTTTGCCGTTTTTTCCAGGATTTTTTTCTTGTTCATGTTTTTGTTTTGTTGCGGTTGCACCCGAGTCAAGAGCCGCATGACTCACAGGGTTATTATCTCCATAGATATATAAAAGGCAAAGTTGTGATTATGTGTGTCTGTTCAAAATGTTTAGCGTACTTCCCGACATGCAACAAACTTGACATTTGCCATGTGGGTACTTTCCAGATTGTACACCATGCAATAATGATAAAAATACACTTTTTGGGGGGGGGGGTGGGGGGGAGGTCAATAACGCATATATTTTTTGCACGGCAAGTGAGCTGTGACGTCACATCTGTCACGTGACCCGCGCACGTGGAAGCGTAACGCATTGTAGTGTAGCGGGTGGCACGCCGCGCTATGAACCCGGCGACCCCAGTTCGATTCCCGCTCACGGCCACCACCGGTGACGATTATTTCAACCGCTCCTGGGCCTCCCCTAGGTCGACTCAGCCTCAAACGAGTAATTAGTGTGGTGTGTGAGCATCACCACTGGGGAGACAAAGGCGGCCGGGCGTGGTGAATCCAAGACCCGGGCGAAGCCGGGTTAGTAAAGCTAGTTCCTAATAAATGATGCTCCTGATGTTGTGGAGTGACTCATGCAGCCAGCTATGGCTGCAGCGTTTGGTGGTACATGTTGTTTATGTCGTTTATTGTGAAAATTCTATCACTGTAACATTGCTTTTATGGCTTTTTTTGGTGATTTCGAAAATGTTTTTTGGTTTGGCCATGTTTGTTTGTTGTAGTACGGAGTTAGACTGATGGCCTTAATCTAAGTTTTCTTGTGGTTGTTGTTGTTTGACTAGCATCCCACTGGGATTTTTGCATACAGCGTTGGTGTACGGTGCTTTTTTCTGGAATTTTTGCTGGGTTTTTTTCATGGATTTTCTGTTTGCACAGATTCACATAGTCACTTTAAGATGTTTTCTTGTTCATGTTTTTGTATTTTGTTTGTTGCGGTTGCACCCGATTCAAGAGACGAATGGTTCACAGGGCTATACCTAATACATGAACTTGAACTTGAACATCAGACGAGGTAGTTAACATCTTGCCGCAGATGGTTTGTTGTTAAGGAGGGGTTGGTATAGACCGGGTCGACAGAAAACTTGGGGGGGGGGGCAGAGATGCATATGTTTGACCATACTTCACCACGCCGGTCAGTGTGGGTTGTTGAAGTGGTGGTAGGTGGTGGTAAGTGAGAGCGGTGGTCATATCTTGGAGCGGTGTCAGTTGGTACTCGAGTCACAATAGACCCAGACCCTTACTGTCACCCCAAAACAAGACAAAGATCCCCCGTGTAGCCTTAACATACTGTTGGGGCAAGTGCTGTTAGCGAGCACCTATGAAGGCCGGCACTGTGGCACACGAGGGGGTGGGTGGCGAGCACCACTCCCGACCGCCTTTGTCTCCATAGTGGCGATGTTTTACACACCGCACCGGGTTACTCATTTGAGGCTGAGTCCACCTAGGGGAGGCCCAGGACCGGTTTGGTAGCCGCGCGGGGAATCGATCTCGGGTCGTCGGGTTCGTAGCGCAGCGCGCTAACCGCTGCACCACCGCTCCCACAAAAAAACCATCCACTCCCACACAGACCGTGATCCCCCAATCCCCCCCATCGCCCCGCCCCCCGCGTGCTCACCACATCACCGCTTCCATAATCTGCCAGAATTGGCCCCAATTACACGGGGGAGGATGCATTGGGAGGGGTACAAACCACCCCCCCGCCGTGTAATTGGCACCAATTCATGACCGTTTCAAACCAAACGACGGCAAAGCCCCCCCCCCCGCCCCCCCTACCCCCCCGCCCCCCCTCGCCCCCCCCCCCGCCCCCCCCGCCCCTATAGCCTTGAGGGACTGTTGGGACAAGTGCCGTTATGGGGGTTGCTACAGGACACGAATGCTCCGCGCGCGTGGCGTGTAAATCAATACACGTCCTCGATTCACATCGTTCACATCATCATGGCCGGGGGTGGGGGGAGGGGGGGTCGTGGGGGGGGGGGCAGGCAATGAGCGTTGTCTGAATCTTCTTGGTTCTTTCGGTAAAGTCACGTAGAATGGAAATAATAAAATAAATAAAAGAATAAGCAATAATACAATTATTCTTTTATATATTTTTTTTAGTATGTTTTATTTTTCTTATTTTATTATTTCCATTCTACGTGACTTTACCGAAAGAACCAAGAAGATGAATCCCTGCAGTCACAAAAGCTTTAAATCGTTGTCTGAATCTGTAATCGATTTAAGGACACCACCTCCGCCGCCGTCTCTTTAAAGCCGTCCGCCTAGGCAAGCGCTGTTAGCAAGCGCCTCTAATGATGCTCTTTGGTTCTTTCGGTAAAATCACGTAGGTATAAAGTAAAATAGATCACGACGTTTCGGGCGCAACACAAGCGTCCGTCATCAGGTTGGAAAGCGTGGCCTGCTGCTGATGCAGACTGTTTTAAAAGGTTTGAAATTGGTGTAGCCCAAGGGTTATAAAGGAGTGGCCGGGGCTAGTGATGTTAAAGTGAGAAATTAGCATGTAACTGGGTACGGCAGTAGCTATGTTAATGCGAGAGATTAGCATGTTGTTAAAGTCAGAAATTAGCATGTAACTGGGCACGGAAGTTGCTATGTTAATGTAAGAGATTAGAATGATTTTAATGTGAGAAATTTGCATGTAACTGGGCACACCAGTAGCTATGATAATGTGAGAGATTAGCATGAAATAACAGCTGGCATAGGCAGGTAGGATGGAAACATCACAGTCAGTCAAGACTTTACCTGGTTAATAACGTCTAATAATGTCAACTGGGAGGCAGAGGTCGCAACCGGGTACCCGATACCCGTACCCTACCCGATACCCGGCTACCCGTACCCGGCCGGGTACGGATAGCCGTTTGCGACCCTGGTGCGGCCGGGTACGGGTAGGCCGTGAGTCACTGGTGAGTAACCGTTTGTCACTCATTTCGGGTAGGGTACGGGTACGGGTAGGGAACGGGTACCCGTACCCAGCCGGGTACGGGTACGGGTACCCATTTGCGACCCTGGTGCGGCCGGGTACGGGTACGGGTAAGGAATCAAACCCCGTTTGCGACCTCTCCTGGGAGGAGACGGGGAGAGAGAGGACGACTCAGAGGTTGCCAGGAGGAGGAACCACAGACGAGAGGGAAGGCATCAAGCAGCAGCAGCAGCTCCTCCCAAGCTCTGCGGTCCTTTCTATATGGATGTGTTATCTGTCACGTGACGAGTGTTTTGCCTGTGGGAGGAGACCGGAGCGGCGGTGCAGCGGTTAGCTCTGCGAACCCGGCGACCCGAGTTCGATTCCCACTCACGGCCAACACCACCGGTCCGGTGACGATTATCTCTGAACCGGTTGCTGGGCCTCCACTAGGTCGACTCAGCCTCAAATGAATACCTGGTGCGCTGGCTACCCACCCCCTCGTGTGCCACAGTGCCGGCCTTCACGGATGCTGCTACTCGCTATCAGCACTCGCCCCAACAGTCGGTTAAGGGGTCGTCCATAAATGACGTCACGCAACTACAGGGGGGGAGGGGGGGTCAGACATTTGTGACGATGTGTGACGAGGGGGGGGGGGTTGAGAAATGTGACGTCACATCAAAATGCGCAACTTTAAATAAATACAACACGTTGTACTTAATTAAATAGACCTTTTAATAAATGTCTTCTCCTACAACATCAGAGTGCAGAGACACATTAAATATGCACTACAATGACAATAGTTTAAAGCGATTTGAAGCATGTTTTATTTTCAAAATGGAAATATGGTTTTGGGGGGGGGGGGGCAGAGCTTTATGACGTCATGAGGGGGGTCTGTTTTTTTGTGACGAGGAGGGGGGGGGTAAAAAATCGTCCAAAATCGCGTGACGTCATTTATGGACGGCCCCCTTACGCTCATTGGCGAGAGATGAGCAGCGATGGTGTTGCGGTTAATTTTTTTTCTTTAATTTTTTTTCTTTCTGAAGTGTGAAAGAATGCTCGCCGCCGGCGAGAAGGTCACGGGGGCAGGCCCAGGTGTTATTTGTGGATCGACTGACTGAGATGACTGGCAGCTCGCTATAATAAAACACCCACGGGCGCCTAGCCCCCCCGTGAGATGTAAACACGAGGCGCTTGGAGGACGGCGCGCGCGCGGACGTTTTGAGAATTCCGATAGGCGTGACAATGTGAGACGAAAATCAATTTGCAGGGCTTCGTCGCTTCTCCAGAATTACCCCCCAACCGGCGATCACCACCCACCAACCAACCAACCTTCCCAACAACAACAACAAAAAGAACCCCTATCTCACCCTGACATTAGCGTCGAGTCTCTTGTTTGGTTTCCAGCTGTTCAATTGAGGGCCCTTCCCCCCCCCCCCCTGGTTTCTCCGGCCACGTGTGAAATGCAATCCAGTTTGTGTTAGATTCCTCACCACCTCTGTGGCTGCTCATGGGGAGTTACTTGGAGCATATTTCACCACGTCGGTCGGTGCAGGTTTATAATGGGGTACATGTGGTGGGGGTGGTGGTGGGGGTGGTGGGGGTGGTGGTGGTGGGGGTGGTGGTGGTGGTGGGGGTGGTGGTGGTCTTGGGGGTGGTGGGGGTGGTGGTGGTGGTGGGGGTGGTGGTGGGGGTGGTGGTGGGGGTGGTGGTGGTGGGGGTGGTGGTGGTGGGGGTGGTGGTGGTGGTGGGGGTGGTGGTGGTGGGGGTGGTGGTGGTGGTGGGGGTGGTGGTGGGGGTGGTCGTGGGGGTGGTGGTGATGGTGGGGGTGGTGGTGGGGGTGGTGGTGGGGGTGGTGGTGGTGGGGGTGGTGGTGGTGGTGGTGGGGGTGGTGGTGGTGGTGGGGGTGGTGGTGGTGGGGGTGGTGGTGGTGGGGGTGGTGGTGGTGGGGGTGGTGGGTGTGGTGGGGGTGGTGGTGGTGGTGGGGGTGGTGGTGGTGGGGGTGGTGGTGGTGGGGGTGGGGGTGGTGGTGGTGGGGGTGGTGGTGGTGGTGGGGGTGGTGGTGGTGGGGGTGGTGGTGGTGGGGGTGGTGGGGGTGGGGGTGGTGGTGGTGGGGGTGGTGGTGGGGGTGGTGGTGGTGGGGGTGGTGGTGGTGGTGGTAGGGGTGGTGGTGGTGGGGGTGGTGGTGGTGGTGGTGGTGGGGGTGGTGGTGGGGGTGGTGGTGGGGGTGGTGGTGGAGGTGGTGGTGGAGGTGGTGGTGGTGGGGGTGGTGGTGGTGGGGGTGGGGGTGGTGGTGGTGGGGGTGGTGGGGGTGGTGGTGGTGGTGGGGGGGGAGCATGACCTGTAGAATTCTCAGTCTCACCACCGCATGCGATGTGGCCCCCGAATCGAACTCGGAATTTGGGGTTCTTAGCGTCGTGAGCTGACAATCCACTGCGGCCGCCACCACCACCACTCGTACCCTTATCCCGGTATTTCTAAAATAATGTTTTGGCACCCGCGAACCACTCAAGCCCCCCCCCCCATCCCTGGTGTCAAAACGCAATCATTTCTCTCTCTCTCTAAATAACAGTCATACAAAATGATTCATAGCATCAGAAAATAAATACAGGTTTTTTTTTTAACGCAGCTATAATGTGTTGGATGTTAGGGTGTGAGGGTAGTTTAATGAGGGTCGTTTAACTAAGTAAACTTTTACTGGTAGGAACCTCCTGGTTACACCAGCCCACAGGGGATTATTGTGTCCGTCCGTCCGTCCGTCGTGCATCCAAAAATGGGAGGGGTGGGGCTGGGTGGAGAGGGGAGGGTGGGGAGGGGCTGGGTGGGGAGGGCGGGGCTGGGTGGGGAGGGGAGGGGAGGGTGGGGAGGGGCTGGGTGGGGAGGGTGGGGCTGGGTGGGGAGGAGAGGGTGGGGAGGGGCTGGGTGGGGAGGGTAGGGAGGGGCTGGGTGGGGAGGGTGGGGAGGGGCTGGGCGGGGAGGGTGGAGCTGGGTGGGGGGTGGGAGGGGTGGGGCTGGGTGGGGAGGGGCTGGTCACCCCATGGTGCCCTTATTAAACTCAACGTTTAACCTACTCATGCCGGCTTGTGCCCGCCCTCACAGTCGGGCATATTTGCGGAATACACCACGCCGCCGTTGAGTCGTTGACCCTGGCCATTGACCGAGCAACCCAACGTTCCTACCAGCTCCCTCCGCAGGAATGTGTTTATCTAGCAGTGGCGACGTGCACCGATGACAAAGACGGCAGCGATGACCCTGACTCCCACGGACAGCCACGAGCTCCCTCTCTCGCCCCCTTTTTATCCTTCCAGCGGGGCCCAGCTCCGCCCTGGCCACGCCCCCCTCCACCGCCTTCTGGAACCATCTGGCTCAGCGGTCCCCAACCTTTTTGGCACCAGGGACCGGTTTTGTGGAAGACAATTTTTCTCCACGGACTGGGGTGGGGGGGGGGTCATCATTGGGTCTTTCCCCCTTTTCAAAGAAGCTCTCCAGCGACGTTTGTTTTGTACTCATGTTGGCTAGGGGTTAGAGCTTGTGGGCTTACCAAAACTGCGACTGAGACAAGTGCGCAGTGCGGGAAAGAGACGCGGATGGAAGTGGTGAATAAAACAATGGGGGCGGCGGGCCACGCGTGGATTCACCGCTCTCACCTCCTCCTGCTGTGAGGCCTGGTTCCTAACAGGCCGCGGACCGGTACCACTCCGCGGCCGGGAGTTGGGGACCCCTGATGTAGCTGGTTCCTGGGATCTACAAGATGGATCCCTTCCATGACCCTTGCCCCAGATCTTCCGCCTTGGATGGGTACGCCCGCAATTGCTACCGCTGGTCGCTAGTCGGCGCTGCTGCACTACACTCGAATGCCAAACACGTTGCCTTGCTCTCTGTTTCTTTCGGTAAAGTCACGTAGGTATAAACAACAGGTCGGCGACAAGCGACTGTGTCTCCGTCTCTTTATTCTCCGTTATGGACAGCTCGCGTTCCGCTCCCCTCAGTCACTCCGCGGCACGTCGCTGACTGACGTCCCGCCCCCGCGCGGCTCTCGTGCTTCCCCGCTCACGCGCACCGCTGGCCGACGGCGCGCTGGGAGCCGTCTCCGCGTTGCCACGCGGCCGATGGCTCGCGGAGACTCCCGACGTGGTCCAGCTTCCAGCTCCCACCAACTGACCCCGAGCCCCGTCCGGCTCCCCCTTATATCCCCTTTCCACGTCACCCAGACTCTGCCCCTCGCCACACCCCTTAAGAACCTTCCAGATAATACCCCTCCCTTAACGCCCCCCGGCTCCGCCCCCGGACCTTGCCCCCGATACTTCGTGGCGCCTGATTGGCTTAGGGCTGGGGCGGCAAAACCCCACATACGCTCGCATTACATAGGTATAAAAAAAAAGAAATGACAACGTTTTGACTTATTTTTATTTTCTACCTACGTGACTTTACCGAAAGAATCAGCGAGTATGGATTCCTGCAGTCACGAAAGCTTCAAATCTACGTTGCCTTGAACAATGGCAGCGAATCCGCTGCTCGGTCTTGAGCAGGGAAAACTAAAAATCGATATATTTAGATAAGATAGGCGCCGTTTTATTTCTACGTGACCGAACCCAAGACAAAACATTTATCGTGAATATTATTGGTCGCTAAAGCCTCACTACGCGTCAAACTGTGTATGTTTAGCGGTGTCTCTCAATCGCGCTCGCCGTGGTCGCGTGGATTTTTTTCTTCCGGGTCCGTCGGGTTTTTAAATCCTTTATATTAAGTTTGCTTGCTTGCTTAGGACCGTGCAAATCTTTCGGTCGTTTTTTAACCCACTTCCCGTGATCCAATCGAGCTGACATTTTCCACACAGACTCGTTGTGCGTGACAATTAATGTTCGTGAAAAAAAATTCCAAAATTTTACACTTTTTAGGACAAAAATATTATATTTAATTACCAATTGCTTAATGGTGCAATGCAATCATCTGACCCATAGGTGGCAGCCATCTCAAGCCAGAGGACGAGAGGACTCTAGCCGCCACGCATATAAAGGATTTATAGTGAAAAACTTTGTTTTCACGGGTTATGCTTATTTTATTTCCCCTCCACATTTAAAATCAACGCCACGCGTTTAAGAGCTGCGGGAACTCCTCTACTTACGAACATTCGACTTATGAACTTTTAGAGATACGAACAAACCTGTCCGTACGTCCAGTTTGCAGCTGTTCACGATGCTATTGCTTGTTGCAAGTTGATTCGTGAAGAGCAGAAGACAGCAACTGTGCAGACATCTATGGATTAGTTTTTTTTGTCAAGGGGGTAGAGAGGAAACATGAGCACCAAAGGGAATTAGCATCTACATCTTCAGAACATGAAGAACCAGTGGTATTAACATCTTCAGAACGTGAAGAACCAGTAGCATCTACATCTGCAGAACGTGAAGAACCAGTGGCATCTACATCTGCAGAACGTGAAGACACCAGTGGCATCTACATCTGCAGAACATGAAGAGCCAGTGGCATCTACATCTGCAGAACGCGAAGAACCAGTGACATCTACATCTGCAGAACATGAAGAACCAGTGGCACCTACACCTGCAGAACATAAAGAGCCAGTGGCATCTACATCTGCAGAACGCGAAGAACCAGTGGCATCTACATCTGCAGAACGTTAAGAACCAGTGGCATCTACATCTGCAGAACGTGAAGAACCAGTGGCATCTACATCTGCAGAACGTGAATAACCAGTGGCATCTACATCTGCAGAACTTGAAGAACCAGTGGCATCTACATCTGCAGAACGTGAATAACCAGTGGCATCTACATCTGCAGAACATGAAGAACCAGTGGATTCTACATCTAAAGAACGTGAAAAACCAGTGGCATCTACATCTGCAAAACGTGAAGAACCAGTGGCATCGACATCTGCAGAACGTGAAGAACCAGTGGCATCTACATCTACATAACATGAAGAACCGGTGGCATCTACACCTGCAGAACATGAATAGCCAGTGGCATCTACATCTGCAGAACGCGAAGAACCAGTGACATCTACATCTGCAAAACATGAAGAACCAGTGGCACCTACACCTGCAGAACATGAAGAGCCAGTGGCATCTACATCTGCAGAACGCGAAGAACCAGTGGCATCTACATCTGCAAAACGTGAAGAACCAGTGGCATCTACATCTGCAGAACGTGAATAACCAGTGGCATCTACATCTGCAGAACTTGAAGAACCAGTGGCATCTACATCTGCAGAACGTGAATAATCAGTGGCATCTACATCTGCAAAACATGAAGAACCAGTGGATTCTACATCTAAAGAACGTGAAAAACCAGTGGCATCTACATCTGCAAAATGTGAAGAACCAGTGGCATCGACATCTGCAGAACGTGAAGAACCAGTGGCATCTACATTTGCAGAACATGAAGAACCAGTGGCACCTACATCTGTAGAACGTGAAGAACCAGTGCCATCTACAGGAGATTATACAACTTTTAAAGTCATTCCCCGTGGTTAGTGTACATGCCGTACAACGTGTTTTGAATCGACAGCAGTAAAGTTGGACTTACGAACAGACCATTGAAACCGAACTCGTGTGTGAGTAGAAGAACCCCCTGTAAGTGGCTATTTCTATACATTTCCACATGCTGTTAAGCCACCTTGTGGAGCTACAATTGTTCTCTTCTTGGTTCTTTCGGTAAAGTCACGTAGAATGGAAACAATAAAAATAATAAAATAAAACATAATAAAATAATTCTCACGACGTTTCGGCCACAACGCAAGCAACCGTCATCAGGTGAAGACCAGGTCTGTCGGGGAGATAGCGTCTGACGCTTGTGTCGTGGCCGAAACGTCGTGAGAATTATTTTATTATGTTTTATTTTATTTGTTTTATTGTTTCCATTCTACGTGACTTTACCGAAAGAACCAAGAAGATGAATCCCTGCAGTCACAAAAGCTTTAAATCAAAAGCTATGTATAGACTCAGTGCACCTTACCTGGTCAAAAAAAACTAGTCTATGTTATTTAATAATAATAATTATTATAGAACATCTGTGAAAAAAAAAATTGTATAGCTCATCGGATTTCTCCCGCATAAAAACATATGATTCTGATTATTGAAACTCGTGTGACAGACGATATCGCTCGTGGACATCTGTGATAAAGAGCTTGATACTCTTAGTTTTTTCGGTAAAGTCACCATGTAGGTAAAAAAATGAAATTAAAATTAATAAAATAAAATAATAAAAATCACGACGTTTCGGAGGCAACACAAGTCTCCGTCATCAGGTGGGACCGTCACAGCCAGATTTGCTGTATCAAGTGAGGCAGGGATTCCAAGATGCAAGCTCTTAAATACAAGTTAAGAGTTCAATCTTAATTTGGGAGCTTTCGTGACTGCAGGAATTATTCTTTGGTTCTTTTCGGTTAAGTCACGTCTAAAAATTAAATAATAAATCAAAATAAAACAACACAATACGACGTTTCGATTGCAACACAAGCAATCATCATCAGGCATAAAAGAAATAGCAACAAAAATCTAACTAGAAAACTATAGACCGACATACAAGCAGACAGTATACACCTGTATACTCCTCTCTATGTGTGCCGTTGTGATGTCTGTCTGCTTGTATGTCGGTCTATAGTTTTCTAGTTAGATTTTTGTTGCTATTTCTTTTATGCCTGATGATGATTGCTTGTGTTGCAATCGAAACGTCGTAATGTGTTGTTTTATTTTGATTTATTATTTTATTTTTAGACGTGACTTAACCGAAAAGAACCAAAGAACAAGTTAAGAGGTTGGAGAGAGGGGGGGGGGGAGCTTTTCAGAATGTGGTAGCCAATGAATGGAACGTATTTGGAGGGGGGGGCGGGGCTAAAAGAGAGCACGAGGTGTAAGTAGACGTAGACGTGGACCTGTTTGTGCGCAAGCCCCTGTTTGGTGCACATGATAACGTATTGGAAGGGGGGGGGCTAAAAGAGAGCACGAGGTTCATCTTCTTGGTTCTTTCGGTAAAGTCACGTAGAAGGGAAGTAATAAAATAATAAAAATAAAACATAATAAAATAATTCTCACGACGTTTCGGCCACAACGCAAGCAGCCGTCCTCAGGTGAAAACCAGGTCTGTTCGGGGAGACAGCGTCTTCAGACGTCGTGAGAAGTATTTTATGATGTTTTATTTTTATTATTTTATTACTTCCCTTCTACGTGACTTTACCGAAAGAACCAAGAAGATGAATCCTTGCAGTCACGAAAGCTTCAAATCTAGAAAGAGCTTGATAGTTCATCGGATTTCTTCCGGATAAATAAATAAATGATTCTGATCATTAAAACTCGTGTGACAGACGATATCGTTCGTGGACATCTCTGATAAAGAGCTTCATAGCTCATCGGATTTCTCCCGCATAAATAAATATGATTCTGATCATTGAAACTCGTGTGACAGACGGCGTCCTTGCGTGTGACAGGCGGCAAAGAGCTTCATCGCTCATCGGATTTCTCCCGCATAAATAAATACGATTCTGATCATTCAAACTCGTGTGACAGACGGCGTCCTTGCGTGTGACGGGCGGCAAAGAGCTTCATAGCTCATCGGATTTCTCCCGCATAAATAAATATGATTCTGATCATTCAAACTCGTGTGACAGACGGCGTCCTTGCGTGTGACGGGCGGCAAAGAGCTTCATCGCTCGTCGGATTCCTCCTCCGTGCCTAAAGCGAGACTGTGATTCTAAATACTGAAGATTCCGATCGCGATCACCGTCAAGAGATTCTGTGACGAACCTCACCCAATATGGCCTCCGGGTATTAACGTCGACTTCAACCGTTGCGGCCGCTGATGATGCAGAAGATGATGATGGTGATGCCGCCGCTGCCGCTGCTGCTGCTAATGATGATGCCGAAGATGATGATGATGGTGATGACGACGCCGCGTTAATTGAGTGCCAGTTGTTGAGGCGGTGCGCTGGGGCAGGAGGCGTCGGAGTGCCGTGAACTCTGCTGCTGCTGCAGCTGCAGCTGTTGTGCCGTAAGAGACTTTGTGTGTGTGTGTGACAGATAGAGGGAGAGATGGGGCAGAGGGATGGGATGGGGAGAAGTGATAAGAGAGATATTGGGGGGGGAGGGATTGAGAGAGACGTGAGGAGTCAGGGAGATGGAGAGAGATGATGATGATGAGATGGAGAGATGGGGCAGAGGGATGGGAGATGGGGGGAGGTGATGAGAGAGATATTGGGGGGGGGGGTTGAGAGAGACGTGGGGAGTCAGGGAGACGGAGAGAGATGATGATGATGAGATGGAGAGATGGGGCAGAGGGATGGGAGATGGGGGGAGGTGATGAGAGAGATATTGGGGGGGGGGGGGGTGAGAGAGACGTGGGGAGTCAGGGAGACGGAGAGATATGATGATGATGATGAGATGGAGAGATGGGGCAGAGGGATGGGAGATGGGGAGAGGTGATGAGAGAGATATTGGGGGGGGGGGTTGAGAGAGACGTGGGGAGTCAGGGAGACTGAGAGATGATGATGATGAGATGAAGATATGGGGCAGAGGGATGACACCTGCTGTATATTTGGAGTTTGCGTGTCTCTCTCTCATCATCATCACGGTGACTAGTTGATGTTAAATTCATCGCCTGCTATACAGGAGGTCGTGGGTTCGTTTCCGACCCTGATGCCTGCTGTATATTTGGAGTTTGCGTGTCTCTCTCTCTCTCCACGTGGTGGCGTGGATTTTTCTCCGGGTCCTCCGGTTTTCCCCTCCACGTTTAGAATCAACATCCACGCGTTTAGAGCGCATTTGGTTACTGCTGTAAATGTCCACATAATTTGTGGCCAAGTTGCTTGTGAAAGAGAGTTGTATAACTCAGTGGGCCTTATCTGGTAAAATAAAAATAAAACATATCTTCTTGGTTCTTTCGGTAAAGTCACGTAGAAGGGAAATAATAAAATAATAAAAATAAAACATTATAAAATACAATTTTCACGACGTTTCGTCGTGATAATTATTATTTTTCCTTCTACGTGACTTTACCGAAAGAACCAAGAAGATGAATCCCTGCAGTCACGAAAGCTTTAAATAAAAAAAAACATAAATTTCGATTTAAAGCTTTCGTGACTGAAGAGAAAAAAAAACATAGTTTCGTTTTAAGGTGGTGGGCGCACTGCAGGACCCGGCGACCCGAGTTCGATTCCCGCTCTCGGGGCCTCCCCTAGGTCGACTCAGCCTCAAATTAGTCCCCGTTGCCTTGTGTAAACATCACTCGGGAGACAAAGGCGTGGTGTTGGCCACCCATCCCACCTCATGCGCCGTGCCGGCCTTCATAGGTGCTGCTCGCTAACAGGGCTTGAACTTGGCTTTGTCGGGTGGTGGTGGGTTGACAACAACCTTTGTATTTTGGGCAATCTAACGCGCAAAATTATTTTTTTACACGCTTTTATTTAACTCACTCTGTCTGTTGTTGTCGTATCCTCAAATCTTGTAACTCAACTTTTACCCACTTCCCAATGTGGTATCGACTGCAAACTTGGTATACTTATGTCATACTGATGACAATACTATATTCTATCATTAAATCTACAAAATATATATTTTAAAACAATATTTTTTCGATGTTATGTTTCGGCTTGGGTCTAATTGTCTACGCTCAACTGACGTTGGCTGTAATTGGCCATGGCACCCTTACGTTATGGCAAGCTTCGGGGCCATTTCCTGGAGTCGTGGAGTTCTGCCATTACTAGCACGGTACATTTCATTAAAGCGTGTTTAAAAAAAAATATTTTGCCGGATTGCGTTACCGACGCAGCCGCACGGTAACCACCTCCACCCAAGTGAGAAAACCTTTCTGTATCTCCCGCTAGGATGGCGTGCCTGCTTGGCCCCGCCGCCCCTTCCCTCGCGCTCCCTGCACCCCCCCTCCCGGAGCCGAGCGGTGACTTCCCGGCGTGGCTGGAGGCGCAGGGCGTGAACGCGGAGGTGGCCCGGGCCATGGACTCGGAGCTGGGCATCCGGGACTACGGGGTCCTGCGCGCCTGCGTCGGGGACGGCCTCGTGCGTGCCGAGCTGCTGTCCGCGGCGCGCGACCGCCTGCCCTTCGGCTTCTACGCCGTGCTGCGGCGGTTCGTGGCGGCGCTGCTGCTCCCGGACGAGCCCCGCGCGTCGTCCGCCGGTGCCGCCGCCGCGGTGAAGGACGCGACCCTGGTGAGCCTGGTGGAGGCGCTGCTGGCGCTGCTCGCGGGGCTGAGCCGCGAGTTCTCGGCGTGCGTGGGCCGGCTCGACGCGATGGACATCGGAGCCCTCGCCGGGACCTCGAGTGCCGGGGGCGGAGAGGGCGCACGCGGCCTCGCGGCAGCCGGGGAGGGCGCGGAGGGCGGCGGCGAGCGTCCAGGTGAACGACGAGGCCGCAGCGAGCGTCGCTTCGGGGGGAAATTGATCGATCGTTGATCATCAGAATCTTTTATTTATTGCTGCAGGAATTTGGTGAGCTTCTTCTTGGTTCTTTCGGTAAAGTCACGTAATGACTTTACCGAAAGAACCAAGAAGATGAATCCCTGCAGTCACGAAAGCTTTAAATCGAAATTTGGTGAGCTGTAAAGCTCTTTTTTACTAGAGGTTTGGGTAGGGGGCACGTGGTCAGAACTTTACAACAACAAACAATACAAAAACATGATGAGAGTGCAAAGTATAGGAAAGGTAAACAAATAACTGTAAAACATGTACAAATAAAACTGAACGATTATTTTTTTATCGTACCGGGAAAAGCTCTCTGAGCTATTAGCTTAATTTTCAGAAGCATTCTGGCCACAAATGATAGCTCAACGAAGTGGCTTATCACGTAGACGTTTACAGCACGCTGATTGTAAATGTGGAGGTTAAAAAACCGGAGGACCCGGAGATAAATCCACGGGACCACGGGGAGAGAGAGAGAGAGAGAGAGACACGCAAACTCCAAATATGGAGACCTCAGGGTTGGGGATCGAACCCACGACCTCCTGTACACCAGGCGAGGGAGTTAACATCTCAGCACCACGGCGCCCTAATAGGTTCACGGCACCCGTGCAGCACGTTGCCAGAGGCTACTACCATTCACCACATTGTCAAACAAAACCGATTTGGCTCGTGAATTGAATTGCAACCATGAATCACGGCAATTTGTCACACCATCGGTGGGAGCGGTGCGAGGTGGGGGTGTGCGGATGTTGGGTTGGGGGGGGGAGGGATGATGAGGGTGAGTAATTCTTCCGCTAATAGTGTCTCTGGCGATTGCGAATATTTCTTGACTGAGCCGCGGTTGTATTTTCCCAGATCAGTGTGGAGAGGCCCATTCTGTGGCGTGGAATGAACTGAAAAGAGAGACGTGTTCCATGAGCCAAGGTAAGGCGATTTCAAGCTCATGGAATGGGTGGTGCAGTTTGGTGCAGTGGATAGTTGGCACGCACCGTCCTGCGAAATCTTTGGGGCCGTCCATAAATGACGTCACGCACCTAGGGGGGGTGGGGGGTGGTCAGATATTTGTGACGATTTGTGACGAAGGGGGTGGGGGGGGTGGTTTGAGAAATGTGACGTCACGTCAAAATGCGCAACTTTAAATAAATATAGACAACACGTTTTACTTAATTAAATATACTTTTTTCATAAATGTTTTCTCCTATAACATCAGAGTGCAGCGGCACATTAAATACGCACTACAATGATAATAGTTTAAAGCGATTTGAAGCATGTTTTATTTTTGGGGGGGGGGCAGAGCTTTGTAACATCATATTTGAGGGGGGTCTGACTTTTTGTGACGCCGTGTGACGAAGGGGGGGGGGGGGTAAAAAATCGTCCAAAATCGCGTGACGTCATTTATGAACGGCCCCTTTGTCAACCTGCACACGAGTCGATTAGCAAACAAAACGCAAACACCTTCGTCAATAACACTGCGTGGCCTTAAAATAAAAAGTATAACCCGTAAAAACAAAGTTTTTCACTATAAATCCTTTATATGCGTGGCGGCTAGAGTCCTCTCGTCCTCTGGCTTGAGATGGCTGCCACCTATGGGTCAGATGATTGCATTGCACCATTAAGCAATTGGTAATTAAATATAATATTTTTGTCCAAAAAGTGTAAAATTTTTGAAAATTTTTTTCACGAACATTAATTGTCACGCACAACGAGTCTGTGTGCAAAATGTCAGCTCGATTGGATCACGGGAAGTGGGTTAAAAAACGACCGAAAGATTTGCACGGTCCTAAGCAAGCAAGCGAACTTAATATAAAGGATTTAAAAATACATAAATTGGCGACGTTTCAGGCAACGGGCCTACGTAGAGGTGCCAGAGAGATAGACTGCATACATATTAGACACTGCACTTAGCATCATGGGGCCTGATGATAATTTCCTTCTCGGAATTTTACGATTAATAATAATTAAGAATGTTAGGCCGCATCAGGCCCCATCGGTGTTAAGTGCAGTCTGCAACCCTGATGAAACATGCATCTTTATTCTTCTTGGTTCTTTCGGTAAAGTCACGTAGAAGGGAAATAATAAAATAATAAAAATAAAACAATAAAATACAATTCTCACGACTTTCGGCCACAACGCAAGCGGCTGTCCTCTATTTCCCTTCTACGTGACTTTACCGAAAGAACCAAGAAGATGAATCCCTGCAGTCACGAAAGCTTTAAATCGAAATTTATGCATCTTTCTCGTTTAGATTGCTTTTCTGCTTAAAATTTCCACGTGATAAGCCACTTTAAAAAAACATTTAAGTGCTCTTGGCACCGTTTGTTCACACAACTGCATTAATTGCACAGTTGGCTACGTGTGGTGCGAAAGAAGTTCAACATACTTACGTACATTCACGCACATTTTACTTATGCGATTTGACCCAAAAATTCAATACGAATCGTTCATTTGTATTTCAGTGTGGAAACTATTTTTATTTGACCAGGTAAGGCCCAACACTGAGCTGTATAGCTCTTTTTCAGAAGCGACCTGGTGATAAATGATAGCTCAACGAAGTGGCTTATCATCGCGTGGAAATTTATTGCAGCCAGATGCTCTAAACGCGTGACGTTGATTCCAAATGCGGAGGGAAACCGCGGGTAACCCGGAGAAAAATCCCACGTGACCACGGAGAGAACATGCCAACGCCAAATATACAGGCATCAGGGGTCGGGATCGAACTCACGACCTGTAGACCTGGCAAAGTATTTAACATACTTTCCACTTAATTCTACGCCAAACAGACGGAACGGGTGGAGTCCACATTTTTTCTGCCAGGGCATGGTACCTCCACGCCCACGGGGAAGGGAATTTTCGCAACTTTTCCGCGACCCATCAAACTTCTAGATTTGAAGCTTTCGTGACTGCAAGGATTCATATTCTTAGGTTTTTTCGGTAAAGTCACGTAGGTAAAAAATGTAAATTAATAAAAGTAAAATTTAAATAAAATAAAAATAAAAATCACGACGTTTCCGAGGCAACACAAGCTTCCGTCTTCAGGTGGAACCGTCACAGCACGATAGCTGTATCAAGTAAATGAGAGATTACAAGAGATACCACTCCGTATATAAAATGGTTGAGGGGGGGGGATGGGCCGGGAACGGCCCACTTTTTATTATTATGGTGAGGTGCGGCTTGAGACTACGGCTAGCCTACATAACAAAATGCTGCAAATGAGACCGAGCCTCTGCCATGTAGATGGTAAAAGCACAAAAGCAGGTCAGGATACAGCTATCGTGCTGTGACGGTTCCACCTGAAGACGGAAGTTTGTGTTGCCTCCGAAACGTCGTGATTTTTATTTTTATTTTATTTTTACTTTACTTTTATTAATTTTAATTTTTTACCTACGTGACTTTACCGAAAAAACCTAAGAATATGGACCCATCAAACCCTCGCTGTGCCTCCAATACTGCCGGATCGCAGGCGTGTGTAACCACCGCACTGCAAGTAATTCTGGAGTCACGTAATTAATTTGTGGCTCGCCTCTTCCTTTTGGCCAGGTGAAACGAGCGAGGTACCGATCCCGATGTGGCCAGAGATCAAAACGGAGGCGGTGGATCTCGCTCAGGGTAAGGCGTTTTGCGAGCCCTGGACCGGCTGTTCCACCTACCCTTGGTGGTTTTCCTGCCACACTTGAATCATCATCATCTGCATCACGATCCATGTGGCAGATAGCCCGTAGGCGTCCACTGCACGTTTCCTCATTTGTTTCCACTTTCCTCTGTCTTGCAGTGTCAATACGATCAAGTAGTGGCCACATCTCTCTGGCACGAATCTCTTATGATGTTTCATCATGGGACCTCTTTTGCCAGTACCAAAATATTCTAATAGGGTTTTTCCCCTTTTTTCTGGCAACAAAACTGACACCTTTTGCAAGGAATCATGTTTACATTAACCACAATACTTGCAGTATTTTTTTTTGCATTTGACTGCAAGTATTGTGGTTAATGTAAACATGATTCCTTGCAAAAAGTGTCAGTTTTGTTGCCAGAAAAAAGGGGAAAAACCCTATTAGTATCTTATGATGTTGTCGTCAAGCAATTCTCTGTCTGGTTCTTTTCCCATTTTTCCCGAGCGACACACTTTTCATTTGCCTGCTGTCCATCCTACATATGTGTCCAAATAGTTCCCAGTTTCATTCTCATCACTGCCCGCATCCTGAAATCTTCTGCTATGTGCAACCTTTTTCTCACCGCTAAGTTGATCACACTTACGGCTCTTGGCAATATCATGTAGGCCCGCGCCGTATCGTAATGAGCAGCGTTATCCGTTGAATGATGTCATTTTGGTGACGATGGAGGGATTGTGATACGCTACTCCAAGACGTGACTTTCGTGATCAACGATTCAAGAGCTCTGACTCATCATACAGAGCACTTGTGATTAGGGCTGTTTATCCGTTACCGATTTCTAGACAATAATTTTCGGAATCGACAATCACTTCTCGAAAGTTATGCCATTCGAGAGTTGAACGCTGGTATATTTTAGCAACGAATTTGGCTTTAACACGTAGGCTTGTAAATGTTGTGGTTTCACGCTTCAACACACCGGTGGGCTAAAGCAGTGAACTATTTGTCTTTTGTCAACGTGACACTTTTTTTTGCTGATTGGCCGTGTCGGGTGGTGGAGGGTTACGACACATTTATAAATAACGCGATCTAAACCCAAAAACGTTGATTATGAACAACGAATTTGAACCGATTGGAAGGCGCGCGGGCGTCCAAGCTGTACGGGGCGCGTTGCGACCGTAGCTTTAACAGACTGTAGGGGCAAGTGGTGTTAGCGAGTAGCATCGATGAAAGCCCGGCATGGCATGCAAAAAAATACAACATAAACAACGCCACGTGAGTTGCAGTCGCGTTTAGATCTTTCGTGGAATTTCGGATCGCGTTGCGATCGCTCTGCACTCGTGCCGTCAGATCGTGGGAGAGCCCGATGACGACTCGGCATCCGATCTCTTCTAGGGACGACAAGCGCGGTGATCAGTCACTTCCCGACGATCGCATTCGTTCGATCGGCCTGCCGGCAGACTGCGGGCGGCGAGTGCGCCGCACTCACGGCTGACGCGGTCGCACCTTCGCAGCCGCAGCAGCAGTTTGAGGACGAAAGGGCGGAGTGGGAGGAGGAAGCGGGGGAGGAGGAGATTCGTGACGATGACGCTGCCGTGGCCGCCACCGCCACGTTCGACACGCACATCGTTCTGGAGCAACGGAACGACCCGGCAGACTATTCCATCGCCGACACCTTCGCCACCACCGCCCTCCCGGACGTCGGCGGGAACCACCGCCCGGAGCGTTCGCGGCCGCACAATTGCTCGTTCTGCGAGCGGCGCTTCGAGAAGCCGGCGTACCTCAAGCGTCACGAGCGCACGCACACGGGCGAGAAGCCGTACGGCTGCGACGCGTGCGGCCGCTCGTTCTCGCAGCGCTCGAAGCTGAAGACGCACGCGCGCACGCACACGGGCGAGAAGCTGTACCGTTGCGACGTGTGCGGGCGCGCCTTCGCTCAGCGCTCGGGCCTCGAGTACCACCGGCGCGTGCACACGGGCGAGCGGCCCTACGGCTGCGAGGTGTGCGGCCGAGCCTTCGCGCAGTACGGCAACCTCAAGGTGCACCGACGCACGCACACGGGGGAGCGTCCGCACCGCTGCGACGTGTGCGGCCGCTCGTTCACGCTCTTCTCGGGCCTCAAGTACCACATGCGCACGCACACGGGAGAGAAGCCCTACCGCTGTGAGGTGTGCGGCCGCGCCTTCTCGCAGTGCTCCAACATGAAGACGCACCAGCGCACGCACCTGGCCGACGCGGCCGTCGCCGGCGGTGGCAACGCCTCGCCGTGATCGCTCGTCGTCGTCGTCGTTGTTTTTAAATCCTTTATATTAAGTTCGCTTGCTTGCTTGCTTAGGACCGTGCAAATCTTTTGGTCGTTTTTTAACCCACTTCCCGTGATCCAATCGAGCTGACATTTTCCCCATAGACTCGTTGTGCGTGACAATTAATGTTCGTGAGAAAAAAAAATTCCAAAATTTTACACTTTTTAGGACAAAAATATTATATTTAATTACCAATTGCTTAAAGGTGCAATGCAATCATCTGACCCATAGGTGGCAGCCATCTCAAGCCAGAGGACGAGAGGACTCTAGCTGCCACGCATATAAAGGATTTATAGTGAAAAACTTTGTTTTTAGGGGTTAATTTTTTTTGTTTAAGCAAGGTGAAAGTGAACGGTGCAACCGCTGTAATTGCTCACTCAAGACACTGCTGGCGGAAGGTCATCTTGCACTGGAGGGAGCTCAAGGGAGCCGCTCTACAAGGCGTTTTGGTTCGATTCTTCCATGCTGGCCCGGACGGCCCAATAAAGGATTCTTATACTTTTGTTTTTTTTGGTAAAGTCACGTAGGTAAAGAAATTTAAATAAAATAAAAAATTATTGAATAAAATAAAGGATAAAAAATTCAAAAATGTAATTAATAAAACTTTAACTATAGTAAAAAAAATTATAGCTGTGATTTTCACACCTGATGATGATTGCTTGTCGATTTAAAGCTTTCGTGACTGCAGGGATTCATCTTCTTGGTTCTTTCGGTAAAGTCACGTAGAAGAGAAATAATAAAATAATAAAAATAAAACGTGATAAAATAAAATTCTCACGACGTTTCGGCCACAACGCAAGCAGCCGTCCTCAGGTGAAGAACAGGTCTGTCCTTCAGACGCTGTCTTTCCGACAGCCCTGTTCTTCAGCCGTGGAATCGTACTGTCTTGAACCTTTCTTCCGATTCCGTTTCCGATGACGTATTTTCTCCTGAAGCACGCGCGCACGTGCACGTCATCGGAACGGATCCGAAAGAAAAACTGAAATAAAATAACTTTACTCGTACCGAGGCTCCCACAAGGCCATGCGGGAGGGCGCGTGGCACATTTTTGCGCCAGCCATCGTGGAGTGTGTCGGTCGTGTGGCTACGGTTCTCTGCGGTGAGTACGACGTCTTTAAAAACAACGGCGCTACTACGCCTCTCTGAATAAAATGAACGCCTACCCGCTCACGCGTTCCGAGGTTCGGCGGTGAACGGGACCCCCCCCCCCCACAGCCTGCAACTTGCAGACGTCTCCGAACGGGAAGAGGGTTATGTCGCAGGCTTCAGAGCGCAGCAAAGCAAACACCCGATGGGTTACAAGATGCTAAAATAAGTAAAAAATTATTATACGAGTTTCGTTATTTTTTGGGGTATTCTTTTCCGTAGCGCAGCGGGGATGTTCCAAATAAGCATGGGATTGACGAAGTCTGTAATCGGACCAATAGTATCGCTGTTATTTGTAAATTGTTTTTTTTCCCACTTAACACTGTTTCAAAGATCGCTTCCCAGCATCCGCACCTTGGGGAGGTGAGTGACAAAGGGAGAAGGGGGTGAGGCAGCGAGGAGGAGTTGTGACCAATGGACACGGCTGCCGTGTTGGCCTGGTTAACCCTCAGGCACTGCTGCTGCTTATTGTTGCTGCTGTGTCTTTGCTTGTTGTCCTTCCTCCGCACCTCCTATGAGCACGGTCGGCTACGTCAGAGGTCGCAACCGGGTACCCGATACCCGTACCTTACCCGATACCCGGCTACCCGTACCCGGCCGAGTACGGGTACCCGTTTGCGACCCTGGTGCGGCCGGGTACGGGTAGGCCGTGAGTCACTGGTGAGTAACCGTTTGTCACTCATTTCCCAACGTCTTGTCTCTTCTCACAATTCAAGTTCCTAGAATCAACCCACCCGCGCCTGCAACGTGGCTTCATCCCAGAGGTCGCAATCAGGTACCCGATACCCATACCCTACCCGTACCCGGCCGGGTACGGGTACGGCCGGGTACGGGTACCCGTTTGCGACCCTGGTGCGGCCGGGTACGGGTAAGGAATCAAAACCCGTTTGCGACCTCTGGGCTACGTACGGTGCGAAAGGAGTTCACCATGCCCATGCACGCACGTATGCGCATCGGAAACGTTTCACGGCCGAGGTGCGGGAAAAGAACGACTCTTGTCGGAAAAAAGGTCGGGCAGTGCCCTGCCTAGAAATATGCGGTTATTGATATTCGTTTATATTTTTTGTTACAAATTAAAATAAAGTCTGTGGAATATCTGTACCCCCCCACCCACCCCGTTTCTCCCATTGCTCGTGCTTTGTACTGGGTTATGGTTCAATAAAAAACACAACCGTTTACAAGTACTATAAACCATTGGAACCTTATTTGCCAGTAGCAAAATATGATCATTGTTTTTTTACCCTTTTATCTGGCAACAAAACTGACACCTTTTTTTACAAGGAGTCATGTTTGCATTGACCACAATACCTGCAGTCGGAATGCAAAAAAAAAGAGACTAGGCTCTAAAGAAAGCTGTCTCGGGTGTGGACCAATCAATTTCAAGGACAGTGCATATCATTATCAGAGTTGCGTTTTTTGTTTGCATTCCGACTGCAGGTATTGTGGTCAATGCAAACATGACTCCTTGTAAAAAGGTGTCAGTTTTGTTGCCAGATAAAAGAGTAAAAAAGTACTATAAAACCAAGCTAAATGCTTAAACAAAGTTATTTAGTTTTTTTGGCATTTTTTTTACTGCTTAAAAAGAATCGAAATATGGGTGCCCAGTTGTAAGAGGGACATCCCTCCGTGCCCCCCACCCCCCTGCCCCCCAGCTGTCGTACTGCAAGTCTGTATTTACGGCACTTACAGATAAAAAAAAAGTAAATAAAGGAAGCGCCTTAGGGGCCGTCCATAAATGACGTCACGCACCTAGGGGGGGTGGGGTCAGACATTTGTGACGATGTGTGACGAGGGGGGGGGTTTGAGAAATGTGACGTCACATCAAATACTTTTTAATAAATGTTTTCTCCTACAACATCAGAGTGCAGCGCCACATTAAATACGCACTACAATGACAATAGTTGAAAGCGATTTGAAGCATGTTTTATTTTTTTTGGGGGGGGGGGGGGGCAGAGCTTTGTGACGTAATATTTGAGAGGGGGGGGGTCTGACTTTTTGTGACGCCGTGTGACGAGCGGGGGGGGGGGTCAAAAATGGACCAAAATCGCGTGACGTCATTTATGGACGGCCCCTCTCTCTCTCCTCGTGGTCGCGTGGAGTTCAGATAGCGCTCGCCACCAACGTTAGCCCTGGCCTGGGTATCGAACTTGTCTTGAATCCTTGGTGCTGATTGGTAGCGAATCGTCGGCTATTCACTCAGAACGGTTTGTATGTACTGTGTGTTTCATTGGAGTTGAACAAAGCGCGTTTGGCAAGAATACATATATTCTTGTTTCTTTCGGTAAAGGCACGTAGAAGGGAAATAATAAAAATATAAAACAATAAAAAAAATGCAATTGTTTTATATATTTTAGAATTGTATTATTTCCCTTCTACATGACTTTACCGAAAGAACCAAGAATATGAATCCCTGGAGTCACGAAAGCTTTAAATCAAAAGAATACATATGTTTGATAATACGCGTAAATATATAAATGTGTCGTTAAACCCGCCACCACCCGACAGCCATTGTCACGTAAACAGAACATGCCAATTCGTCACTAGCACAGCACGTCAAGGAGCATAAACCATCACGCGAACTCCGGCCATCCTGCGCAGCATCAGCGGCTTTTGGCTGCCCATCGAAACAAAGACGGTCACTGCATCGCGCGCTTTCAGATGCGCTGCTTCTGTGACCGTCTGGAACGCTCTTCCTTCCCACATTAGGAAGCCACTGGAGCTATGCGCTTTTAAATCTACACGTTACCCTTCCCCCGCACGCCTTCGATGATCACGGTTGGCTACGTACGGTGCGAAAGAAGTTCAACATACGTACACACATGCATGTACCGTTTCATGAACCCCGGCAAATGCGAGTTCGATTCCTAGGACACGGCTAATATCAGAGGTGAGCAATATCTGAACCGGTCCTGGTGGTCACCGCAACGCGCGCTTTCAGATGCGCTGCTTCTGTGGCCGTCTGGAACGCTCTTCCTTCCCACATTCGGAAGCCACTGGAGCTGCGCGCTTTTAAATCTACACGTTACCCTTCCCCCGCGCGCCTTCGATGAGCATGGTTGGCTACGTACGGTGCGAAAGAAGTTCAACAAACGTACGCACATGCATGCGCCGTTTCATGAATCCAGGCAAACCCGAGTTCGATTCCTAGGACACGGCTAACATCACAGGTGAGCAATAACAGAACCGGTCCTGGGGGCCACTGCATCGCGCACTTTCAGATGCGCTGCTGAACGACCGTCTGGAACGCTCTTGCTTCCCACATTAGGAAGTTACTGTAGCTACGCGCTTTAAATCTACACGTTACCCTTCCCCGCGCGCCTTCGATGATCACGGTTGGCTACGTACGGTGCGAAAGAAGTTCAACATATGTACCCCTGGATGGTCCTTTACGCCGTCGATAAACGAGAGCTTGTATTATACCTCGCCAGTGGGCCATTCATTACTTTCTGAACAACCCTCGTACATGAACGAATCAGAATCGTTATTTATATTGTAAATAATGCTATCATTGCCCCCACCCCCCCCCCCCCCCCTTACTGTGAAAACTTGATAAGGTACCCCTCCTGAAATAGTCATGAGGCTCAGGAAGGCATTTCTGGGTAAGCAGGCATAGTAATAAATGATTATAATTAGATGTAGCATTACAACACCATGTGAGACTAGGCTCTAAGGAAAGCTGTCTCGGGTGTGGACCAATCAACTTCAAGGACAGTGCATACATTATCAGAGTTATGTCCTTTGTTTGTATTATGACTGCAGGTATTGCGGTCTATGCAAACATGACTCCTTGTAAAAAGGTGTCAGTTTTGTTGCCAGATAGAAGGGTAAAAAAAACAATTATCATATTTTTACTGGCAAATGAGGTTCCCATAGCGTTACATTGTTACAGTACTTTTTTTTTTATATCCATAATAGAGGAGTTTTTCTTGGGGCTTAGATCGCGTAAATATGAATGTGTCGTTAAACCCGCCACCACCCGACACAGCCAATTAGCAAGGTGTGTAACTCCTTGACGGGTAACACACTTTTTATTAAATCTTGACTTGTCACAATACAACGTGTGGTCTCTATTCTTCCGACGGCACACTTTACTTAACTCGTGTAGGCTCTCTGCCTCTGGCTACACTCTTCACTTAGCTCGTGTAGACTCTCTGCCTCTGGCTACACTCTTCACTTAGCTCGTGTAGACTCTCTGCCTCTGGCTACACTCTTCACTTATCTCGTGTAGACTCTAGGCCTCTGGCTACACACATCACTCGTCTCGTGTAGACCCTATGCCTCTGGCTACACACTCCACTCGTCTCGTGTAGACCCTATGCCTCTGGCTACACACTCCACTCGTCTCGTGTAGACCCTATGCCTCTGGCTACACACTCCACTCGTCTCGTGTAGACTCTAGCCCTCTGGCTACACACTCCGCATGCTGACACTGCATGCTCACCCTACACTCCGCCTCTGGGTTACACAGAGTCCGGGTCCTCACAGGACAGCGGGACTGGGTACCGCAGGGCCCTATCTCTTCCTCTCCGTCTTCAGTCTTCGCTGGTTACACTCTCCCTGTGCGCCTGTGCACATCACCTTATATAGTCCCTCCTCCCGGGAGACGGAGCGGATGCGGACCTCGATGTGAGCATCGCTCCTTAGTGAACCAATCACGACGCGCTATCTCTACGATCCGCTTTCCCCCAGCGCGTGTTTCCACTCATCACCCAATCACGCCGCGCTGCCACCCGATCACTCCCACACCAGCACGTCACCGGCACCCAGCCAATCCGCACCACACAACCCACGATCCCGCGCTGACCCCTGATCCCTCACCGTCAGCGCGCGTCACCACACACACATCCAATCCCGACGCGCTGGCACCTGATCGCTACCCCAGCGCGTATCACCACTACATCACCCCCCCCCACATAGCTCGCAGCCGTCCCGGCTGCTAACCAACAACCTCACACAACGTTAACACAACAAAACCCCCACCCCCCCAGTGTGCCCTGTAACACAACAACAACACAACAGCAACCTATGTACAATTTGACAATTAACACAAGAAAAGTCAACAATACCACACACAACACCTTATAAGAAGCTATATACAGCCCGACGAACAACATAATAAAAGCGATTTCCAGAAAATGAACGCGCCCGGCGTCCCCGTGACTAACGCAGCGACGAGGCGCTCCAACTTCCTCGACTCCTCACATGGTAGGTCATGAAAAGTAGCGCGACCTGGCGCGAGTCCGTCTGGCCGGTCCGTCATATGGGACGGGACGCTGACGACCGTCCGGTGGTTCCGGTTGCTCTAGACAGCGCGGGTCGGGCCTGAAAGGACCGGCCCCGCCGCGAAGATCCGGCCGCCGGTGGTCGGCAGCTGTCAGTTCCGAGAGACCTGGGAGGAGATCAGGCGGAAGCATGTGAGGATCAGGCAAGGACATTTTCCCCTTTGGGTCGTCGGTCACGTCACATGCTCGGCCCTCACGACACAAGGGGAGGCCATATGGAGGCGAGAACGGTTTCAGTCGGGAGGGGTGGACGTACCACCGTCGCTTTCCCCATTTTATCTGAACGCACTGGGGACGTGCAACACGCACGACCTCCACGGGTCCCCGCCATGGCTTCAACAATTTAGGCGACGTAGCCAAAGGCGCCTGAGGGCAATGCAGCCAGGCCCTGTCACCCGGTCTCCAGTCGTGCACAGACACCTTTCGTGCACGCAACCGCTCGTTAGCAATTTGGCGAGCCCGCGAATTAAGCCGTGCGGCCTCCCTTGCCTCTGTCAACTTATGAATATTAAATTTAATATGTTCTGCCAATTTAGAATTAGTTCGTGGTGCGGACAGGCCAAGCTGCGTTTCCATTGGCGGGTCGGCTTCCCGACCGTACATCAGATAGAATGGGGAAAACCCCGTGGCTGCATGGGGGGGCATTCTATACGCGGCGAGGACCCCCGGGACCTGCAGGTCCCAATCAACATGTGCCTCACACACCCGCTGGCACAGCATAGAAGTCAAGGTCTTGTGGAGTCTCTCCACCATCCCGTCCGTCTGCGGGTGGTACGGGGAAGTACGCACCTTCTTAGTGCCCAACAGATCGCACACCTCTTGCAGCAATTTACTTGAAAAATGTTTCCCTTGGTCGGTCAGCAGGCGTTCGGGAGCCCCCTTGTCCAGGACGTAGCCCTGGACAAAGGCGTCCGTCACAGCCGCCGCCGACTGGTTGGCGAGTGGCCACGCCATAGGCCACCGGGTAAAATATTCGACCCCCACCAACAGGTACTTATTACCCCTAGGCGTGACTGGAAAGGGCCCCAGAATATCGAGCGCAACAAGCTCGTTAGTGCGCGAGACTTGAATGGATTGCAGCGGTGGATTAGCTGCCACGGGCGGTGGTTTCCGCCTGGCGCACTCAACGCATCCCTTCAGAATATTTACCACGTCGCCCCCCATTCCCGGCCAATAATAATCACGCTGAAGCAGGGCAAGCGTTTTGTTTACTCCCAAATGCAAGAGGCGTTCGTGTGCGGCCAAAACAACTTTCCCCCTTACAGCAGAAGGCACCACCAGTGCATGCCGCCGGGACAAACTGTCCCATCTCATCTACATGCCCTGTTTAAGTACATAGGAGCCAGTTCGCTCCTGGTCCTCCTTAGGACCTCCCACCCTGCGGCGCAATGCTAGCAGGGAGCTGTCCGCCATTTGGAGGCGGCCCCACTCACTCAGCGACAGTGAGAGCAGCGAGTCCCGATCCTGAGAGGTAGCGGGAACATCCCCGATTGATGCGCCCGCGGTCGCAGCCAATGCCCCCCTATCTTCCCCAACCGGCGGTTTACAGCGCGCCGATCCCGATAGACACGCACATTTCTGACAAGGCAACAATCGCGACAGGGCATCGGCATTTGTGTGTCGCAACCCCTTACAGTATGTGGTCGTGAACTGATAGTCTTGGAGGACTTCCAACCACCGTGACAATTGGCCCGAGGGCTGGGCGACCCTCAATGAATACTGTAGCGCCGCGTGGTCCGTCCGGACCGTAAAGTGACGACCATAGAGATACGGTCTGAACTGTTGTACGAAAAAAACAATGGCGAGCAGTTCACGACGGGTGACGCAGTAGCGCTGCTCCGCCGGAGACAACACCCTGCTACCATAAGCGACCACCCTTTCGACTCCCCCAACGACCTGGGACAGTACCCCCCCAATGCCCGTGTTGCTAGCATCCGTATCTAGCAAGAAGGGACTCGCAAAATCCGGATAACGCAAGGGTGGGGCACCCACCAAGGCGTCCCGGAGGGAGCAGAACGCGGCCTCCTCCTCCGGTCCCCATCGGAACTTCACACCTTTCGCCGTTAGAGCGTGCAAGGGTTTTGCAATAGTGGCGAAGTGCTCAACGAATCGGCGGTAATACGAAGCAAAACCGATGAAACTGCGCACGTCTGCAACTGACGTGGGTGTCGGCCATGAACTGACACAGTCCGTCTTCGCGGGATCGGTAGAGATCCCCGAAGAGTCGACAATGTGACCCAAGTATCTAACGGACTTACGAAAAAGGTGGCATTTGGCCGGTTTAAATTTCAATTTAGCCGATCGCATTCGCAAGAACACCCCTCTCAATCGCTGGAGGTGTTCCTCAAATGTTTTACTGAAAACAATGACATCGTCAAGGTAAATCAAGCACGTCTCCCATTGCAAGCCCGACAAAACCAACTCCATAAGGCGCTGAAACGTCGCTGGAGAGGAGTGAAGTCCCATGGGTAACCGGTTAAACTGGAACAGGCCCCCTGGAGTCCGAAATGCTGTCTTAGGTTTAGACTCTTCGTCGAGTGGCAACTGCCAGAATCCCGATAATAAATCAAGAGTCGAAAAATATCGCGCACCAGACAATGCATCGAGGGACTCGTCCATCCTGGGGAGCGGATACGCGTCAGCCACAGAGATCTTATTCAGGCGACGGAAATCTACGCAAAATCGCAAGGACCCGTCTTGCTTCTTAACCAGCACAATAGGTGCTCCCCAAGGACTGGAGGAAGGCGAAATAATGTCGGCTTCAAGCATATCGTTAACGGCCGACTGAACATGTTCCTTCTCAGCAGGACTCAGTCGGAAGGGATTTAGCCTGACCGGTGCCGCATCGCCCGTGTCAATGTGGTGGCGTAACAAATCCGTACACCCAATGTCATATTTATGTTTACTGAACACATCAGAAAATTCCATTAGTAACTCGCGCAGCGCACCCAACTGCACACCTGACAAATCGTCCGAGCCCGCGCACAGCGAATGGACCCATTCAAGGTCCTTTCTCGGTTCAATGTTCTGCGTGGGGCTCGGATCAACGAGCGCAACCAGCTGCTCCTCCGCAGGAACCCGCGCCGCGTGAGCCAGCACGGTACCCTGCTGAATGACGGCTGGCCGCGACCCAGCGTTTAAAACCATCACAAACGGATCCTTGTCCGCCCGAACCAAAGTGTGAGCCACCGACAAATCGACCCCCCCGACAGCCCTGTTAGAAGGACCCAAAAGCATGCCTTGTTCCGAAGTCCCCTCCACCCATGGTTTCCGCAACCGGAGGGGAATTAACATCTGTGAACCCGGGGGCACGTGCACGGTCTGCGTCGCCAACGCTTGTTTCGTGGCGCACGCCGTCCGAATCTCAGTAGGGTTCGTCAAAAATGAAATACGGCGACCCGATGGTAGTTCAATGCAACGCTGATCGATTAGAATTTTAATGGGCATCTTAGCCAAAAAATCAGTGCCCAATAGACAAGGAACCGCCAAAGAAGACGAAACGAAAACGGGTCCCGACAATTTGATATCTCCAATGCAAATGGACGCCCTAATCTGACCAATAATGCCCAACGATCCCCCATTTGCGGCGAAAAATGGCACATCCACTGGGAGCAGCGGACGGCATTGGACGGGGAGAATGTTATAAATGAGGTCCGATATAATAGTCGCCGACGCCCCCGTGTCCACCAATACCCTGACCTCGACCCCATCAATAGAACCCGCAACGACGGATGAACCCGCTGAAGCAGCCACAATTCTATGCCCCAACTCCGACCATTTAATTTCTCCCCGGTCCCGGCCGAAACCCCCTCGCCGAACCGAATCCCCGAACCCTAACCGGCCCTCCTCCATCGCCCCGCGACGGCCCATGCGTGTCGAGTGTGTGGGCCGAGCATGTGAGGTGCCGCGACTTGCCGGGGTTTGTAGGGATGCCTTGGGGCCTTGGTCGTCGTCCAGCCGAGATCCCATGGCGCGCTGACGGGGAGCGCGGCAACCGGACGCCACGTGGCCCCGGAGGCCGCAGTTATAGCACATGATGAGGGTCGTCGGTGATCTCGGTTGCTCCAGCTTGCGGGCCGATCGCAGAGGCGACCGACCCCCCGACCTCCAGTCCCCTGGTCGTCCCGCGGTGAACGCCTCCTCTCGCGGACTGACGACTTGGGGTTCGGTGATCACCGGACCCGGAGCTGAGGCCACGGCAGCGTTGCAGACGATCCCCTGTTTGCGTTGAAGGACCTCGTGCGCTTGTATACTCGTAGCGACCCGTAAGGAAGAAATGTCGATCTCGTCGGCCGTGTTGATGGGGACCCCCAGGTCCTGCGCCAACTTAAGCAGCTGCTCCAAAACCATCGCATCCTGGCCCTCCTCGTCCATCCAAGGGAATGCAGCATCGGCGAGAGCCAGCAACGCTGTGCGATAGGCGAGCGCGGTCTCCGTGTCCGCCTTCCGCCTTGCATAAAAATGATGGCGGCATGCCGAGGGAGGTCCGTAGACCTTGGCCATGAGACCCAGCGCTGCCTTAAGCGTGGAGCGGTCCGACCTCCGAGCTGACATGAAGGCCGCGAGCGCGTTGTCGTCCAACATGGCAGGCAGTGCCCGCAGCGCCGTAGCATCGGACCAGGCAGACATCTCCTGATGCGCCAAAAACCTGCGCTGAAATTGGCCCCAGTCCCCGCCTTCCGCCTTGAAGGCTGACAATGCGGGGAGGCGCTGTTGAAAAATGAAGTCGTCCTCCGCGTCGTGGTTCCTTCCCGCCGCCCCGTCGGTGTGTAAGATGGCGGCCCCAATGGCGGATGACTGATGGCGGTCTGCAGCGCGCGTTGATGACGTAAGAGGGCGCGCTTGGAGAACCCCCGCCACGTGGCGGTCGCCGTTCCCGCCAAAAGTCGACGCCGATGAAATGGCGGGAATCGCCAAGTCATTTTGGCGGGAATCTGCGGGGCGACCCTGTAGAATGTCCGCCGCCGTCTCCGCTCCAGCCGACGAGCTGATTTCCGCCAGGATGGACGCGGCGGCGAGCAGCAGCTCCGCCAGACGAGAGTGCGCCTCACGGAGCACGGCCTCGGTCCCCCGTCGCTCCTCCGGCGCCGTCGGCGGATCTTGCAGCGTGGGCCATTCTTCGTCCTCACCCCCCGACGGCAGCTGGCCCGGGTCGTCAAGGTTGTCCTCGCGGTCAATCCCGTGGGTCCGATTGGTCTTCCTTGTATCCATGCTTGGAAGACAGTTTCACTTCTGACACCAGTTGAAGTATTGGAAATGACGGCAGGAAATTCCTTGACGGGTAACACACTTTTTATTAAATCTTGACTTGTCACAATACAACGTGTGGTCTCTATTCTTCCGACGGCACACTTTACTTAACGCGTGTAGGCTCTCTGCCTCTGGCTACACTCTTCACTTAGCTCGTGTAGACTCTCTGCCTCTGGCTACACTCTTCACTTAGCTCGTGTAGACTCTCTGCCTCTGGCTACACTCTTCACTTATCTCGTGTAGACTCTAGGCCTCTGGCTACACACATCACTCGTCTCGTGTAGACCCTATGCCTCTGGCTACACACTCCACTCGTCTCGTGTAGACCCTATGCCTCTGGCTACACACTCCACTCGTCTCGTGTAGACCCTATGCCTCTGGCTACACACTCCACTCGTCTCGTGTAGACTCTAGCCCTCTGGCTACACACATCACTCGTCTCGTGTAGACCCTATGCCTCTGGCTACACACTCCACTCGTCTCGTGTAGACCCTATGCCTCTGGCTACACACTCCACTCGTCTCGTGTAGACCCTATGCCTCTGGCTACACACTCCACTCGTCTCGTATAGACTCTAGCCCTCTGGCTACACACTCCGCATGCTGACACTGCATGCTCACCCTACACTCCGCCTCTGGGTTACACAGAGTCCGGTTCCTCACAGGACAGCGGGACTGGGTACCGCAGGGCCCTATCTCTTCCTCTCCGTCTTCAGTCTTCGCTGGTTACACTCTCCCTGTGCGCCTGTGCGCATCACCTTATATAGTCCCTCCTCCCGGGAGACGGAGCGGATGCGGACCTCGATGTGAGCATCGCTCCTTAGTGAACCAATCACGACGCGCTATCTCTACGATCCGCTTTCCCCCAGCGCGTGTTTCCCCGGAAGTGGGCTGGAGGATGAGGTCATTCTCCAGGGCCTTCGAGATGGTTCTGGTTCTTATACACTACATTACTATACACTACACTAATACACTATACACTATTATACACTCCATTACTATACACTACACTACTATATACTACACTATACACTACTATACACTACACTATACACTACACTATTATACACTACATTACTATATACACTACGCGACTATACACTACACTAATACACTATACACTACGCTATACACTATTATACACTCCATTACTATACACTACACTACTATATACTACACTATACGCTACTATACACTACACTATACACTACGCTATACACTATTATACACTACATTACTATAAACTACGCTAGTACACTCTACACTACACTATTATACACTCCATTACTATACACTACACTACTATATACTACACTATACGCCACACTAAACCATACCTGTCAACCCATACGGTTTAGCCGTATTGTTGTGCAGGGAAGGTAGGACACCGATAAGGGGCCGTCCATAAATGACGTCACGCGCCTAGGGGTGGGGGGGGTCAGACATTTGTGACGATGTGTGACGAAGGGGCGGGGGGTGTTTGAGAAATGTGACGTCACATCAAAATGCGCAACTTTAAATAAATATGGACAACACGTTCTACTTAATTAAATAGACTTTATAATAAATGTTTTCTCCTGCAACATCAGAGTGCAGCGCCACATTAAATACGCACTACAATGACAATAGTTTAAAGCGATTTGAAGCATGTTTTATATTTTTTTGGGGGGGGGCAGAGCTTTGTGACGTCATATTTGAGGGGGGGGTCTGACTTTTTGTGACGCCGTGTGACGAAGAGGGGGGGGGTCAAAAATCGTCCAAAATCGCGTGAGGACATTTATGGACGGTCCCTAAGGGGTGAGGGGGGGTGACAGATATGACTATTCACACAGCCAGTGCCCCCCCCCCCCACACCTGACTATAAGATCACTTATTTATTTATTTATGCCCCCCTTCTTTCTCCGATTGACAATCGTTACTCTGGTTCTTTCGGTAAAGTCACGTAGGTTTAAAATAAAATTAAAATAAATCACGACGTTTCGATTGCAAACACAAGCAATCATCATCAGATGATCGTCGTGATTTTATTTTATTTTTCTACCCCACGTGACTTTACCGATTCCTCCAGTCACGAAAGCTTCAAATCAAGATCGAACCACTGTACATCTTTGCTATTTTGTTTCTTTCGGTAAAGTCACGTAGAAGGGAAATAATACATTTAAAATAAAAGAAAAAATATTTATATTACTTTTATTATTTTTTCTTAAAAAAACAATCAAACATATTTTTATTATTTTTGATTATTTTTTATTTCAAAAAAAAAAATTTCTATTATTTGTATAATTCTTCTTATTTTATTATTTCCCTTCTACGTGACCTTTACCGAAAGAACCAAGAATATGAATCCCTACAGCCACAAAAGCTTTTCATCGAAATTTTACATCGTTTGCTCTTGGCGTCGGAAGCAAATTCGCCGCGGTCCCTCACCACCACCCCCCCACCACACCTCAACCAGCGCGAGGCACCGCGGCGAATCTGCGGCTAGCAGAGGCGTTGATGGTGGTGGTCGCCGCCGTTGAAACAGCAACAGCAGCAGCGGCGGCATTGGCGGCGTGTTCGTGTGTTTTTAAACCTCAACTACCACAATTCTCTCAGCGCTGCGGTGGCAGAAAGTTGTGTCTTTTTGGTGAGCGGGCGGTTGCAGATAGGAGGTTTTTTTAAATTTATTCTTAGCCGAAGTCGTTGAACATCGCTTTTTTGTGTTGTTTGTTTTGTTAGAAAATCCACGGCGAGATACCGGATCGAATCGTCGACAACTCGCTCCGTTGGAAACTCCGGATTGTAGTTCGGTGAGTAACGCCATCGCTCAAAACTCCTAAATAATTGGGTGGACTTAGTCCCCCAATCACTCGCTCGTAGTCAATAACCCTCCCAATCACTCGCTCGTGGTCAATAACCCTCCCAATCACTCGCTCGTGATCAATAACCCCCCCAATCACTCGCTCGTGATCAATAAACCCCCCCAATCACTCGCTCGTAATCAATAACCCCCCCAATCACTCGCTCGTGGTCAATAACCCTCCCAATCACTCACTCGTGATCAATAACCCCCCCAATCACTCGCTCGTAATCAATAACCCCCCCAATCACTCGCTCGTAATCAATAACCCCCCAATCACTCGCTTGTAATCAATAACCCCCCAATCACTCGCTCGTGATCAATAACCCCCCCAATCACTCGCTCGTGATCAATAACCCCCCAATCACTCGCTCGTGATTAATAACCCCCCAATCACTCGCTCGTGATCAATAACCCCCCAATCACTCACTCGTGATCGATAACCTCCCCAATCACTCGCTTGTGATCAATAACCCCCCCCCCCCATCACTCGCTCGTGATTAATAACCACCCAATCACTCACTCGTGATCAATAACCTCCCCCAATCACTCGCTCGTGATCAATAACCCCCCCAATCACTCGCTAAACTGCTCCCCACACACACTCGCTCATCTAAACTAATGACTATCTAATTAAACACTACTCGCTCAAAACTCCTGGTCAACTCACTAAACTACTCCGTCACTCACTCAAGATAAGGGGCCGGCCATAAATGACGTCACGCACCTAGGCGGGCGGGGGTCAGACATTTGTGACGATGTGTGACGATGGGGGGTTGAGAAATGTGACGTCACATCAAAATGCGCAACTTTAAATAAATATAGCCAACACGTTCTACTTAATTAAATAGACTTTGTAATAAATGTTTTCTCCTGCAACATCAGAGTGCAGCGCCACATTAAATACGCACTACAATGACAATAGTTTAAAGCGATTGGAAGCATGGTTTTTTTTGTAACGTCATATTTGAGAGGGGGGTCTGACTTTTTGTGACGCCGTGTGACGAAGGGGGGGGGGTCAAAAAGCGTCCAAAATCGTGTGACGTCATTTATGGACGGCCCCTAAGTTTCAAGTTACATTTGTTTAACACCAGCCGAGAAGTCAAGAGGCCAGGATAGGAGTCTCGTTTGCAAGGGTGATCCTAGCCATTAATCTGACGGAAGGGGGCGATGATTGCTATGGGGCGCCACGGTGGCTAGGAGATGTTAACAACCTCGCCGGGTGCACAGGAGGTCGTGGTTTCGATCCCGACACTGACGCCTACTGTATATTTGGAGTTTGTGGTGTCTCTCTCTCATCATCATCACGGTGGCTAGGAGATGTTAACTACCTTGCCTGGTGTACAGGAGGTCGTGGGTTCGATCCCGACACTGACGCCTGCTGTATATTTGGAGTTTGCGGTGTCTCTCTCTCATCATCATCACGGTGGCTAGGAGATGTTAACTACCTCGCCGGGTGCACAGGAGGTTGTGGGTTCGATCCCGACCCTGACGCCTGCTGTATATTTGTAGTTTGCGGTGTCTCTCTCTCATCATCATCACGGTGGCTAGGAGATGTTAACTACCTTGCCTGGTGTACAGGAGGTCGTGGGTTCGATCCCGACACTGACGCCTGCTGTATATTTGGAGTTTGCGGTGTCTCTCTCTCATCATCACGGTGGCTAGGAGATGTTAACTACCTTGCCTGGTGTACAGGAGGTCGTGGGTTCGATCCCGACACTGACGCCTGCTGTATATTTGGAGTTTGCGTGTCTCCCTCTTTCTCTCTCCCCGTGGTTGCGTGGATATTTTCTCCGGGTCCTCCGGTCTCTCCCCCCCCCTCTACATTGAGAATCATCATCATACGTTTATCTGGCTGTCGCCTGATGATGCTACTTGCAATTGCTGGCAAAACGTCGTACTCGAATTGTCAATGTTGTGGGTTTACTCTCCAACACAGCGGTGTTCTGTACTAGTAACGAATCTGCGTGTTTTGTTTCCGTGACAAACCTTACTGATTGGCTGTGGCGGGTTTAACAACACACATTTACGCGATCTAACCCCCAAATAAAACCTCTTATTGATGCGTTTAAAATATTTGGCCGCTATACATTTCCACGTGATGCTGATAAGCCACTTGGTTGAGCTATCATTTGTGATAGCCAAGTCGCTTCTGAAAAACGATCTCCATAGCTCAGTGGGGCCTTTACCTGGTAAAATAAAAACAAATTGTTTGATTGGAACCTCATTTGCCAGTAAAAAATATGATAATTGTTTTTTTACCCTTCTATCTGGCAACAAAACTGACACCTTTTTTACAAGGAGTCATGTTTACATAGACCACAATACCTGCAGTCATAATGCAAACAAAAAAATAACTGATAATGTGCACTATCCTTGAAGTTGATTGGTCCACACCCGAGACAGCTTTCCTTAGAGCCTAGTCTCACATGGTGTTGGACCAGATTTGAAAGCTGTCTTGGGTGTGGACCAATTAACTTCAAGGACAGTGCATACATTATCAGAGTTGTGTTTTTTTTTGCATTATGACTGCAGGTATTGTGGTCTATGCAAACATGACTCCTTGTAAAAAAAAGTGTCAGTTTTGTTGCCAGATAAATTGGTAATAAAACAATTATCATATTTTTTCTTCTGGCAAATGAGGTTCCAATGGCCGTACTCTTGCGAATGACCTCGAGGGGGAAAGTTAACGTCGGCTGTGTACGAAGCGGACGGTGTGGAGTGGTGTCACGGTTATTATTCCCGCAGTGATAACTGGGGCTGCCCGAGGATTCGAACCGTGAACCTCTGCGACAAGTGGTTTGAACGTGCTACTTGCAAGGCCTTGCTACTGTACACCACTGTAAACCTTGAGGGCTGGGGTTTAATGAATAACTATTTTAATTAGTAAACTATTTTTCGATTTAAAGCTTTCGTGACTGCAGGGATTCATCTTCTTGGTTCTTTCGGTAAAGTCACGTAGAATGGAAATAATAAAATAATAAAAATAAACATAATAAAAATTATTCTCACGACGTTTTGGCCACAACGCAAGCAGCCGTCCTCAGGTGGAGAACAGGTCTGTCGAGTAGACAGAGTCATCATTCAGACTCTGTCTTCTCGACAGACCTGTGCTCCACCTGAGGACGGCTGCTTGCGTTGTGGCCGAAACGTCGTGAGAATTCTGTTTTATTTTTATTATTTTATTATTTCCATTCTACGTGACTTTACCGAAAGAACCCAGAAGATAGTAAACTATTGATAAATCACCAATAAAAGAGCCTTGTGAGGGTTGGCGACAGATTCATTGGAAGCCACTGGAGTTGCACACTTTTACATCTAAATTGAAAACGAATTTCTTCATCATGAGGCCTCCTTTGCCAGTACCAAAATATAATAATAGGGGGTTTTTCCCCTTTTTTTGGCGACAAAACTGAAACCTTTTGCAAGGAATCATGTTTACATTGACCACAATACTTGCTGCAGTCAGATGACACCATCTGGTCGAACACCGTATGAGACTAGGCTCTAAGGAAAGCTGTCTCTGGTGTGGACCAATCAGTTTCAAGGACAATTTATAAATTATCAGATTGTGTTTTTTTGCATTCTGACTGCAAGTATTGTGGTTATTCACGTAGAATGGAAATAATAAAATAAAAAAATTAAACATGATAAAATAATTCTCACGACGTTTGGGCCACACCGCAAGTAGCCGTCCTCAGGTGGAGAACAGGTCTGTCGAGGAGACAGAGTCTGAATGACAAGCCCCAGGCTTGGAGCGACTATTTACGCTGGGATGGAGGGGCGTAGAGCGCCTTGACAAAATAATTTGCATATCAAGAGGAATTTAGCATATTTATGGGAAATGCAGATATGCGATTAGTACTAACTGTGAAATGCGTAGGAGGTTTGGCGAGGTGTTTAAAGTCATTATGCCCGTGCATTATGCAGGATTAGCAGCATTATTGAATTTCTGCATAGCCGCTTGTTGTGTTTAGTTTGCTGTCCTTTCCCAGCACCTCCGATTAGCACGTTTGGCTACGTGCGGTGGCGAAAAGAAGTTCAACATACGTACATTCGGGAGACTTTCATCCAGAAGTAGATAGTAGATCATCACTGACTATGATTATGCACAAATGGAAAGTTAAACCCCCCCCAACCCGGTTCAGTGTGCGACTGTGGTCACCCAGCACAGAACCGTGGGACATGTAACGACTCAAATCCCGATTCACAAATACATCGCGGCAATGCACCACTCTGCTACCCCTAACACAACCATCCGGCTCATTGAAACCACCTTGGTGTCAAATTGTAGTTGGTGCTGCACATCAACATCGACCCGTCTCGTTGGTTTTTTCGGTAAAGTCACGTAGGTAAAAAATAAAATTAATGAAAAATGAAAAACGACTTAATTAAATCGCCGACGTTCTTCTGAAGACGGAGGCTTGTGTTGCGCCCGAAACGTCGTGATTTATTTTATTATGTTTTATTTTTATTATTTCCCTTCTATGTGACTTTACCGAAAGAACCAAGAAGATTAATTTAGTTTTCTTGGTTCTTTCGGTAAAGTCACGTAGAAGGGAAGTAATAAAATAATAAAAATAAAACGTAATAAAATAATTCTCACGACGTTTCGGCCACAACGCAAGCGGCCGTCCTCACCTGCTTGCGTTGTGGCCGAAACGTCGTGAGAATTATTTTATTGTTTTATTTTTATTATTTTATTACTTCCCTTCTACGTGACTTTACCGAAAGAACCAGGAAAATGAATCCCTGCAGTCACGAAAGCTTTAAATCGAAAATTAATTAAGTTTTTCATTTTTAATTTATTAATTTTTTTGCTGACGTGACTTTACCGAAAAAAACAAAGAGTATGGATCCTTGCAGTCACAAAAACTTCAAATCTAACCTCAATACAATTCTTGTTCCTGGGTAGTAAGTGTTATTTCGTAATTGCTTATGCCTAAAAAGTATAGGAAATAGCTATTATTCCCCACAAACTTTGATTTTTGTGACCAGGACAGTAATATTTAGAAATGTACCTATTTTCAATGAGAAAACGGACGAATGTGCGTCTCTTCGTTCACGTAAAGTCGGAAAAAAACAACATATGAATGAAAATTAACATGTATTTGTTACACAGTGTAATGGGAAGGGGCTGTTCTCCCGACACGACAAACACCATTGGCAATCCTGCAAAGCGTTACTCAATTACGCAGACCCCCTGGGATGATTGATCGGCTCAGCTGACCCCCAGACCGGAATTAGAACTTGCAACCTTTTGATTGTGAATCGGACACTCCAGACCGCATTGACCAACTTTAGCCAGTGTGGTCACGGTTTTATGTTTACATTGAAGCTTTCATGACTGCAAGGATTCATATTCTTAGGTTTTTTCGTGACTTTATGGAAAAAACCTAAGAATATGAATTATGTTTACATTTTCTTGGTTCTTTCGGTAAAGTCACGTAGAAGGGAAGTAATAAAATAATACAAATAAAACATAATAAAATAATTCTCACGACGTTTCGGCCACAACGCAAGCAGCCGTCTTCAGGTGGAGAACAGGTCTGTCGAGAAGACAGAGTCTGAATGGCACGCTCCAGGCTTGGAGCGACTATTTAAGCTGGGATGGAGGGGCGAAGAGCATCTTGACAAAATAATTTGCATATCAAGAGGAATTTAGCATATTTATGGGAAATGCAGATATGCGATTAGTACTACTTGTGAAATGCATAGGAGGTTTGTACTACTTGTGAAATGCGTAGAGTCTGAATGATGACTCTGTCTTCTCGACAGACCTGTTTTCCACCTGAGGACGGCTGCTTGCGTTGTGGCCGAAACGTCGTGAGAATTATGTTTTATTTTTATTATTTAATTACTTCCCTGCTACGTGACTTTACCGAAAGAACCAAGAAGATGAATCCCTGCAGTCACGAAAGCTTTAAATCGGAGCTTAGATTAGTTTACTTTATATTGGATATATTTTAAAAGTGATTAGTTTATCTTCTTGGTTCTTTCGGTAAAAATAATAAAAATGAACCATAATAAAATAATCCAATTCTCACAAGAGTGAGAATTGTATTTTTTTATTATGTTTTTTTTTTATTAAATAAAACATAATAAAATATTCCAATTCTCACACGAGTGAGAATTGTATTTTTTTATTATGCATCATTTTTATCATTTTAGTATCTCCCTTCTACGTGACTTTCCCGAAAGAACCAAGAAGATGAATCCCTGCAGTCACGAAAGCTTTAAATCGAAAAATATGTTTACATTGTTATTCACAGCCCTTGAATCATCCACTGCTGGATGACTAAGGCCTTCCCATGCCATGTAGGTCATGGGTTGTGTTTGACCACACTTCACCGCGCTGGTCAGTTTGTGTTGTTGATTGTCCGAGGACCGGTTTGGAGATATCGCTCGCCGCTGATGTTTGCCCTGAGCAGGAATCGAACACGGGTCTTGCCGAGTTCACGGCACCAGTGCGTTCACCGCTGCACTGCTGGTTCTCCCAATAATAATATTCCATTACATATATTCACTCTTCTTCTTGGTTCTTTCGGTAAAGTCACGTGACTTTACCGAAAGAACCAAGAAGATGAATCCCTGCAGTCACGAAAGCTTTAAATCGAAATATATTCACTTTATCAAGACAGTTAAAAAGTACATCTCTGCCGCAGTTATGGAGTGGTCTCTGCACCTCAATGTGAATCAGAATCTTTATTTAGACTGGGAGGAATCTGATGAGCTATGAAGCTCATTTTCGCAGATGGTCAGTTTGGGCGGGTCAGCAAGAGTATTAGACGGGTCAGCAGGCAGAGCGAATGGTTTTCTAAAAATAAGTTTCGTACGTAGTCGGTACGTGGCAAGAGAAAAAAATACACGTGTTGCTATTAATACGACGCAGCATTTATAGCAAGAGCAGACGGCCACTTTAAAAAAAAAACCTCGGCTTGCGGAGGCTGGAGCTCATGCCCACCCGTCCTCGATTTTGATTTGGGTCCCTTTCTTATTTGCCTCACTGTCACCTTTGGCAGTCTCGGTGATAGCAGATTGCTCGAGTTCTGCTGGAATAGATCGGCAGTGGCGCGTTAATTACGCGTGTGAGCGGGAGAACAAGTGCCGTGTTTGTGTCTTGGAGATTACTCGCTCGGAATAGAACCCAGCGTTTGGGGCTTCGTCTTCAGGACACCTCTCAGAGTGATCTTTGACGTGGCCTCCAGCTCTTAAAGAAACACCCAGATCCACCACGGCTTGAACCCATGCCCCCGTCACCCCCCCAGAATTGCTGGTTCAGTGTTTCATCGTAGACGTAACCTTTCAGAGAGAAAGCGAGAAAGAACACCCACGGTTAGGACTTTAACCCAGGTCTTAGAGACATTACATCGATGTCTCATCGCAGGCATTAGAGAAAGAAACACACCCAGGGAGTCATCCGTTATTTTTCATTGTAAACACGTTCCTTCGGAGTGGGCAGGTAGGAACTTGGTTGGACGGCGCATTCGTGCGATCCGTGTCACGCGGCGCAAGCTGCGTGGGGCGGCTCGTCATGTGGTGCTGAGCCCGCCCCCAAGCGCTCTATGAAATACAAATCGAGGGCGTGGCTATGCACGACGGACAGACAAATAATCCCTGGTGGGCAGTGTGGAACCTGTTGTTCCTACCTGTATAAATGAGCCACATATAAATGTATAACTTGTATCAACTCTCCTCGCCAGTTAATGCTGAATTATTTCGCCGAAGCACTCGTGTCGTAGCCGAGCTAGACAATTCAGCTGCAGTCAAACCGAATATTCGCCCGGCTCATAGCTGTCGCCAATATTTCCGCGGCGCCCCTCCAGCCCTGCAGATTTTTCCGTGTGTGTGTTTTTTATTGCCGCCCGGCTCGAACCACGCAGGAATGGCGTGCGCCGCGGTGTTGGAGCCGAGCAGGGACTTCCCGGCGTGGCTGGAGGCGCAGGGCGTGAACGAGGAGGTGGCCCGGGCCATGGACTCGGAGCTGGGCATCCGGGACTACGGGGTCCTGCGCGCCTGCGTCGGGGACGGCCTCGTGCGGGCCGAGCTGCTGGCCACGGCGCGCGACCGCCTGCCCTTCGGCTTCTACGCCGTGCTGCGGCAGGTGGTGAAGGCCCTGCGGGGCGCAGAGCCGTTCCAACTGCCACTTTTTGACGACGGCGGCAGCAGCGGTGGCAGCGGGTCGTCGCCCGGCGTGGTGAGGGACGTGACCCTGGAGGGGTTGATCGAGGTGCTCGCCAACTTGTTCGGCGGACTGAGCCGCGAGCTGTCGGTGTCCATGCAGAGGCTGGGACGCGTCCACGGAGCGGACTGCGGCCCCGGGGAGGAGAATGGAGAATACCCGAGTGCCGGTGAGACTTCCATGGGCAGTCGTCGGCGTCATCGTCTTCGTTAGGCATGCAACGATGAAGCCTACACCCCTCGCGCTCGCACGGTTACTCCCCGACTCTTTTGAACACACATGTGCGCGTGTGTGTGTTGTGTAGTGGTTAGCGCGCCGCACTATGAACCCGGTGAGCCGAGTTCGATTCCCGCTTACGGACAATACCGGTGACGATTTTCTCAACCGGTCGTGGGCCTCCCCTAGGTCGACTCGGCCTCAAATGAGTACCTGGTGTGGTGTGTAAACATCACACCATGCCGGCCTTCATAGGTGCTCGGTAACAAAAAAAAACTTTTCCCAAAAGTCAAAACCATCCCCATCCTACCAGACAAGGCCCATTGAACCTATTAGCTTTTTCAAAAGCGACCTGGCCACAAATGATAGCTCAACAAAGTGGCTTATAATTTGGACATTTACAGCAGGCAACATTATCTAAAAATAGTCGAACTGCGCCTCTCTAAACGCGGAGGGGAGAAAAACCGGAGGACCAGAATTTTGGGCAGAAATAGGTTAGCCGTGTATACACAGCGCGGAGTGGCGTTAAACAGAACCTCAGCCAAAGCGTGGGGAGACGTATCACTACTCGATGCCCGATTCACAGACACGGATGAGGCATCATCACAGCAGCGCCACACATCGCTCCCCTGCTCCTCTCGATGCAATTATCTGGCTCAACCGCTTCAGTGTAAATTTATTGTCGGTGCTCATTTATCAACATCGGACATACAAGGAAGATGAAATTTGGCGTTGCATTTCCATGAATCAAGAATGTACGTACGTATGTTGAACTTCGGTGCATAGCCAACCATGCTAATCGGAGGTGCGAAAATAATTATTGATTTTCTTGGTTCTTTCGGTAAAGTCACGTAGAATGGAAATAATAAAAATCAAACATAATAAAATAATTCTCACGACGTTTCGGCTACAACGCAAGCAGCCGTCCTCAGGTGGAGAACAGGTCTGTCGATAAGACAGAGTCTGAATGACACGTCCTTGGCTTGGACCGTCTATTTAAGCTGGGAGGGAGGAGGAAGAGCGCCTTGACAAAATAATTTGCATATCAAGAGGATTTTTTGCATATTTACGTAATATTACACTATGTATTATTCTACCCACCCTACTGCACACCACACTGCTGCATATTCACCATACAACTACTTTACCGAAAGAACCAAGAAGATTAATCCCTGCAGTCACGAAAGCTTTAAATCGAAATTTAATTATTGATTCTCGCACAGCTGATGCAGTAATGGTGTCGTAAGCGTACGAATGTGTTTTAAATGAATCCCACTGTGCCTCATGCATTCTGCTCTCTGTGCAGGCAACGACCCGTCCCAAGATCAAGATCATGGAGCGGACGGCCACTACTTGAACCAGTCCTGTAAGTACCGCACCGCACCGCTGTTCACCTCTTCGTTTGAGTTACGTCAGCTACGTTGTGGGCGACGAGATGTCTCGGACGAGAGCGGATGTGCTTCGACGTGTCGATAGATTTTTTTTTCTTTGCCAAGTCACGACGATCGGCCACGGGATTCGCTCGTGCGAGGAATCGATTGTTATGTTCTTGCCCTGGGGATTTAAAGATGTCTGTCGGTTGGACCGCCGTGCGACGGACATTGATGCTCCGTGCAGCGGGGCTCGTGGAAGAGCAGTCCCACCGTCGCTCAGACGCCGTTACCACTACCTTGCCAAAATACACCCGTCTTTCAGCACCGCACTTGACCCTCTCTAAGTGTCCCGAAAGATCCACTGGGGTTTGATCTTCCAGGAAGCTGCTCGTGGTCCACCCTTAATCGCACCCGCCGCACGACACTGGGCGCAGATGCGGATACCTGATGCACAAATGGAAAAAAAACTCTGCAGTAGCATGCGACTGTGCTCATCGAGATCAGACCATACAACGTATCACGACGCAATGCTCCAGTCCACAAATGTGGAGGAGGCATCACGGAAATACACTCCGCTGATGCTCCTGATGCGGTTGTCTGGATTGACCACATGAATGTGAAATTGTAGTCTGTATGCATTTACATCAGCAGCCGTACGAAAGATGGAAGTGTCCCAAAGATCATGCGAGCCACAAATGACGTCTCTCGCTCGTGCCAACTCTACCCCGCGGTGCCGGAGTCAACACTGGAGCGAGAGCCACTGAATCGGTGTTTTCGTTTTTCTATTTTCTATTCGCAGACGAGGACGCAGATGTCCCTTCCCTGGAAACGTCCAGCACCATCAACTCGGACCAGGGAATTAAAATTGAGAGCGTGCCAGGTATCTCCGAAAACGTTCCGCTACTTTGAATGGGGCGTCACGGGACCGTGAGAGAGGTGGTGTGTGACGGCTTAGGAAGGCCATCAGTCGGCATTCGATAGGTCGCGGCCGACGACGATGAAGACGCTGCTGATGACGTGAGAGAGGAGCAGGGAAGCACAACCTCGTGTTGCATGTGGGGTTGGAAGCACACCGAGTCACCCGTTGACTGTCGCGCTGGCCCTGCGCGTCACGTGTGCCAGTGCGTGTGTGTGCTTGCACGTCACGTGTCCGTGCGTGCGTGTATTTGTACACATCACATGTTCGTGCGTTAATCACACCTCCAATTAGCATGGTTAGCTATGTACGGTGCGAACGAAGTTCATCATACATTGCATGTCCGTGTGGTCGCGTAGTGGTTAGCGCTCTGTGCTACGAACTCGGCGACCTGATTTCGATTCCCGCTCACGGCGATCATCAGTGATGAATATCTCAACCGGTCATAGGCCTCCCCTAGGTCTATTCAGCCTTAAATGAGCACCTGGTGCAGTGTGTAAACTATCAGCACTGGGGAGACAAAGGCAGCTGGGCGTGGTGCTACCCACCCACCCCCTCGTGTGCTGTGCCGCCCTTCATCGGGTGCTCGCTAACAGCACTTTCCCCAACAGTCTCTTAAAGGCTATACGTGGAATTCTTTGTTTTTGCGTCATGTGACCATGTGGATGAGTTCGCGCACGCCACGTGTCCATGCATGTTTCCGTGCGTGTGTTTGCACGCGCGTGACGTGTGTGCGTGTGCGCACACACGTGTGCTGCAGGTCATAGCTCCCAGCCGTTGCACAGAGGTCAGAGGTTAGGTGGCCGACCTTCGTGGGACTCCTCGGGCAGTGGGAAGGCCGCTCCGTCGACAAGCTCCCACCACTTAGGCAAGGCCCAGGGTCATTTCTACCGAATGCCAGTCAGTTACTGCAATCTCGGCGAACAACCGTGTTGCTATAATTGCAATTAGAATTTTCCCCAGAACTGTCAAGAGATCGTCGCGGTTTTAACTCTGTGAACGGAGAGACATCCACAATAGTTAGCTGTAGCCTCCGCAACCAACCGACCGACCAACCGCCGCGTCTCTCCGCTCCTCCTCTGTGGCCCCCCTCCTCAACCTCCAGGTAAAGCGACGGTCGGCGGCGATCATATGTTCGCAATCGAGGACGTCACCTCGCTTCAGAGCGACAAGGTGCGACTCGTGCTGGCGGCCAAGATACGCACCAACGCGCAGCAGCAAGAGCGGCATCTGTTGCAGCAGCAGCAGCAACAGCAGCAGCAGCACCAGCAAGGGCTGGCTACCCGTCGATGCGCCGAGAACCTTCCGGAGCCCGTCTACCACGCCGCACAGCTGCCCAACTCGCACGCGTACCCAGCGGTGCCGGGCGGCAGGAACGGCGCCCCGTCTCCGGACGCCGACGCCGACCCTGGGCGGCCGCACGAGTGCCGCCAGTGCGGGCGGCGCTTTGCCAAGTCGGACCAGCTGACGGGTCACATGCGCATCCACACGGGCGAGAAGCCGCACCCGTGCGACTTGTGCGGCCGCACGTTCTCGCACTACGGCAACCTGAAGACGCACCGGCGCACGCACACGGGCGAGAAGCCGTACCGCTGCGGCGCCTGCGGCCGCGCCTTCTCGCAGTGCTCCAGCCTCAAGACGCACCAGCGCATCCACACGGGCGAAAAGCCGTACTCGTGCGACGTGTGCCCACGCGCCTTCGCGCAGTACTCAAGCCTCAAGTACCACATGCGCACGCACACGGGCGAAAGGCCCTACGCGTGCCAGGCCTGCGGCAAGAGCTTCAGCATGTCGAGCCACTTCAACAGGCACAGGCGCATGTGCTCGAACGCGCTCGTGTAGAAAGGGGCCGGGGGTGGCGGGCGCGGCGGGCTCGTTGGGTGGGGGGTAGCCAGGTCTAGGCGTGGTTTCGGTGAGGAAACAAGGGTGGGGCGGGGGGTGCAGCTGGATGGACTAAGGCGAAGTTGGGGAAAGGCTGCGTTGTGTTTGCAAGCGCGTTGTTTCCCAAGGATCGTGACAAGGAAGCGGGGGGAGTTTGCTGTGAACTCCGCTGACTGCGATTTACGAAGTGGCCAGGCTGCACGGGGGTTTGCATGCATGACAGCAAGCGGCAAGCTGTACACACAGCTGACTAGACATTGGGTTGTTTGTGCTTTTGTTTGCACAGCAAACGCGATGGAGACGTTGAGTTGTCGACACAACAAAAGCACACCATCTTCTTGGTTCTTTCGGTAAAGTGACGTAGAAGGGAAGTAATAAAATGATAAAAATAAAAAATAATAAAATAATTCTCACGACGTTTCGGCCACAACGCAAGCAGCCGTCCTCAGGTGAAGAACAGGTCTGTCGGAAAGACGGCTGCTTGCGTTGTGACCGAAACGTCGTGAGAATTGTATTTTATGTTTTATTTTTATTAATTTATTATTTCCCTTCTACGTGACTTTACCGAAAGAATCAAGAAGATGAATCCCTGCAGTCACGAAAGCTTTAAATCGAAAAGCACACCAATTAGGCACACGGCAGGTCCAGAATGGGTGGGCTGTGTATGCACAGCAGACCAGATTGTGAATTGCTCATACAACAGGTGAGAGAGCTTTGTTCTCTCTCCGTGCGTGCGGTGTCCTTTTTCAAAAACGTTGGCAACCATGGCCATCCATCTCCCATTAACTCTGTCCTTGATATTTACTCAAGAACTTGGCATTTGATACTCCTTCCCAGTTTTCATCCAGTTGTTCAAATTGCTGAGCTGCGCTCGGGTGTGTTTCTGTTTATAATTTATTGGTGTTTTTTGTTTTAATCCTTAATCGAAATCGTCACGGAAGCCCTCCTTTGCAGGCGTGTGCAACACGCGCCCTTCCTTGTTCGATCTCGAGAAAATGTTCGTGGCTTCCTGTAAATAAAGTTTTTCTTGCAAACCGTATCTTTTGCTGTAAGTCGGTTTTGTGAAAGCTCGTAAGACCCATCGTCCATTATCGTGGTGACCTCGGCACCTTTTGAATGTTGCTGAATGCTTCTCGTTTGGTGACCACCGCACGCTGCGGCTGCTGTTGTCCACCGGTTGATGAACTGCTATACTATTTAACACACGTAGGCTTTCGCGACCGGTGCGTTGGAGAGCAAAGCCACAACATTTACAATCTGAGTACTGGCCAGATTGTAAATGTTGTGGCTTTATACTCTTTCGGTAAAGTCACGTAGGTAAAAATAAAATAAATCACGATGTTTCCAACGCAACACGAGCGTTCGTCTTCAGGTGAAAATCTCGATAGCTGCGATGTCTGCTGCGAGCAGCACGATGTCTGCTCGAAACGTCGTGATTTAGTTTCTTTTTTTTCTACCCACGTGATGATGATTGCTTGTCGATTTAAAGCTTTCGTGACTGCAGGGATTCATCTTGGTTCTTTCGGTAAAGTCACGTAGAAGAGAAATAATAAAATAATAAAAATTAAAGACAGCGTCTGAACGACAGACCTCTTCTTCACCTGAAGACGGCTGCTTGCGTTGTGGCCGAAACGTCGTGAGAATTGTATTTTATTATGTTTTATTATTAGATTATTTCCCTTCTACGTGAATTTACCGAAAGAACCAAGAAGATGATTGCTTGTGTTGCAATCGAAACGTCGCGATTAAATGTATTTATTTATATATTTATTTTCTTATTTTTTTCTTCACCTACGTGACTTTACCGACAGAACCAAAGAGTATGGATTCCTGCAGTCACGAAAGCTTCAAATCAAGATTGTTGTTGCTTTGCTCTCCAACACACCCATGTGCTGTACTAGTAACGAATTGGCATGTTCTGTTCACGTGACAAAGCTTACTAATTGGCTGTGTCGGTGGTGGTGGGTTTAACGACACATTTATATATGCGATCTAACCCAAAAACCCCTGGATTATGGATACTATATTTTTTTTTTGACGAGGCAAGGCCCATTGAGCGTTTTTACAAGTGACCTCGCCACAAATGATAGCTCAACGAAGTGGCTTATCGTTGATAATTGGTTTTTTAGCCTTTTATCTGGCAACAAAACTGACACCTTTTTTTTACAAAGAGTCATGTTTGCATAGACCACATTACCCGCGGTTTGGAATGCAAACAAAAAAAACAACTCTGATAATGTATGCACTGTCCTTGAAGTTGATTGGTCCACACCCGAGACAGCTTTCCTTAGAGCCTAGTCTCACATGGTGTTGGACCAGATGACGCCAAAAGGCGCACAACTCAAAGACAATGCACCATCAGAGTTATGTTTTTTGTTTGCATTCTGACCGCAGGTATTGTGGTCTATGCAAACATGACTCCTTGTAAAAAAAGGTGTCAGTTTTGTTGCCAGATAAAAGGGTAAAAAAACAATTATCATATTTTTTACTGGCAAATGAGGTTCCAATGGTGGCATATCGTCGTGTGGAAACGTATAGCAGCGGCCAATTACGCGCATATCTAAATGTGGAGTGGAAAAAGACCAGGTGACCCGGAGAATAATCCACGCGAACACGGGGAGAACATGCAAACTCCAAATATACGGCTGGTGTCAGGGTTGGGATCCAACCCGCGACCTCCTGCATACCAGGCGAGGCAGTTAACATCTCACACGGGTTGGATGTCCCCGGGGCAACTTCTCGTCATGTGCGAATAGTGCCAGGAGCGTTAACACGAACACGCAAGCCACCTTTGTTCGTTCAGCGGTGTTTAGTGTCATTGTCGCCACTGGAAATATTTGTTTTGTGTGATTTGTTTTTACCTGTTCTTGTACTTTGCGATCCTCTCGTGTTTTTTTGTATTTGTTACTTTCTGACCCACCCCTACAGGACATCTGTGATGAAAAGAGCTTCATAGCTTATCGGATTCCTCCAGAATTAACACATTCCTGCGGAGGGAGCTGGTAGGAACGTTGGGTTGCTCGGTCAATGGCCAGGGTCAACGGCGGCGTGGTGTATTCCGCAAATATGCCCGACTGTGAGGGCGGGCACAAGCCGGCGTGAGTAGGTTAAACGTTGAGTTTTATTAGGGCACCACGGGGTGACCAGCCCCTCCCCACCCAGCCCCTCCCTACCCTCCCCTCCCCACCCAGCCCCTCCCCACCCAGCCCCTCCCCACCCTCCCTTCTCCACCCAGCCCCACCCCTCCCATTTTTGGATGCACGACGGACGGACACAATAATCCCCTGTGGGCTGGTGGAACCAGGTGGTTCCTACCAGTATAATAATAAAAAGAGCTCTAAAGTAGCTCAGTGGGCCTTACCTGGTAAAATAAACCATTATTTAGTTGAACACGTAGACTTTTGGCGACTAATTAACATAAAGGGTTTTTTTGGGGAGGGGGGGGGTTAGATCGTGTAAATACAAATGTGTGAGAGAGCGCTGAACCAGTAACGAATTGACACGTTTTGTTGACGTGACACACCTTATAATCTTGGTTTTTTCGGTAAAGTCACGTAGAAGGGAAACAGTAAAATAATAAAAATATAAAACAATAAAAATTCTCACGGCGTTTCGACTGCAACACAAGCAAAAAATAGAAAATGTTCTTGCTGTGGATTTCACACCTGATGATGATTGCTTGTGTTGCAGTCGAAACGTCGTGAAAATTTTATTGTTTAATATTTTTATAATTGTATTATTTCCCTTCTACGTCACTTTACCAAAAGAACCAAGAATATGACACATTAATATTTTACACGACCTAACCCCTAAAAAAAAACTCATGTTTCAACAATATTTTAAACTATGTTCGTTCTGACCCCGTGCCCCTGCTTACTGAGACGTTACAAAAAGAGCTTAATAGCTTATCGGATTTCCTCCAGTATTAAATAAAAAATAAGCAACATTCTAGTTTAACGCGTAGGCTTTCGCGAACAATATCATCCATTATATGAATGTGTCATTAAACCCGACAGCCAATTATTAAAGGGGTTTGTTCACGTAAACAAAATGTGGACAATTCGGTGGGGGCCGTCCATAAATGACGTCACGCACCTGGGGGGGGGGGGGGTCAGACATTTGTGACGATGTGTGACGAGGGGGGGGGTTTGAGAAATGTGACGTCACATCAAAGTGCACAACTTTAAATAAATATAGACAACACGTTCTACTTAATTAAATAGACTTTGTAATAAATGTTTTCTCCTACAACATCAGAGTGCAGCGCCACATTAAATACGCACTACAATGACAATAGTTTAAAGCGATTTGAAGGATGTTTTTTTAGGGGGGGGGAGGCAGAGCTTTGTGACGTCATTTGAGGGGGGTCTGACTTTTTATGACGCCATGTGACGAAGGGGGGGGGTCAAAAATCGTCAAAAATCGCGTGACGTCATTAATGAACGCCCCTTGTGTTTTTTTTGGGGGGGGGGGGCAGAGCTTTGTGACGTCATATTTTAGGGGGGGTCTGAGTTTTTGTGACGCCGTGTGACGAAGTGGGGGGGGGGGTCAAAAAGTGTCAAATCGCGTGACGTCATTTATGGACGGCCCCTTACTGGTACAGCAGCACCGGTTGTGTGTTGGGAGAGCAAATCCACATGTACGGGGCAAAGGTACTCAGATTGTTAATGTTGTGGATTTGTTCTGCGTAGATCGGTTAAAAATTATGATTTTAAATTAATTATGAGCTATCTACGTGACTGTACCGAAAGACCCAAATAATATGAAATCCTGCGGTTAAAGGTCGAGATTTAACAATAAAATTAATTTAATATTAATTTATTTGTTGCTGTTGCTGCCGGGCGCGGCGAATCTGCAGTCGCGGCGCGCACCGCCAACTTTGGCGCTGACGTCACCCGGCACGCGCGGGGCGCCCAGAGGTGAGGGTGGTGAGGGTGGTGAGGTGGTGAGGGTGGTGAGGTGGTGATGGTGGTGAGGTGGTGAGGGTGGTGAGGTGGTGAGGGTGGTGAGGGTGGTGAGGTGAGGGTGGTGAGAGTGATGAGGTGAAGGTGATGAGGTGAAGGTGGTGAGGTGAGGGTGGTGAGGTTAGGGTGGTGAGGTGAGGGTGGTGAGGTGAGGGAGGTGAGGGTGGTGAGGTGAGGGTGGTGAGGTTAGGGTGGTGAGGTGAGGGTGGTGAGAGTGATGAGGTGAGGGTGGTGAGGTGGTGAGGTGAGGGTGGTGAGGTTAGGGTGGTGAGGTGAGGGTGGTGAGGTGAGGGTGGTGAGGTGAGGGTGGTGAGGTGAGGGTGGTGAGGTGGTGAGGGTGGTGAGGTGGTGAGGGTGGTGAGGTGAGGGTGGTGAGGTGAGGGTGGTGAGGTGGTGAGGGTGGTGAGGTGAGGGTGGTGAGGTGAGGGTGGTGAAGTGAGGGTGGTGAGGTGAGGGAGGTGAGGGTGGTGAGGTGAGGGTGGTGAGGTGAGGGTGGTGAGGGAGGTGAGGTGAGGGTGGTGAGGTGGTGGTGAGGTGGTGATGGTGGTGAGGGTGGTGAGGTGAGGGTGGTGAGGGTGGTGAGGTGAGGGTGGTGAGGTGAGGGTGGTGAGGTGAGGGTGGTGAGGGTGGTGAGGGTGGTGAGGTGAGGGTGGTGAGGGTGGTGAGGTGAGGGTGGTGAGGGTGGTGAGGTGAGGGTGGTGAGGGTGGTGAGTTGAGGGTGGTGAGGTGAGGGTGGTGAGGGAGTTGAGGTGAGGGTGGTGAGGTGGTGGTGAGGTGGTGATGGTGGTGAGGGTGGTGAGGTGAGGGTGGTGAGGTGAGGGTGGTGAGGTGAGGGTGGTGAGGGTGGTGAGGTGAGGGTGGTGAGGTGAGGGTGGTGAGGGTGGTGAGGTGAGGGTGGTGAGTTGAGGGTGGTAAGGGTGGTGAGGTGAGGGTGGTGAGGTGGTGAGGTGAGGGTGGGCAGGGTGGTGAGGTGAGGGTGGTGGTGGTGAGGGTGGTGAGGTGAGGGTGGTGAGGTGAGGGTGGTGAGGTGAGGTGAGGGTGGTGAGGTGAGGGTGGTGAGGTGAGGGTGGTGAGGTGAGGGTGGTGAGGTGAGGGTGGTGAGGTGAGGGAGGTGAGGGTGGTGAGGTGAGGGTGGTGAGGTGAGGGTGGTGAGGGAGGTGAGGTGAGGGTGGTGAGGTGGTGGTGAGGTGGTGATGGTGGTGAGGGTGGTGAGGTGAGGGTGGTGAGGGTGGTGAGGTGAGGGTGGTGAGGGTGGTGAGGTGAGGGTGGTGAGGGTGGTGAGGTGAGGGTGGTGAGGTGAGGGTGGTGAGGTGAGGGTGGTGAGGTGAGGGTGGTGAGTTGAGGGTGGTGAGGGTGGTGAGGTGAGGGTGGTGAGGGAGGTGAGGTGAGGGTGGTGAGGTGGTGGGAGGTGGTGATGGTGGTGAGGGTGGTGAGGTGAGGGTGGTGAGGGTGGTGAGGTGAAGGTGGTGAGGGTGGTGAGGTGAGGGTGGTGAGGTGAGGGTGGTGAGTTGAGGGTGGTAAGGGTGGTGAGGTGAGGGTGGTGAGGTGGTGAGGTGAGGGTGGGCAGGGTGGTGAGGTGAGGGTGGTGAGGTGAGGGTGGTGAGGTGAGGGTGGTGAGGTGAGGGTGGTGAGGGTGGTGAGGTGAGGATGGTGAGGGTGGTGAGGATGGTGAGGGTGATGTGGTGAGGGTGGTGAGGTGAGGTGAGGGTGGTTAGGTGGTGAGGTAGTGAGGTGAGGGTGGTGAGGTGAGGGTGGTGAGGGTGGTGAGGTGAGGGTGGTGAGGTGAGGGTGGTGAGGGTGGTGAGGTGGTGAGGGTGGTGATGGAGGTGAGGTGAGGGTGGTGATGGTGGTGAGGTGAGGGTGGTGAGGTGGTGGTGAGGTGAGGGTGGTGAGGTGAGGGTGGTGATGGTGGTGAAGTGGTGAGGTGAGGGTGGTGAGGTTAGGGTGGTGAGGTGAGGGTGGTGAGGTGGTGAGGGTGGTGGAGGTGAGGGTGGTGTGGTGAGGGTGGTGAGGTGAGGGTGGTGAGGTGAGGGTGGTGAGGGTGGTGAGGTGGTGAGGGTGGTGATGGTGAGGGTGGTGATGGTGGTGAGGTGAGGGTGGTGAGGTGGTGAGGTGAGGGTGGTGAGGTGAGGGTGGTGAGGGTGGTGAGGTGGTGAGGGTGGTGATGGTGAGGGTGGTGAGGTGAGGGTGGTGAGGTGAGGGTGGTGTGGTGAGGGTGGTGAGGTGAGGTGAGGGTGGTGAGGGTGGTGAGGTGAGGGTGGTGAGGGTGGTGAGGTGGTGAGGGTGGTGAGGTGAGGGTGGTGAGGTGAGGTGAGGGTGGTTAGGTGGTGAGGTGGTGAGGTGAGGGTGGTAAGGTGAGGGTGGTGAGGTGAGGGTGGTGAGGTGAGGATGGTGAGGGTGGTGAGGATGGTGAGGGTGATGTGGTGAGGGTGGTGAGGTGAGGTGAGGGTGGTTAGGTGGTGAGGTAGTGAGGTGAGGGTGGTGAGGTGAGGGTGGTGAGGGTGGTGAGGTGAGGGTGGTGAGGTGAGGGTGGTGAGGGTGGTGAGGGTGGTGAGGTGGTGAGGGTGGTGATGGAGGTGAGGTGAGGGTGGTGATGGTGGTGAGGTGAGGGTGGTGAGGTGGTGGTGAGGATGGTGAGGTGAGGATGGTGAGGTGAGGGTGGTGAGGTGAGGGTGGTGATGGTGGTGAGGTGGTGAGGTGAGGGTGGTGAGGTTAGGGTGGTGAGGTGAGGGTGGTGAGGGTGGTGAGGTGGTGAGGGTGGTGATGGTGAGGGTGGTGAGGTGAGGGTGGTGTGGTGAGGGTGGTGAGGTGAGGGTGGTGAGGTGAGGGTGGTGAGGGTGGTGAGGTGGTGAGGGTGGTGATGGTGAGGGTGGTGATGGTGGTGAGGTGAGGGTGGTGAGGTGGTGAGGTGAGGGTGGTGAGGTGAGGGTGGTGAGGTGGTGAGGGTGGTGAGGTGAGGGTGGTGTGGTGAGTGTGGTGAGGTGAGGTGAGGGTGGTGAGGGTGGTGAGGTGAGGGTGGTGAGGTGGTGAGGGTGGTGAGGTGAGGGTGGTGAGGTGAGGTGAGGGTGGTTAGGTGGTGAGGTGGTGAGGTGAGGGTGGTGAGGTGGTGAGGGTGGTGAGGTGAGGGTGGTGAGGGAGGTGAGTTGAGGGTGGTGAGGTGGTGGTGAGGTGGTGATGTTGGTGAGGGTGGTGAGGTGAGGGTGGTGAGGGTGGTGAGGTGAGGGTGGTGATGGTGGTGAGGTGAGGGTGGTGATGGTGAGGGTGGTGAGGGTGGTGAGGGAGGTGAGGGAGGTGAGGGGATGGTGAGGTGAGGGTGGTGAGGTGAGGGTGGTGAGGGAGGTGAGGGTGGTGAGGGTGATGAGGTGAGGGTGGTGAGGTGGTGAGGGTGGTGAGGTGAGGGTGGTAAGGTTAGGGTGGTGAGGTGAGGTGAGGGTGGTGTGGTGAGGGTGGTGAGGTGAGGGTGGTGACGGTGGTGAGGTGAGGGTGGTGAGGGTGGTGAGGTGAGGGTGGTGAGGGAGCTGTGGGTGGTGATGGTGGTGAGGTGAGGGTGGTGAGGTGAGGGTGGTGAGGTGAAGGGTGGTGACGGTGGTGAGGTGAGGGTGGTGAGAGTGGTGAGGTGAGGGTGGTGAGGTGAGGGTGGTGACGGTGGTGAGGTGAGGGTGGTGATGGTGAGGGTGGTGAGGGTGGTGAGGTGAGGGTGGTGAGGGAGGTGTGGGTGGTGATGGTGGTGAGATGAGGGTGGTGAGGTGAGGGTGGTGAGGTGAAGGGTGGTGACGGTGGTGAGGTGAGGGTGGTGAGAGTGGTGAGGTGAGGGTGGTGAGGTGAGGGTGGTGACGGTGGTGAGGTGACGGTGGTGAGGTGAGGGTGGTGAGGTGAGGGTGGTGAGAGTGGTGAGGTGAGGGTGGTGAGAGTGGTGAGGTGCGGGTGGTGAGGTGAGGGTGGTGAGGGTGGCGAGGGTGGTGAGGTGAGGGTGGTGAAGTGAGGGTGGTGAGGGTGGTGAGGTGAGGGTGGTGAGGGTGGTGAGGTGAGGGTGGTGAGGTGAGGGTGGTGACGGTGGTGAGGTGAGGGTGGTGAGGGTGGTAAGGGTGGTGAGGTGAGGGTGGTGAGGGAGGTGTGGGTGGTGATGGTGGTGAGGTGAGGGTGGTGAGGTGAGGGTGGTGAGGTGAAGGGTGGTGACGGTGGTGAGGTGAGGGTGGTGAGAGTGGTGAGGTGAGGGTGGTGAGGTGAGGGTGGTGACGGTGGTGAGGTGAGGGTGGTGATGGTGAGGGTGGTGAGGGTGGTAAGGTGAGGGTGGTGAGGGAGGTGTGGGTGGTGATGGTGGTGAGGTGAGGGTGGTGAGGTGAAGGGTGGTGACGGTGGTGAGGTGAGGGTGGTGAGAGTGCCAGAGTGGTGAGGTGAGGGTGGTGAGGTGAGGGTGGTGAGAGTGGTGAGGTGAGGCTGGTGAGGTGAGGGTGGTGAGGTGAGGGTGGTGAGGTGAAGGTGGTGAGAGTGGTGAGGTGAGAGTGGTGAGGTGGTGAGGTGAGGGTGGTGAGGTGAGGGTGGTGAGGTGAGGGTGGTGAGGGTGGCGAGGGTGGTGAGGGTGGTGAGGTGAGGGTGGTGAGGTGAGGGTGGTGAGAGTGGTGAGGTGAGGGTGGTGAGGTGAGGGTGGTGAAGTGAGGGTGGTGAGGGTTGTGAGGGTCACGGGCGAGGCAGGCGAAGGTCTCCCCCTGCAGCCTTTTGTTGACTTCTCGGCTGGTCGGGTGACTCTTAGCAGAGTAGCAGCACCTAGTGAGGGTGGCACGCACACACACACACCGGCCGCCTTTGTCTCCCCCCCCACAGTGGCGATATTTACGCATCGAACAGTGGTACTCATTTGAGGCTGAGTCGATCTAGGGAGATGTCCCAAGACCGGTTCAGATCATCGCTATCGCCGGGTTCGTAGCGCAGCGTGGCGCTAACCACTGCGCCACCGCTCCCCCGCTCAAAGCACCCCTTGCTAATGTTTACAAAACAGCAGCGGGTCAACACATTTATGGCTGAGTCGACCTCCGTCAATTGATTGGGGTCCGTGAGCGGGAATCGAACTCGGTTCTGCTCTTGGCCGGCTTCGGAGTGCAGTGCAGCGTCAACCACCGTGCCACCGCTCCCCATGGATACACTCTACACACAGTATACAATATTTACTGATTATATATACTACACATATATATGCAGCGATTACTGTTGCCTTGTGTGTTTACATAGCTGCGCCTTAACAAGTGGATCATAAACAGTGGGGCGTGTGCATTGTGTGCGGAGTCTGTGCATGTGTCCTTGTGAATGCCCAATGATCTTCTTGGTTCTTTCGGTAAAGTCACGTAGAAGGGAAATAATAAAAAAACATAATAAAATACAATTCTCACGACGTTTCTGCCACAACGCAAGCAGCCGTCCTCAGGTGAAGAACAGGGCTGTCGGTCAGACGGTGTCTTTCCGACAGCCCTGTTCTTCACCTGAGGACGGCTGCTTGCGTTGTGGCCGAAACGTCGTGAGAATTGTATTTTATAATGTTTTATTTTTATTATTTTATTATTTCCCTTCTACGTGACTTTACCGAAAGAACCAAGAAGATGAATCCCTGCAGTCACGAAAGCTTTAAATCGAAAAATGCCCAATGAGTCTACACGTGTAGATGGGTGGAAATGTGTTTTTTCACTTGAAACTCTCCCCTAGGTTCAGTAGAGACACTCTTAGGGTGTTCCATGGCTGTTAACCTTCATGATCCTACTGCCTTTTTATTCGTCGTGAATTAAACCCAAAATGTATTTTTCCTAAATCTTAACATGGTATTCCAAAAGTGTCTCGGTGCGCCACGGTGGCTAGGAGATGTTAAATACCTCGCCTGGTATACAGGAGGTCGTGGATTCGATCCCAACCCCTGACGATGCCTGCTGCTGTATATTTGGAGTTTGCGTGTCTCTCATCATCATCATCATCACGGTGGCTAGGAGATGTTAAATACCTCGCCTGGTATACAGGAGGTCGTGGATTCGATCCCAACCCCTGACGATGCCTGCTGCTGTATATTTGGAGTTTGCGTGTCTCTCATCATCATCATCATCACGGTGGCTAGGAGATGTTAAATACCTCGCCTGGTATACAGGAGGTCGTGGATTCGATCCCAACCCCTGACGATGCCTGCTGCTGTATATTTGGAGTTTGCGTGTCTCTCATCATCATCATCATGGTGGCTAGGAGATGTTAAATACCTCGCCTGGTATACAGGAGGTCGTGGGTGTTCGATCCTGACCCTGACTCCTGTATATTTGGAGTTTGCATGTTCTCCCCGTGGTCGTGTGGATTTGTCTCCGTGTCTTCCATTTTTTTCCTCCACATTTAGAATCAAAATACATTTAGAGTGTTTAGCTGCTATACATTTCCACGTGGTAAGCCAATTCGTTGAACTATCATTTGTGACCAGGCCACTTCTGAAAGAGAGCTCTATAGCTTAGTGGACCTTACCTGGCAAATAAAAATCGTTTCCACACTGAAATACAAAATTAACGATTCATCTTAAATTTTTGGGTCCGATCGCACAAGCAAAATGTGCTTTGTAAACCCTCATGTACGTATGTTGAACATATTTCGCACTGTTAGTAGCCAATTGTGCAATTAATGCAGTTGTGTGAACAAACGGTGCCAAGAGCAATGTACAACATTTACCAACACACCAGTGACAACTTTATTCATTGGTTGTGTAGGGTGAAGGAGGGTTTACGACACATTTTACTGACGTGGTGATCTGATCCCAAAATCTATTATACATCATTATATTAGTCGCGAAAGCCTGCCCGTGTTAAATTTAATTAGTGTTGCGTTTCTCGTTTGCGTTGTGTGTTGGACTCTGTGTGTGCAGGCATGCAAAACCACAGCATGATCTTTTTAACACGTAGCAGGCTTTCGTGACCAATATTGTTCATGATAAACGTTTTTGGGTTAGATCGCGTTATCTATAAATGTGTCGTAACCCTCCACCACCCGACACGGCCAATCGGCAAAAAAAAGTGTCACGTTGACAAAAGACAAATAGTTCACTACTTTAGCCCACCGGTGTGTTGAAGAGTGAAACCACAACATTTCCAATTTTTGAGGACGACGTTTCGCTGGTAATTGCATCCAGCATCATTGGGCAATTCGCCAGAATGGTGAGGCTCTGCTCTTGCTCCCGGTCTTAAATGGCAGCCGATTGGCCGTGTCGGGTGCTGGAGGGTTACGACACATTTATAAATAACGCGATCTAACCCAACAACGTTTAATTTCGATTTAAAGCTTTCGTGACTGCAGAGATTCATCTTCTTGGTTCTTTCGGTAAAGTCACGTAGAAGGTGAATAATAAAATAATAAAACATAAAATAATTCTCACGACGTTTCGGCCACAACGCAAGCAGCCGTCTTCAGGTGGAGAACAGGTCTGTCGAGAAGGCATGTTCTCCACCTGAAGACGGCTGCTTGAGTTGTGGCCGAAACGTCGTGAGAATTATTTTATCATGTTTTATTTTTTATTATTTTATTATTCTCCTTTTACGTGACTTTACCGAAAGAACCAAGAAGACCAACAACGTTTATTATGAGCATGATCATTGATTTTTTAAAACCCCCAAACCTTCACCCTTCTTTCCACTCTCACGAACCCCACAGTGCGAGATGGAGAGTGAACCCACGATGGAGCTGCAACAGCAGGAGGACTTCCCGGCGTGGCTGGAGGCGCAGGGCGTGAACGAGGAGGTGGCCCGGGCCATGGACTCGGAGCTGGGCATCCGGGACTACGGGGTCCTGCGCGCCTGCGTCGGGGACGCGTGCCTCCGTGCCGAACTCCTGTCCACGGCGCGCGACCGCCTGCCCTTCGGCTTCTACGCCGTGCTGCGGCAGGTGGTGAAGGCCCTGCAGGGCGCCGAGCCCCACGACGGCGCCGGGACTCCGCTGTCCGGCACGCTTCGCGACGTGACGCTGGCGGGGCTCGTCGAGGTGCTGCTTGCGCTGCTCACGGGCCTGAGCCGCGAGCTGGCGCTCTCCGTGCAGAAGCTGGAGGCGGTGAGCGGTGGCGGCGCCTTTGTCGGAAGGTTCCTCGCGAAGGACGAGGACTACCAGACGGAGAGGGACGACGATGATTCGCACCACGGTGAGGTTTTAGCGGACGTGTGAAGGAATCAACGGTGGCCCGTCGGATCTTCATCGGAAATATTTGCTTATGCTGAAGGAATCCGATGAGCGAAAAAGTCATTTTTTTTTTTTACAGATGTCCGGTAGGGGCACGGGGGTTCAGAACGGTTTGTTCGTATCTTTGAAAGTTAGTAAGTCGAATGTCCGTACGTAGAGTCGTCCCTATCACTCGCCGCTGATGCTAGCCGTGACCGAGCATCGGACCACTCACACATATCCACAATCAAGTTCAAACTGCACACGGCGCGCGATTATCACGGTTTTGCGTTCTTATGTCCCCGTGTTTAATACGAATGGTAATGTAGGACGTTTGCTGTTCACGCCATTCCAGTGGTGCGAGATCATCACGAAGGAAGGCGCCGTGTTTCACATAGTCTGATTCTAGATTTGAAGCTTTCGTGACTGCAAGGATTCATATTCTTAAATTTTTTCGGTAAAGTCACGTAGGTAAAACATTAAAATTAATAAAAGTAAAATAAAATAAAAATCACGACGTTTCGGAGGCAACACAAGCTTCCGTCTTCAGGTGGAACCGTCACAGCCACGACAGCTGTATCAAGTAAATGAGAGATTGCAGGAGCTACCAGTCCGTTTATATAATGGTTGGAGAGGGGGGAAGGGCCAAGTACAGCACACTTTTTATTCATATGGTAAGGTGAGGCTTAAGAGGGTGAGCCTTTGTTATGGAGAGGTACGGTTTGTGACTCAACCTGTGACAAGGACAAAACAACTGAACATGGTAAACTTGTAATAGTTGTCTGTCAAATAAGATTGGCCAAATAAGTGTAGTTAAATCTTTTTTGCATGGTTAATCACATCTTTCCAATGATTACTCAGTTTGTAACCGTCATCACGGTTGAAATTATGTCTGTGTTTGTATATTTGTATGGCTTCGTGTACAAACCTTTGATGGTAGCCAGTCTGCCCCGTAGCGGGGCGATGCTCATGCCCTCCCTCGCTTCTCATCGTCCAGGCAACGCCGGCGACTTCTCCGACGACGACGCCGAGAGTCCAGTCCCCGAGGAGGAGGAGGAGTGCGAGTGGCGGCAGCACAGCGACAGCAGCCCAGGTGAGAGCCCAGCCCAGGTGAGAGGCCAGGTAAGAGCCCAGCCCAGGTGCTAGCCCAGGTGAGAGCCCAGCCCAGGTGAGAGCCTTGCCCAAGTGAGAGCCTAGCCCAGAGCCCAGCCCAGGTGAGAGGCCAGGTGAGAGCTCAGTCCAGGTGCTAGCCTAGGTGAGAACCCAGCCCAGGTGAGAGGCCAGGTGAGAGCCCACCTCAGGTGCTAGGCTAGGTGAGAGCCCAGCCCAGGTGCTAGCCCAGGTGAGAACCCACCTCAGGTGAGAGCCCAGCCCAGGTGAGAGCCCAGCCCAGGTGAGATCCCAGGTGAGAACTCGGTCCTGGTGAGAACCGAACCCAGGCGAGAGGCCAGGTGAGAACCCAGCCCAGGTGCTAGCCCAGGTAAGAGCCCAGCCCAGGTGAGAGCCCTGCCCAGGTGAGAGCCCTGCCCAGGTGAGATCGCAGGTGAGAGCCCAGCTCAGGTGAGATCCCAGGTGATAACTCGGTCCTGGTGATAACCTCTGATTAACAGAGTTGGCTACGTATGATGTGAAAATAGTTAAACATACATACAGAACCCAACGCCGATGACAGCCCAGCGCAGATGAGAGCCCAGCCTCGTTGGAAAACCTGCCCAGGTGAAAACACAGCCCAGGTGAGAGCCCAGCCCAGGTGAGAACCCAGCCCAGGTAAGAGCCCAGCCCAGGTGAGAGCCCAGCCCAAGTGAGAACCCAGCCCAGGTGAGAACTCAGCACAGGCGAGAGCCCTGGTGAAAACCCAGCCCAGGTAAATTGTGTATCAATGAGCTCGCAGAACTGAGCACAAACAAGACAAAGAGCTGCACAAACCAGACATGAACAAAGCAAAACGATCGTCTAAAATTAAATCGCGACCATCGAATCGTGGAGAGGTGAATCGTTACACACGGTGACCTCTAACCCGAGGTGACCTCCGGCCTCCTCCGCTCCTCCTCCTCGCTGACCAGGGAAGAGCCTGGAGACCCTGTCTGGCTTCGTGCTCCCGGACGGCAGTACCCTGGAGTGCGCGCGGCAGTACTATGCTGCCTCCTCCGCCGCCGCCAAGGAGCGCAGCGCCGCCTATGGGGCCGCCCTGCAGCTGCAGCAGCTGCACCAGCAGCAGCTGCAGCAGCAGCTGCAGCAACCGCATCAACAGCCGCAGCAGAGTCAGCAGCAGCAGCACAGCGTGGACGAGATGATCGCGGCCGCAGTTGCCGCCACCGCTGCCGCCGATCCCCACCACCTCCAACACCACCAACAGCAGCAGCAGCAGGTGGAGGAGGCCGCCGCCGGCGCCGTGGCGTCGATCAGCAGCAAAGGGCGGCCGCGCACCAACCGCCCCGATGCGCTGGCGCCCGGGCGGCAGCAGTACGAGTGCCGGCAGTGCGGGCGCGAGTTTGTGCGCTCGGACGCGCTCAAAGCGCACATGCGCATCCACACGGGCGAGAAGCCGTACCGCTGCGGAGCCTGCGGCCGCGCCTTCTCGCAGAGCTCAGGGCTCAAGACCCACCAGCGGGTGCACACGGGAGAGAAGCCCTACCGCTGCGGCGTGTGCGGGCGCGTGTTCGCGCAGTGCTCGGGCCTCAAGTACCACATGCGCACGCACACGGGGGAGAAGCCCTATGTGTGCCAGGGCTGCGGCAAGAGCTTTGGCATATCGAGCCACTGCAACAGGCACCGCAAGTTGTGCCTGCTCGCCAACGCGAGGCCGGTTCACGACGAGCGGTGACGGGTCCGTCTCCCGATGGGTTTCTTTACGCGCGGTGATCATTGGGAGTCGCTCCTGAATTCGACCTTACAGAGTCGGGTTTGCCGGCAGTGCAGTGTGACGCTGAGACTAATTCCCTCTCCTCCCCCCCTCCCTCCGCCGCCCCCTTTTTCCACTGACACATCTGAGCCGAGCCAGCGCCGGGTGACTGGCGGCACGGGGTCGTTTTCCCAACTGCGAGCTGGAACCAAACCGTGCTACGTTGGCCTCGCAAGAAGTCTGTATCTGGCTCGAGGGCCAAGCTCCAGGCCGGGGCGGAAGTAAGAACACGTTCGCATATTGAATGTGATTCATACAAAAATCGCTGTGGACTTTGTTCCATTCGCGAGTGTTGCAGTCCCACGAGCCGGTACTCGTTTTACTGACCCCCGAAGGGATGATCACGGTGATAACGACGAAGATGATGACGACGTTGGTGACGACGATGAGGGTGAGCCGACCCTTGCCGCAGGATCTCAACTCGCAACCTTGAGGTCTTGAGGCTGCTGCTCCGTACAAATGGAACCGTGTCAATGTATGCATCCTGTACGTGTGTGCGTGCTAAACAAAACTCTTTTTTATTTTATCAGGTAAGGCCCACTGAGCTATTTTTAAATCCTTTATATTAAGTTTGCTTGCTTGCTTAGGACCGTGCAAATCTTTCGGTCGTTTTTTAACCCACTTCCCGTGATCCAATCGAGCTGACATTTTGCACACAGACTCGTTGTGCGTGACAATTAATGTTCGTGAAAATTTTTTTCCAAAATTTTACACTGTTTAGGGAAAAATATATTTAATTACCAATTGCTTAATGGTGCAATGCAATCATCTGACCCATAGGTGGCAGCCATCTCAAGCCAGAGGACGAGAGGACTCTAGCCGCCACGCATATAAAGGATTTATAGTGAAAAACGTTGTTTTTACGGGTTATACTTGTTCACAATCGACTTGGCCACAAATGATAGCTCAACGAAGTGGCTTAACACGTGGAAATTTATCACAGCCAGCTACTCCTAACGCATATTAATTCTAAATGTGGAGGGGAAACCCGGAAGATCTGGAGAAATATCCACACCACCCCTGGATTAACATGCAAACTCCAAATATACAGGCGTCGGTGCCGGGATCGAACTCGTGACCTATTTGCCAGGCGAGGCAGATAACATTTCTCCACTGGTACATACAGTCAGTCATGCATTGATGTAGCTATGGGTATGACTGCAGTTCCCGTGATGGTTTATGCTCCGTTGACGAGATCGGCAAGGTAGTTTACCATCTCGCAAAGCGATCTGATCGGAGGCGAGTGTGAACGTGGGTCATTTTCTACTCTTCCCAGAGGTGGTGTATTTATTTAACTGAGTGGGGGGGGGGGGGGAGACCTTAGGTCCCTGTTGGGAGTCAGGATGTGAAGACGACTACTATTTTTAAAGCGTCCCGCGTAATCGGTCACAATTTTAAGCCGATTGCTCAACGGAATCGTTGTACATTGTGTTTTTTGTTGAGCGGTTACAAGGTGGGTAGTCTAGGCCATGGACAAGTGGCCGCTAATTTATAACAAGCATAAATGGGTTCAGCATTTACACCATTGGAGCCTCATTTGCCAGTAAAAAATATGATAATTGTTTTTGACCCTTTTATCTGGCAACAAAACTGACACCTTTTTTACAAGGAGTCATGTTTGCACCTTTTGGCGTCATCTGGTCCAACACCATGTGAAACTAGGCTCTAAGGAAAGCTGTCTCGGGTGTGGACCAATCAACTTCAAGGACAGTGCATACATTATCAGAGTAATGATTTTTTTTGTATTATGACTGCAGGTATTGTGGTCTATGCAAACATGACTCCTTGTAAAAAAAAGGTGTCAGTTTTGTTGCCAGATAAAAGGGTAAAAAACGAATTATCATAAATGGGTTCATCGTTGATTATAGCATGAAGGTACCCAGTGGTATTGGTTTATGAAGGCAATGCTTGCTTATGAGTGTCACTGAAATTGAACAGATTCAAGGGCATCTGTGATAGTGCAACCAGTGGCATTCGTTTGAGTTCAAACCTTGCTGATGGACTCCGTTATGGTAACATTACGAATCACGTGTTTGGCAGTTGCTGCGTTTTATGTGTGCAACAACGACAAAAACATCATACCGATGTATTCGTAACTAAAATCAGGGGAAATTGCCAAGGCCATTTCGTTCAAGATATGAATCTAGCTCTTTAACAGCTCGCATCCTCGTATTTTTTTAAAATGTAAATGTTGGAAGTAAAACTTTCTAAACGAGAAGCGTTTGTTTTCAGAAGAATGGTCGGGCTACGTGGCTATGTCGTCGGTATGGTTAAACATTCCGCTTAGCCTCCAGTGTTTTTAAGTTACGTGTCTTTTTTGAAAAATAACACATTCTTGCGGAAGGAGCTGGTAGGAACGTTGGGTTGCTCGGTCAATGGCCAGGGTCAACGGCGGCGTGGTGTATTCCGCAAATATGCCCGACTGTGAGGGCGGGCACAAGCCGGCGTGAGTAGGTTAAACGTTGAGTTTTATAAGGGCACCACGGGGTGACCAGCCCCTCCCCACCCAGCCCCACCCCTCCCACCCCCCACCCAGCCCCACCCTCCCCTCCCCACCCAGCCCCTCCCCACCCTCCCTACCCAGCCCCTCCCCACCCTCCCCTCTCCACCCAGCCCCACCCCTCCTATTTTTGGATGCACGACGGACGGACGGACACAATAATCCCCTGTGGGCTGGTGTAACCAGGAGGTTCCTACCAGTAAAAATTGTTTACTATTGCTTGTCTAACACGACGTGAATTGCAAAGACGCGATGTTTACATGGGTGCAACTCATGAACGACCGATGTCGACTAAACTTGATCTTCATTTTGATTTAAAGCTTTCGTGACTGCAGAGATTCATATTATTGGTTCTTTCGGTAAAGTCACGTAGAAGGGAAACAATAAAATAATAAAAATATAAAACAATGAAAAATTTTCACGACATTTCGTTTGCAACACAAGCAATCATCAGGTGTGAAAACCACGAAAAAATAGTGGCGGTTTTTTCTTAGTTTAATTTTTAAAACGCCACTTTTTTTTCAACACAAGCAATCATTATAAGGTGTGAAAACCTCGGAAAAAAGTGGCGTTTTTTTCTTAAACTAAACTAAGAAAAAACGCCACTTTTTTTTTTCTTCAAATTTTCTTGCCGTGGTTTTCACACCTGATGATGATTGCTTGTGTTGCAATCGAAACGTCGTGAGAATTTTTATTGTTTTATATTTTTTTTATTTCATTGTTTCCCTTCTACGTGACTTTACCGAAATAACTCGTAAAAATAGCAATGGTTTTGCTTCTTTTGTTAGAAGGTCGACTTGTGTTTTGTTTTGGTTCGACTTCAGACTGACAGCTGTATTGATGGATTGCATGCTGTTACCCAGCGATGTGCATATGTGTGTGTGGTCACCCATTCACCTGCATTGTGAAGTCTCCTGTTCAGATGTAAATGGCAATACTAAATAAATATGACGACGGCGGTGGTGGTGGTGGTGATGATGTTGGTTGTGTTGGCGAAAAGATTGAAGAGCCATACATTACACCGAGATCAATATTTATTAAAATCTACGCTTCAAAGTCGTCACCAACTCTGGGGCCGTCCATAAATGACGTCACGCACCTGGGGGGGGGGTCAGACATTTGTGATGGGGGGGGGGGAGAAATGTGACGTCACATCAAAATGCGCAACTTTAAATAAATATAGACAACACGTTCTACTTAATTAAATATACTTTTTTTATATAAATGTTTTCTCCTACAACATCAGAGTGCAGCGGCACATTAAATACGCACTACAATGACAATAGTTTAAAGCGATTTGAAGCATATTCTTGGTTCTTTCGGTAAAGTCACGTAGAAGGGAAATAATAAAACAATAAAATTCTCACGACAGCTGTGATTTTCACACCTGATGATGATTGCTTGTGTTGCAATCGAAACGTCGTGAGAATGTTATTGTTTAATTTGTATTATTTTATTATTTCCTTTCTACGTGACTTCACCGAAAGAACCAAGAATATGAATCCCTGCAGTCACGAAACCTTTAAATCGAAAAATGCCCAATGAGTCTACACGTGTAGATGGGTGGAAATGTGTTTTTTCACTTGAAACTCTCCCCTAGGTTCAGTAGAGACACTCTTAGGGTGTTCCATGGCTGTTAACCTTTATGATCCTACTGCCTTTTTATTCGTCGTGAATTAAACTCAAAATGTATTTTTCCTAAAAAGTATGAGTGCCGGCAGTGCGGGCGCGAGTTTGTGCGCTCGGACGCGCTCAAAGCGCACATGCGCATCCACACTGGCGAGAAGCCGTACCGCTGCGGAGCCTGCGGCCGCGCCTTCTCGCAGAGCTCCGGGCTCAAGACCCACCAGCGGGTGCACACGGGAGAGAAGCCCTACCTAAAAGCATGTTTTATTTTGGGGGGGGGGGCAGAGCGTTGTGACGTCATTTGAGGAGGGGGGGGGGTCTGACTTTTTGTGACGCCGTGTGACGAAGGGGGTGGGGGGCGGTCAAAAAAATCGTCCAAAATCACGTGACGTCATTTAGGAACGGCCCCTCTGCCGATGGAGATGGCAGAGCAACCACGACAATTTCACATTCAGGTGGTCAGACCAGGCAACCGCGCTCGGAGCAGCAGCGGCAGCAGTTGACTGCTTCGTATCGGTGTGGATCGGGGCATCGGCGGTCCCGTTACACGTGGTACGATCTGTTCTGGATGACCACATTGGGAAGCTGCTGGAGAGGTTTTTTTTTACTGGTAGGAACCTCCTGGTTACACCAGCCCACAGGGGATTATTGTGTCCATCCGTCCGTCTTGCAGGGAGGGGCTGGGTGGGGAGGGAGGGGCTGGGTGGGGAGGGTGGGGCTGGGTGGGGGGTGGCTGTGGGGAGGGTGGGGAGGGGCTGGGTGGGGAGGGTGGGGCTGGGTGGAAAGGGGAGGGTGGGGGGGGGGCTGGGTGGGGAGGGTGGGGCTGGTGGAAAGGGGAGGGTGGGAGGGGCTGGGTGGGGAGGGGCTGGTCACCCCGTGGTGCCCTTATAAAACTCAACGTTTAACCTACTCACGCCGGCTTGTGCCCGCCCTCACAGTCGGGCATATTTGCGGAATACACCACGCCGCCGTTGACCCTGGCCATTGACCGAGCAACCCAACGTTCCTACCAGCTCCCTCCACAGCAGGAATGTGTTAATATTTGTAATTTTCCACTGACCCAACGTGGTGAAGTATGGTCAGATAACCCACCGTTGTCAATCCAGCAGTGGATTTTCGAAGGATCGTGGAATTATTACGGTGCGGTCGCTCGAATCTGTTTCAACTGCCCCCATAATTACATTATGACCCCTTCTCCGATTCGAGATCTGACATTGATGACACACACACACCCCCCTTGCTGTCTCTGCGTTACATTTCAAATCACGAACGGAGCTCATCATCACCCCCAAAGAGGAATTTCCGTCTCTCCGATAACCGCAAAGGGGCCGTCCATAAATGACGTCACGCGATTTTGGACGATTTTTTAGCCCCCCCCCCCATCGTCACAAAAAGTCAGACCCCCCCCCCTCAAATATGATGTCACAAAGCTCTGCCCCCCCCCCCCCCAATAAAATAAGGGGCCGTCCATAAATGACGTCACGCGATTTTGGACAATTTTTGACCCCCCCCCCCCATCGTCACAAAAAGTCAGACCCCCCCCTCAAATATGACGTCACAAAGCTCTGCCCCCCCCCCCCCAAAGAAATATAAACCATGCTTCAAATCGCTTTAAACTATTGTCATTGTAGTGCGTATTTAATATGGCGCTGCACTCTGATGTTGTAGGAGAAAACATTTATTTAAAAGTCTATTTAATTAAGTAGAACGTGTTGCCTATATTTATTCAAAGTTGCGCATTTTGATGTGACGTCACATTTCTCAAACACCCCCCCCCCCCTCGTCACACATCGTCACAAATGTCTGACCCCACCCCCTTAGGTGCGTGACGTCATTTATGGACGTGCCCCCCCCCCCCCCCCAAGTGCAACAACACCGGGGGCTGACGGCGCAAATCGCCGCGGTCCCCCAGCCTCGCGCACGGCGGAATCGGCGGCCGGGGAAACGCGAAGCTGCGTCCGCGACGCGTGGAGATCAACACGCGGACGACGACGAGGAGTTTACGAGGTTCATGAGGTTGATGAGGTTCATGGGGAGTTGATGAGGTTCATGGGGAGTTGACGTGGTTCATGGGGAGTTGATGAGGTTAATGGGGTTCATGGGGAGTTGATGAGGTTAATGGGGAGTTGATGAGGTTCATGGGGAGTTGACGAGGTTAATGGGGTTCATGGGGAGTTAATGAGGTTAACGGGGAGTTGATGTGGTTAATGAGGTTAACGGGGAGTTGATGAGGTTAATGAGGTTAACGGGGAGTTGATGAGGTTAATGGGGTTAACGGGGAGTTGACGAGGTTAACGGGGAGTTGACGAGGTTAATGAGGTTCATGGGGAGTTGATGAGGCTCAAAAACATCATTCCGCTTTGTAAATCTGGCTCACGCGAATTAGGCGGAATTGCTTTCGCCGCATTTCTGCGCAAAAAATGCCGGAGTTCTACAACAAGTGCTGATGTGAACTCTTTCAGGAATTTGGGTTCTAGATGTTGTTCTATGCTGCAGTGCAGTGGCCACATTGTCTCGCCGTGAATTTAAAGCCTCTTTTTTTCTTTCCTCTTCTCATTAACGAAGCTTCAAATTCACGTCGAGGCAACCATCCCAAGATATTTTATCTACCGACAGAGGTGGTTGCTGGCGAAAGTTGTCGGGACATTTTTTTAAACTCTCATAGCCCTGATGCCTATAGCAGAAATAGAACACACAGCAACTGGTGAATAAAAAAAAGCTAATTGCAAAACAAATAACTTAAAAATGAAAAAAATGAACGTCTATTCGTTTTTGCGGTTGAATCTTTGAGTTTGTTTCCACCAGCTGTAGTGTAAGCAAGCAATTATAGCGCTTGCAGTTTACCTTAACTTGAACTTCTTTCGCACCGCATGTATCCAATTGTGCTAATCAGAGGTGTGGGAGGACAAACTGAACACAAAACGCAGCTCACCTTGAAGTGAAATAACCCTGAGAAGCCTGAAATTAAGCAATTCAATCTCCCGTGGTCCCGTCATCCAGTCGACAACGATGGCGTGTGCGGTGTCCGCTGTCCCTCCTGCCACCGCTCACCCTGCCCTGGAGCCGAGCGGAGACTTCCCGGCATGGCTGGAGGCGCAGGGCGTGAACGAGGAGGTGGCCCGGGCCATGGACTCGGAGCTGGGCATCCGGGACTACGGGGTCCTGCGCGCCTGCGTCGGGGACGGCCTCGTGCGTGCCGAGCTTCTGGCCGCGGCGCGCGACCGCCTGCCCTTCGGTTTCTACGCCGTGCTGCGGCAGGTGGTGAAGGCCCTCCGGGGCGCCGAGCCCCACGACGGCGCCGGGACGCCGCGCTGGGACGACGCCGCCGCCGCTGCCGCCAGCAACGCCTCCTCCTCTCCTGGAGACGTGACGCGGGGAGGCCTGGTGGACGTGCTGCTCGCGCTGTTGAGTGGCTTGAGCCGGGAGCTGCTGCTGTTCGTGCGGAGGTTGGGAACTGTGGAAGGAGTGGGATACGTGGAGGATTTTGTGACGGATGATGGGGGTCACCATCCGGCCGAAGAGGATCAGCACAACAGCCACTGTGAGTTTTTATTTTATTTTAGAGGGGAGGTTAGCTCAAAGATGGGAGCGCTGAGACGGTGGCACTGCTGAGATTTGGCATTGGAATCCAAGATTTGGCCACCTGTGATTAAATCACATGGGTTGGACCAGATGACGCCAAAAGGCGCCTTTTGGCGTCATCTGGTCCAACACCATGTGAGACTAGGCTCTAAGGAAAGCTGTCTCGGGTGTGGACCAATCAACTTCAAGGACAGTGCATACATTATCAGAGTTATGTTTTTTGTTTGCATTATGACTGCAGGTATTGTGGTCTATGTAAACATGACTCCTTGTAAAAAAGATGTCAGTTTTGTTGCCAGATAGAAGGGTAAAAAAACAATTATCAGTTCAGGGTTAGTTTTATCTATGGGACCCTTTTTTGCCTTGTGTAATAGGCGTCTATTTGGTGGTTGAACATCTTAATAGCTGTATTCATGCCAGATAGGGCCGAGACTTGGATTCTTGTCTTGGAGTGGGGGGAGGGGTGCGTGATGTCAGCAGGCACACTGCGTGACGCTGCCGCATGCGGGTGACATCACAGATGTGACGTCACCGCTGACTTTCTGTGCAAAATACAATATATCCATTATTGCGCCCCCCCCCCGAAAAAAAATACGAAAGTCATTTTTTTTCCTTTTTGCATTGTGTACAGTCTGGAAACTTGGAAACTACCCACATGCCAAATTTCAAGTTTCTTGCATGTCGGGAAGTATGCTAAACATTTCGAACAGACACACACATTCACAAATTTCCCTTTTATATATATAGATTCAATACAAGTTTGCTTATATAAATAAAATACATGTTGTTTGGAGATAACTCTAAAACACAGCAGTATGTGTATCCACACATACACATCTAGGGTAGATGTTGACAGCAGACAAGGTTCTAATTTACGGGCGAACGGAAGCAGCGTGGAGCTCTTTCGGGAAAACTGAATTGGATCGTGAACGGTAAGCGTGCTGGCGGGCCCAAAGAAGACGGTTGCGCTCTGTGTGTCCGTGCGCGCTCCCAGCTGTGACTTACGGACCCGAAACGCGCAAACGCTGACAAATTAAATGGATCAAGAGTTGAGAAGCACGCAAGAAAGAGCAAGGAGAATTTCACGCTTCGAATTACGCCGAGGGAGACTTGGAAGGGAGGGGGCCGTGTGGATCGTGGAACGATTGCAAATCAACGACCGTGTTTGTTGAATGTTGCGAGAAGAGACAGTGGGCTCAAGCCAGTGGACCGTTGCCAGAAGGGGTGATGGCCATCGGTTATGACTGGTGACGGAATAGCAGCCAAGGGACAGACGGAACGATGAAATCAGTTCGTGCGCATTCGATGATTTTTAGCATCCCAATGGCGTAGGGAAGACTTAATCCACCAATGGATAGTTCATGGCTGAAGATGGTGATGAACATTAGATCGTGAGATTGGCACTCTTAACCATACCAGCCGGATATTATTGGTTATTCTACTTCCAATTTAGTCCTAAATGTGTGGCAGACCCCCGTAGCCTGTACTTATGACGCGTGCCCGGTCTGCGTGCCTCTCAGGTAACTTGGGTGAATTTACCGATGCTGAGGAACCGTGGACCCCGGTACAAGGAGCTGAGGGTCCGGACAGCCAGGAGCCCGCAGGTGAGTGTGGCCGGACGCTGGGCCAGTGTGGGCGATGGGCATGGGCGGGAGGAGTTGAGTGAACAAAACTATCACTTTGGCAAAAAAAAATTTTCTTGGTTCTTTCGGTAAAGTCACGTAGAAGGGAAATAATAAAATAATAAAAATAAAGCATAATAAGAATTATTTTATTATGTTTTATTTTTATTATTTTATTAATAATAAAAATAAAGCATAATAAGAATTATTTTATTATGTTTTATTTTTATTTTATTACTTCCCTTCTACGTGACTTTACCGAAAGAACCAAGAAGATGAATCCCTGCAGTCACGAAAGCTTTAAATCGAAAAAAAACATTACTAAGCTGCAGCGTGTACAAAGTCCTTTGGCACGTGTCGTGACGGGTACTGCAAGATCGTGTCCGTCCAGTGTTCGCCGAGCTGAATTGGCTTCTGGCTGCCGAGCAAATACATTGTGAGGTCGCACTCATTAAGCGCAAAGTGCTTGCCACAAATTAACCACAATATCTTGCTGATCTCATCAAGGAGTACGCAAACTCCAGTCATCCTCGCAGCAGCGTCTTTTGGCTAGCCATTGAACAAGGACGGTGGTGACCGAATCATGCGCTTTCATATGCGCTGGTTCTGCGGCCGTCTGGAATGCTCTTCCTTCCGATATTAGGAAGCGACTGGAGCTATGCAATTTTAAATATAAATTGAAAACTAATTTCTTAAAAACTGCTTTTGTGTTTAGTCTGTTGTCCTTCCCCCGCACCTCCGGTTAGCTTGGTTGACTACATACGATGCATACATACATACAAACAAGACAGCCTGAGTGACGTAGGTTGAATTTGCAAGTCTCTCCCTGTGTTGTTCATCCCTGCCATAGATATCAGCCGCACGAGTGACTCCAGCCTCAGGGCTCGAACCTAGGTACTCAGAAGGTGCAGGCTCGGTGCCTGACATGGACATAGCCTCCTTAAACAGGGAGAAGCAGTCGGCCACAAGACTTACACGGTGCTGGTTGAATACCAGGACATAAACCCAGGGGCCTTGGTAGCCCTGGCTGTGTGTCCAGACACAGGCATCGGCAATATTGACGAGCCGACGTGCAATGTAGTATCTGCTATGACTAACGTACGCTACCTATAAACCTTAAGGGAGCGTCCTCTCTTGTGCAGAACCTCTGGGAGGCCACTCCGAATTCTTCATCGAAGACGGCGCGGTGCAGCCCAAAGTCGCCATTAAGATCGAAGAACTCTCCGAGGATTCTACCACCACCGCCACCGCCGCCGCCACCATCCCCGCCACCGCCGCGGTAATTGACGACACGAAAGCCGCCGTTCGATGCTGCGCTGAGCCACAAGACTGGCACGAGTCGACCCTCCCGGTGAAATGCTCACCGGATTGCTCGCCGGGACGAGGGCTCCCCGCCGACAGCGGCCACCGTCGCGATAGCCCGGCGGCGGCGGCGTGGCCGTCGGTGGCGGTCACCGCGGCGGCAGCGGCAGGCGTCGCGCCCTCGGCAACAGCGACGGCGGCAACGGCGGTGCGTGAGCGCCCCTTCCGCTGCGACGTGTGCAGCCGCGCTTTCGCGGAGTACTCCAACTACCGGCGGCACACCCGTACGCACACGGGCGAACGACCCTACCGGTGCGAGGCGTGCGGCCGCGCCTTCTCCAAGCGCAGCAACATGAAGAGGCACCAGCGCAGCCACAAAGGCGAGAAGCCGTTCGGCTGCGACGTGTGTGCCCAAGGATTCACGCGACTCTGCAACCTCAAGGTGCACCTGCTGAAGCACGCCGGGGAGGGGGGTGCGCAGCGCTCTGAGGAAGCGAAGAGCCCGCTCCACTGCGATGGCGGATGGGAGATTCAGAACTCCTCTTTTGCTACCGCGTAGGTTTTTAAGCGGTTGCACAGCGGGGCTCTCTCGTTGCGTTTTCGGGGGTCGTCCCTCCAGCGCGTGTCGTTTGATATTTGCGAAAGAAACTCGGCGCGTGGAGCGCAACGGCAGACCGTCATGCCGAACGTTAGTGATACAACCAGAAAACGTATCGGAGAACTAACGCCTCTTGTAAAATTTTTATATTTTTGTCTTGTTTCCCCAAATTGATTTGTCGAACGGGTGCCACTGTTCATGTTAGATAATGGCCCGTGGAAGCGGATATATTGTCGTAGGCAGGCAATCAGGCATCTATTGTTACACTCTTCATACATAAGTTGAACCTTGCGTGTGAGAGTCAATCATTTGCGATTCATGCAAGTGTTACGCAAAAGGTACACTTACATCATGTTTAGGCTATAACGGCGAGAAAAACGGCAAGAAAAACGGCAAACGAGTGAGAAAAACATCTAGATGTTAAAAACGAGGCAAAGAAATTCCATAATTCTGGAAATGATTTAAACCCCCGATTTGGGATAATTTATCTAATAGCTGGGGTTGCGTTTGAGAGGGTGGAATTATTACATGGCTAGATAATATCTTTTAGCGAACCATCAAACAAAGATGGTCGTTGCATCGCGCGCTTTCAGATGCGCTTCTGCGGCCGTCTGGAAAGCTCTTCCGGTATTAGGAAGCCACTGGGTGCTATGCACTTTTAAAGCATCGAGATTGAAAACTAATTTCTTTAGAGCTGCCGTTTGTGTTTGGTTTGTTGTCCTTTCCCTGAACCTCCGATTAGCAGTTGGCTACGTACGGTGCGAAAGAAGTTGAACATATATACAAGAGGGTGATGGATAAGGGAAATTCTACTGGAACATTATAGAATTGAAAGGATAATCATATTTCAGGGCATTACGGATGTAGAATTCAGGATTCATCGTTTTGCTTTATATATTTTACATTTTTCGCAGGAATTTGCCAAATTTTTTTATTGCATTTTTATCCAGAACCCCTAGTTGATTGCCATTTTTACAAAACTTTCAGAATCAGAATATTGATTTACTTGGTATGTTCGGATGTCAAAACATAAACAATTCAGGAGGTTTACGATATACACCACGTTGTAGCCTCGTGGAGATCTGTGTTTATTTAATTTAGAATTTCTTCCGTTCCCTCATTAAATACTTGTTTACGTATGCGTGGTGTGTGTGTGTGTACTTTTGTTTATGCAGTTTCATAAATGCTAACGACGGTAAATGGTTCCACGAAACCAGTCTCTAAGAGATTTGGTCGTTCAGCGAATATAGGAAATACACGTTAAACGGTTAAAGGCTTAATTCTTGGCATCGAAAGTTCCCCTTTTTCATCCAAACAAACGTAATTTATAATATTTAAACAATATATATTAATAGATAAAGATACATTATAAACAGATATTTTTTTCAAACATGGTTAATTGATGAATTCATATTTACTGTACCTACAACAGGGGAATAGTCGGTAAGCGATTAGTCGTTAACAGGGGTTATATTGTACAGTACTATACACTACACTAATATACACTACACTATACACTGCAGTATGCATTACTATACACTACACTAATATACACTACACTATACACTGCAATATGCATTACTATACACTACACTATACACCAGAGGTGGGACAAAGTCATTGTTATGCAAGTCCAAGTCGAGTCGCAAGTCATCAAATTCATGACTCGAGTCTGACTCGAGTCCAAGTCACATGACTCGAGTCCACATCTCATAGGTGGGACAAAGTCATTGTTATGCAAGTCCAAGTCGAGTCGCAAGTCATCAAATTGATGACTCGAGTCTGACTCGAGTCCAAGTCACATGACTCGAGTCCACACCTCTGCTATACACTACTATATACTACACTATACATTACTATATACACTAATATATACTACACTACTATATACTACACTAAACTACACTATACACTACACATTTTGCACTATGGAGGCTCGTCGTTAACAGGGAGTGGTCGTTAAGAGGGGTTATAGTGTCCAGTACTATACACGACTACTATATACTACACAATACACTACATTACTATACACTACACATTGGCCTCTATGGAATCTTTGTCGTTAAGGGGAAGAATTGTTAACAGGGGCTGGTCGTTAAGATCGGTTCTACTGTCCAGTACTATACACTACACTATATACTACACAATACACTACATTATACTGGTAGGAACCACCTGGTTACACCAGCCCACAGGGGATTATTGTGTCCGTCCGTTCGTCGTGTATCCAAAAATGGGAGGGGGGGGCTGGGTGGAGAGGGGAGGGGCTGGGTGGGGGGTAGGAGGGGTGGGGCTGGGTGGAGAGGAGAGGGTGGGGAGGGTGGGATGGGTGGGAAGGGGCTGGATGGGGCTGGGTGGGGGGTGGGAGGGGTGGGGCTGGGTGGGGAGGGGCTGGTCACCCCGTGGTGCCCTTATAAAACTCAACGTTTAACCTACTCACGCCGGCTTGTGCCCGCCCTCACAGTCGGGCATATTTGCGGAATACACCACGCCGCCGTTGACCCTGGCCATTGACCGAGCAACCCGACGTTCCTACCAGCTCCCTCCGCAAGAATGTGTTTTGTTGGCAGCATCTATATCCATAATACAATGGTTTTTGGGGGGGGGAGGGAGTTAGATCGTGTAGATATTTAAATGTGTCGTTAAACCCGCCACCACCCGACACAGCCAATTGTGTAAGGTTTTCCACGTAAACATCTCCATATCTGGGTCCCGCTTACTGGAATGCCGCGCGATGACGTCATCCGACGCTTTCACCTTTTCGCGTGACGTCACATTACAATACCGTCACCCGCGAGCCCTTTCAAAGCGCCGCGATGACGCCACCGCCGTGCGCGATGACGTCACACGACGTGGGGGGTGGGGCGCGCGCGACCGTTGTTCCTGCAACGTCATCACGCAGCCGCTGTGCGTGACGACGTCACGAAGGGGTGGGGGGGGAGGCGCGCGACCGTTGTTCCCGCAACGTAATCACGCAGCCGCCGTGCGCGATGACGTCACGAAGGGGTGGGGGGGATGCGCGCGACCGTTGTTCCCGCAACGTCATCACGCAGCCGCCGTGCGCGATGACGTCACGAAGGGGTGGGGGGGGATGCGCGCGACCGTTGTTCCCGGAACGTCATCACGCAGCCGCCGTGCGCGATGACGTCACGACGAGGTGGTGGGGGGGGATGCGCGCGAATCAATATTGAGCCACCGTTTAACATTGCACGAACAGACGAAAGTTTAATATGAAATCCCATTAAACGATACACACGATTAAAGAATAAACGAACAGACCAAAGTTGATTCCATAATAATCGTACTACTAACAACATAACATCACGTCCGCGTGCGTGCGTGATGACGCAGGCGCGCGCGCCCGCGTGCGTGCGTGCGTAATGACGCAACGCGCGCGATTCGCGTGCGTGCGTGATGACGCAACGCGCGCGGCTCGCGTGCGTGCGTGATGACGCAGGCGCGCGCGCCCGCGTGCGTGCGTGATGACGCAGGCGCGCGATTCGCGTGCGTGCGTGATGACGCAACGCGCGCGATTCGCGTGCGTGCGTGATGACGCAACGCGCGCGGCTCGCGTGCGTGCGTGATGACGCAGGCGCGCGATTCGCGTGCGTGCGTAATGACGCAACGCGCGCGATTCGCGTGCGTGCGTGATGACGCAACGCGCGCGGCTCGCGTGCGTGCGTGATGACGCAGGCACGCGCGGCCCGCGTGCGTGATGACGCAATGCGCGCGCGGCACGCGTGCGTGATGACGTACGAGGGGGGGGAGTAGTTTGTTGGGAGGTGCCACAAGTGATCCTCCCATAAGGCCGCTAAGTTTAAAAAAGGAACCGGCAGAGAGAGACGCTGAGCAGCGGTGGCGGCGGTGGTGGTTGTTGTCTGTGGGTTTGTGTGGAGTTGGTAGAGGTCGGACAAACTCCCCCTTCAACCAACTTCTTCGTCGTCGTCGTCGTTGTTGTGTTTTATTTTTAGGTGCCCCCTTCTTTTTTTGGTTGATTTTCTTTTAATTTTCGTTCGAGAGTGAAGCCCAGCAATGGCCACGAAAGGAGTCGAGGTCGGCATGGTGCTCATGATCAATAGGAGCGACGGTGAGAGGGTGGGGTGGGTGGATTGTTGGTGGAGATTGTTGTTGTTGTTGTTGTTTGCGAGTGGGGTTTTTCAAAAGAGCGGCGCCGCCTCCAGAAAAACCAAAAAACGTGTTGGGAGACATGCAAAGACAAAGATCCCCCGTGTAGCCTGTGACAGACTGCAGGAGCAAGTGCTGTTAGCGAGCAGCAGCTATGAAGGCCGGCACTGTGGCACCACGAGGAGGGCGTGGGTGACCAGCACCACCACACCCGGCCGCCTTTGTCTCTCCCAGTGGCGGTGTTTGCTACACCACCGCAGCAGGTACTCATTTGAGGCCGAGTCGACCTAGGGGGGAGGCCAAGGACCCGGTGCTGTTGGCCGTGGGCTGGAGTCGAACTCTGTAAGCCGGGTTCATAGCGCTAACAACTTCACTGCCGTTCCCCATACAGAGACACACATGGACACATCGTATTGTTCCGTGTCAAAGTGAACATCTCCAGATGGTACTTTGACATGGCACTGAGAGGCATTGGAGTGGTATTCAGTCGCACGAGGAAGACCTCAATCCAGATGTTGATGATTCGACTTAGTACTTGGAAGTAAAAGAATGGGAATAGGTTATTGTATTCTAGATTTGAGGTTTTCGTGGCTGCAAGGATCCAATACTCTATGGTTCATTCGGTAAAGTCATAGCAAGATCCTGTGGTTGTTCTAGATTTGAAGTTTTCGTGGCCGCAATGATCAATATTCTTTGGTTCTTTCGGTAAAGTCACAGCAAGATGCTGTGGTTGTCCCACCTGATGAAGGACGTTTGTGTTGCGGCCGAAACGTCGTGGTTTAATTTACTTTATTTTATACCTACGTGACTTTATCGAAAGAACCTAAGAGTAACACAATTTTCGTTCCTGGGTACTAAGTGTTTCTTTAATTTATTATGCCTAAAAAAGCATAGAAAATGGCTATGCCACACAAACTTTGCTTTTGTGACCAGCGCTTTATGTGAACGAAAGCCACAAATGCACAAGTTTTCTCATTGAAAATTTGTAAATTGGACATTGTGGCGGTACCATGTCCGTGATGCAGTCATTTTTTGTCTTATTTTTGGTTACATTTTTTGTTTGCATTCCGACCGCAGGTATTGTGGGCAATGCAAACATGACTCCTTGTAAAAAAGGTGTCAGTTTTGTTGCCAGATTAAAAGGTAAATTTTTTTTTATCATATTTTGCTACTGGCAAAGGAGGTTCCAATGGTGTTATTCTTTGTCCTTTCGGGAAAGTCACGTAGTTAGAAAATACAAATTAATAAAAAATTACAAATAAATTGAAAATGATAAAAGCTAAAAACCTTAGAAGCAGTTGCATTTTGAGGCTTGCCCCCCCCCCTCTTCTCTCCGCCTGATGAAGACCGCTTGTGTTGCGATCGAAACGTCGTGGGTTTTTTGCTTTTATTATTTTCAATTTTAAAATTGAATAAAAAATGTTTATTTATCTACGTGACTTTACCGAAACAATCGAAAATATTAATCCCTGCATTCACGAAAGTTTAAAGTCAATTCATTCTTGGTTTGAAACTTTCGTGACTGATGACGACCGCTTGTGTTGCGATCGAAACGTCGTGAATTGTTTTAAGTTTATTTCTAACTACGTGACTTTACCGAAAGAACCAAAGTTGTATAAAAATTCATTTTTAGTCTGTGTTGATGGTCAGCGATGCGGCAATCGAATCATCTCGACGAGCTGTGCACGATGCACTGTTAAAATAGTAGTAGGTTTTTACCCTTTTAAACTGGTACAAAACTGACACCTTTATACAAGGCATCATGTTTGCAATAACCTCAACACAAGAAGTCAAAATGCAAACAAAAAGAAACAACTCTGATGAGGATAATGATGGAGACTAGGCTCTATAATAATGGAGACTAGGCTCTAAAGAAAGCTGTCTCGGGTGTGGACCAATCAACTTCAATGATTTTTTTTATGCTAATGTTTGACGTTTCAACGTCGAGGAGTGTGGCACTGATTTCGGATTGATTGCTACCCCAGTCACGGAGTTAAGTAATACCCCTGGGAAAAAATATTGTCCCATAAATACAATATTTAATTGCCTCGGTCATTTTTATGATTTGGTACCCCCAGAAGAATTAATTAGTGAGTAAAAAAGTATAACCCGTAAAAACAAAGTTTTTCACTATAAATCCTTTATAATTTATATGCGTGGCGGCTAGAGTCCTCTCGTCCTCTGGCTTGAGATGGCTGCCACCTATGGGTCAGATGATTGCATTGCACCATTAAGCAATTGGTAATTAAATATAATATTTTTGTCCTAAAAAGTGTAAAATTTTGGAAAAAAAATTTCACGAACATTAATTGTCACGCACAACGAGTCTGTGTGCAAAATGTCAGCTCGATTGGATCACGGGAAGTGGGTTAAAAAACGACCGAAAGATTTGCACGGTCCTAAGCAAGCAAGCGTACTTAATATAAAGGATTTAAAAAAACAATGTTGTGCTGTACTATTCTCTCACGTCTATGCTCCTCACTGTCACCAGCGTGGTGACGTATCGTCATTGCCCCCTTCACGACCTGTACCGCCGTGGGGGAGACCCTTGCCCTGCTAACGGTGGATTTATACGCGTCTGTAAAATTATTTTTTAAACACATCCTACAGAGCTAACGTGGTAACAATTATTAAATGAGCGCTCTTCATATCACAAACACCGTAATTGGGCTCTTTAACTTTTATAGAGATGCGGTGTCGTTCACCACACGGCACAATTGCTGGAACCTAAATTTTGACTGAAAGCTTTCGTGACTGCAGGAATTCATATTCTTGGTTCTTTCGGTAAAGAAAAATACATTGAAAATAAAAGCAAAAAGCCACAATAAAAATAGTTAAATAAAATTGTATTGCAAATAAAAAAAGCTTTTATTCTTCTTCTTATTTAGGTTTTTTGCTTGTATTATTTTCAATTTATTTTTAATTAAATTCTATTATTTTTTATTTTCTATCGAAGTGACTTTACCGAAAAAACCAAGAACATGTACTGGAACCTGTTCTCTGCGCGAACCCAAGACAAAGATCCTGGATCGGATGGCACAAATAATTGTGCATTGAATCAAGCAACCATTTAGTGTGGGAAGAGGCAACAATTCCATGACCGACCTTAGGGGGTCTGAACTGGGTTGACAGGAGGGTCCTGTTATACTGGTAGGAACCACCTGGTTACACAAGCCCACAGGGGATTATTGTGTCCGTCCGTCGTGCATACAAAAATTGGAGGGGTGGGGCTGGGTGGAGAGGGGAGGGTGGGGAGGGGCTGGGTGGGGAGGGGCTGGGTGGGGAGGAGCTGGGTGGGGAGGGGCTGGGTGGGGAGCGTGGGGAGGGGCTGGGTGGGGAGCGTGGGGAGAGGCTGGGTGGGGAGGGTGGGGAGGGGCTGGGTGGGGAGGGTGGGGAGGGGCTGGGTGGGGAGGGTGGGGAGGGGCTGGGTGGGGAGGGTGGGGAGGGGCTGGTCACCCCGTGGTGCCCTTATAAAACTCAACGTTTAACCTACTCACGCCGGCTTGTGCCCACCCTCACAGTCGGCCATATTTTCGGAATACACCACGCCGCCGTTGACCCTGGCCATTGACCGAGCAAACCAACGTTCCTACCAGCTCCCTCCGCAGGAATGCGTTTGGATGGGTATCATAGCTGTCACCCCATACGGGTTACCTCTGTTATTCTTGTACAGGGGAAATTGAGTTTTCAGGTCCATACGGCGTACAGCCGTTTCAATATGGGCAAAAGCATTTTTTTGTTTCTTTGTTTGTGATTTTCTCCCTTATGATGGGACTTTGTAGGATGAACGTTGAGATTTATAAGGGCACGGGGTGACCAATAAGGTCTAAATTGGTCTGTAATAATGTAGGCACTGATGAGGGTTTGACGGGTATGTATCAGAATTTTACGAGATATGCTAGTTAATGTTGTTTTCCTTGAACCGAGGAAGCTTATATTAGCAGTAACTTGAGCGATTACCTTTCTGTGGCGTGTACCCATTTGTTATCGCTTGGTGGACAGGTGGGGTTGGTTGGAGGGGGAGCTTAAGAAGCCTGGCCATTGTGTTTTTTTACACATTACACTTTTTTTTATTTAACTCCCTCTGTTGTTGTTGTCTTATCCTCAAATCTTGTAACTCAATTTTAACCCACTTCCCAATATGGTATCTACTGCAAACTTCGTATACTTATGTCATACTGATGACAATACCATATTCTATCATAAAAAACCATGTATTTTAAAACATTCTTTTTTAGATGTTATGTTTCAGCTTGGGTCTAATTGTCCAGTCAACTGACGTTGGCTGTAACTGACCACGGCCTCTTACGTTGTGGCAAGCTTCGGGGCCACTTCCTGGAGTCATGGAGTTCTTCCATTACGAGTACATTTCATTAAAGTGTTTTTTTATATTACTTATTTACAGTTGCGCTGATAGAGCGATGGTATACGCACCGTGGTCGAGTGTGCTAAATCATCACATAACGGTAGCATGATAGTTGAGTTTAATGTGCCATAGGAATGTGGAATTTTGACCCGTGATGAGAGAGTGAGTCTCGTTGCCTCGTACGAAGGAAGCTACCTACTTATCTTGTGCTGACAACATGGGGCTGCATACGTGTACTATGAAGAAGGACCATTGCCTGAAACATCACCTATCATATAGTTTGTTTTAATCATGACACGATATTGATGGCAACACAATTGGAAATTAGTTTTGGAGATAACGGGGAAAATATGTGTCCTGGAGTTCTGCCTTTGTGTACATTATTGTCCATGGGCGTCATTAAAATGAATAAAGCAATACTAACTTACTGCCCTTAGTCAATTCACTGCTGGATGAAGACATTCCCATCCAGTGTCAGTTGTAGGTGTTGTTTGACCATATCGAATTTTTTTTACCAGGTAAAGCCCACTGAGCCATAGAGCTATTTTTAAATCCTTTATATTAAGTTTACTAGCTTGCTTGCGCGCGCTTATGACCGTGCAAATATTTCGGTCGTTTTTTAACCCACTTCCCGTGATCCAATCGAGCTGACATTTTGCACACAGACTCGTTGTGCTTGACAATTTATTTTAGTGAAAAAGAATTCAAAATATTTCCACTTTTTAGGAAAAAAGAAAATTTCATATTTAATTAAAAATACCAATGTGATAAAAATGAAACTCTTACTCAAGAAAAACAGAAATAAATAATAAAATAAAACCGATGCCACGCATATAAAGGATTTATAGTGAAAAACTTTGTTTTTACGGGTTAATTTTTTCAGACACGAACTGGCCGCATGATACATCAACGAAGTGACTTACCATTGTCGAAATGTATAGCAGCCGAATAGTCCTTGCAGGTGGTCACCTTGCTAGTCGAGGCATGTTGGTGAGGTCGGGTGGGTAGGAGGCAAGCGTGTCGTACTACTGGTTTAGACGTCACTTTTCACCAATGTTAGCCATTCCCTAGGATCGATTGGGGTCTGGTGGGTTCACGGCGCACGTGTGCCTCCTAACCACTGCACCCACCGGTGTACACAAAGCACTTCGTGGCTTCTGGCGTGCGAGCCCCTCTGAGTCTACATCTCCTTCGGGAGCAGAATTACATAACTGGGGTTGCCCATGGAAACTTGAGGCAGTCTCTGCCGTTATTGACCACAGAACAGATGCACCAAGCCAAGACCGTCTTCACCAGCGCTCTTGCACACAGTGGATTTGGTTACGTACGGTGCAAAATAAGTTCATAAATACATTGTCCTCATTGTTGCGTTCGATGGACAAACGGAGCCACGATCAGGACCGGAGGGGTAAGTTGTTTTTTAACGGCCATTGTTGTTGCCGATTTTAAATATTGAATGTGGCCGTAGCAACATATTTGGCCGGCAAATCTGTGGACTAATTGCCGGTTTAAAGTGAGATAACAGAGAAAAAAAACTATCACCATGCTCATTCGAGTGCAGTGCTGTTCTCTAGCTCCGTGTTAGGAATCCCACACTTATGGCATGGACTGCTTTCTCTCCTTTTACATGGACGCAGCAGCTGATGCTCACTTTCTTGCATCGGTGTGGAGGAAACGCCACATTACCTTGATGGGGGCAATGTCACTTGATAATTCAACAGAGCAACCCTGTAAAGTGGTGACTTAACGCTTACCAGGTGGGGCTCCCAACATTGTTGTTGTTGATCGGAGTTAACCCTGGCTAGGATTTGACCGCAGAAAACCCTGGTCTCGTCTGGAATAACAACTTTGTCTTAATACCATATAAAATACTTGCTTCATCCAACACAAAATGCTCGCCTAAAGGTGTAAAATATACCATAATAATTTACCGTGATAACCAACATTGCCCAGAATGTGGTGAAACTACGGCATATCACACTGTGTAAGAGTCGCAAGAATCGTATCGTTTATGTTGCAAAAAATATATACCATGAATATTTGTTGCTCGTTACAATTATTACTTATTAAAGTTTATTATTACTTATTAAAGTTCACAATGATAATGAAAGTAAAATTAAATATCACCCATTCAATCCACACTTTGTAAAATGTGTTCTGGAGTAATTGACTGCATGATGGTTGTATGAGATGTTAACTACCTCGCCTGGTGTACTGGAGGTCGTGGGTTCGATCCTGACCCCGACTCCTATGTATTTAGAGTTTGCATGTTCTCCCCGTGGTCGTGTCGATTTTTCTTCTTCGGGTCCTCTAGTTTTTACTTCCAGATTTAGAATCAACATGCGTTTTTTAGGGTATTTGGCCACTATACATTTCAACATCAGCCACTTTTTTAACTATCATATGTGGCCAGGTCGCTTCTGAAAAAGAGCTCGGTGAGCCTTACCTGGTAAAACAATACATCGTTTAGTTTTATGTTTAGACCACAACAACTCACTCTGCGGACGTGGTCAGCGACAGACTGCATCGCATTTTGTCGACGAGTATGCCCTGACCTATGACTCCGACGGTGGACTTGGGTCCGTCCCTCCGCGCTGCTGATGAAGCGGCTCTGTCACCCTTGCTCGGCGATACGAATGTACAATAATGATAAAAAAAAATCAAATCGTCCATGTTGTTTTCGCCCAATACAAACCTTCGCATTAAGGGACCTGGGGCGGGCAAAGCCACGGTCGCGGTGACACGAAGCAGCATCGCTCGTGCCGTCTCCATGGCTGCGTTCGTTTTGGGGGGTCCTTAGAGTGGCTGCTCATGCGACGTCATCTTTGAAGGCCTCCCTTTTAATGTACCGGTAATCTCTCTACTGTCCGATTCGTGACGTTGTTGCTGCCACAGCAGCAGTAAACCTGCTGTGAAATCTATTGACTTTTTATTTCCCCACCAAATCTTGTCCCGCTTTTGGTATCCTAAGACGAAGAATCCATTGGGAACTCTTGCCGCTTTGCCAGTTTCGCAATGTGATATTTCAATTCTCACCATGGACCCGTCTGTCTATGTATGTATGTTGAACTTCTTTCGCACCGTGTATTAGCCAATCGTGCTAATTGGAGGTGCGGGACAATCGTCGGAGTCTAATGTCTCGTGCTGTGGTTTCTTAACCTGGGGTCCACACATCCCTGGGGGTGTGAGATGCCCTTTTTGGGGGTGTGAGACATGGCCAGATTTTTGTTAAAGGTAAATAATCGAAACGCAAATTCAGCACAGGCATGTAAGTACTACTTTGCTTCATAAAACATATGTACAGTGATCCCTCGTTTATCGCGGTTAATGGGGACCGGAACCCCTCGCGATAGGTGAAAATCCGTGAAGTAGGATTGCCCCCCTAGGAATTTCCGTATATGTGTGTGTGTGGGTACCAGAATGTTTAAAATATGTATATTTATACTTTATATATATATTTTACTTAAATCTATTTAATTATAAAACCTTAATATTATACATTCACTCTCTCTCTCATATGATACGTATTATGGTGTTCTACACTCACCAATGCCAGTAGTATCTTGAGACTTGACTCCAGTAATGACAACGACGACGATGACAATGACGACGATGACAGACCTGTGCAGTTCGATGAATGTGATGATGAATGATGATGATGATGGTGTTACTGCACAGGTATAATGAGGCCTTTAAATCAGTTCGAAAAATCCGCGATGCACTGATGCCGCGAAACTTGAACCGCGAAGTGGCGAGGGATTACTGTAATAATATAGGTTTTTGGGTCAGATCGCGTTATTTATAAATGTGTCATAACCCTCCACCACCCGACACGGCCAAACGGTAAAAAATGTGTCACGTTTTTCAAAGGACAAAATAATTCACTTCTTTAGCCCACCGGTGTGCTGAAGAGAGAATCAACAGCATTTTCTGACCCAAACCCTATATTATGAATAATATTGGTCGCGAAAGCCTACGTGTTTATTAACATACATTTTATTACAACTGAGAACCAAATGGGGTTCAAGGCTGCAGTAAAGGTTAAGAGCTGCTGGTCTATAGACTCCATCGGAGCCAGATTTGTGAATGTTATAAACTAGAAACTCTGCACATTCGTCAATAGCACCATATAAAAATGGGAAAGGTGACATTTTGGGCAATGGACCATCTTCATAGCACGTTAACATATTGAGTTTGTGTTCTATGAAGAAGGCTCGTTGCCTGAAATATCACCTATTATGTTTTTTTACTTTTAAGACTGTTGATGAATGTGAATTTTGTTGGGTGCTTGTGCACCACTGCCAACAGAGCATCGGCAAATAATTTGCTTTAAACTTCATCAGAGACTGGTTTGTTCGTCAAATGTATTGGTTTAGAGGCCCTATCGGAGACTGATCTGCCAGCTTGCTACCTAAATACCACCCCACAGACCACTCTTGCGGAATCTATTGGAGACTTTTGAGTCTACCTTGGTCTATTGTCTTAAGGACCCAATCAATATGTTTTGTTGTGCATCTTCCTGTAGCTGGCATTGATATCACATTTATCCCTCTATTTAAGAACGAAACAAGAGGATTTCTCCACATCTGGTGAAGTTGTACCATTGGAACCTCCTTTGCAAGTAGCAAAATATGATAATTGGTTTTTTACCCTTTTATCTGGCAACAAAACTGACACCTTTTTTACAAGGAGTCATGTTTGCATTGGCCACAATACCTGCGGTTGGAATACTCTGGATGGTGCATTGTCTTTGAGTTGTGCGCCTTTTGGCGTCATCTGGTCCAACACCATGTGAGACTAGGCTCTAAGAAAAGCTGTCTCGCGTGTGGACCAATTCATTTCAAGGACAGTGCATACATCATCAGAGTTGTGTTTTTTGTTTGCATTCCGACCGCAGGTATTGTGGTCAATGCAAACATGACTCCTTGTAAAAAAAAAAGGTGTCAGTTTTGTTGCCAGATAAAAGGGTAAAAAACAATTATCAAGTTTGTTGTAATTACTGGTGAAACGTCATACTCTAGTTGTAAATGTTGTGGCTTTACTCTCCAACACACCTGTATGCTGTACTAGTAACGGGATAGGCATGTTTTGTTTATGTGGCAAACCTTACTAATTGGCTGTGTTGGGTGGTGGCAGGTTTAAAGACACATTTATATTTACGCCATCTAAGCCCATAAAAAGCCCTCTGGATAATATTGGTTGCGAAAGCCTACGTGTTAAACTGCTTTGCTTTGATTGAAAGGACCGCGTATTTGGAACTCGACGGCGTTGCCGTGTCCCGTCTCCTGTTGCAGGCCGTGTGCATGAGGCCACCGTGATGGGGATAGATGCGATCCACAATATTGTGAAGATGGAGTGGATGGATTTGGATGATCAAGGCCGCTGCAAGGAGGTGAGCAACGGCATGGCCTTGTCTTCCAACATTGTACTGGTCTTGCGTCCTGCTGTTTATACTTCTTCTACCCGGATCTCCTTCTGTCCCCATCTTCTATCTGTCTCAGACTTCATTTTTAATCCTTGTGATTTATTTTCTTCGTTTGTTTGCTGTCTATTTCTCTCCTCTGCTCCCAGCCTCCTGTGCGCTCCTGCATCTCGTTCATGTCCTTTTATAATTTTGTCGCTCCTTTTCCGCCGTGTCAAGTTCCCCTCCATGTCTCATCCTCTCCATATCTCTCGTTGAATAATCTCTGGATTTTCAGCATCTCCTTGTCTTCTATGTCCCACCCTTTCACCGTTTCTTGGTTCCCGTATTCCTACAATCTTCCTGGCTCGCATTGTCCTCCTCCTGCATGGGGATCCCCCCCCCTCCCCCCGCCGTCTCCAAATCGCTCCATATTTATAAACTTCTTCCTTGGCTTCCCCCTTGTGTGCTTTTGGTGTTTAGTTTATTTTTAAATCCTTTATATTAAGTTCACTTGCTTGCTTGCGCGCTTACGACCGTGCAAATCTTTTAGTCGTTTTTTAACCCACTTCCGTGATCCAATCGAGCTGACATTTTGCACACAGACTCGTTGTGCATGACAATTTATTTTCGTGAAATTTTTTTTCCAAAATGTTACACTTTTTAGGAAAAAATTTATTATATTTAATTACCAATTGCTTAATGGTGGCAGGCAATCATCTGACCTATAGGTGGCAGCCATCTCAAGCCAGAGGACGAGAGGACTCTAGCCGCCACGCATATAAAGGATTTATAGTGAAAAACTTTGTTTTTACGGGTTAATTTTCCTTCCCCTGCACCTCCGATTAGAACAGTTCACTATGTACGGTGCGAAAAAAGTTCTAGATACATACATTGGTGGATGATTGTGCTGAAATGTGCCTGTGCGTAACGGTGGGCGTGTATCCGTCCGTCTCCATGTGCGGGCAGTTCTCTCTCCAAGATATATACCGGCTGAACCCCAAGCTGGTGCTGGTGAAGGATTCGGACCTGATGCCTCCCCCTGCGCGACCCTCCGTTCCCGTGAAGTTACGACCGACGCCCTCGGTTGCAAACGCACGTGTCATGCGTGGGTCCGACTGCTCGGTAAGGAATTTCGGTGTTCTCAATTCAGATCACGAATGACGAATTGAAATTGCTAAGTGGCAGCATGATTGATTTTCGTGGAATAATACGTAGCTTGAAAGTCGCCTCCTAAAATGAACGGTGAATAGGTGACGTCTTTCTGTTGGTGGTCCTGAATTGTTGGGTCCGGATTTCTCCCGAAGGGCAATCATTCCTGGTAGGTCTCTCCATATGCGTGCTGTGTTGTAACTCACCAAAGTGTTTTCGGGTTGCAGCGTGGGGTTCTACATTTGTCTGACGTTTTGTTCCACGGCCGGGGTGCATCTTTAGAAATTTGATTCTATTCAATCCCCGAATATACCGTAGAACTCCTCTTTAATGACTAATCACGTAACGACGGGCCTCCATAGAGCCCAATGTGTTCACTGACCGACCATTCCTCTTGTCAATGACGGGCTGTTGTAGGTACAGTAAATATGAATTACTGGATTGATTAACCACGTGTCTTTTTAAATCCTTTATATTAAGTTCGCTTGCTTGCTTGCTTGCTTACGACCGTGTAAATCTTTCGGTCGTTTTTTAACCCACTTCCCGTGATCCAATCTAGCTGGCATTTTGCACACAGACTCGTTGTGCGTGACAATTAATTTTCATGAAAATTTGTTTCCAAAATTTTACACTGTTTAGGGTAATTTTTTAAAATATTTAATTACCAATTGCTTAATGGTGGCAGACAATCATCTGACCCATAGGTGGCAGCCATCTCAAGCCAGAGGACGAGAGGACTCTAGCCGCCCGTTTCATGATGACGCAAATGTTGACTAACCACATGGCATGAAATCCCTGCCCCCACGTTGTACAGTGGAGACTATTTATAGAGCAGTTAAATTGAAGCCGCCAGGTTCTTGAAAGTGGTAAAACGGGTCAACGCTAGTGCCCTCGGGAATATACGGGGCATGTCAAGAGGTGATCTGACATATAAAGGATTTATAGTGAAAAACTTAGTTTTTACGGGTTAATTTTTTAAGATTATGTATTGTTAGAATATTTATGTTTTAATTAATATCCATTGTTTAAATATTTTAAAGTAAGCTATTTGGGTGAAAAAGGGTAACTTTTGATGCTATCAGAACGAATTAAGCCTTTAATGTGTATTTCCTTTACTCGCTTAATGACCATATCGCTTAACGATCGGTTTTGTGGAGCCAATTACCGAGGGGCATCTACTGTAGTGTATGTATTTTTAACTTCTTTCGCACCGTACGTGGTCAACCGTGCTAATCGGAGGTGCAAATAATTATCAGGCGTCCTGCCGAACAAGACGGTGTTCAACCTGAATACATCGGAGAGCTGTAGGGCCTATCATTGGTCACATATTCGAATTAATAGGGTCTTTAAAAAAATTAACCCGTAAAAACAAAGTTTTTCACTATAAATCCTTTATATGCGTGGCATCGGTTTTATTTTATTATTCATTTCTATTTTTCTTGAGTGAGAGTTTCATTTTTATCACATTGGTATTTTAAATTAAATATGAATTTTTTTTTTTCGTAATGTGGAACATTTTGGAAATATTTTTTCACGAAAATAAATTGTCACGCACAACGAGTCTGTGTGCAAAATGTCAGCTCGATTGGATCACGGGAAGTGGGTTAAAAAACGACCGAAAGATTTGCACGGTCGTAAGCGAGCAAGCAAGCAAGCAAACAAGTGAACTTAATATAAAGGATTTTAAAAAACTGTATTCCGTTTTGACTGCAATTACAAGATGCTGTTGACTAATTCCAAGTAGTACTAGTTTTATTGGCCCCAAAGGGATCATTTGATGGAGGGATACTCTGAATTAGTTTATTTAATTACATTTAAAAGTACAATTGGTCATCTTTCAGTGGTTATTAAAGGTTTCATATCGTCATCATAAAAAAGTCCCTCCCATGCCATCGACCATCCCACACAGTCCTGCAACAGCGCATCGGCACGCAACTGTTCTCTCACGAATGCATGTAGCCCATTTGTCTATCCACTGCTGGATGACTGCCTCCCCCAGTGCCTTTTGGGTCACGGTGGTGGTTTTTGACGTGAATTCACCACGCTCGCCTTTCTGGGTTAGTGAAGGTGGTGGGGTGCATTGACGTGGGGCGCATGGACGCCACAGTACAGCAATAGATGTTGCCACACAGCTGCCCACTGCACAATGTATGAACAATTTTTTTTACAGGTAGGAACAACAGTTCCACACTGCCCACCAGGGATTATTTGTCTGTCTGTCGTGCATAGCCACGCCCTCGATTTGTATTTCATAGAGCGCTTCGGGCGGGCTCAGCACCACGTGACGCGCCGCCCCACGCAGCTTGCGCCGCGTGACACGGATCGCACGAATGCGCCGTCCAACCAAGTTCCTACCTGCCCACTCTGAAGGAATGTGTTGCTTGTCTTCCACTCCCAGGTCGGGAACAGCGTCGTCGGGCTGAAGCAAGAGCCTCTGCCTCAAAGGAGTGACTGTAAGACATTGCGCCAGAGAACGACATGGCAAGCAGGGACGGCATACTCGATGCAACCAGGAATAATCACAATACCTTGCTGATCTCGTCACAGAGCATAAACCATGACGCGAACTCTGGTCATTCTTGCGGTGGCTTTTGGCGAGACATAGAACAAAGACGGTCACCGCATCTAAATGCGCTTCTGTGGCTATCCGGAATGCTCTTCCTTCCGACATTAGGAAGCCACCGGACCTATGCACTTTAAAATGCTAGATTTAAAACGAATTTCTTTAGAACTGCTTTTTTGTGTTTAGTTGCCCTTCCCCCGTCCCTCCGATTTGGCACGGTTAGCTACATACGGTGCAAAAGAAGTTCAACGTTTGTCCATGCATACGGGAGAGCAGGTTACCGAGACAAGTAGTGGAGACTTTGTGGGTCTGGGTAGCAGTGTGCATATAATACCGGGACCTGTTCGATGGAAGTTGAGATCTTATTTTGTTAGCAAGGTGTGTTTTGTTTATAAACTACGCATCCCATTTTTGAAGGATAGAGCGGTGAACTTTAACGTTGAGAGACAGGTGTTTGGGGCAGGGGTGTAATGTATGTTACTGCACATGCCAAGATAACTTGAAGAGACCAACTGGAATAGAAGCATCTGCCACGTTAATATTATTGCCATGGCCCATGATTGTCATGGTAAAGGCAACTTTTGGGAGGTTCGGTGTGAAACGTGATAAGAAAGTCTTGTAGTTGTGATTGGGAATAGGAGGTTGCGGTGGGTGGAACATGCGTACAGGATGGAGGGGAGGGCAGGCTACTCAGAGGTATTGGAGTGGTATTCAGTCGCACGAGGAAGACATCAATCCAGATGTTGATGATTAGACTTAGAGTACATAGAAGTAAAAAAATGAGAATAGGTTATTTTCATTGGTGATTCTACTGATGAATTCATGTTCAAAAGTGGTATTGGAAAACCTGTAATTTAAATGTGAATATCATTGAGCTTGTGCATTTCAAGCTTAATTTCACACGTTCTAGACACCAGAGACAAACACGTTAAAATGATGATGTTACAAACACATTTAGCTGGAGTAGGAGTGAATGGTTGTCTTTTCCGAGTGGTTTTGATGAGTCCGAAAACTGAAAATCCAATTTGCAGGAATGTTGGTTGAGTTGCGGATAAGCTAAGAGGCACAGATGTAAAAATTTAGATTTTAAATGTGAACGTGACCCACAATCCCCACCCACCCCTTTCCTGAAAGTGAAACCGCTCCTCGTGGCTGCACCGCCGAAGTTGCGAGTGCGGACACTGGTGTTGCAGCGTGCCCGGGCAGGCCACAAGTGGCCCCCTGAGTGTTTCGCTTGAGTTGGCCGCTCCTTCTGTGTAGGGCCGTGGGCCGGGGGGCGGTGGTAGGTGAGGCACAGGGAGAACCTCGGTGCTCCGACACATCCTCGCTGTGTTTCCGTCCGATACGAGGCTTTGAATTTTGGAGGATGGCGGGCAGGCGGCCGGGGCTAAAGCCTCGCCCAGCTGCTTGTTTTTTTGAGGGACGCTTGGTTTTGGAGCTGCTCTCAAGCTGCTTACGTTGTCCCCGTCGTCAAGTGGCCCCGAGGTCCTTTGTTAAGCTCGGGCAAGAGGGAAAATTCTTTAAGAAAATAAATGATTGGTGTTGGTTGGGTGGCTCTCGCGGGATGCTGTGTCGGAACGCTGCACCAGCAGCACCATGGACGTCAGTGGCGCTAGCAGTGGAGTGAGTAAACAGGCCAGTGCATCTGTCGGGGGAGCCCAATGCTGGAGGAAAAAGAGGTGGGGGGGGCGGGGAATGGGAAACAGGAGACCCCGTTTCATTCTTTGTACCAGGACCCATGTCAATCGTGCTGCGCCGCTGACATTGTAGATTATTGAAGAGCTGCTGTGGTGGTGGACGGACTGCCACTTGGGGTGGGGGGGTGCTGATGCCAGTATCAGGACAATGAGTCCCCAAGCCCAGGTGCTGTTTCTGTAAAGGTAGTCTGTGCATACAGGGACTCCTCTATATTATTGGTTCTTTCCCTTCTACGTGACTTTACCGAAAGAACCAAGAATATGAATCCCTGCAATCACGAAAGCTTTAAATCAAAGACTCCTCTACTTATGAACATTCGACTTGCGAACTTTCAGAGCTACGAACGAACCTGTCCGTATGTCCAGTTACCTGTTCGGACCAAGAAGTAGTAAGTTCAACCGCCGCGCAATAGGTGACGGTGGTGGCATCTACATCTGCAGAACATGAATAACCAGTGGCATCTACATCTACAGGAGATTATGCAACCTTTAAATCTATTCGCCGTGTTTAGTGTACAGGCCGTACACCATGTTTGGACTTGCGAACAAATCGTCTTGCAAACAGACCTCTGGAACGTAACTCGTTTGTAAGTAGAGGAGTTCCTGTATTGAAAGACACGGCCGCGCCCAGCACCTTTTGGAGAGGTTAGCTTTTCAGCCTGGAGTTCGAGTGTCTTAAGATGGCCATGTCAGTCTAAAAGGTAAAAAAAATGATTCCGCACATGTTTATCCAAATTTGGTTGTATTTTAACCGTTTCGTTCAGAGTTGGGCCATCGTGTGTGTGTGTGTGTGTTCTTGCATTGCCTTGGGGAGCAGGTGGAGGGTTCAGTGGCTGTTGTTGCATTGTGCTGTGATTTTGGCAAACCAAATTCAATTCCTCACCCTCCCAGCAGTGACGCTTGGTATCAGAATCTATCCTGGGACAAGCCAGTTCGGTTTAGCCTTGTGACCACACGTACGTGCGTGTCTGCATTATGGCTGTGTACACATATATCCATGACAACATGGGTGTGTGTTGTGTCAAGGACCTTGTATGCTTATATTTGTGTGCGTGTTTAATGGATTTGTGTGCGTCATGAGCCCCTATGCGTGTTCACATAGGTGTATATGCGTTTTGTTTCTCATAATATCTGCATGAGTGGATGTGTGCATAATGAAGCCAAGTGTTTGTACGTGTGTTTTGTAACTTTATTTGAGCTAAAATGCAGCAAGTTTGCACAGCCGGTGCATCTGCTTGTCATCTCAATCAACCCATGGCACCTGGGTCTGTCCCGTGACCACCTGTCATAAAGTTTTCGGCACTTCACATAGCCTCAAAGTGCAGCTGGCCTGGCATAGGCACCGTGGTGACGTCACCGCCACTTGATGGCGAATGGCGGCGGGTGTTGTCATCGTATGTGTGTGTGGATGTGTATTAACAGGTCCATGTACAGTGTAGATGTGTGTGTCATTGGCCCACGTGTGTCTGCGCTGTGTCAGTGGTCAGCCGACTTCCAGTTCCACGAGCTCATTCCGACTCCACCACCAGCACCCTACAGCTGGGCACCCTCCCTGAACACCCAGCCCCGGCGTTGCCCGCTGCCCATGATGGCGCCGCCGCTGCCACCACCACCACCACCACCACTACGGGCAATGCAGGTTCGCTTCATCGCCGTGTGTGGTGTAGAGTCGTGTCGCGTCGTTCAACCCGTGGTGCGGTTGGTTGCGATCCCCCTTGACACATGTCATTGCACGTGCATGATGCTCGCCTTGCCCTGCCACGGGGTGGCTCGCAGGGGAAAGTGCAGCTAATAGGGTGCCGATCTGTTTATGGGGATTTGTTTACGAGCGTTGTCTTCTTGTGTACATGAATTTCCTCTGTGCGCTCGGGTTTCCTTCCACATGCAAAGTGACTTGATAGAAACTCCTTTGGTGGTGGCGGTAGCTATCCGAGCGCGTGGGCAGTGTATCTGCACCCGAGACTCACGGGGCTGTAGGGGGCTCCAGGCGCCGGCCGGTCTATAAAGGTGGGGGAAATTGGACAGGCCGCCTAGTTTCGTTCGCTGCGCCAGGGCCCATGCCAACTCTGTAATGCCTCAGTCTCCTGCGCAAAGCACCGATACCTTAGAAGTCCCTGTTTGTCGTCCGTCATGTGCTCGCCAAGCTGCATCGGCTTCCAGTCGCCGAATGAGTACAGGTAGTCCCCGAGTTACGACGGTCCGACTTACGAAATTTCGATCTTGCGAGATGGCGATAGCGATACGAGAATTGCCATCAACAACCTAACATTGTTCAAGTGTGCAGACGAAGGACATAATCTTGGTGAGTACAGTACAATATGATACGTTACGATACGTTCAATGCATGTATGATACGTAGCTTTAGCGATTTCAGTTTAAGGTTACCACGATACGATACGTTCAATGCATGTTAAAAGTTTTAATAGCAGATAGGATTGTTTCCTGAAAAAACTTTCCATTTAAATTGCAGTTCATATAGGTAGGCTAAGAATTTACCTTGTTTTTTTTTACTTTACATTTTACTGTGCAATACAGTATTGTAATTAATAAATGCATACAGTATATAGTTTATACAGTACGGTACTGTAAATTGCTCTGTTTTGCTAAATTATCACCGTTCTTTAAGACTCCTGGGTAGGCTAGGTCATCTTCGACTTACGATGGGGGTCGTCGTAACGCATCTCCATCATAAGTCGAGTACTACCCTGTACATAATAAGGTTGCACTCATTACACACAAAGTGATTGCCACAAATTAACCACAATACAGTGATACCTCGGTTCACGAACTTAATTCGTGAACTGACTCTGGTCGCGAACCGAATTGGTCGTGAACCGAGGCACATTTTCCCATAGGGTTCAATGTAAATCCGGTTAATCCGTTCTGACCTTTTTTTGGGGTTTTTGAAGCACAAAAATATGAAACAAATTACAATACACATTAGTACTGTACAGTATAGTAATGTATAAAGAGAGAACACTAACCTTGCTTGAGATGACTTCAGTAAGCACTCAAACGGGTGAACTGTACAATACAGTAAGTACAGTATTGTACAGTACAGTAGTACAGTACAATATGTGCTAAAAAGCACACCAAAAAGCAAAAAGTCACTGAAAGTGTCTTCACAGTACTCACAGTACTTTTTTCTGCGTCTCTTCTTCTCTCCACGATCTTCCTACAGGAAGTCACGACCATGTGACAGCCTGGAAATAGCATTAAAATGGCCGCGGCTCCTGTTCGTGAACCGAAGCGGAGTTCGTGAACCGGAGCAGATTTTTATGAACTTTTCTGTTCGTGAACCGAGTTGTTCGTGAACAGAAGCGTTCGTGAACCGAGGTATCACTGTACCTTGCTGATCTCGTAAAGGGGCATAAAGCATCACGAGCTCCGGTCTTCGTCGTAGCGGCTTTTGGCGAACTATCGAACAAAGACGGTCACTGCATCGCACACTTTCAGATGTGCTTCATGTTGCCATCTGGAAGCCACTGGAGCTTTGCACTTTTAAATCTAGATTGTAAATTAATTTCCTTAGAACTGCTTTTTGTGTTTGGCTTGTCGGCCTTCTCCCGCACCTTCGAATAGCACGATTGGCTATGTACGGTGCGAAAGAAGTTCAACATGCATGCATCCACACATTTCTACTGCATGGCATCGACACGAGAGGGACTACAAATGAAATATAAAGTACAGATACCGGTCTTATTCGTGATTTTTTTATTTTTGGATTATATAACGTCAATTTAAATGTGTTGTAAAACCCACCTCCTGCCAACACAGACCATTAGTAAGGGTTTGCCACGTGAACAAATCGTGCCAATTAGTTACTCCTTCAGCATACCGATGTTAGAATCAGAACATTTATACCGGAGGAATCCGATGAGCTATAAAGCTCTTTTTCACAGATGTCCAGTAGTAGGGACACGGGGTCGGAACATTACAACAAATTATACAAAACACGGAGGCTTTCGCGACCAATAACATTCATAATAAAGTTGTTGTTTTTTTTGGGTCAGATCGCGTTATTTATAAATGTGTCGTAACCCTCCACCACCCGACACGGCCAATCAGCAAAAAAGTGTCACGTTGAAGAGTGAATCCACAACATTTACAATTTTTGAGTACGACGGGCAATTTGCCATAATTCTGGCGAATTGCCCGATGATGCTGGATGCAATTACCAGCGGAACGTCGTACTTAACAATTGTAAATATTGTGGATTCACTCTTCAACACACCGGTGGGCTAAAGTAGTGAACTATTTGTCTTTTGTCAACCTGACACTTTTTTGCCGATTGGCCGTGTCGGGTGGTGGAGGGTTACGACACATTTATAATTAATGCGATCTATTATGAAATTATACAAAAACACGATAGGAGTGTTAATCCTGGTGTTGTATATCTCAAACGCATTAAGAGTTGTATTTTCACAGACTCACTCCTCTGACCCTTCCGTGACCCCCTTTACCTTGACTGATGACCATGTAGCAGCAGCAGGGCGCAGACGAACCACTTACATGCCGGAGACGGACAAGGCGAGTCGGATCCGGACCGAGCGAGCGTTCCAGAATCAACAGCAGGGCCCTCGCGATCGCCGCTTGCGGGTTTGTAAGGTCGCACTAATCGCACAAAAAGCGCTTGCCACAAACGAACCACAATGACCTTGCTATTCTCTCTTCAAGGATGAGATGTTTTCTTGTTCATGTTTGTTTTTTTTGTTTGTTGCGGTTGCACCCGATTCAAGAGCCGAATGGCTCACAGGGCTATACCTAATAAATGAAACTTGAACTTGAAGGAGCAATAAACCATCACGTGACGGTCACCGCATCGTGCACTTTCGGATCCGCTTCTGCGGCCGTCTGGAACGCCGCTCCTTTTAAATAATCTCGATTGGAAACTCATTTGTTTAGAACTGCTTTTTGTGTTTAGTTTTTTCTTCCCCCACCCCGCCGCACCTACAATTAGCATGGTTGGCTACGTACGGTGTGAAGGAAGTTCAACGTGCAAGTATCCGAGAGGTTGTGGAACAAACAGTAACAATCGCCACTTGCAAACCTGTGCCACGTGCTCATGTTGCATGTGAAGTCCTGCATGTGCCGTGTTCATTGAAAACACAGGGAGCAGCGAATGATCCTCACTGGGAGTTCCTGAAGATGATCCAGGACTACCGTGCCAACCTCGACTTCCATCCGCTCTCCATCTCTGACCAGGTTCGTGAAGGCCTCCCCCCGCTGGCGCCTGTATATTTGGCGTTTGCATGTTCTCGCCGTGGTCACGCGGATTTTTCTCCTGGGTCCTCCGGTTTTTCTCTCCATTTATAAACGTGCGTTTAGAGTATTTGGCTGCTACACATTTCCACGTGGCGATAAGCCGCTTCGTTCGGCTATCATTTGTGGGCAAGTCGCTTATGAGAAAAGCTCTATAGCTCTGTGGGCCTTACCTGGTACAATAAAAGTTCCGTTCATTCAGCACTCTGACTTTAAACTGTGGTGGACCTTGGCTCTATTCAGGTGGAGGAGCGAAAGATCTGCGTCTGTGTCAGAAAGCGCCCACTCAACAAAAAAGGTACTCGTGGGAGGGGGGTGCGTGGGTGGGAGGGGGGGGGTGTGTGGGTGGGAGGTGGGGGGCGTGGGTGGGAGGTGGGGAGCGTGGGTGGGAGGTGGGGGGCGTGGGTGTGAGGGGGGGTGCGTGGGTGGGAGGGGGGGGCGTGGGTGGGAGGGTGGGGGTGCGTGGGTGGGAGGGGGGGGTGCGTGGGTGAGAGGGGTGGGTGTGAGGTGGGGGTGCGAGGGGCGGGTGCGTGGGTGAGGGGGGGGGGGCGTGGGTGGGAGGGGGGGGTGCGTGGGTGGGAGGCTATGTCGTCAGTTTTGCAGTGTAACGGGGATTACGCATGTCGTTCCGCGATTCGTCCTGTAGACAAACCTTAGCTGTCTGCACTCACGACTGATGATGCCCCTGTGTTATCGCAGGAATAATTGTATGCATGTTGAACTTCTTTTGCACCATTGGTAGCCAATCGTGCCATCAGAGGTGTGGGGAAAGGACAACGATTTAAACAAAGCAGTGCTAAAGAAATGAGTTTGCAATCTAGTCGAATGTTTATTGTGTAGCATTTCAAGACTCATTTGCAGACACATACCGAACAATACATAGGAATCCCCCACCCCTGCTAAGACCACATGCAAGAGCTATTGACAAACATTTCTAGAATCGGTTTTACGATGATGATGATGATGATGATGGCTGAAATTTAATGCCTAGGCATTTTGCGACCAATATGATAAACAAAAATCGGTCCAAATCATGTAAGTAAATGTGTCGTACACCCTCCACCACCCAACACCACCCAACACACCCAATTTAGATTGGTTGTAACGTGAGCAAGCGTTGCCAGTCTCTTACCGCTTGGGCAAATTCCGGTGTGCTGTCGAGCAATTCATAACAATCTTAACGATTAATTCAATTCTGTGGATTGCTTACGACACCCATTTTTACTTGCGCGATGCGAGCCGAAACTCAATTGCGAATCAGACGACCGTCCCGTTGGTGGTGTCTGCGCACGCGTGACCCAGAGCTGGCGCAGAAGGAGATTGATGTGGTGACGGTGCCCAGCCACGAGGTGCTCATGGTCCACGAGCCCAAACACAAGGTTGACCTCACCAAGTACCTGGAGAACCAGACGTTCCGCTTCGACTACGCCTTCGACGAGTCGGCCTCCAACGAAGTCGTCTACAAGTGAGACGGCGCGGCTGGGTCACTGCAACCGTCGCTGCCACCACTGCCCCTCCCACTCCCCCCACCCACCACCCCATTGAGCCATTCCCTCACCTGAACACTCTTCCTTCAATCAGCAGTGCATAGCAGTGGCTAGGTCAGGGGTCGGCAACCAAAGTAACAAGAGGAACCATTTTTGTCAAATTCGGTAAAAAAAACAATTTCAAGGGCCGCAATGCGTGTGAATACGAGACTGCTCTCCTCGAGAAATAACGTCACGTCCTTAGAGCCGCATACGACTCCGGAGCCGCGGGTTTGCCGACCCATGACCTTGGTCCTTGCTGTGACGTTGAACTTCTTTCGCGGCGTACGTAGCCAACCTTGCTAATCGGCTTAAACCCTGGAGCTCTCAGGGGTGCCAGCTTTAGTTCTACAGGTAGTCCCCGACTTACGATGGAGATGTGTTACGACGACTTCCATCGTAAGTCGAAAATATCGTAAGTCGAAGATGGCCTGGCCTACCCAGGAGTCTTAAAGAATGGTGATAGTTTAGCAAAACAGAGCAATTTACAGTACCGTACTGTATAAACTATATACTGTATGTATTTATTAATTACAGTACTGTATTGCACAGTAAAATGTAAAGTAAAAAACAAGGTAAATTCTTAGCATACCTATATGAACCGCAATTTCATGGAAAGTTTTTTTTCAGGAATCAATCCTATCCGCTATAAAAACTTTTAAAATGCATTGCACACCGAGACAACTTAACTCCGTCGACCGCTGGTGAGAGTGAGGCATCACACACGGCGGGAGATGCGTACCATAACATCCCGGCAGCGTCCCAACTTACAGTATCGTACCTCGTACGCTGCTGCGTTTGCCTGCCGCGCGAAATGTAAAATATTTAACAATTTTGTCATATCGCTATCGCCATCGTAAGATCGAAATATCGTAAGTCGGGGACTACCTGTATAATAGAGGCCATGTGCCCTTTGAAACACCCAGCAACTTTAGATAAATAGGGTTGTTAAAACAGCTGGTCTGGCCTGAGGCTGCAAATGGCTGTTGAAATTAGATGTGGCAAGAGCACTGCTTCAAGTGAGGGTGGGTGATGAATAATTGTGTCCTTGCAATTGCTCACATGCATGTGTCATGTGTGTTTGTGCGCCTGTGCGTGTGGTTACTTGCTGCCACCCCGTGTGTGTGCGTGTTAGGTGCTCGCTAACAGTAGCGTAACGGTTAGCGCGCTGCGCTACAAACCCGGCGACCCGAGTTTGATTCCCACTCGTGGCCAACACCAGTGACATATCTGAACCCGTCCTGGGCCTCCCCTGGGGATATCGAAGGTGGCCGAGCGTGGTGCTGGCCACCGCTGCGTGTGCCGTGTCGGCTTTTATAGGTGCTCGCTGACATAACTTGCCCCAACAGTCTGTTAAGGCTACACGGGGGATCTGTTTCTTTGTTTAGATTCACCGCCTACCCATTGGTGCAGACAATCTTCAACAAGGGCATGGCCACGTGCTTCGCTTATGGACAGACGGGAAGCGGCAAAACCCACGTGAGTTTCTAGGCCAACGCGCGGCCGCCCTTCGTCGTTGGCGGTGGAGCAGTTCTTGCGACGGAGTCGTGGCCCGTTAACCTCCTGGGAAACGGGAGTGCACTACTAACACATTCCTGCGGAGGGAGCTGGTAGGAACGTTGGGTTGCTCGGTCAATGGCCAGGGTCAACGGTGGCGTGGTGTATTCCGCAAATATGGCCGACTGTGGGCGGGCACAAGCCGGTGTGAGTAGGTTAAACGTTTAAGGGTACCACGGGGTGACCAGCCCCCCCCCCAACCCTCCCCACCCAGCCCCTCCCCACCCCTCCCATTTGTGGATGCACGACGGATGGATGGACACAATAATCCCCTGTGGGCTGGTGTAACCAGGAGGTTCCTACCAGTAAAACCGAAGATTCTCAACTCCACAAGAGGCTATCGTTTCGCGGTCTGTGTCTTAACACCCTCCTATGGCCAAATCACCCAGAGTACATATAATAATCATGATTTATTTATCTTGAGCTCCCCCTTCCTCAACACCCCCGCATGTGATTGTTATTTCATTATATTATTTGTAGCCCCACCCCCCCGTGCTGTCCGCGTGCCCATCATTGGGTGCTTGGCGTCACGTGACCGGCGCGGTGAGCAGTGCGCACAGAAAGGTCGCTTCACCTCGTGCGTTCTCTGTGCTTATGCGTGTCCGAAGTCAGCGTTTAAAGTTGTTATTTTCCAGTTCGCCTAGCGCCGCCGAGTTTTTACTTAGTGTGCAAACGTAGTTTTGGCGGCGTTTAAAGCGGGCGACCGGGAAAACTTCCCGGAGGCGGAGAGATCTTTTGAGAATGGCGATGATGGTGGGGGGGTATATTTTTCTTTGTTTCTTATTTGCAGACCATGGGTGGAAATTTCAACGGTCGCTCGCAGGATTGCACCAAGGGTATCTACGCCATGGCAAGTGAGTGATGTCACTGCACACTGGACTGTACCCAGTAACTGTGGGATTAGGGGGGAAATGTGCCAAGACATTCCGTGCCACATGTTGAGTTTGGGGTCGGGGGGGGCGGGGTGTTGTGGGGGGGGGGGCGCAATTGTCTATCATTTTAAATCTCTGTTTTGGCATAGTCAACATTATTACTGGAGGAAGTGGCCGAGTGGTTTGATGGCAATGTCCACTTCATATCACCGAGGGATCTTGAGCTTGAGTCCTGGTGTTGGGTGTGTCTCATGGAAACGTCTGCTCTCGTTAGAAAGCTGAGCAAGCAACTCTGAAATCCTCGAATAAAATGCTGGCGATAGTGACAGTTATCAAAGGAGGCTGCCAGCCGCGAGCATTATTGGAACATCCTTCTCCCCCGCTGATAGGCGCGTGTTGTTGAAGGTGGGGTGCATAGACGTGAGAGCATAGAAATACAGGGCAACGCTTGGTTTGCTTGACTGCCGTCTGCTGCACAACATTTAGCTCCCATAGCCTTATAATAACCCATGTGTGCATGGTGGTCACCCAAGTAAAGTAAGAGAGCTTTAGGCAGGACAATGTACGTCTGGGAGGGATGGTTACCGATGGTCAAGAATAGTTAAAACTATAAATTAAAACATTCAATATCTTGATACTGGCATAAGTGTCCCATAGAAATAATGATGATAGTTGGAATTTATAATTTTTCTTTGACTTTCCCACCCTCCCTCCCTCCCCCATCCTGCCTAGCACGGGATGTGTTTGACCTGCAGGGAAACAAGCACTACAGACATCTGAATCTGCATGTGTACGCCACCTTCTTTGAGATCTACAGCGGGAAGGTGAGGACGTGCGCGTGTAATGAGTGTGAGCGTGTGAATGAATGGAATGCAGGTGTGTGCAGATGTGCGTGTGATTGGAATGCGATTGTAATTTATAGTATTTTCTCAACCTCTGAATGAAGGGCCCCCTCCCTATGTCGCATCCTTCATAGGGGTGGTTTGTTTATAACTTAACTTCAGCATGCTGGTCAATGCGTGTTGTTGGTGAATGGGCTTCCCAGGACCGGTTCGGAAATGAACTCGCCACTGATGTCAGCCGTGGCTGGGAATGGGAAGTCAGTTCGTCAGGTTCAAAGCACGGTGCGCAAACCGCCGGCTGTATAAAATAATTCTAGATTTGAAGCTTTCGTGACTGCAAGGATTCATATTCTTAGGTTTTTTCGGTAAAGTCACGTAGGTTAAAAATATATATTAATAATAGAAATAAAATAATAAATCACGAAGTTTCGGAGGCAACACAAGTCTCCGTCATCAGGTGGGGCCGTCACAGCTAAATTTCACTTGATACAGTAACTTTAGCTCTGACGGTCCCACCTGATGACAGAGACTTGTGTTGCCTCCGAAACGTCGTTTTTTATTATTTTATTTCTATTATTATTTCTAATATTATATATATAAAAAAAATATTTACCTACGTGACTTTACCCGAAAAAACCTAAGAGTATGTATGAAATAAATGTGAACCAGGTATACAGCCCATGGGCTCTGGGTTCCTTACCCGAATACTATTGGGGTGTGTGGGGAGCAGCGGTTAGCGTGCCGCGCTACGAACCCGGCAACTCGAGTTCGATCCCCGTTCACGGCCAATGCCAGTGACGATTATCCGAACCAGTCCTGGGTCTCCCCTAGGGGTCGACAGCCTCTAGTGAATACCTGGTGTGGCGTGTAAACGTTACCACTGGGAAGACAAAGATGGTCGAGCATGATTATGTTGAACTTCTTTCGCACCATATGTAGCCAACCGTGCTAATCGGAGGTGCAGGGGAGGGACAGCAAATTTAACGCAAAATGCAGTTCTAAAGAAATGAGTTTTCAATCCTAGGTTTAAAAGTGGCTTCATAATATCCAAGGTAAGAGCATTAAAGATGGCTTCAGGAGCGCTTCTGAAAGCGCACGATGCGGCGACCGTCTTTGTTCGATGGCTCGCCAAAAACCGCTGCTGTGAGGATGACTGGAGGTTCGCGCGATTGTTTATGCTCCTTGACGAGATCGGCAAGGTACTGTAGTTCATTGGTGGCCAAGCACTTTGTGTGTACTGAGTGCGACCTAATTATAATGCATTATAATGTCGCACCCACCACCACGTGTACCGTGCCGGCAAAGGTGGTAGGGTGCTCGCTTATAACAGCACTTGCCCCAAAATGTCTGTCAAGGCCATGAGGTGGTGGGGGTTTTTTGTCACCGTGCGACTGGAATGCAGGTGTTCGATTTGCTGAATAAGCGGGCGGTCCTGCGAGTGCTGGAAGATAGCAAGCAGCAGGTACAGGTGGTGGGGCTCAGCGAGTGCCCCGTCTCCTCCAGCGAAGAGGTGCTCGCCCTCATTGAGACTGGGAGCAAGTGCAGGTCAGCATGCACGCACATGTATAATAATAATACTACTTTCATATTCTTGGTTCTTTCGGTAAAGTCACGTAGAAGGGAAATAATAAAATGATATTAATATAAAACGAGAAAATGTTCTTGCTGTGGATTTCACACCTGATGATGATTGCTTGTGTTGCAGTCGAAACGTCGTGATAATTTTTTGTTTTGTTTTATATTAATATTATTTCATTATTTCCCTTCTGCGTGACTTTACCGAAAGAACCAAGAATATGAATCTCTGCAGTCACGAAAGCTTTAAATAAAAAAAATTATACTTTAATTTAATTAATTTGTATCCAATTGTTTTAATCTTTGTTTTGTATTATTATCTTTTGTATTGTGAAGTGATATAGGTATGAATGTTTAGGATGTGAGTAGAGTTGGAATGACTGTCCTGAAACACATCCATAAAAAAAACATTTAGATTTACAACATTTTGCTTTACATAACTTAACCCTTTCCCGTTCCGCACGTGGACATCGTAAGTTTTTCTTCCGATTGAGTTCTGATGACGTACGTGTACATCATCAAAACTAAAATAAAGTAACTTAATCGTTACCGAGGCTGCCACAAGGCCATGCGGGAGGGCGTGTGGCACAGTCTGGCACCAGCTATCAAAGAGTGCAGCGGTCGTGTCGCTACGTTTTTCTCCGGTGAGTCTCAGTGAATGGGACCCACCCTGCAACTTGCAGCACAGACCTCTAGGTTTGCTAACGCGGGCGGAACCCGTGTGACGCGCGCACAGGACGTCGGGCCAGACATCGGCCAACGCGACGTCTTCGCGCTCGCACGCCATCTTCCAGCTGATACTGAGGCGCGGCGAGCTTCTGCACGGCAAGTTCTCGCTCGTGGACCTCGCCGGCAGCGAGCGCGGCGCCGACACGGGCAACTCCGACCTGCAAATGTGCCGTGAGGGCGCCGAGATCAACAAGAGCCTGCTGGCGCTGAAGGTTTGCATTGGATTGTTTTTTTCTTCTTGGTTCTTTCGGTAAAGTCACGTAGAAGGGAAATAATAAGAGAATACAAATTTAACATAATTAAATAAATCTCACGACGTTTTGGCCACAACGCAAGCAGCCGTCATCGGGTGAAGAACAGGTCTGTTGGAAAGACAGCGTCTGAATGAAACACCACCAGGCTTGGAGTGTATATTTAAGCTGGGTTGGAGGGAGAAGACCGCCTTGACAAAAGAATTTGCATATCAAGAGGAATTTAGCATATTTATGGGAAATGCAGATATGGGATTAGTCACTACTTGTGAAATGCGTAGGAGGTGGGCGGGGGGTTTCAAAGTCATATAATGCCCGTGTATTATGCAGGATTAGCAGCATCAAAGGGAGGGGATAGGGGTAGCATTAATAAAGGGAAGGAATGTTAATAGTATGTAGCTGCAATAACTTGTTTTTGCCCAGCAAACCCTCGCTGAGTCTCGTGACTTGCTTCCAGGACAGTACTGCCAAGTGTTATTTTTGCAGTCCCCCCCCCACATACTGATGATTGTTATTCATAATCTAGGGGGTCGGGCAACCTGCGGCTACGGAGTGGCATGCGGTTCTTTTAAGGACTGCTTCGTGATATTGTTTATTCAGCAGTGGCTTGTATTCACATGCAATTCAAGCTCTTGAAATATTTAGGTTTCTTTACGAATTCGAAAAAAAATGCCACTTTTTAATTTGGTCGCCGGTCCCCCGGTATAATCCCAGTTATTTGCGGGTACGTTTGCAAATTTAGCAAATGTGGACCACAATGGGCCTGCTCGTGCACATGACGTCGCCGGATCTTTAACGTCCGCTGCGAAGCAGACTGCGTGTTTTTTTACGGTTGATGCACCTGCGGTATTAAGCAGGGCGGCCGCTAGATTCGAACTGTCAACAGCTGCAGCAAACGCCATACCGCTTGGCCATCTCTCCACCAGTGCGGTGCAGAGACCTGGGGACCAATTGCAGAGCCATCCCTTAGGAGTTCGGATAATCGGGACGACCGTCCCGTGCCCAGCGCTTTGGGTACCCGATAACCGTACCCTACCCTATACCCGGCTACCCGTACCCGGCTGGGTACGGGTACGGGTACCCATTTGCGACCCTGGTGCGGCCGGGTACGGGTAAGGAATCAAAACCCGTTTGCGACCTCTGAGCAGCGCCATTGGCTAGAGTACGATTTTCGCTCCAATGTCACACTCAGTCTATGGCTTAATCACCCAGAATGCACTTGATATCAGATGTTGGAAGCCAATCCGGTTTGAGCCTGGACAATGCTGGGATGGGTGACCAAAATGTATAAAATAGGTGTCGTTGGCCTTTTGAGAGGCCACGTAATGGGTATCGGGGGGGGGGGTGGGGACGGCGCAGCAAAGTCCATTGTTGCGCTGTACCTCCTAGGCTCTCGCATTTATGCTCCGCACATTCACCTACCTGAATTCGCCAGCGTGGTGCAGTATGGTCAATTGTGGTATTGTCTTAAGGAAGCCCTACATTGTGCAGGGCTGCCAACTGCATCCAAAAATCTCCACGGAAATAAATGGGGATCCCTGTAAATGATTTCTAGGCTACCCGACCCGTTGATTGACAGGTACATTATTACATCTTTATTGCTTTGAATCCATGTTAATTTCAACGTAAGTTGTCATCTCCTATCATATGAACGGGACAGATTGTCAAGGGTCCTTGTCCATGGCTGTTAACCCTGTTACTGCATGACCTTGTTTAAAGGGGAGGTGGAGGGGGCGGGCATACACAATGTAAGAGGGGTACGACACGGATAATGTTAAACATACTTTTTGACAAACAGTAAACTCTAAACAGAATGAGTAATTATACGATCTGCTCAAGCTCTTCAAACTTGCAATGCATGTGAACAAAGACTAATGCCAATTGCTTTATTGTACCAAAATATTGAGAATGGCGGGGGGGGGGCTTGGAATGCCCCCCTATCTGACACTACGGGCCTGTTGGCTGTGCCTCGTTTCCATGAGGACACGCACGTGTGTGTGTGTGTGTGTGTGTGCGCGTGAGGGTGCTAAACGGGTATGGCACGGGCTCGACGAGATGGTATGATGTGGTACGAGAGGATATGGAGGTGAGTGGACTTGCCAATGACTGGTAGCAGCGGTGTCAAGATTGGCTTCTGTGGAAGAGGCTCGTGAAGGACGCTGCTACTGGGCAGTTGGGGGCAGACGCGCTCCAGCAACAACGGAAGGCAGAGGAGCGACGCTCACAACAACGAGCGGAGCGCCGGACGGTTAAAATGCAGCAAGTTGGCACAGTCGTAGGGCACAGATGGTGCATCGGCCAGTCATCTCAGTTGGTCAAACCATGGCACCTGGGTTTGTCCCGTGACCTCCTGCCAGCAGGCGTTCGACACTTCACGTGGCCCTAAAAGTGCGCACAGCCTGGCACAAGCGCCGTGGTGACGTCACTGCCACTTCGTGGCGTATGGCGGCGGCGGTTGTTTTTGTTGTACATGCGTGTGCTGCGTGCGTTGACATGTCGACGTGCACATGTGTAGGAGTGCATCCGAGCGCTGGGCCAGAACAAGGCACACACGCCATTCCGCGGCAGCAAACTCACCCAGGTGCTGAAGGACTCGTTCATCGGGGAGAACTCCCGCACCTGCATGGTACATGTGTGTGTGTGTGCGTGCGCGTGTTTTAGCCTATGTGGGGAGCGGTAGTGCAATGGTTAGCGCGCTACGCAACTAACCCAGCGACCCGAGTACGATTCCTGCTCACGGCCAACACCGTTGACGATTATCTAAACTGGTCCTGGGCCTGCCCTAGGTTGACTCGGGCCCCGCGGTGGCGAGATGTTTACTCTCTCGCCTGGTATGCAGGAGGTCGCGAGTTCGATCCCGACCCTGACGCCTGTTGTATATTTGGAGATTGCACGTCTCTCCCTGTGGTTGCGTGGATTTTTCTTCGGGTTGTCAAGTTTTTCCATCCACGACATGATAAGCCATTTCGTTGTGTTTGTGGGCAGGTTGCTTCTGCAAAAGAACTATATAGTGCAGACGGGCTTACCTGGTAAATAAATAAGAAACCATTAGTAAATGAGTACCTGCTGTAGGAGCAAGTGCTGTTAGCGAGGACCTATGAAGGCCGGCACGGCACACGAGGGAATGGGATTGCCAGCACCACACCTGGCTGCCTTCGTCTCCCTAGTGGCAATGTTTCCGAACTGCTCCAGGTACGAATTTGAGGACGAGTCGACCTAGGTGAGGCCCAGAACCAGTTTAGATAATTGTCACTAATGTTGGCCGTGAGCGAGGAATCGAACTCTAGTGGCTGGGTTCACAGCGCAGCGCGCTAACCGGGATACTACCACCTTGTGCACATAGAAACACACTCACTGCCCGATTCTCTCGCTGTGCTCGCGTGTGGATGCTGCAGATCGCCATGATTTCTCCTGCGATGAGCTCCTGTGACCACACGAACAACACGCTGCGATACGCAGACAGGTGAGGCAAATGACCGGGTGAATTCTAGTGCTGAGTGTGGTGTAGCTGGGGCGCAAGTGTGGTTTGTGACCACCTATTGAAGGCTGGGACCGGCACATGAAGGCGGTGGGTGGCTAGCACCACACCTCGCCGCCTTTCTCTCCCTAGTGGCAACGTTTACACGCCGCACCAGGTACTCATTTGAGGCTGAGTCGACCTAGGGGAGGCCCAGAATTGGCTAAAATATTCGCCACTATTATTGGTCGTGAGAGGGAATCGAACTCGGGTCGCCGAGTTTGTAGCACTGCACTGCCACAAAGATCCCCCATAAGGTTATGGAGACAAAGACAAAGATCCCCCATATAGCACTGTCAGACGGTAGGGACAAGTGCTGTTAGCAAGCGCCTATGAAAACCGGCATGGCAGGGTGGCCAGCACTGTGCCCGGCCGCCTTTGTCTCCCTCGTGGCGATATTTACGCATCGCACCAGGTACTCATTTGAGGCTGAGTCGACCTAGGGGAGGCCCAGGACCGGTTGAGATAATCGTCACTGGTGTTGGTGGCCGTGAGCGGGACTCCAACTCGGTTCTCCGCATTCGTAGTGCGCTAAACACCACACTACCTCTCGCCATAAGGTTATGCACATACACACGTACACACGTACACGTGTGTACATATGTAGCGAGTTCAACCGAGTCGCAGACGTTGTCTTGGGAGCAACACGTTTGTTAACTATTTGCACAACATACTCCAGGGCTATTAACACAACACACCCACGGGTGGTGACCACCCAACTAAACCACGCTAGGGCGGAACTAGACACGGTCCCACTATGCCGGTCCCGACCACAAGCTGGGTCCTGGACCGCGTGGCTAGAGGCTTCTTCAAGCTTGACGTGGATCTCCTGCCTCTCCAACAGTAAGAACCCCGTGCCGGGCTGGGGCTGGCTCCGCCTCTCGCCCCGCCCACCTTCTCGATCTCTCTCGCCCCCTTGCCCGAAGGCTCTCGAAAGTTCTTCCCGAACCATGTGACCACCCATTGGCCCCCTCCACCGGTGGCCCCCCTCCAGTATGATCCAGTCACGTGTCCCCAGGTCAGCCAGAGTATCATGCCCCCATCGTAGCCCCAGCTGGCTGACACTCTCACTCTCTCTCAACGGGAGCCCGCCACCGCACGCTGTGCGTGGTGCCACCGCGCTTAACCAGCGCTCACCCAAGCCCCCACTAGGGCTGGTGCTACACCCCGTTTCCGGGGTGTACACACAACAGTAGACATCCTGCCGTGACCTCGCAGGCCCGGCACCACACAGTGACCTTCCCAGTCACTACACATACACACGCCACACAAATCCTAGGGGTGGAATGAGTCATCGGTATTGGATGGGCTGCTGTGTCAAGGCGGTCTGCCCTTCGTTCTCGTCTGTGTTGCCCGCACGCAGGGTGAAGGAGCTGGGGGTGGAGCAGGGCGGGGAGGAGCGACACTCGGCACCGCTCGCGCCCACCACCGCCGCCACCGCCGTGGCAGAGTCTGAACCGGAGGACGACGTCAATATGGACGAGGCGGGGGAAAAGGAGGCCCCTCAGCCGCGTCATCGACGGCTGCCCTCTCTCATCCTGGCGAGTGGTTGATTGAGCATCCCCCGGGCAGAGGATGGCATGTGACAGTCGCGAAACATTGAAGGATAAACATTGACATTGACAATCGTTCGCTGACGATTAGAAAATGACATTGACACTCATTGACAAATACACATTAACAATTCTTCATTCAGGAAGAGACAAAAACATTGACATGATATTATTAAGCAATTAAACGAAACAACAAAATGACAAACGAAATCGAACCACTAACCAGGCACCTATCAATGAAACTACTACACAATTGAACATCTAAGCGACAGCACCTAACGAGGCATTTAAACATTGTGCATTTTTTGTAAATTGTCATCGGCAGAAAATAATAAAAGGAAGTCCATGAGCCTGAACGTGAGCAGGGAGCTGACAGCATGGGTGGCTGGGGGGAAGGGAGTCCCAGAATATGGGGGCAACAGAGGAGAGTGAGCGACCTCCCCCTGAGCGAATGTTGACTGGGGGCTTCGGGCAAATGCCAAGGCTACTTGGAGCAGAAACTGTGTGGAGCTGAAGTAGCGTGAGACGAGAGGGGAGAGGTAGCAGAGTGTACGGAGGGGAGTAGAGCGAGGGGAGAAGTATCAGAGTGGGAAGTAGTGATGCGAGAGGTACTTCAGTTCTCTCAACCATGCGCGCTCCCCGACCTTTACTCGGCACTTGCCTGCACGGTGAATGGTCATATAACCCCCACGACATGCACGGTGTGGGGAATTCATCTTCTTGGTTCTTTCGGTAAAGTCACAAAGAAGGGAAATAATCAAATAATAAAACATAATAAAATACAATTCTCACGACGTTTCGGCCACAACGCAAGCAGCCGTCCTCAGGTGAAGAACAGGGCTGTCGGAAAGACAGCGACCAAATGAACACCATCAAGCTTGGCAGCGTATATTTAAGCTGGGTTAGAGGAGGAGAGCGCCTTGACAAAGGAATTTACATATCAACAGAGAAATTTAGCATATTTATGGAAAATGCAGAGATGGTATTAGTCACTACTTGTGGAATGTGTAGGTGGTGGGGTGGGGGGTCTCAAAGTCATATTATGCTTGTGTATTATGTAGGATTAGCAGTAATAAAGGGAGGAAGTAGGATTAGCAGTAATAAAGGGAGGGAAATTTTAATAGTAAGGAGAGCTGCAGCAGCCATCCAGCAGTGGATTGACAAAAGGGGCTGCACACGAGCATGTACAATCCTTCTGTTTGCCATCAACTGTCCCAGTCCTTAGAACCTGATGGGCTTATTTACCAGCGTGTGTGTTCCCCCTTGTGCTGCATTGGTCGTGCGTGCGTGCGTGCGCAGGAGGAGGAGATGCCACTGGAGCTGCCCTCCGAAGAGTCTCTTCTCCAGCCGTTCAAGAATAAGATCATTGAGCAGCACCAGATGGACTTGCAGGTGCGTTGGCCTGCTTCAGCGGCCGGCTTGCACTCCCGTTGCCGTGACGCGGGGTCCATGTCTTGCGTGCTTTCGACGCATTCGAGTCGTCCGAAAACGATTTAGCACCACCTCAGTGTGGGCTCCAGCAATGGTTTTGTTTTTGTAAAGCGTTTCTGACCCTACGTTATCTATTATTTGTTACGCTTGTTTACCAAAGTGGGCCTCATGTCTACGCACGCACGCGCCTCAAGTCGAGAACTGTGGAGGCAAGGTAGACCACCACAGGTGTTTCAAAACTCCCTTCCTTCTAGATTTGAAGCTTTCGTGACTGCAAGATCATACGCTTAGGTTTTTTCGGAAAAGTCACGTAGGTAAAAATAAATAATAAAAATAATAGAAATAATAATAGAAATAAAATAATAAATCACGACGTTTCGGAGGCAACACAAGCTTCCTTCATCAGGTGTAAAAAGGCACAGCAAAGTAACTGTAGTGGGAGTTATTTGTGATGGGGCATTAATATATAGGGTAAGAGGAAGGGGGAGGAGCCAAGCTGGCTCCACCCACACCCTTACCCCCCCCATCCTGCACCCGTCCCCCTTGGCTCCTCCCCCCTCCTCTTACACTATATATTAATGCCCCATCACAAATAACTCCCACTACAGTTATTTTGCTGTGCCTTTTTACACCTGATGAAGGAAGCTTGTGTTGCCTCCGAAACGTCGTGATTTATTATTTTATTTTTATTATTATTTCTAATTTTTATTTTTACCTACGTGACTTTACCGAAAAAACCAAAGAGTAAAACTCCCTTCCTGTTGTCCGTTGAGTTGCTATAACCTGGCTGGCCGGCACGAGATGGTACATAAAGTGTGGACTAATCTCTCATCCGTTCCCTCTGCATGGGATAGTATTGCCTCTCCCTTCGCCCGTACAGGTCTTTACCGGGCACTCTGGTTTCCTCTCGCTTGTATCAATACCTCTCGACTAGAAACGTCTTGAAACATACACACCTGAGTGTTTTTAATCTAGTTCGAAATCTCAATTCTTTAGAACTGTCTTCTTGGTTCTTTCGGTAAAGTCACGTAGAAGGGAAATAATAAAATAATAAAAATACAACATAATAAAATAATTCTCACGACGTTTCGGCCACAACGCAAGCAGCCGTCCCCAGGTGAAGAACAGGTCTGTCCTAAAGGAGTTTTGAAACATGTTTTATTTATTATTATTTTATTATTTCCCTTCTACGTGACTTTACCGAAAGAACCAAGAAGATGAATCCCTGCAGTCACGAAAGCTTTAAATCGATCTTTAGAACTGCTTTTTGTGGTTTGCTGTCTTTCCCCCGCACCTCCGATTCGCACAGTTGGCCACGTTAAGTGCGAAAGAAGTTCCGCATACATTGCCCGTTCGTGGGGCGTAGCGAGATGCAGCTTTCCCGAAATGATGCTCCCTCAAAACCTCAACGCGCCTTACTAACGTTGCCGTTGCTGCGTGCGACAGAAGCTCCTGGTGCAGCTGGCGCAGGAGAACCAGCTCAATAAGCTTTGGAGCCAGGGGGAGTGCAGCACGTTAGACTATGTGAAGCAGGTCTTCAGCATCATCGATGACCGCTCTGCAAGAGATGCCGCTTTACGGGGTACGTGCGCACACGGTGGTTTTTCTGTTTGTTGATTGTGCCTCTTGACACTTGCGAATGTTGGACAATTTACATGCGCACGTATGTTGAATTTCTTTCGCACCGTACTCGGCCAACCGTGCTAATCGGAGGTGCGGAGAAATTATGATAGGATTTAACTTTTCAAACGTGTAATGCATAGTTTTGTGGTAATAATGTGTTGCGCAAGTATAAAATCGGTACAAATGAACGAGCATTTGGCAACATAGTACTGTCAACAGTTGACATTTGGAGAAAATGTTTTTACGGCCGAATATATTAAAAAAATACTTTTATTTAACTCTTAAACTTTTCACTTTACCAGGTAAGGCCCACTGAGTTACGTAGGTCTTTTCAGAAGCGACCTGGCCACATAAAATGATAGCTCAACGAAGTGGCTTATCGTGTGGAAATGCATTGCAGCCAAATACTCTAAACGCACGTTTCTAAATGTGGGCGTGGAAAAACTTGACAACGTGGAGAAAAATCCACGCAACCGCAGGGAGAGACGTGCAAACTCCAAATATACAACAGGCATCAGGGTCGGGATTGAACCCACGACCTCCTGTACACCAGGCAGGGTAGTTAACATCTCGCCGCCTTGGCGTATAAATTGCATGTAGTGTTCTTATTAAAAATAAACAATTTGTGGGTTCAGGACTCTATGCAAGGCACAGCTCCGAGCACAGTCTAGCATCTGTCACAACAACGCACTGTGAAATAGCATCGCACGTTTCCAACAGTCTAGCATCTATGACATAAGAGATATCATCCATCGCATTGTTACGCTGTGAATTATATGCAGAATGCTGTCAACCATTGCCAGTGTGAGTTAAAACCGAATTTTAAACCAAGGTAGATTTAATACCATATATTTTTTTTGCCAATTTATTGTAACAGTAACCTTTTCGCGGTGAGTTCTTATGTTAAAATGTTCCAGTAAATATCAATCTAGAGTGCTGCTGCTCCCCTTACTTACGGGAACTATTCCCAAAGGTGGAATCGTACTGTGTGTTTAAACCCTTGAGTTGGGACCGCAATAATCCTGCTTCCATAGTGCTGGCTTGCAGGCGTGCACCGGTGTAAGAATTTACAAAGCCTTGCCAATAATAAAATAAAAAAGCTATTTGCGTATTGCTGGGCCTAAAGCGCAGGATGCGAAGTTTGCCGTACGTACGCATGTGTGTATGTTGAACTTCTTTCGCACCGTACGTAGCCAGCCATGCTCACCGGAGGTGTGGGGAGAAGGCCAATAAACTGAACACAAAGCAGCTCTAAAGAAATTAGTTTTCAATACAGATTTAAAACACGATAACTGTATGTTGGTAAGTTTATTACTACGTGTACCCATTACCGTTCTTGTGCATTTCGCAGAGATGCTTCAAGAGTTCATTGAGATGGAGCCTACCGACGCAAAGGTGATGAACGGGCAGGCAACCCGCGGCTGTGCGAGGGGACAGCCTCATCCAGCCCTTACCGCCCCCAACTCCCTCCGCACTAAACGCTGAGCGCTGCACTGCCACACCGGCGTCATCCATCACTCGCCACGCGACGACCGACACCATCCACTCCTCCACCACCACCACCGAAGCCGGCCCGAGTTTAGCCCGTTTTCGCTATGAACTCGGCGGCCTGAGTTCGATTCACACGTACGGCCAACACCAGTGACGATTATATCTGAACCGGGTCCTGGGCCTCCCCTAGGCCGGCTCTGCCTAGGGGAGGCCGGCCTGGCCTAGGAGAGGCCGGCCTTTATAGGTGCTAACAGCACTTGCCCCAACAGTCTGTTAAGGCTACACAGGGGATCTTTGTTGTTCGAGGTAGTTGAATACATATTATTCTTTCGATGGCTCGTTGTGCGAGTTGCCATTGTTGGTCATTGGACCTTGTTTGATGTCACTCGCAATCGCACATGTTGCCATGTAACTGTCCTTAAATCGCTTGGTTATACAGATCGGCCACCCTATATCTATAGTAAATTAATTTCACGTTTCGGTTTTGAGTCCCGGCACCGGATGGTTATCCCCGGCACCTCCAACTTAGCACGCTTGGCTACGTATGATGCAAAAGAAGTTCAACATATATACAATTGCGATGAATTGGAGAGTAGTAATAGGTTTTTACCCTTTTAACAAACAAAAAGAAACAACTCTGATGATGATAATGATATGCACTGTCCTTGAAGTTGATTGGTCCACACACGGGTGTGGACCAATCAAGTTATGTTTGATAATGTATGCACTGTGCATACATTATCAGAGTTGTGTTTTTTGTTTGCATTATGACTGCAGGTATTGTGGTCTATGCAAACATGACTCCTCGTAAAAAAGGTGTCAGTTTTGTTGCCAGATTAAAGGGTAAAAAAACAATTATCATTTTTTACTGGCAAATGATGTACCAATGGTATTATATTTGTTGCGAAGTGTTGGACGACTCGGAGGCAGGTTTCCAAGTAAAGGTCTTGCGCGGGTGCTTTATTAAGGGCTTCTGCCGATTTAACTCTAAGATACAACCACTTCCCAGGGGTAGGGGTAGAATAGGCTTGGGTCCTACCCTCGGACCCTCCACCCTGTCTGTTCCCTAGCACAGCTGGCTGCCCGGGCTGCCGCCTCTGCTCCGGCAAAGGGTTTATCATCCAAACTCGGCCGACGACTCGTTCCTATGCTGGCCTCACTCTCCAGACTTCTCCACCTTACCCCTGGTCCTAACTCCCACCCTTCTCGTTCCCTTACTCCTAGCAACGGACCTCGCTTGCGTCACGGGACATGACGTCATCTCGCTGGCCGGCGCTCATGACGCCACTTCCCGTGAGGTCACCGCCCCAGCCAGCGAGCGTAACGCCATGTCCCCCAACTAGTCGTCTACATGTTTACTAATTTGTGCATTGTATGTGTTTTGTGTGTGTGTGTCTTCAGCCCTGATCTGTCCGCTGCTGGACGAAGGCCTTCCCAAGTTGCTGTAATCTCTCCCGGTTCTGCAAATGCAGCGACCGACCGCGCGCGCGCCTGCGCACGGGGCTGATTTCGTCGCCCTGTCTCCGTTCCGTACAGGATCTCCCCCGGTGTTTTCTCTACCTTCACTGCCATCCTCTCATTATTCTTGCCTATGTACGCCCGTATATCGAGCGAAGTGTCTCCTCTCCAAGGGAAATTGCCTGGTCAAAAGGCCCGCTGACCTGAACAGTTTATATGATGTTTCTATAACCCTGCCTGTGCTTTCTGTGAGAAAAACAACATTTTCTCAAGACAAACGCTTTTGGGGAAGTGTGAGAAAGTCCACGTATGTGCATGGTTTTTCGTCCTTGTTTTTGCAGCATTTACTAATTTCATTTCTTCTCTCATCAATTTTTGTTCTAAGTTTAAGAATAGTTTCTCTCTGTAACCTGTCTTTTCCATTTTGGATGTGTGAATGTGAGGAATTCTGATTTCTTCATTTAAAGATTTGCATTACTTTGGCACCAATGTTTCTCCCAAAGTGATATGTTTTACTTGCCTTAAATGTTGATCTTGTAGCTGAATTTCTGAATGACGGGTTGCATTAATTTCGTGGTGCAAGGAGACTCTGATTATAAATTTACAACTTGGACATGGTTATATCTGAAGGGAAAACGGGGACTGCATTTTTATTTAAATTCAGACCAAATGCATTTATCCACTTGCATTTTCTGCATCTTAATTTCTATCTTTTTTTATGTTTACTATTGCATTGGCAGTGATGTGCAAATAACAACTCAACACGAATCGTCATTAACACTGCCCTAAAAAAAAGGCTGTTTTGGTTCAATGTCCATCCCATCAATATCTCAGCGATGGAAAAGGGCCATTCCCCAAAAAGGGGGTCAACCATGATTATCACAGCCATTCTCATCTTAACCTGATTTTGTGTTCAACGTTTCTCACTTCCATCGATCAACTTCCAGATTCTGCCGAGCCAGTTTCCAAATTCTCACGACCAGTGAATTCGCCCAGTTGTTTTAAACCAAAGGAACACATTTAAGCACACTAATGCATTTACCAGCATAAAAAAAATCACTTATGTAAAAGCATAACCTTATTGTTTATGCCGAAGGTGTTCAAAACAACCCCTAATTGGGTCTGCGAGAAAACCTGACATTGTTGCAATTGCCTGGGAAATGCAACTTCTGCATCCACCCCCTCCCCATAGGCTCAGGCACGTGACACTACATAGGACGTTGGGAATCCCAGCGGTGGTATTCATTGTTGTACATAGTTTGTGATCGTTGTCCGTTTGTGTGTTTGTCGGCATGCCCCTCCTAACAGTGGTCTCATGTCACTAGCATCTCATCTTCTGCTGCTGCAACAGCAGAAGTGTACATGTTTTAAAAAAAACTATTATTCCATAGGACTGACCTTTTTTCATCCGTGGCAGCAGTATGTATTTTTAGTCTGAAGTACATTTGATGACTGTGTTTTTTCGAATAAATAATTTTGAGCTAAGTAAATGCACTGAAAAGTTGTCAGAAGTAACCAGAACTTTTCTTGGTCAGTTACAGGCAGTGGCACACAATGGAAGACCCATATTTTTGTTTAACATAGCCGGTTTTACCTACCTTAAGACCAGGCGTGACTTTATTGCACTAGTCGTGCTGAACATTAATATTTAGCAGGTTCCCTAATGCGCATCCTCTATTGAGGTTTCACTTTCCAAACCGTTCAAGGATTTGTAAAACGTGTCTATTCGGCTGGTAGTCCCAATGGCGGGCATGTGCTTAGAAAATTCTATGTACCACCTCTGTTACAATGGATAGAATTCATTGTTGTTTTTTCTACAAGAATAGTTGGTACAACGATTTTACCTATGGTGCTTCCACCCGCACCGATGCTCATTTGCCCCTTTTTTTCCCCCTCGCCGAATTAAACGTTCTTGTTGTCTTCTTTCATAGAAGCCAACTTTCAGTCACCAACCAGTGGTGTTTTTCCTTCCTTGGACGAACTAATTAATGCTGACCCTTCACGAACCCCTCTTTCTTTCACATCGGGGCCAATAAAATGTATGTGTTGTGTGTCATGAAGCTCAGTTGTAAGGCCTTTCTAAAATATAAAATAAAGAATATTTTAATGTGGAGACAATGGAGTTATGATCATAATATGCTGTTACCCAAAAATTGTTCGCAGCAACGCGTGAGTTTACGTATCGTTTTGATTTTTTGCATTGAACGGGGTCCCATATTTTATTTGGAATGCTCGTAGCCAATAACATCCGGTAATTCAGCAGCATTTGTTTAAACCAACCTGACTGCTGATAAGACCCAAAATATTTAAACTTGTCCAGTTTGCTTGCTTTAACATAATGCTGCTTGATCATATTTTTCTGGATAACCAATAGGCTGATCGACTAAAACGCGTTTTAATTTGTGAACACAGAATTGACTTTATCCTGCTGCTTTTATCCACAATGCTCCATGGAAATGCATAATGAGTTTATAGAAAATACTATTAAAACTTCCACCTTTACCCGTGTCCAATGGTCATACTTGTTGCTCGCCTATAACACGTGGTTAAACTTGTCGTTCATCGGTGGCCAAACTGATTTGCGAGCCCTGTGCAGCTTGATGGAGGCTCTTTGTCTAATGTTTAACTTTTCAACACGATGCACCTTTTATTTGAAGCGGGGAAAACAACATCTGAAGTAAGTGGAAGCGACCTGAAGGTCTGGGCCACACACGTTGCAGCTATATACGGCTTCTCGCCCGTGTGCAGGTGTGTGTGTGTCTTGAGGTCACATGGCTGCAAGAGCCCGCGACCACACAGCTGACAGCGGTGACGGCCGTATTTGGAAGTGCCTGACTAAGACTGGAAACAGGAAGACTTATTCACAATTTGGGCAAATCGCCTGATGAAGCTGGTTGTAATCGCCATTGAAACGTACTGAAATTGTGAATGTCAGGTTACAATTTTTGAAGTAACTAATTGGCACATTTTGTGTATGTAACGTCTTAATTGGCTGTGCTGGTGATGGTGGGTTAACAGCACTTATATGTGCGTGATCTAACCCCAAAAAAACTTTTATGAATAATATTTATCGTGAAAACTTACGTATTAAACGGATTATATAGGTTTTTTTAATCAGTCAATCTTGGTATCGGGTTGTTGCCAGAATGAATGAGTGTAATGCTCCAGCCCTTTGGCTGTGCAGTCACGAGATGTACAATTTGCACGTGGAGCAGTTTCCTGCCCGTGTACAACCGAAAATCATTCGGGTCGTCGTGGGGAATATCAAATATCAAAATAAATAAGCGCACCATATGCCCCCCATTCGCATATCCGTCTCCGTATCAAATATAAAAAAAAAAGTATTTCTTACGCATCGGTATTCACGGCCTTAAATCAGGAAAGTGCATCATTTCGGCAGCATTTTCTTGGTTCTTTCGGTAAAGTCACGTAGAAGGGAAATAATAAAAAATAAAACATAAGAAAATACAATTCTCACGACGTTTCGGCCACAACGCAAGCAGCCGTCCTCACTGATGTCTAGTATGATGTCCAGCAGTACTGGACATCATTCTAACATTGGTCTTCATTTATAGATTGGCCCCTGCTATGGGAATGTGGAATTCCCACCACCCTGCTTGCTCGTTTTGAGTGTGAAAATGCTTTGACTTTTCTTACCTTAAGAAGAGTTTGTGGTAGTGATCGGGGTAGGGGCAGTGATATACTTGACATTTGTGAAAAAAATCTTTATAGGTCATAATATTCCTCCAGTCTAAATAAATATTCTGATTCTCAATATATTCTGACAGGGGAAGACTTGGTTGTGGCTGGGGGGGGCAGGGCAGGGAGTAGCAGTAGGATAGATAATGGAATTGTAATGCAGTAGGAAAGTTTCAGCACAAATAATGAAAGGCAGACAGAGGCATAACAGTGGCACTTGCAACTCTCTTTCAGCACTAACGGCAGTTTCCACACTGTCATGGAACAGCAGCACAGCAGCACGAACGGCAGTTCCCACACTGCCATGGAACAGCAGAACAGCAAATCGAACGTCAGTTCCCACACTGCCATGGAACGCCAGAACAGCAGCACGAACGACAGTTCCCACACTGTCATGGAACAGCAGCACAGCAGATCGAACGCCAGTTCCCACACTGTCATGGAGCAGCAACACAGCAGCACGAACGCCAGTTCCCACACTGTCATGGAACAGCAGAACAGCAGATCGAACGCCAGTTCCCAAACTGTCATGGAACACCAGGACAGCAGCACGAACGACAGTTCCCACACTGTCATGGAACACCAGCACAGCAGCACGAACACCAGTTCCCACACTGCCCTAGTGGAACAGCAGCACAGCCATCAACCGACAAGTGAAGCTGTCGCCAACACCGGAACGAAGGCATCGAGGGGGCCTGGGCGGAGATTTGCACGAGTGCGGCAGGGACTCCGGACATTTCTTAGATTTGTCCGGAAGCATTGCTACTGCAATGCGGAAGAATAAAGGCCCCCATCATTGGCGCACCCCACCACTCCAGTACAGTGGAGGTAAGGGTTGGTGGATTACTCCCTTTCCCGTGGACGCCGTATCCTGGCTTGCCAGGAGAAGGCAGTACAACAACAAAATTAACGCGTAAAAACAAAGTTTTTCACTATAAATCCTTTACATGCGTGTTCAATGGGCCACAACCCAGCCCACATTTGTCTTTGAAACGGGCGGCTAGAGTCCTCTCGTCCTCTGGCTTGAGATGGCTGCCACCTATGGGTCAGATGATTGCCTGCCACCATGAAGCAATTGGTAATTAAATATAAAAAAATTCCTAAAAAGTGGAAAATTTTGGAATTTTTTTTTTCTCACGAAAATACATTGTCACGCACAACGAGTCTGTGTGCAAAATGTCAGCTCGATTGGATCACTGGAAGTTGGTTAAAAAACGACCGAAAGATTTGCACGGTCGTAAGCGCGCAAGCAAGCAAGCAAGTGAACTTAATATAAAGGATTTTAAAATGTGGACTCCACCTGTTCCGTCTGTATGGGATTGAGTGTTTTTCGCCGCGCATGCGTGGATTTTTTTCTTTCCGGATCCCCAGTTTCCTCCAACATTTAAAGCCACTCATTATTTGGCCGATAACACCTTAACGTATCGAGGACCTCGGAGCTTAGACAATTGTGATTCTGTGGTTTCTCGCGTTGTGGGAGTGAGCGAGTACTGTGCACGTTAAAAGGTTATAAAATATTATATCTCAGCTTTCACGACCAATCTTAGATTCATAATTCATTACTTTTGGATTAGATCGTCTAGGTATTTGCCAATTTTCAGCTTTTCCCTCTACTGACAGCCAATCAGACGATGTTGTCACGTGGGCAAATATGCAAATTTATTTAGATTTCAGGAAACTGGAATATTGAAAAGCAAGCATTAAATAATATTACATAACAATTCGCTTGGAGATTACATTCAAAAATAGCTCAGCTCTTATTTTGAGCTTGTTAACAAAAGCTCAGTTCTCATGTAAATCTTTCCGCTAAAGTACAATCGACAAGATACATGTTCAATTTCAGAAAAGACCAAAGATCTGTATTGTAAAGGAAAATGATTATTTTGTCTAGGAGTTCTGTTTTGGTATAATAAAATAATAAAAATAAAACATAATAAAATAATTCTCACGACGTTTCGGCCACAACGCAAGCAGCCGTCCTCAGGTGAAACCAGGTCTGTCGAGGCGACAGCGTCTGAATGAAACAACACACGTGCTTGGAGCATATATATAAGCTGGGTTGGAAGGGGGGGGGGAAAGGGACGCCTTGACAAAAAAAATTGCATATCAAGAGGAATTTAGCATATTTATGGGAAATGCAGGTATGTGATTGGTACCACTTATGTCCGTGCATTATGCAGGATTAGCAGCATCCAAGGGAGGGGATATGGGAAATGCAGGTATGTGATTAGTACTAATGCCCGTGCATTATGAAGGATTAGCAGCATCAAAGGGAGGGGATATGGGAAATGCAGGTATGTGATCAGCGCTACTTTGCCCGTGCATTATGCAGGATTAGCAGCATCACAGGGAGGGGATAGGGGTAGCATTAATAAAGGGAAGAAGTGTTAATAATATGTAGCTGCAGTAACTAAAACCACCACGTAAACAACTAAAGCATAAACTACATAGTATCATCATTATACCAAATATACTCTACAATAAGCTGAGCCACTAACAGTAAGTAATACATTACAATTCTACGTCGTAAAAAATATAATATGCTGCCACCTAAACTTTATTCTCTTACATCACACGAGTCTACACCGTACTATATACTGCCATAGACAAACCCAACATTAAATCATATACTGTATTGCTATAAACTACCCTATACCTTATCCATTGCAATATTACACTATATTACACTATTCTACCCACCCTAATGTATATCACACTGCTGTATATTCACTATACAATTACGATACTATATATTACTTTGTACATTGTATTAAGCATATACATTTTTATACTATTTGTTATTATACATTGTACCGTTGACCGTCGTGTGAAAGATACTAAGAGGAAGAAACAAAATATGTCAATGCAGCGGAGCAAAAAATCCATTCCCTGCGGAGAATACAATGCCAGTGAGTGGAACGCGGTCTGAAAGTCACCATAAACGTGAACACAATCAGTTGAGATCCGAAATGGTTTATTACGTCCTTCCAATGATTGCTAAGCCAGAATCCATCTTCTCGGTTGAAATTGTCTCTGTGTTTGTATATGTGGATCGCCTCATGAACGAATCTCTCATGGTAGCCAGATGGCTTGCAGAAAACCTCTGTCTTGGAGAAGTCAATATCATGTGAGCCCACTGAATTGTAACAGTGATCTGCCACGGCTGAGATATTTGTCCTACCGTGTTTCAAGTCTGCTTTATGTTCACGGATGCGGTCCGAGACATGTCGTTTGGTTTCTCCAATGTAACTGCTACCACAGAGGCAACTTAATTTGTAGACGCCAGGGTACTGTATGTCTGGAACCACATCTTTTACAGACGGGACCAGATCACGGATTTTATGTACTGTGTTGAATCGGACCTGGATCTTGTGTTTTATCAGGATTTTGGAGATCTTTTTTGTGACCCCAGCAATGTAGGGTAAGGTGATGGTCTTGAAAGGCTCCTCAACGGGATCCTTCTTGATGGTTGGAGGGATGGCTTTGCGGATTGTGTAGTCGGAGTAACCATTAGCCTTAAGAGCTTGGCGTACGTGTTTGAGTTCACTGGCAATGTGTTCCTGGTCGGATATGCATTGGGCTCTATGGTATAGTGTCTTGATGAGGGAATTCTTCTGGGATGGATGGTGGTGGGAATCCGGTTTTAGGTAAGCATCCGTATGGGTGGCTTTCCTGTAGACAGAATGGCTCATTGAACCATCAGGTCTCCTTTAAATTAGGACATCCAAAAAGGGTAGCTTGCCATCTTTTTCGACTTCCATGGTGAATTTGATGGCTGGATGTATGGAATTGATGTGGTCGAGGAATTGGTCTAGAGCAGGCCAGCCATGTGGCCAGATGACAAAAGTGTCATCTATGTACCTCTTCCATAAGGTCGGGCGTAGAGTGGCAGTCTGGATGGCAATACAGTATATAATTTAATGTTGGGTTTGTCTATGGCAGTATATAGTACGGTGTAGACTCGTGTGATGTAAGAGAATACAGTTTAGGTGGAAGCATATTATATTTTTTACGACGTAGAATTGTAATGTATTACTTACTGTTAGTGGCTCAGCTTATTGTAGAGTATATTTGGTATAATGATGATACTATGTAGTTTATGCTTTAGTTGTTTACGTGGTGGTTTTAGTTACTGCAGCTACATACTATTAACACTTCTTCCCTTTATTAATGCTACCCCTATCCCCTCCCTGTGATGCTGCTAATCCTGCATAATGCACGGGCAAAGTAGCGCTGATCACATACCTGCATTTCCCATATCCCCTCCCTTTGATGCTGCTAATCCTGCATAATGCACGGGCATAAGTAGTACTAATCACATACCTGCATTTCCCATATCCCCTCCCTTGGATGCTGCTAATCCTGCATAATGCACGGACATAAGTAGTACTAATCACATACCTGCATTTTCCATAAATATGCTGAATTCCTCTTGATATGCAATTTTTTTTTGTCAAGGCGTCCCCCCCCCCCCTTCCAACCCAGCTTACATATATGCTCCAAGCACGTGTGCTGTTTCATTCAGACGCTGTCGCCTCGACAGACCTGGTTTCACCTGAGGACGGCTGCTTGCGTTGTGGCCGAAACGTCGTGAGAATTGTATTTTATGATGTTTCATTTTTAGTATTTTATTATTTCCATTCTACGTGACTTTACCGAAAGAACCAAGAAGATGAATCCCTGGAGTCACGAAAGCTTTAAATCGAGGTGTTACAACGTTGTGGCCATCACTCTAAGTGCCACAACCGTCAGAAATACTCACTCGGCACGCAGACATCACGGGGGCAGAGGGGTACATTTTTATGTGTACTTATCCATATATCATACCTGTCAACTCAGACGTTTTACATGTATTCTTGTACAGGGAACTGAGTGTGCAGGTCCATACGGCGTAGAGTCGTTTGCATCAGCAGCAGGCCATGCTTTCCCACCTGATGACGGACGCTTGTGTTGCGCCCGAAACGTTGTGATTTATTTTATTTTTCTACCTATGTGACTTTACCGAAAGAACCAAGAAGATGAATCCCTGGAGTCACGAAAGCTTTTAATCGAGGTGTTACAACTTTGTGGGCATCACTCTAAGTGCCACAACCGTCACAAATACTCACTCGGCACGCAGACATCACGGGGGCAGAGGGGTACATTGTTATGTGTACTTATCCATATATCATACCTGTCAACTCAGACGTTTTACATGTATTCTTGTACAGGGAATTGAGTGTGCAGGTCCATACGGCGTAGAGTCGTTTGCATCAGCAGCAGGCCATGCTTTCCCACCTGATGACGGACGCTTGTGTTGCGCCCGAAACGTCGTGATTTATTTTATTTTTCTACCTATGTGACTTTACCGAAAGAATCAAAGAGTATGGATTCCTGCAGTCACGAAAGCTTCAAATCAAGATTAAAACAAATATATTTTGTCAGTGTTTCTCCCTTGTGATGGGACTTTGAAGGATGAACGTTGAGATTTATAATGGCATGAAATATAAGGATATGATTTATTTTTCGACTTAAAGCTTTCGTGACTGCAGGGATTCATCTTCTTGGTTCTTTCGGTAAAGTCACGTAGAAGGGAAATAATAAAATAATACAAATAAAACATGGACGGCTGCTTGTGTTGTGGCCGAAACGTCGTGATAATTATTGTATTATGTTTTATTTTTATTATTTTATTATTTACCTTTACCGAAAGAACCAAGAAGATATGATTTATAATAATATGGACTCGCATACGTATAATATAGGGGCCGTCCATAAATGACGTCACGCACCTAGGGGGGGGGGTCAGACATTTGTGACGATATGTGACAAAGGGGGGGTTGAGAAATGTGACGTCACATCAAAATTCGCAACTTTAAATAAATATCGACAACACGTTCTACTTAATTAAATAGACTTTTTAATAAAATGTTTTCTCCTCCAACATCAGAGTGCAGCGCCACATTAAATACGCACTACAATGACAATAGTTTAAAGCGATTTGTAGCATGTTTTATTTTCAAAATGGAAATATGGTTTTGTGAGGGGGGGGGGCAGAGCTTTATGACGTCATATTTGAGGGGGGTTTGACTTTTTTGTGACGCCGTGTGTGGGGGGGGGGGTAAAAAATCGTCCAAAATCGCGTGACGTCACAGTCCCATACACATGCAAGCATGTATTGTAGACAACGTATCATGTATATGACACACATGCACGCTAAATTATACTGAACACAGAAAACGATTGCAGGTGCACATACATTATGGTATGTCATCATATAGTGGGTGGGTTACGTTTCACTTAAATCCACGTGACGCACGAGTCCACGGCGGACGGCACCAGGCATTGAGTGACGTCACAACCAACTAAGGGTTGTTACAGACGCCCACGTGACTCTCCACGCGGGTGAAATAAAACCGGATGCCGTGACGTCACTAGCCTGGCGCGTTAGTCTGGCGTTTAACTTCGTGGAGAAGGCACGCGGCTCGGGCTACAGCGCTCCCTGGATACTGGCTTTGCCACGTGTGAGCCTTTAAAATGTCATCCTATCGCGTGAGTGCGAGTTATTCGACGAGAGATGTATTTAAGGTAAGTGATGTTGAAGATGGTACTATGGTTCTAGATTTGAAGCTTTCGTGACTGCAAGGATTCATATTCTTAGGTTTTTTCGGTAAAGTCACGTAGGTAATTTTTTTTTTTAAATTAATACAAATAAAATAATTTTACTTTTATTTAAATTAATAAATTAAGAAAAGTACAAATTTTTTTTTTACCTACGTGACTTTACCGAAAAAAACCTAAGAATATGGTACTATGATGTTTGTCATGGTCTTGGTGGTTGTAATCGTAATGGTGCTGATGGTGGTATAGAAGCTGCTCTTTGCTTCTTGTTGAGTGTTGCAAGCGATGGTAATGTGAAGATGGTAAATAAGAGTGTGGTGTTGGTGGTAGAGATGTGATGGTTTAATGGTTTGTAGTGATGATGATAGTGATACTATTCGGGATGGTGTTAGTGATGGCAATAGAAATTGCGGTGTTGGTAGATGCTTTTGGCGATGGTGCCAGTGACTGTGCACGTTACATTATACTAACGTACGTGTAGGCACACGCACGTACTTTAATGTTATCGTCTAGTGGGTGGGTTATGTTTTACTTAAATCCACGGTACCCGCGAGGCCACGGGGGGAGGGACCAGGCACTGAGTTACGTCACAACCAGCCAAGGGTTGTTACAGACGCCCACGTGACACTCCACGCGGGTGAAATAAAACCGGATGCCGTGACGTCACTAGCCTGGCGCGTTAGTCTGGCGTTTAACTTCGTGGAGACGGCACGCGGCTCGGGCTACAGCGCCCCCTGGATACTGGCTTTGCCACGTGTGAGCCTTTAAAATGTCATCCTATCGTGTGAGTGCGAGTTATTCGACGAGAGATGTATCCAAGGTAAGTGATGGTAATGATGTTAAGGATGGTACTATGATGTTTGTCATGGTCTTGGTGGTTGTGTTGATGGTGATAGGGAAGCTCCTCTTTGCTCGTGTTGAGTGTTGCAAGTGATAGTTACGTGAAGAGTGTAATTGTTGTGATAGAGGTGATAGTTTAGTTGCTTTTTGGTGGTGATTGTGGTGATGGCAGAGACAATTTTCGTGGTGGTGCTAGTGATGCTAATGGCGATTGTGGTTTAGGTAGATGTTGTTGCTGATGGTTGCGGAAGGGCTCAATAAGCTATGAAGCTTCATGTCATCGGTAGTGATTTCCCTGTGGTGTAAATTCCACATTCCTATGGCGAGGCCCATATTCAAATATACGGACAACTAATTGATTACCACAAAGTGGCACTTAATTTTTTCAGGAACCCTTCAAGGAAGAACGAGCTGTATTCTCAATATCTAAACGTGGATTTTAACTCCCATTTGAAGACAGTTCCAGGAGAGTGTCACATCTGCTGGACAGGTCTCCCTTGTTGCTCTAAACTTGGTTGAATGAAGAATGTCAAAGGAGATTGTTGAGGTTTTAATATTATATTTTTGCTGTGTGACAGAACGATCTTTTGAAGAAGGCTCAACTCGCTGATAACTCTGCACCTGTGCACAAGGTAAGTGTTCGCCGAATGTACGGATAGCAACTCACTTGACAGCAAACTATTATAAGCACAATGCAGAGACAAGTTCACTTCTTCGGTTGTAGTAGTCGTGGACTACATATTTAACTGACATTCTAACATACAATTGACACAGACCACAAGCCCGACACACAGTGCAGACTTTCAGGTCACTTCACCAAATGTGTTTATTACCTGACAGCAAAGAAACAAAGTTCCACCACCCACCCCCCCAGCTCGTGTAAGATCTATAGACTGTTGGGGCAAGTGCTGTTAGTAAACATCTATTACAACTAGTACGGTGGTGCACTCGAAATGGTGGTGCGGTAATCAGGACCATGACGGGCTGCTTTGACCTAATGGTACAGACACGCATACACACGGTAGACTCGTGACACATTCAAGGCAATGCTTATCAGCTGAGTTCGCAGTAAGGGACTCTAGTACTAGTGAACCTACCAGGACACAAACACACACAAGCTTACTAGACAGCACACATTGGTCGTAGCTCTACTTGGACTTCATGAATGCAGTCAGGTGCGTGACCTGGAACCAGTTTAATAAAATACCTTCATTAATTGACCCTTCAGTCATATTTTTGTAAATTAGAAATCAATGAAAAATGCAGTTTCAAATGTTTCATGGAATTGGCCATTAGCTTCTGGGAATACGGGCACCGTTTCATGTTCTCGCGGAGGTGCAGGCCAAAAATTACCCTCTAGGGTAATCCTCTGAGAGCTCCCTGCGATGTAGGCCATTCCACAAGTAGTCTCTCAGTGGGTGTTTGTGGGTGTACCACTGTGTTTCTGTAGAAATGTCCACGTCTGTATGCTTGCCTGCATGTTCACGTGTGCCTCTCTGTGTGCATCGGTGTGACAAAAACAGGCAAATCCATTAGATGAAGTCGTCTTCCCAGTGGCAGGGATGAGCTGCACACCACAAGGTTTTACCTCACTTTATTCAGCATCATTCACCACATGAATTACTGCCACACTCCTCTATAACAAACACACATCCACATCTATCTAGAGCCAATCCCTAAATGGCTTTACAAATCCGTTACGAGCACACATACAAGAGGCCCAAATCGAGTCTCTTTGTTAAGTGTAACATTATGTGCTTGGTTCATTTGTGATTGTATGTAATTACGTTTGTTGCACACGTGTATATGTGCATGAATGACCATGTGTGTCTTTGGGCATGTGTGTGTGTGCAGAAGTCTTGGACAAATTCAAAGACAGAATGACAGCGCAGGAACGTCGAGAAATATTGAGTATCAATAAAGTTTATTATTTCAAGATTCGTTCGGAACGAAATGGCCCTTGCAATCATGGCTATGATGACATCAACGACCACTACATTCCGGTAAGACTCTCCAATATGAGCCATGCTCATTGCAACTAAATCATGCATTCCACTATAAACCACAACATCCCTTACACGCACGTGTATACCTAATAAGTTGCTAATGATTTTCTATGTGAAGAACACTTAAATGTTAAGCGACTCAACGTCCTGGTTTTGGACATTTTCAGAAAGGCTCTCCTGGTGCCACAAAGCAACTACAAAAAAAATTGGATTTTGTATCGATGAAAATGTTCTGGCCTAATGCTCAACTCTTGATATGACCAAAAGGTGGGGCTACCTGAGTAGTGGGTGGGGTTGGCATAGCCTATGAGTATAGTATGCAGGGCATACAGAGTGAGGCCACTCACTGCGTGGGTGGAATCCGGGAATTGAATGAACATGGCTATGTAAAAGTGAACGGGGCTGAAGGAGAAAGGGCCTGAAAATTGGCATCTGTGATCTTGGGTTTTAAATCTAGATTTAACTGCATCGCTCCAGTGGCTTCCTAATATCGGAAGGAAGAGCATTCCAGACGGCCGCAGAAGTGCATCTCAAAGCGCGCGATGTGGTGACTATCTTTGTCATCCAGCTCTGAGAGAAAAGCTTCATAAATACAGATAAAGGACATTCTATAACCCATACTTTGCATAGAATGATTTAGTGGTTTCCAGTGTGAGGCAAAGATGTATTTGGCAGAGACATCAGAGAAAGCTCAGACATGTGCATGAGAGGTGGGAATGTAAAACCAGTGACTGATAAATGAGAACTTGAATGAGCCGTGTGTTTAGGCTGAGTAATGTCTGAGCACTCAGAGACAGCCTTGGTTGAGTACTGAACACTTGTGTAATCTTGTTCCAGATCACGGATGAACACTTGGTGTACCGCTTCCAAGTACTGAATGTAATTGGGAAGGGGTCCTTTGGGCAGGTACTCCGATGCCTGGACCACAAGACGAAAAAAGAAGTGGCTATCAAGATGCTAGTGCACACTTCTACGTAAGTTTGAACAACGATATGAACCACATTTTAAAAAGATCTGAATTTGTGAAGAGAACCATAGCTTGTAAGAATTTGTGTTAATTTACACATTTCAGAGGAAGTCTAAACAGTAATCATTTAAAAGTTGATTTTGTTTAACCTCGTGAGAACTGAAGAGACCAGGATGAGTCTCATTTGCAAGAGTGACTTGGAGCATTAATCTGCCAGTAGGGGACAATGATTGCTATGTTGCACAATACAAATTGAGGAATTTGTGGCGTAGGTTTCGATATTGGCAAACATTGTACCCAGTTACAAGCACACAGTGGCATACTCTTGCAAATTACGTCAGGTGATCTTTAGCATCCATCGAAGCAGACAGCATGCATTATGGTTATACACCCGCAGTATTAATAAGAGCGGCCACTTGATTCGAACCTTGAACCTCTGCAACGAGTGGCGAACGTGCTACTGCCGGGTCATGTATCCATCTCCATCAGAAGCTGTTGTTTCTGTATGAGTTTATAATTTCATAAATGTCATCAAACACCATCAAAATAACGTTTGATTTGTCATGAAGAGGCAATATGTAATTTTTATGGTGCCTGCCACGTGAACGTGGCGATCAAACCATTGACCAACAGCGTGGATGAGTGCTGCCCTTTTGCTCATTATATTCTATTCTTCTATATGGCAACATGTTCAGGCACTAAATACCAATGCCAAGGTCTGCTAGCCACAAGGGGTCTTCAGGAGAGATTTTTTTACTTTTACAATTCCACATTAAAGGAGCACAGACTACATTGGTTGACAATATCGTCCACAGTTTGGGTTGGAGCAGCAGGACACTTTCTACCTTACTCGCTTAACATAGCTCAAAAACTACAGTGATCATAATCCAGTGGTGCACAGTTTTCACCTCACTGAGATGGGATGCGGTAACTCCTTCGAGTAACGACCATTGACAACTTCCCAACCAATTGGTGCAGCTTCCCCAGTTGGCGCTGATTACGTCGACCGGGCAGGGACGATGTTGACGTTGACCGGGATTAAGCGCTCATAGCCATGATTCTGGAGCTCTATTGACTGAGCCATCCCATGTGTGTGATAATGCATAAAAATATGCAAGACTTAAAGAGTGGGGTGAGACTTATCGATGCATTCCCTCCACAGCAAAAACATTCAGAAATGCAGAATGGAGGCGCATATCATGAAAGCGTTGCAGTCCAAGGACAAAGAAAATAACTGCATTATTAGATTTCTCGGACACCTTCTGTTCAGACATCATCCCGCCTTCGTTATGGAGCTCATCACGTAAGTAAATATCACATATGTGCGCCAACATCGTGTTTATCTCAAGCAAGTTTTTAAAACGTGCAGATAACATTCGCTGAATTTCAGATGAATTTTTTTGTTTGATCAGGTGAGAACTCAAGAGACCAGGATGCATTATTCTTTGGTTCTTTCGGTAAAGTCACGTGACTTTACCGAAAGAACCAAAGAATAATTTCTGCAGTCACGAAATCTCCAAAATTAAGATTAGACCAGGATGCGTCTCATTTGCAACAGTGACCTGGGGTATTAGATTGCCAGTAGGGGGGGGGCGATGATTCCTAAGTTGTACAACGGCAATTAAAGTAATTTTTTGGGTAATTTTCGAATTTAACATCGGCTATGAGACAGACACGGTGTGTGGTATTATTACAGCTGCATTAATCAGGGAGGCTGCTGGTTTCGAACCATGAACCTCGACGAAAGGCGGGGATCCTACTGCCATTAGGCCATGTCACCACCCATCGGAATGTCCTAGCCGTTTTATTTTAAGGCTTTATTGGTAGTTTTTAAAAGATGAAATGGACATGGGTGCCTCCTTAACCTGGCACGTAACTGTTTATGATACAACGATACTCTCCCACTTTAATTAGAGTGGTACCACCATTTTACATTGTACAGCACATTAAAACATAGCACTTCATAATAATTACAAATACAGTAAACAATGTTTCTCGTTAATTTTGGAGCTTTCGTGACTGCAGGAATTACTCTTGGTTCTTTCGGTAAAGTCACGTATAAAGATAAAATAATACATTAAATAATACCTGATGATGATTGCTTGTGTTGCAATCGAAACGTCGTATGCTATTATTTAATTTATTATTTTATCTTTATACGTGACTTTATCGAAAGAACCAAGAGTAATGTTTCTCGTTATCTGTAAACAACATTGCTACCTACCGCAATGTCCTGTCTCACCCATTACCTTCATCATGAAACCAGATGCAACAGCAAATTCTCATAATGAGCCCTATGAACGAAACTCCCTACCGTGGGCGTCGAGGTGTGATACCGTGGCTTGTCAGGAGAGGGCAGTAGAACAAAAATGTCGACTCTACCTGTTCCACCTGTATGGGACAGAGTATTGTCCCCCTAGCAAGTGTGGGCTTTGTCTGGGGGCTCCGGTTCCTTCCAACATGTAAACGCTCAAAATGTTGTAATAGGTTTTTACCCTTTCAACTGGTACAAAACTGACACTTTTATACAAGGCATCATGTTTGCAATAACCACAACACAAGCAGTCAAAATGCAAATAAAAAGAAACAACTCTGATAATGATATGCACTGTCCTTGAAGTTGATTGGTCCACACCCGAGACAGCTTTTCTTAGAGCCTAGTCTCCATTGGTGTTGGACCTCAAAAACAGCGCAACTATCAGAGTATTGAGAGCTCGGGGTAAGCATTTACACCTTGAGACATCTTTACCAGTGGCGAAATATAGTAATAGGTTTTTACCCTTTCAACTGGTACAAAACTGACACTTTTATACAAGGCATCATGTTTGCAATAACCACAACACAAGCAGTCAAAATGCAAACAGACTGCTTGTGTTGTGGTTATTGCAAACATGATGCCTTGTATAAAGGTGTCAGTTTTGTACCAGTTGAAAGGGTAAAAACCTATTACTATATTTTGCCACTGGTAAAGGAGATGTCTCATAGGCTCAAAATGTTGTTGATAATACCTTAATATATACAAGACCGCAGAGCTTAGGCATCTGTTGGCGCCTGCTCATCACCTGGTTGACTTCCTGTTTGTGTTCTTGGTTCTTTCGGTAAAGTCACGTAGAAGGGAAATAATAAAATAATACAATTTAAACGTAATAAAGTAACATTCTCACGACGTTTCGGCCACAACGCAAGCAGCCGTCATCAGGTGAAGAACAGGTCTGTCGGAAAGACAGCGTCCGAATCTTTCCGACAGCCCTGTTCTTCACCTGATGACAGCTGCTTGGGTTGTGGCCGAAACGTCGTGTGAATTGTATTTTATTATGTTTTATTTTTATTATTTTATTATTTCCCTTCTACGTGACTTTACCGAAATAACCAAGAAGATGAATCCCTGCAGTCACGAAAGTTTTAAATCGAAATTTCCTGTTTGTGGTTCCTCGTACCTATGAGTAATTCTCTCTTTATATTACAGTGAGTGATTACTGTGCATGTTATAAGTTGATATTATTATATTTCTCAAACCCAATATGCAGGTCACGTTTCATCATCATTCCCCTGGGAGAAATTTTAATTTGGTTTTACATGATAAAAATCCTAAACTATTGTAAAACACAAGTCCCCGAGTTCATGAAGCGAGTCTAAGCATTGACCAAGAAGTGGCAGGGAAATAACCATTGACGGTATCTTGTCTTGCAGCACCGACCTCTTTGATCAATTCCAGACCAACTCCACGATTTTTGCGCCGTCAAGAATCAGGCTCTATACAAGATCCCTGTTGATAGCCCTGGCGAAACTTAAGAAGGAGGCCATCATTTATGGCGACCTGAAGCTGGTAAGTAAATACAATAGCATACTGCGTCATTCATGGATCTGTGTCGCCTTGAGGCAACTGTGACGAAAGATGCCTCTACCGTAACTCAAAAATTTAAAACCATACACACTGCACCTTATACCGCATTGAACAACACGAATGTTATTGTTTTCATAAATCTATAAAAATAATCGACACTCGTTTCAATCTTGGACATTGTCTATCTCTTCTTGCTCTAGAGCTCACTGCAGTTTATTTGAAGAGATTCTAATTTACATTCGTCACAATGACAGCTACAATTGGCCCAAAGTTAGACACATTTCTTACACGAGTAAAGGAGAGAACCACTTTAAACTGAATATGTAAAATGCAGTCTTAACTGGATGTCTAAACGGTAGAAGCTGCATGCCATGAACACATTTGAACGTTAACCACTATTGCCCTTTGTTATTTTTTTTCTAGGAAAACACCATGGTCAAAGACCATGCAACCGGCAACATCAGGATAATTGATTTTGGCGTGAGTGTTAAGATGACGAAGCCAAGTGAGTGGTTTTACTTGTGTTTTCGTGCGAGGGTGTGTCTCTGTGTGTCTTTGTGAATCTTCGTGAATATGTGAGTGGGGAGTGCTAGTGCAGCGGTTAGCGCGGCCGCCCCGAGTTCGATTCCCGCTCATGGCCGACACAAGTGACGATTATCTGAACCGGTCCTGGGTCCCCCCTAGGTCGACTCAGACCCAACTTAGCACCTAGTGCGGTGCGTAGTAAACATCGCCACTAGGGAGACAAAAGCAGCCGGGCGTGGTGCTGGCCACCCCACCCCCTCGTGTGCCGTGCCGGCCTTCATAGGTGCTCGTGAACAGCACTTGCCCCAACAGTCTGCTAAGGCTACACGGGGGATCTTTGTCTTATATGTGTGTTGGCACAGCAGGGGGAATAGTTGGTGCATCTGCCACTCATTTCGGTCCCGTGACCTTTCGGTGAACCTTCGACACTTCAAGTGGCCTCAAAGTGCACCTGGCCTGGCACAGGCGCCGTGGTGACGTCACCGCCACTTAGTGGCAAATGGCGACTGTTATTCTTATGTGTGTGCGTGTGGAAACGTGGCATGGTGAGCAGCACTGCAGTGCACTATAATCTCAGTGACTCAGTTTAATCCTCAGCCGCAGAGGCCTTAATAGGTCATATAGGCCTTAATAGGTGCTTGCAAACAACTTTACCCAAAATTCAAACCATCTCTTGGAGTGCCACTCACGCTTTTCCAGTTTTGACCCAGTTGTAGAAAGATACACATTCAATTGCTGTATAGAATTATAAAGGTTAACATCCTATAACATGTTTTTTAAAATCTGCGTGCACTAAAAAATCTAAGCAAATAACGTGTATGATCTCGCTCAATCAGTGCTATTCCTCTGTGTGTGGTGTGCAGTTTTCGGATTTTTCGGAACGTTCGAGTACATGTCTCCAGAGATATTACTGGGTCTCCAACTCACCTGCGCAGTGGACATGTGGTCCCTGGGCTGCATAATTGCCGAGCTCGCTTCTGGGGAGTCACTTTTCACGGCCACAGGATATCTAATTGACCAAATGATCACGGTACCTGAAATATGCCAAAATATAATCTTATTATTTATGATTTCGAAGCCTATGGCTTAGTTTTAGTTGAGCCGGCTCACACTGCTAATGCTGAGTGATGGTCCATTAGTCGCTAACAACGATATAGGAGACTGCCCTGGATTGCAATACACGGTTCAAGTAATCTGTGGAGCAATCATACTTTTGGCCTCATTCCATGGGAACAAATGTTGCTCTGCTGCCAGTATGTACATAGAGAATAGACATATCTTTAATGTGATCAGACACTAGTTGGACACGTATGATGTGATTTGGCCTTGGTCATAATAACTCAGAGTGACAGACTTTTACCCTTTCCATTCTTCGGGTTCATTGTTCATCCCGAAGGTTCCTGAAGTCACCTTCAAAGGGCAATATTTGTTAATTAAGTACCCAATACAAATTAAATCTATTTGGCAATGGTGTAAAAGGATGTGCAGTCCTTGGGAATAAACGTTTCAGTTTTATAGACCTTTACATTTGAGGAAGTCTACTGCATGTATGTTTACGATACACACAGTCCAATGACCTAACCCATGTATATTAATTTCACTGTGACCTGTGCACAGATTCTTGGTCTCCCACCAACGTCTATGATTGATGCTGCGACCAGAATGCACATTTCCACGGGTGAGTGGGAGGGCAGGTTGCTACTTCTGTTGTCACAATTATTCAGGCAAGCATTGCCTGAATGTACTTTGTTCTTATTCCTCGGAACTCGTTTCACTCATTTTCTCTCCAACACAGACAAGAATGGGTGCCACAGGGTGGACGGCAGGAAGGTCTTTCCAAGCACCTCCTCTCTTGAGAAAAAGCTTTGGACTATGAACAAAGATATAATCGATTTCGTCGAAGGATGCCTTGAGTAAGATATAACTGCACTGTCTACATATTATCTTAATTGATAATTATTTTCGTGTTCACCATCAGCACTTTCATAAAGAGTACACACTACTAAGAGTGATGTTTTACTGACAGGGAGTGGCTTTGTGTCATAACAGGGCAATATTTCTGGCCTTGTGCCTTCTTACATTCGTTAGCACAATAAATGTAAATAATTGCATGTGCCACATCTCCACCCCATGGTTAGAAGAAATGTAGACGGTAACTGAACCCTGACGATTCCCCGTTTATATCTTGGCAGGTGGGATCCCGTTCGCCGGCTCACGCCTGAAGAGGCTTTGAGCTACAAGTGGATTGAGGATGGCACCAAGGTCGAAAGCCACGCTAGTCACAATGAACCGGATGCAGTGGACGCATCGATTAAAATGGACGAGATCGTGGAGGTGGATCGTGTGAGCCAATGCGAACAGGGAAGGACGAATGATTCTGGGTTAGGTCTCGAGGAAGATTTCGTGTCAGTCAAGAGCCGATTGTGAGTCTCCACGTCATCTTGAAGAATATTTGTGTCGGTTAAGTTCTTATGACGTGACTTTGATGTTTCTCCCTGCTCCAATGAGCTTAGAGAAAACAATGATATCGCTCTGCATGCAGATCTCATTGAGAGGTTGCTCTTTCTCCTCTGCCGTCTGGAACCGTCCTTCCCCAGCCATCTTTATTGTCACCATCAGCACTTTCATAAAGAGTACACACTACTAAGAGTGATGTTTTACTGACAGGGAGTGGCTTTGTGTCATAACAGGGCAATATATCTGGCCTTGTGCCTTCTTACATTCGTTAGCACAATAAATGTAAATAATTGCATGTGCCACACCTCCACCCCATGGTTAGAAGAAATGTAGACGGTAACTGAACCCTGACGATTCCCCGTTTATATCTTGGCAGGTGGGATCCCGTTCGCCGGCTCACGCCTGAAGAGGCTTTGAGCTACAAGTGGATTGAGGATGGCACCAAGGTCGAAAGCCACGCTAGTCACAATGAACCGGATGCAGTGGACGCATCGATTAAAATGGACGAGATCGTGGAGGTGGATCGTGTGAGCCAATGCGAACAGGGAAGGACGAATGATTCTGGGTTAGATCTCGAGGAAGATTTCGTGTCAGTCAAGAGCCGATTGTGAGTCTCCACGTGCATTTTGAAGAATATTTGCGTCGGTTAAGTTCTTATGACGTGACTTTGATGTTTCTCCCTACTCCAATGAGCTTAGAGAAAACAATGATTTCGCTCTGCATGCAGATCTCATTGAGAAGTTGCTCTTTCTCCTCTGCCGTCTGGAACCGTCCTTCCCCAGCCATCTTTATTGTCACCATCAGCACTTTCATAAAGAGTACACACTACTAAGAGTGATGTTTTACTGACAGGGAGTGGCTTTGTGTCATAACAGGGCAATATATCTGGCCTTGTGCCTTCTTACATTCGTTAGCACAATAAATGTAAATAATTGCATGTGCCACACCTCCACCCCATGGTTAGAAGAAATGTAGACGGTAACTGAACCCTGACGATTCCCCGTTTATATCTTGGCAGGTGGGATCCCGTTCGCCGGCTCACGCCTGAAGAGGCTTTGAGCTACAAGTGGATTGAGGATGGCACCAAGGTCGAAAGCCACGCTAGTCACAATGAACCGGATGCAGTGGACGCATCGATTAAAATGGACGAGATCGTGGAGGTGGATCGTGTGAGCCAATGCGAACAGGGAAGGACGAATGATTCTGGGTTAGATCTCGAGGAAGATTTCGTGTCAGTCAAGAGCCGATTGTGAGTCTCCACGTGCATTTTGAAGAATATTTGCGTCGGTTAAGTTCTTATGACGTGACTTTGATGTTTCTCCCTACTCCAATGAGCTTAGAGAAAACAATGATTTCGCTCTGCATGCAGATCTCATTGAGAGGTTGCTCTTTCTCCTCTGCCGTCTGGAACCGTCCTTCCCCAGCCATCTTTATTGTCACCATCAGCACTTTCATAAAGAGTACACACTACTAAGAGTGATGTTTTACTGACAGGGAGTGGCTTTGTGTCATAACAGGGCAATATTTCTGGCCTTGTGCCTTCTTACATTCGTTAGCACAATGAATGTAAATAATTGCATGTGCCACACCTCCACCCCATGGTTAGAAGAAATGTAGATGGTAACTGAACCCTGACGATTCCCCGTTTATATCTTGGCAGGTGGGATCCCGTTCGCCGGCTCACGCCTGAAGAGGCTTTGAGCTACAAGTGGATTCAGGATGGCACCAAGGTCGAAAGCCACGCTAGTCACAATGAACCGGATGCAGTGGACGCATCGATTAAAATGGACGAGATCGTGGAGGTGGATCGTGTGAGCCAATGCGAACAGGGAAGGACGAATGATTCTGGGTTAGATCTCGAGGAAGATTTCGTGTCAGCCAAGAGCCGATTGTGAGTCTCCACGTGCATCTTGAAGAATATTTGTGTCGGTTAAGTTCTTATGACGTGACTTTGATGTTTCTCCCTGCTCCAATGAGCTTAGAGAAAACAATGATTTCGCTCTGCATGCAGATCTCATTGAGAGGTTGCTCTTTCTCCTCTGCCGTCTGAAACCGTCCTTCCCCAGCCATCTTTATTGTCGACTTCATGCTCTTGTTCAACTCTAGGCTCCAGATCTTCCACTTCTCCTCTGCCTATGACTCTAGAAAATAATCAGAATATGTATTTATACTGGAGGAATTCGATAAGGTCTGAAGCTCTTTTTCACGGATGTCCAGTATGATGTCCAGCAGTACTGGACATAATTCTAACATTGGTCTTCATTTAGAGATTGGCCCCTGCTATGGGAATGGGGAATTCCCACCACTCTGCTTGATCGTTTGGGGTAGTGATAGGGGTAGGGGCAGTGATGTACTTGACATCTGTGAAAAGGAGCTTTATAGGTCATAATATTCCCACAGTCTAAATCAATATTCTGATTCTGAATATATTCTGACAGGGGTAGTCCTGGTTGTGGCTGGGGGGGGGCAGGGCAGGGAGTAGCAGTAGGATAGATAATGGAATTGTATTGCAGTAGGAAAGTTTCAGCATGAATAATGAAAGACAGACAGAGGCATAACAGTGGCACTCACAACTCTCTTTCAGCTCGAACGCCAGTTCCCACACTACCCTGGAATACCAGCACAGCAGCACGAACGGCAGTTCCCACACTACCCTGGAATACCAGCACAGCAGCACGAACGGCAGTTCCCACACTGTCATGGAACAGCAGAACAGCAGCACGAACGGCAGTTCCCACACTGTCATGGAACACCAGCGCAGCAGATCGAACGGCAGTTTCCACACTGCCCTGGAACAGCAGCACAGCAGCACGAACGGCAGTTCCCACACTGCCCTGGTGGAACACCAGCACAGCCATCAAGCGACAAGTGAAGCTGTCACCAACACCGGAACGAAGGCATCGAGGGGGCCTGGGCGGAGATTTGCACGAGTGCGGCAGGGACTCCGGACATTTCTTAGATTCGTCCGGAAGCATTGCTGCTGCAATGCGGAAGAATAAAGGCCCCCATCATTGGCGCACCCCACCACTCCAGTACAGTGGAGGTAAGGGTTGGTGGATTACTCCCTTTCCCGTGGACGCCGTATCCTGGCTTGCAAGGAGAAGGCAGTACAACAACAAAATTAACCCGTAAAAACAAAGTTTTTCACTATAAATCCATTACATGCGTGTTCAATGGGCCACAACCCAGCCCACATTTGTCTTTGAAACGGGCGGCTAGAGTCCTCTCGTCCTCTGGCTTGAGATGGCTGCCACCTATGGGTCAGATGATTGCCTGCCACCATTAAGCAATTGGTAATTAAATATAAAAAAAATTTTTCCTAAAAAGTGGAAAATTTTGGAATTTTTTTTTCTCACTAAAATACATTGTCACGCACAACGAGTCTGTGTGCAAAATGTCAGCTCGATTGGATCACTGGAAGTGGGTTAAAAAACGACCGAAAATTTTGCACGGTCGTAAGCGCGCAAGCAAGCAAGCAAGTGAACTTAATATAAAGGATTTAAAAATGTGGACTCCACCTGTTCCGTCTGTATGGGATTGAGTGTTTTTCGCCGCGCATGCGTGGATTTTTTTCTTTCCGGATCCCCAGTTTCCTCCAACATTTAAAGCCACTCATTATTTGGCCGATAACACCTTAACGTATCGAGGACCTCGGAGCTTAGACAATTGTGATTCTGTGGTTTCTCGCGTTGTGGGAGTGAGCGAGTACTGTGCACGTTAAAAGGTTATAAAATATTATATCTCAGCTTTCACGACCAATCTTAGATTCATAATTCATTACTTTTGGATTAGATCGTCTAGGTATTTGCCAATTTTCAGCTTTTCCCTCTGCTGACAGCCAATCAGACGATGTTGTCACGTGGGCAAATATGCCAATTTATTTAGATTTCAGGAAACTGGAATGTTGAAAAGCAAGCATTAAATAATATTACATAACAATTCGCTTGGAGATTACATTCAAAAATAGCTCAGCTCTTATTTTGAGCTTGTTAACAAAAGCTCAGTTCTCATGTAAATCTTTCCGCTAAAGTACAATCGACAAGATACATGTTCAATTTCAGAAAAGACCAAAGATCTGTATTGTAAAGGAAAATGATTATTTTGTCTAGGAGTTCTGTTTTGGTGTAAGCTATTTATTTCATAACAATCGGAATTGTTTAATTAACATAACTTAAAAATACATGATCATCCTGAAGAAATGTATGTTAACATTTCGTCACCCCAAAACATCTTTTCCACCAAATTTACATGGAGAAGATAAATCTAAATTTGTATTGCACTGCATCCAGCTGGCTGCTTCCCTCGTCGGTGAGTCACTCCCTTGTCGCACTGTGTCATGCAGCATCTTGAGACACGACTTGGAGACCTGCTGTGTGTCTTGAGTGCTCTGTTCCTTGATGACCCATGCTTCCCCTGGGTTTGTGCCCGGAACAGGTGACGCCACCGGGGGATGTCAACACCTGGAATGGAAGAGGCAGAGACCCGACCCCAGACCCCAAGACATGGCCATCCTGCAACCTCCCACCACACCACCTGCACACACCCCACACACACACACCCCACCCACACACCCCACCCACCCACCCACACACACCCCACCCACACCCACCACACACACACACACCACCCACACCCACCACACACCCCACCACCCACTCACACCACACAAACCCACACACACCACCCCATCCACACACACACACCCACACACACCCCACCAACCCACACACACCCACCCACACGCACCCCACTAACCCACACACACCCACCCACACGCACCCCACTAACCCACAGGCACCCCACCCACACCCACCACACACACACAACACCCACTCACCCACCCACACACACCACCCACACACATCACCCACCCACACACACCCCATCCATCTACACACATCACGCACCCACCCATGCACACGCCACCCACCCAGACACACGCCACCCACCCACACAAACCACCCCATCCACACACCACCCACCCACCACCCACATCACACACACACCACACACACACCTCACACACACATATACCCCACGCATACACACACCCAATGCCATGCACACACCATCCACCTACACACATCACACACGCCACCCACCCAGACACACGCCACCCACCCAGACACACGCCACCCACCCACCACACACCCACCCACACAAACCACCCCCACAAACCACCCCACCCACCCACAACACACACCACACACACACCACCCACTTACACACATCACGCACCCACCACCCATGCACACTAACCACCCAACCATCACCGCCCAATACCCCCCCTCCTTTCTCTTGACTCACTGTTACTGAAATAGCTAAGGATGTTTTTAACTCGTATATAATAATAACTGTATATATATTAGTTTAGTTTCACCGTGTATTGAATTTCGAGGAAGACCATCACAGTGACAGTATTAATGCAGAAGATGTAAATGTGCAATACGTCTTGCTTTCATGAAAGTTTGCAAACAAGCCTCGTGTTCAGTATTTTGTAAATACAATTTTTTCAGTATTTTGTAAATATATATTTTTCATTTGTAGCAATGTTTTTTGGCATTTATGGTTTTGTTGGAACGTTTATGAAGATTGTTTTACTTGCTTGCACCACACACACACCCCACGCATATACACACCATTCACATAACAAGCAAACCCCACACACACACACCATGCTTGCACCCCACGCACACGCCACACACACCACGCACACATACACCCCACGCATACTCACACTGCACACACCATGCACACATCCCACACAAACACTCCATGCACACACTACACAGACACCCTACAAACACACACACACCCCCACTCCCCACGCACACATACACCCCCATGCACACACCACACATACACCCCACACACACCCCCCACGCACACATACACCCCACACACACACACCATGCACATACCACACACACCCCCCCCCCCCACGCAAACATACACCCCACACACACACACCATGCACATACCACATACACCCCCCACGCACACATACACCCCACACACACCCCATGCACACACCACACACACCCCACGCACACACTGCACACACAATGCACTCATCCCACACAAACACCCCATGCACACACCACACACACCACGCACACAGCCCATGCACACACACACCATGCATTCACCCCATGCACGCACCCCGACTAGCGCTTAGGTCAACTAGAAGACACAAACCGAACCTCTCCACCTGCGTTTCCATCCCGGCAACCTAGCGAGTGACCTAGCCATGGGTTTCCCATGTGAGAGAGAATTGGCAAAGTTCGGTGTGAGATGGAGACTCCCGGACCCTGTGGTAAAACATGGGCGAGTTTGACGCGAGACCACCTCCAGGAGAATCCGCGTAGCATATGATGGTGCACCCAGATACACGAGCACTGAAAGGGGGTAAGTTAGAAAGGGCAGGTCGTGTTGGAATGCAATAAAACTGTTTTCCTGAGACAGACGGTGCGAGTGGGAGAATGGCGAGTGTGGCCTGGGTGCATCATCAACACATCGCGCATCTAAAATTATCCCTGATTATGACAATGGCAACCGCTGTAAGTGTATCAATGCGTGGCATTGACATTGTGTGCATGTTGAGTAGCGTGGAGAGGGTAGGCTCGAGAATAAGCGTGGCAGGCAGAGGCCATGCGCTAGATGAATTTCCCTGGCAGTAAGTGGCCAGCACGGCTAGTGGGGAAACTCTTCAACCTCCCTCCCGCTGGTCCCCATCACGGATCGTGTGGTAAACAAGAGGTAGAGGGAGTCGGGGAGCACATGTACGTGGTCTTACAGCAAGTGGTGTGGTGGACCGTAATGGGTGAAGGACGTTTTCCAGTTCGCCTTTAACGCAGCGAAAACATTCAGCATCTGCACATGCTCAGAGTTCATCACTCTTATCTTCTCGGCGGACAATATCTCAGCCGCATTCCATTCAGTAGATGAAACTCATTTTTTGTGTTACTTAAAATAATTTGCCAGATTTGTATTATCTGATGTACACTGAAAAGTATCCGACCTGAAATAGTTGTCATATCAGCAGCAGCTGTCGTATCATCAGCACACTCTGAAAGTGACCTTCTCCGGCAACACTGTGAAACAACAACCCCACTCCAACCTATGTCGGTATGAAGCTGGACCGTACGCGAACCTTTCGCGACTAAATGAAAAAGGTAGCCGCCAAAACGAAAACAAGGGTCAACCTGGTCCACAAACTGGCAATCACAACCTGGGGAAGTCACGCAAGCCATTGTGGTCCCATTCCCTTAACCTTTAACAATGCGAATTTAACCCCGATGAAGCTTGGAAAATGTTAAGGGAGTTCAGAACTCACAAACACCTTGTGAAAAATCCAACGCGGATCAATTGTTTTGATCTTCCACGAAGCTCATGGTCCACCCTAAACCGCATCTGCACAAACCATGGCAGATGCGGATACCTGCAAAATTAAAACTCTCCAGTGTGCGATTGTGATCATCCAGAACGGACCATCCAGCATATGAAGCAATGCCCGATCCACAAATACGAAGGAGACATGACGTGATACACTCCGCTGCTTCTGATGTGGCTATCTGACCTGAATGTGAAATTGTAGTTGTGGCTCTGCATCCACATCTGCAGCCTTACGAAAGATCAGCAGCAGCCATGTTGGATAAAGTCCTCTCCGAGCCGTCATCATCTCTCTCGCGATGCTGTGAGTTGGAGAATGCTTCATTAATTTGGTGTTTGTCAAATCCAGGGCATTAAGTAGGCTGATGTATCTCTGCAAGAGTTTTGCATGTTGGTCCTTTGCAGGCATGCATGGGTTTCTTCAGGCACACTGATTTGAACTCGTTGCTGTTATAGGTCGTAGCACTTTCTCATGTGGTACATAACTTGAGTTGCATTGCCACATTGGATAACGATGAACGCAAATTACATATGCATGAATCTGTCTTCAAAGCCCAAACCCAGCATGCTTTACATGTGTAATGACCGAGATAACAGACCGCTTACCTGACACAAGTGTACGGTCTGACAATCATGACGTAAGCCAATGCCTCCCCCCATTGGTGCAGATGCCTCCACTGTGATTGGTCGGGAGGCAAGATTGAAAGGTTTTGGAGGAAATATTTGAAAGGTAAAAAGGCAGGAAAAGTAAGTGGTGGACTGGAGGACAGTGGAGAACCGTTGGTGGGGAAGGGTCAGGATTGGCCGAAGGGAGTGGGGGGTGAAAGAAGCTTCCAGAGAGGGGGCTTGGGAGGTATGAAAGAAGACCAGCACAGAGATCGGGGGACAATCGAGAGATGAAGGTCAAGCCTGAAGAACCAATCCTGGGCATCGTTAGTGCTGTGTCTGAATAAAGGTTCTTAAAAGTCACAACATGTGTCGGCGTCACTACACATGTAAATTACATCACAATGTTTGCAGATGGCCTTGGCGATGAATGCTAGTGATGCCGAGGATGATTTCGATGCTGCGTTTGACATATTCCGGGTTGAGAATTTTTATTTATTTTTTATTAAAAAAATTAAACTTTTCACCAACAGTGAATTCAGCATGAACTACATTGGCCTTCAAAAGCCAAACACATTTATGCACGAACTTAAAGAGCATTTGACAGCGCCAGGAAGCTTTCTCAAAACCAAGTTAATTGCCTGATCCAGCCGAACACATCTGAGCTGCACCAGCGCACGGCTCTCAGCATATGTGTGTGTGTGGATCCCACTGGATATTTGCAGAGCTGAGCCAAAAGCAACTCTGGCCTCACAAGACAACTGAATATGTCTTGGGGCCAAGCAGGACCATGGGTGGGGTAGAAAAAATGTAACCGGTGCCTCCTGAGTCACGACAGGCTGATTTGGCACGGCTCAGTTGTACGGTGTAAAAGGGGTATAAAAAAGTTGCAAGTTTAAATATTGGTTGGAGATCAACCCTGGCCTACCATTATCCCTCTGTGATGAATCGATCGAGTACCACCTTGTGGGTCAACAAGCTCCATGGAAAGAAAGCCCCCCCCCCCATCATAAAACAATTGGAATTTCTACCAACTAGTGCGACCTCATATTTGTCTGAGAAGGGTGGCAATATGGCTTTGTTGACTTTGCCAGTGCAAGTTTCCACGCGTTCATATGAGACAATGTAAGTGTGACTCGGCACGTGTTGTCACTGGTGATTGTGGCTGTTGAGTCACAAGAGCCATCAGTCTTGAGGCTATATCCGTGAGTAATAAAAACAAATAGTAATTTACAACCCTTCGTCCATCCACTGCTGGATGAAGGCCTCCCCCAGTGCGCTGACTCTGGGGGATTGTTTGACCATCCTTCACCGTGCTGGTCAGTGCCGGGTTGATGTGGTTGGAACCCAGGAGCGGCACAGATACAAATCTGCAAGCGATATTAGCTGTGGCCAGAAATAGAACTCAGGTTTGCCAAGTACTCAGCACAGCGCACTATCCACAGTGCTCTCGCTACACCAGGATGGTTTGTACTAGATAAGAATTCCACAAGCATTGACAACACATTTGTACAGCTGCTCTTGCTTCAGCTGCTGCCTCTGACAATTTCGTAGTAGTGTGTCTGCTACTAACAATTCGGCATGCCATGTATCTGTGCGTTTACCTTAAACCTCGACTTCGCCGCATAACCTTATTCAAAACTCTTATCTGGTTATTTAAACCCAGTACCAAGAACTGTGCCAAAAAAAATAACACTAAACACGCACCTATATTCTCCAAAACAAGATACCTGATTAGCTCACCTTAATAAGCGTGGTTTGAAATCTGCTCTTTGTCTACTGGCATTGTCTAAAATCTTACGAGTTGTATTTTGATCCGGTCTCATAACATGACTGCTGCTTGCGATGCTCTTTCTGACTATAACCAGATGAAAAGAGCATATTGAAATAGCACACCTCTTTCACAAGTGAGACTTGGGAGACCCCAAGTCTCCCAAAGTCTCACTCACTCGCATGTTATAAAAACTGCCCGCAAAAAATGACATCATAGAATGACTTCTGAGAACTGTTTCAGCGACTGAATTTCATCCATACACTAGGGGGTGCACTTTCCCATTCGTCCCGATAAAGATAAATGTTCAGCCAAATAAAGCGAAAGGCAAATTCAACGCGGTGGGGTTTTGTGCAGTCATTTGTGACCAGGCCAAGACTGTCAACTCACTCCACTTGAGAACAGAAACTGAAAGCTGGATTTGAACCTAGGTTTTCAGCAGCGCCAGAGAAGTACTCTGGCCCCTGATCTACTCCGGCCATTTTTTTTTCGTACTCCATCGTTCTTAACAGTAAAACATTTTGACGTGGTTTCAGGTTGTGCCACTACGCGTTGTTCAACACAACGTCCGACGTTTCGCTCCATGTGCCGGGAGCTTCCGACTAACACGCGCTTAGGCTAACAACACGCGGCACAACCCAAAAGTGCACGAACTGAAAAACCTTACCAGCGCGTGGCGTGAAGCATTGGGGACATCGTGCCAAACAGTACGGCACAAATGCGAAAAACCTACGACCTCAGCTGGAATACAACGATGGCAGCCTCAAAAAGTTTCCCCCACAGCACCACTTTCCTCCACGTGCATACGCTGGTGGAAGCGCAGGCCAGTGGAGCGCGTGAAGGTCTGGCCACACACGTCGCAGCTATATGGCTTCTCGCCCGTGTGCGTGCGCTCGTGTGCCCTCAGGTCGCCGGGCTGCGAGAAACCGCGCCCGCACTCGGTGCAGCGGTGCGGCCTATCGCCGGTGTGCATCTGCTGGTGCCGCTTGAGGCTGAAGCTCTGCGAGAAGCACTGGCCGCACACCTTGCAGCGGTAGGGCTTCTCGCCCGTGTGCTTCCGCAGGTGGATCTTCAGGTGGCAGCGCTGGGAGAAGCCGTGGCCGCACACCTTGCAGCAGAAGGGCTTCTCTCCCGTGTGCTTGCGCAGGTGGATCTTGAGGTCGCATGGCTGCGAGAACCCGCTGCCGCACAGCTGGCAGCGGTGAGGCCGCTCGCCCGTGTGGATCTGTTGGTGCCGCTTGAGGCCGAACGCTTGCGAGAAGCCGTGGCCGCACACATCGCAGCAGAACGGCTTCTCACCCGAGTGCATCTGCAGGTGGCGCCGCAGGCCAAACGCCTGCGCGAACACCTGACCGCACACCTTGCAGCGGTAGGACTTCTCGCCCACGTGCGTGCGTGCGTGGGCCTTCAGCTGGCTGCTCTGCGCGAAGACCTGCCCGCACAACTTGCAGCGGTGCGGCTTGTCGGCTGCGGCGGCTGCTGCATTCGTCAGCGAGCACTTGCGCTCGTACGGCTCGGTATCTCCACCGGAGGGCTTCTGCCGACGCTTTGCCGAGACCCTCCTGCCGATGGTTTGCCTGCGCGGGAATGAGCGTCGCCCCCTCAGCGGCTGGGCTGCAGTCTTCACGACGGCGGTGGCGGCGGCGATTTCTTCTTCTGCTTCGGTCATTTCGCCTTTCTCCGACTCTGTCAAAGCGTATTGGCCAGCGCCTACCTCGTACGCATTGGGCAGCGAGGTCACGCCTTCAATGATGAGATCTGGATGGCTCTCCAGCAGACGTTTACCTGCAGCAGAAGATGCGCCAGTCGCATTGCTGTTACGCGTTTAAAGCGAATAAAGTAGAAATGAAAGTTAGTGTCGACCTGGCTAATTAATCAGTTGAAAGAGAAGTAACGTGGCCAAGCGACAGGGTATAAATGCAGAGCATTAAAATGGCATATTACAGAAATGGTGTTCGCATTCGTCACATTGGTATTTAAAAAAAAATCTCACGGAAACTATAAATTATTCAAATTGAGCGAAGAACCAAATTTGATGACGGGTTTTTTGCATGCATTCATTGGTGCCATCAGCATTTGTTTTAAACATCCACTGTTTCGACTCACACTTACCAAAGCGTTTCTTTGTAGTGTACTCCACGGAGTCTTGCTCTGTCAATTGAGGAACCAGTATGGAATTCGAGAAATAAGCATCGTCATCTGAAAGTGGGGAAAACAAGCGGTCAAGTGTTCAAACGAAACTGGTGTCAGGCAAAGTTATTGCTGCATCGGTCACTTTTGCGCGAATGACCCTGTGACATGTCATCGATTAACGTCCTTTCTAAAAATGAAGAACGGTAGTGCGGTGGTTCTTGCCCTGCATACTGAACCCGCGACACGACTTTGATTCGCGGTCACGGCTACCATCAGCGGCAAGTGACATCTAAATGGTTCCTTTACCAACCGACAGTGACCAAGCACGGGTGTGCGGTGGTAGGGCTACATTACAATAACATCGACACAACAAACTATTGTTCCGCAATATAACACTACGAATAAATGGGATATTTTAAATAACATATAAACAGTTTAACACGTAGGCTTTCGCGACCAATATTATCCATGATGGAGGCTTTTGGGTTAGATCGTGTATATATGAATGTGTCGTTAAAGCCCGCTACCACCTGACACAGCTAATTAGTAATGTTTGTTAGGTAAACAGAACATGCCAATTATTTACTAGTTCAGCACACCGGTGTGTGTTGGAGAGTAAAACCACAACATTTACAATTCGAGTACAGTTTTGTTGACGTGACAAACCTTATTAATTGGACATGTTGGGTGGTGGCGGGTTTAACGACACATTTTTATTTACACGATCTAGCTCAAAATAACCTCTATTATGGATAACATATAAACAGTAACATAAAGTAACAGTAAAATAGTTAACATAACTTGCAATGAATATGGTGATATTCTATACACAATGGTGTTCAAGCCGTACCTTCATAGGACTCCATTTTAACATGATCCGCTGCTATGCTGCCATAGGAGGCATCCATGACTGGAGTGGACCTCTCGTCTGGCTTATCTGCACATATACAAAGCCACTGCATCAACACGCGTATAAGCCACTGACACATACAAGTCATCAATACAGAGTATGTACAGGGTCATCAAATTTGTAGGCACTCCACTAATTTCTAATGAGCAGGTGAATCCTCGAGAGACCGAAAGATTCATTTGCAAGAGTGGACCCCGAGCAGAGGTCACAAACGGGTTTTGATTCCTTACCCGTACCCGTACTCGGCCGCACCAGGGTCGCAAACGGGTACCCGTACCCGGCCGGGTACGGGTACAGGTAGCCGGGTATCGGGTAGGGTACGGGTATCGGGTACCCGATTGCGACCTCTAGGATGAAGCCATGTTGCAGGCGCGGGTGGGTTGATTCTAGGAACTTGAATTGTGAGAAGAGACAAGACGTTGGGAAATGAGTGACAAACGGTTACTCACCAGTGACTCACGGCCTATCTGTACCCGGCCGCACCAGGGTCGCAAACGGCTACCCGTACCTGGCCGGGTACGGGTAGCCGGGTATCGGGTAGGGTACGGGTATCGGGTACCCGATTGCGACCTCAGACCCCGAGTCATCAAAATTACAAAAGCAAATAACAAATGATCACGTGCAACTCCGAAGTAAAGATAAATCAGAGCAAACAAGCAATAGCGTCACAGATGGAATAACAAAAAGAATGCACGGATATAAATCAATATTAAACTCTATTAATTTCTTTTAACAAAGGTTGGCTTCTGACAAATTACATTTAAAACCATTCACAGCAAAATGTAGTGACGCAAACATTAACAGGGGATTAGGGTAATTATTTCACTCGAATGTAAAAATGACGTGTCAAATACAACTGCAAGCGAAGATATTATACAGAATCAGCCGTTCTGCATTAAATTGTAAAATAGATGGAAGAGTAACCAAATACATTTTTGAAGGGCTGTACGTGTACATTGTAATGTTGTACTCAGGACGATCACTGTATAGATACACCTGTGATGTTTTAATAACAAGTCTTCTCGAAAGGGTGATTGAATATTGGTGAAACCGATGGCTGCATATATGACAAAGGAGAATGTCAAAGGGATTCATGAAGTGTATTGAGTGTGGCGAGAGCCACATAAAAGCTTTGAAATAGTGGGGTGCATATATGAACCTTAGGGTGGGAACTCATGGTCCCAAATAAACGGAAGTCAAAATCGTAATAAATTAATTGATTTTTGGCGACTCCGTCCCACCGCACACATGAACGCCGCGACCCACCTGGCGCGGATCATTCTGTTGTCATGTCGTCCAAGCGCAGCAGCGAGGACGAATGCGCAGAAGAAACAAAACTTTGAAACTTTGACAAGCGCATCGTGTAGAGCTCGTCGAAAGGAATATATTGCCATATCGTTCGTCTTCAACAAACAACGCAGTTTATGCGAGAGCCGGGGGCTTATGGGAACCCCGGGGTCCCGCCATCAGGTTCATATATCAATGAATCACCCAATATGTGATCTCATAAGGCAATTCGACAAATCAGGCAAATCTCAACTTTCAAAATGTCGCAATTGCCATTATACACACAGTGACCGGTGTGGTCGTGTACGGTCAAATAATGCCCAGAATCCACACAGGCATGGAGAGGCCCTCATCCAGGAGTTGATTGACACATCTGGGCAGTACTCGTACACAATACGTACGATGTGTCGTTTTGGGGGAAATTGACCAGTTTGGTGAACATGGCTTAATTACAGAATACGTCAGCGATAAGACACAAACGTGAAACGGAATGCTGCATCACTATCCCAGTGTGGGTGAAAAAGTCAGCTCAGTCTTCGTACATCCGACACCGCAGCATGAAAATTTCTCCCTTATCCAGCAAGGTGGACGGTATGTCCATCTGAAATGCAGTTCCGAATAGTCAACACACTACGCCCAAGTAAGATCCACTTTGCGATTACACCAAGGATTACCCACACCTTTTAAAATGTTGAAAATCTACAAATCCGAAATCATGGAACCGCTTCCATAGTCAAACTGGCTAAGTGGCAGAGCTTAAGGGAGTGTCTACACCATGGGACCTCCTTTGCCAGTACCAAAATATGACAATAGGTTTTTCCCCTTTTTTCTGGCAACAAAACAGGTGTTAAGAAAAACTGGGATAAACCTAGTATCTTAAGGGAGTGGTCGACTTGCAAGTGGGAAGGCTCAAGTTCAAACTCACTCGGGGGTTGACTCATCGATCCAGGGTCAATAAAACAGGCACCGCTGTTGTATAGTTAACAATGGCATCTCAGGAAGGATGCGGTCCCCATCACAGGAAAGTGGAGTTTCCATCAATGGCTCAAGATCTCGAATGAGGTATGTGTTTATGTTAAACTTCTTTCGCACGGTAAGCAGCTAACAATGCTTAATCAGAGGCATGACAGCTCAATGCTGGAAAGGGGACAGTTATTAAATTGCACTTGGGGACAGTTATTAAATTGCACTTGTCCTTGCCATTCCACTGCTGGATGAGAGACTCTCCAGGCCGTGCGGATCATGCTGGTTATTTTACCACACTTCACCAAATTCGTTCATTGTGGGCTGATGATGGCAGGGAGCTTGCGGCAGCAAACAAGCTGCATCATGATTTCGAATGAATCGTGTTATCTCAATGCGCTATACAGGAACAAAACGCAAGTGCGGCATTGTTCGTCGTATTTGCAGCTGGTATCACGATACTTTATTCCTCAAACTCAAGTATTAAGTTTCCACTCTGTGAACTATTCTACTGAAATGATGAGAGGTTTAAGAGTTTCGTACCATTTTCGACATGACGATCCATTTCAGTGGTCTCATCTTCAAAACTGCCAGCAACTGTTCCCAACTTTAATCCATCCCACTCGCCCAGCCTCTGCACAGACAGCAGTAGCTCCCGGCTCAAGCCACTGAACAGAGCGAGCAGCACCTCCACCAGGCCTCCCAGGGTCACGTCGCCAGGGGAGGAAGCGGCGTCGTCCCATCGCGGCGTCTCAGCGTCGTGGGGTTCGGAATCCTGCAGGGCCTTCACCACCTGCCGCAGCACGGCGTAGAAGCCGAAGGGCAGGCGGTCGCGCGCCGTGGCCAGCAGCTCGGCCCGCACGAGGCCGTCCCTGACGCAGGCGCGCAGGACCCCGTAGTCCCGGATGCCCAGCTCCGAGTCCATGGCCCGGGCCACTTCCTCGTTCACGCCCTGCGCCTCCAGCCACGCCGGGAAGTCCCCGCTCGGCTCCAGAATCGGGGTGGCCACCGCGCACGCCATTCTCTGTTCAGACACGATTAGGCATGTCACCGCGATCAAAGTAAACTTTGGTTAACAAATAATGTTACATTGGGGTCAAGCGTGACATAAGTGAGGAAATTCTCCCACGTTTTAATCCACCAATGCAAGTGACTGTATTAGGAAGTGCCCGATGGTGATTTTACAGTATTTTTGTTCAATGATGGTCTCAGGGCTGTGGTCAGAATGAATGGGAAAAAAATACTGCTAAAGTGGCTCAGCCCAGACACAAAGTCATATTTTAATATTGGGAGCAGTTCTTCCAATTAAGAGCCTCTCAGTAACAAATAATTTTAATACAAAACTGAAAATAATCACCACATGAATTTCAAAGTAATTCTTACACATGAAAGTCCATCACCAATTTGCTGGTGCAGTGGAGCAAAATCAATTGTTGTACTGAACTTACACGCTCCCCGCCTTCACCCACCCGCACCGTGGCGTGTGGTGACGTACGGTCAAAATACCCCCACGATCTGCACTGTGTGGCGAGCCCTCTCATTCAGCAGTGGAATAACAAGCCGGCTGGCTGTACGTGTACATAAGCTCACGCCATTAACAAATGTCAAACTGCCCTCACGGAAATTCCACATTCCCATGGCAGGCGCCAGTGCAGCCACATTGCAACCACTGCCGACATCCCACAAAGTGGTTACGGATTTATGTGCAGAACGTACGTTCAAGTTCTTTCGCACCGTACGTAGCTAATTGGAGGTGCGGGGGAAGGACAACACACACACAAAAACAACCACCCGGGCAGGAGCGTAATAACAACCGCCATAATCACGAAACAAACCCCCAAGCTACTGTTGAATTAGGCGGATTCCATGTAACATGCACAACCCTTTGGTTAATCCACTGCCTCACCACGCCGAGTGGGGGGGGGGAGGATTATTTTACCATACTTCACCACCGTTGATAAATTATTGTATGTAGATGTGGAGCATAAAAGAGGATGGGGGGGGAATATAAAGTACTCATACCTGTCAACCCCTTATTATCAGTGCCCTACCTTATTACAGACCAATTCAGACCATACTCTTGGTTGTTTCGGTAAAGTCACGTAGAAGGGAAATAATAAAACACCTGATGACGATTGCTTGTGTTGCAGTCGAAACATCGTTGAGAATTTTTATTGGTTTTTACTTATATTATTATTTTATTTCCCTTCTACGTGACTTTACCGAAAGAACCAAGAATATGAATCCCTGCAGTCACGAAAGCTTTAAATCAAAATTCAATTCAGACCGTGTTGGTCACCCCGTGCCACTTATAAATCTCAACGTGCATCCCGCAAAGTCCCATCACAAGGGAGAAACACAACCAAATAGACACATTTTATTTTTTAAATGTGCCAGTATTGAAACGGCTGTACGCCGTATGGACATGAAAACATTATTTCCCTGTACAAGAATGTGGGTAATCCCTATGGGTTGATAGGTGTGGTATAGTGTAGTGTATAGTGCAGTGTATAGTAATGCAGTGGTTAGCAGAGGTGTGGACTCGAGTCATGTGACTTGGACTCGAGTCAGACTCGAGTCATGAATTTGATGACTTGCGACTCGACTTGGACTTGCATAACAATGACTTTGTCCCACCTATGAGATGTGGACTCGAGTCATGTGACTTGGACTCGAGTCAGACTCGAGTCATGAATTTGATGACTTGCGACTCGACTTGGACTTGCATAACAATGACTTTGTCCCACCTCTGGTGGTTAGTAGTGTATAGCAAACATGTCAACCCCTTATCAGTGCCCTACCTTATTACAGACCAATTCAGACCTTATTGGTCACGCCGTGCCCTTATAAATCTCAACGTTCATCCCACAAAGTCCCATCACAAGGGAGAAACACAACCAAATAGACACATTTTATTTTTTAAATGTGCCAGTATTGAAACGGCTGTACGCCGTATGGACCTGAAAAACTCAATTTACCTGTACAAGAATCACGGGGTATAAACCGTATGGGTTGACAGGTAACGGATGAGCACGGTACCTGTTTGAAAGCATCTATGTTACGTGCGGTCGAACTTCTTTTGCACCGTACGTAACCAGCAACGACAACAACCACCGCTGACGTCCACACACAAAGTGGTTCCCTATTTAACCGACCATCCCAGGGGGGGGGGGTGTTGTGTAATGTAAACAAATCAGCATCACCATCGACTATGGAACGAGCAACTATGTGACAAAGACCCCCCCCCACCGCCCGTGTCGCCCGTGACAGATGTGTTGGGTTCTAGATTTGAAGCTTTCGTGACTGCAAGGATTCATAATATTAGGTTCTTTCGGTAAAGGCACGTAGGTAAAAAAATAAATAAATGAAAATAACTAAATAAAATGATTTAATAAAAATAAATCAAAATAACTAAATGAAATGATTAAATGTAGTTATTTTCATTTATTTTAATTAAAATAAATATTAATAAATGAAAATAACTAAATTAAATGATTTAATTTAGTTATTTTTTATTTTAATCAAATCATTTAATTCAGTTATTTTCATTTATTATTATTTTAATAATAATAATAATTTTTTTTTACCTACGTGACTTTATCGAAAGAACCTAAGAGTATGAATCCTTGTTGGGGCCAAGTGGTTGTCAGCGAGCACCGCCTATGAAGGCCAGCACCGCGGCACACGAGGGTTGGTGACCAGCACCACCACGACCGGCCGCCTTTGTCTTCCCCAGTAACGATGTTGACCGCACACCGCACCAGGCAGTGCTCGTTTGAGGCCGAGTAGACCTACGGGGGAGGATAATCGTCACCGGTTTTTTTGCCGTGAGCGAGAAATCGAACCCGGGTCCTCCTGCTGCTGCTCCGGTTGAGTTCGGCGCGCTGACCGCTGCGCCACCGCTCCTCGCGCACGAGGCTCACCCAGGAGATGACAGCGAATCGACGAAAGCGTCTCCGTGTACAGGGGAAAAGGATGAGGAGGAAGAGGAGGAAGAGGAGGAGGAAGAGGAAGACGAAGAGAGGACCGAGGACTCCAAACGCATGTGAAGCCTCTCCCCTCGTACGCGGAGACAAGTCCGCTTCCTCCCAACGGCAGATTGCAGGGTTAGGGACCGCGGTGAACAGTTTGCACACGGGGTCTGCCCCCACCATAACCCACCACGCCACGCCCCCTGCCAAATTAATGACACCTTTTTGGCAGTCACAAAAATAAGAGGTTTGAACCCTTTCTGGCAATGAAACAGGTGTTTCAGATGATAATTGAAAATTGTTTTTTTTTTACCCTTTTATCTGGCAACAAGGAGTCATGTTTGCATTGACCACAATACCTGCGGTCGGAATGCAAACAAAAAACATAACTCTGATGTATACACTGTCCAAGTATGTTACATTATCAGAGTTATGTTTTTTTGTTTGAATTCCGACTGCAGGTATTGTGGTCAATGCAAACATGACTCCTTGTAAAAAAAGGTGTCAGTTTTGTTGCCAGATAAAAGCTTTAAAAAACAATTATCATATTTTGCTACTGGCAAATGAGGTTCCAATGGTGTAGGTGTTTCAGATGTTCAAACATCAAATATAAAACTTTTGCAAGGAATCATTTCTGCATTAACTACAGCAGAGGCAGCTTTCTTCATGGTCTTGTCTCACACTGATGAAGGCTTGCAAAAGGAATTCTATTTGGTTCTTGACCATCTTCACATATCCCGTTTTATTTCCAGAAAAGGTGAAACCTATTCTTATTTTCTTAATAATTGACCCCTAACACTTTTTTTGTTTCCCTTGCGTATTAATGTCTGTTTTAAATAAAACCTTGCTTTAAAAAATATACATAGGCTCATCGATGTAAACTCGACTTTCATATTTTAAGAACTGTTGTCTTGGTTTTAAATAAAGGGTTGTCAAAGCGACAAAACTCTCTTGACTAAATTCATCACGTGACTAAATCAATCTCATTGCACCCAAATTGCATTCGAACTGAAAGCGAAGCACATTTTGAGGTTAATGTTTGGCGAGGTGACCACATGAATTTTCGAATCTCTTCCGATCGCCTTTTTAATTTCAACTAAGCTTGACCAAAACTACACTCACTTGAGAGTGGAGCGGTGATGCAAGTGGTTAGTGCAATTTGGTGTGAAGATGGCGATCCGAGTTCGATTCCAAGCAATGGTTAACATCAGTGGTGACCGATATCTGCACTGGTACTTCCACTCTCCCCCCCCCACCACCACAAACTTGCACTGTCAAGTGCTGTCAACTATGATGACCAACGTAGCAGTGGATTGACAAGAGACAGTGAATTTTTATTTTGTACAATTTACAAACCTTCACGCGATTACAAATGCATATGACGACCACCAATGACCTCGCAGGAATAATTATGAATGGGAGGCTAGAGCAAACCTAGCAAAAGTCTATGGTCCCAAGAACCTCTAAGGACCTCAGCTTCATGAAATCATATGGATACATGAAATTTAAGCTCAAATTCAAACCAAGATAAACCTAACAAGCTATTTAACATTAAAAGGCCAATTAATCTCTCATCCCGAATTGTCTCCATCTCTCATTCAACATCTCTAGTTATGTTGACATTTCTCCCATCTCACTACATCTCCATTTGTGTCGAAATTACTTATCTCATTCACATTTAAAACACTGAAAGGAGGACCCCCTAATAGAACTTCTGCTACAGGACCCCAATGGGCTAGCACCACCACTGGATGACGTTCATATAATGATTTGTATCAACTTGTAACGTGCCACACAGTATTCGCTCACTTTTGAACAGAGAGAATACCTCGCAGGTGCGAAAAGGAACCACGGACAAGAAGGGAAAGTAGCGAGGCGGTGAGCCACCGCCAACTAATTCCCAAGCTTTGTGGTTGTCTATATATATGAAGGTGTTGTCGGCCAATTAAGTAATTACATTTGGGAGGAAATGAGCAACCTTCAGAAAACGCACACATGCAAAGGGGGCAACGCTCGATCCCATACACAGAGTCCACATTCTGCTGTATAGCCTTCTTCTGGCACGCCAGGGTATGGCACCTTGACGCGCACGAGAAGAGAGTTTCAAAACCATTGGAAGATCCACCAACCGTCGACTCCACAACACTGACCTACATGCATGCACCACTACCACCCGGCTAAAAGTCAGTTCATTTTCTTGGACGGACTAGGGTCCATTGCGTTGGTCTGTGACAACCTCGCACATCGCAAGTGAGTCATTTATGCAATTTTATATATCCAGGATAAATAAGGGTGACTGCAAGGTCTCCCCACCAGGTTGGCAAGGGACAACTGCCTGATCTCACATTAATGGTACAATTTGGAACTTTATGTCAATGGCTAGCTTTTAGGGCATCATGAGCAGGCATGGATTCATCCAAGCGTGTCACGTGTGTGAAGAGTGTGGGTGGTTCCAGAGCGTTGTGCTTTACATCTGCGTTGTGTTGTCCATATGAACATACATTTTAAAATAAGCATAAACAGGATGCGGCCATGGCGTATCAGCACACTCAGTTTCAACCTCGAGCTCAACGGTTCGATCCGATCTCACAGTGCAGCCGTTTGTGGAAGTTTATTAATCCCCCCCCCTGTATAAATGGGTACACCAGTTAGTCGATCGGCAGGTCACACAAGTGCAGCGATAAAGTGTAAGTATTCACACATCTTCCAAGGCATCAGGCTAGCAGGAAATAATCGGCCAAAACACCATCTATTGGGCATGTCTAGAGCTCTGTCCATGAAGAGGTCCTCCCATCAGCAGTGGCATGGGCAAGTAATTGCACCTTTACCTTTTTTTAAATAAACAAACTAACGAGTGCTCAAAAGCTCTTAAAATACACCAAAACAAATTTTTGTGTGTGACAATATGCCTCATTCATAGCGGGTCGCTGGCCTGGATCGTGTAAAAACGTCTGTGACACCATCAACAAAACTCCCCATCTGAGGCGGCGGCGGTGGTGGTGGCAGCGGCGCTGCGCCCGACCCTCCGTGCGTACGCTGGTGGAAGCGCAGGCTGAACGCGCGCGTGAAGGCTTGTCCGCACACGTCGCAGCGGTAGGGCTTCTCGCCCGTGTGTGTGCGCATGTGAATCTTCATGCTAGAGGACCGCGAGAATGCCTGGCCGCACACTTGGCAGCCGTACGGCTTCTCGCCCGTGTGCGTGCGCTCGTGCGCCCGCAGGTCGTTGGGCTGCGAGAAGCCGCGCCCGCACTCCCCGCAGCGGTGCGGACGCTCGCCCGTGTGCTTGCGATGGTGCCGTTTGAGGCTGCACTGCTGCGAAAAGGTCTGGCCGCACACCTTGCAGCGGTAGGGCTTCTCCCCTGTGTGCGTACGCAGGTGGATCTTCAGGTGCCCGCCCTGCGAGAAGCAGTGCCCGCATACTTCGCAGCGGTAAGGTTTCTGGACTATGCGTCCCGGCGACAGATTTGTATTCTTCCTCGAGTGCTCGGCGGTGGCAAACCACACGCCCGGCTCGTAGGAGCCACTCCCTCCGATGGTCAGACTTCGTGCAACGGCTGCCGGGAGGAACCCATTTCGGCTCGCCACTGACGGCTCGAAGGAGCACCCCTCCGTTGGCGGCAGTGACACGTACTCACGTGCACAGGTGGAGGCCGCTTCTTCGTTTAGAATAGCGTCCTGTGCCCCGTGTGCCCACAGAGCAGGGGCCGTCTCGACAGCAAGCGTACAGCCCTCGTCCTCGATCTGCTGCGAGTTCACAACTTTGAACGCGAGAGCGGCGTGAGACTCCAATGAAACTTTATCTAAGGGAGAGCATGATTTTAAACAAGAGGTTTTTTTGTAAAGTTGTGGGCATTCTGATTGAACGTTTGTGCTTTTTTTGTTCATCAAGTAAAATAAGCACTGGCATTTGAGTAGGTACCTGAAGGCTTGACAACTAAAGATAAGACAAAATTAAATGAAGGTGGTGATGATGAGATTGTCAGAATAGAACGTGGAGGTTGGGTGTCATTGTGCAACAGCTGAAATACCGAACAAAAATGAGATATCCACATGTAGTGGCAGCGATTTTATTGGCCGTGATGACCTTTTGACCTATTTTTTTAGTTGCAGTAAATATATTTTAAATTAAGACAATTCTAGACAGACTTCAAATATAAAACTGTGCCTTGAAAAATGTGTTTTATATTCTGTTCATTGGACACGTACACACCCATGAAAATAATGCAAACATATAAATGTGCAAGCATTAAAAACAAATAACTTAAAAACAATATGAAGTTGTAGGTCTGGATTTATACATTTACAATATATACTGGTAAAACAGGGCCACTTACCAAAGATCGGATTAGAAATACACATCATGGAACCATGCTCCGATGTCCGAGGAAGCATTGCATTGTCAGGAAATTCAGCAGCATCTACAAGCACAGAGGGCTTATATTAGTGAAATAATTTTCAACAAAGTGTTCATTTGAACTGAGAAGTGATGAATGATTGACGATAGAAGCAATAAGATGTATCTGAGCTCATCAAGAACACTAGACTTGGAATCTAGAGGTCGCCCATTCGAGATATTCGAATAAGCTGAGTTATCTCCCTTACTGAACTGGACCACTCAACACTCTACATTGACAAGATGTTACCTCCGAATGGCTCCATTTTAATCCGATCCACTAGCAGGTTGGGTTGAGTGTCATCCACATTTGGAGGTGGCGTTTCTTCAATCTCACCTGAAATTAAGGGACATGGTCACTTTTGATTCACAAGTAGAAAAGATACGATTCATGCATTGACAGATATTTTCATTCTGTCTGATATTTCGTTAAATCAAGCTGTGGGCTCCACCACCAACAATGGGGCGAACCACCAGGGCAATGCGTTTCAGTCATGTGGGCAGGAAGTGAATCAGACTCAAGCGTCTCCCTGCTTGGGTCTAATGGTGGAATCATCTCCATCAGTGCTGCTGTTTCAGTGGTGCAAATTACACATTCAGGTTAAGCAAAAACTAATATTGTGAATTTAGTGCGCAATCCATGGTGTCAATCAGCTAGATATATTATTTAATGCTATTAAATATCAATTACCATTCTCCATTGAACGATCCATTTCGGCCGTCATAATTTCATTACCGACTGCATCACCGGCTGAAGGAGAAGGCACTTCATACTTAAGACCGTCCATGGCTCCGAGTCTTTGCACGGACATCAGCAGCTCGCGGCTCAAGCCGCTGAACAGCGCGAGCAGCACGTCCATCAGGCCTCCCAGCGTCACGTCGCCAGGGGAGGCCTTGATGGCGGTGGCATCATCCCAGCGCGCCGTCCCAGCGTCGTGGGGCTCGGCGCCCTGCAAGGCCTTCACCACCTGCCGCAGCACGGCGTAGAAGCCGAAGGGCAGGCGGTCGCGTGCCGCGGCCAGCAGCTCGGCCCGCACGAGGCCGTCCCCGACGCAGGCGCGCAGGACCCCGTAGTCCCGGATGCCCAGCTCTGAGTCCATGGCCCGGGCCACCTCCGTGTTCACACCCTGCGCCTCCAGCCACGCCGGGAAGTCCCCGCTTGGCTCCAGCAACGGGGTGGCCACCGCACACGCCGCCATATTTTGTGGCTGTAGAAATAATTGTAAATTCAGGGAATTGGAATCTATAGTTTCCACATAGAGCATTTGTACACTAACATGGATATACAATTTGTCCCAAATGAACATGTTTGTTGCCTTTACACAGTGCAAGAGCAGTTAAGTACAAACTCAATTCCAGTTCAGGTGTTGACTCACCTTCCCCCTCAAGGGTTGATCAAAATTAGCAGCGCCTTATGGCAAATTAAAAGAGTGATTACCCCATGGGTAAACTGATCCCGGCCATTTAAATGTAGAGTTTTTACCACTGGGTCAGGGGTTGCCGATTTAGAAAAAAAAATTCAAGCCAACAGCAGGAAGACTTTTACAGGCATACACAACACAACATCGTGAGCACACGTAAAATAACAAACATCGATAATATAATCCGAGTGAGATGAACCGCAGATTCTTACCAACAACACGTGGAGAGTCATTAAAGTAACGTAATTATCATACGTAGCTTGAACGCAGATGTGGCCCATCGCGAGACTAATCATGCAAAGGCGAGTGTAAATCTACGAGCCATTTGAAACCAATGAAGCTTTCGTGACTGCAAGGATCCATACAGAAAAACAAATAAATTAAATGACTTCTAGATTTGAAGCTTTCGTGACTGCAAGGATTCATACTCTTCGTTTTTTCGGTAAAGTCACGTAGGTAAAAAATGAAATTAAAATTAAGAAAAATATTACCGAAAAAACTAAGAGCATAAATGAAATCACGACGTTTCGAAGGCAACACAAGGTGGCACCGTCACAGCAAAAATCACTGGATCAAGATCCAGTGATTTTTGATCCGTCACAGCAAAAATCACTGGATCAAGATCCAGTGATTTTTGCTGTGACGGATCAAATCACTGACGGATCAAATCACAGTGATTTGATCCAGTGATTTTTGCTGTGACGGATCAAATCACTGTGACGGATCAAATTACTGCATCTTGATCCACTGATTTTTGCTGTGACGGATCAAATCACTGTGACGGATCAAATCACTGATCCAGTGATTTTGCTGTGACGGGTGCAACCTGAAGACGGAGGCTTGTGTTGCCTTCGAAACGTCGTGATTTAATTTATTTGTTTACCGAAAAAACCAAAGAGTACAATTCCCTCTCGTTATTCTGGCCTCTTACATACGAAAACGATACCTTACCGTAGACGGGTATCGTGCAACGCGTCCCAATATTTCCTGTAAAGATCACAAAAACAATAACTAAGCACAATCCGTAATTAGGTAGCATTCGCTACCAATCGTTGATTCGTTATGCAACGTTGCATGTGGTCCAGAAGTCTTGTGACCCCCCCCCCCCCCCCATTAACTGACTGCTAACATTATTTAGTTCATATTCATTTACGTTTTAAAATACACTTTACTTAAAATTATATATATATATTTTTAAAGCTTTCGTGACTTCAGGGATTCATATTCTTGGTTCTTTCGGTAAAGTCACGTAGAAGGGAAATAAAATTAGAAAAATATAAAACAATATAAATTATCACGACGTTTCGACTGCAACACAAGCAATCATCATCAGATGTGAAATCCACAGCAAGAAAATTTCAAATTTTTCACATTTTCTTACTGTGGATTTCACACCTGATGATGATTTGCTTGTGTTGCAGTCGAAACGTCGTGAGAATGTATTGTTTCATATTCATATCATTTTATTATTTCCCTTCTACGTGACTTTACCGAAAGAACCAAGAATATAAAATACATAGTTATAGATAATGTAATTAAGGAGGGGGGTGGGGGTCACAAGACATGTGGACCACCCTATCCACGTGCGTCACCGTCTTCCTCCAACAAAACTCGCGATTGACCCCCCCACCGACCAAAAGTGGTGAAGTATGGACCAAGTGATCAGCAGCGGCGTGGGGAGGAGACGGAGAATCTCCCGGCCCTCATCCAGCAGTGGAGTGGCAATCGTTGGGACTGCCGGCAACCGACCACGGGGTCTTTCACGTACAGTGGTACTGTCTTTCACGTACAGTTATACAGTATACTGTCTTTGCGTACAGTATACGAACAGTTATGCTGTATACTGTCTTGCACGTACAGTACACGTACTGTGCGTAGTTACACTGTGCGTGCACTGTGTACCGTACGTATACTGTATGTGAAAGACAGTTATACTGTACGTACACTGTACGCGAAAGACAGTTATACTGTACGTGTACTGTACGTGAAAGACGGTTATACCGCACTATACTGTACGCGAAAGTTATACTTTGCACATACTGTACGCGAAAGACAGTTATACAGTACTATACTGTACGTGAAAAACAGTTATACAGTACTATACTGTACGTAAATGAGTTATACTGTGCGTGCAAGCCAGTTATACTGTACATATACTGTACACATACTGTAGGTGAAAGCCAGTTATAGTGTACACATACTGTAGGTGAAAGACCCCGTGGTGGACCCTCGTGAAGACGCGAGACCAGCGTGGTGAAGTATGGACACTATAACTCCACAACGATCAGCAGCAGCAGAAAGCGGCGTGTGGGTGGGTGGTGGAGAATCTCCCGGCACTCATCCAGCAGTGGAGTGGCAATCGTTGGGATATATAATCTAACCTATATAATCTCTATTTACACTAAGTGGGGGTGGGGTTTATTAATCACTTAACTCACCTTTTACGACAACGCCGGCTCGTCGAATTCACACAACTCGCGGGCGATGGGACTTGCTGCGAGGATGAGATGTTTGTGTGTGTATAGAAAGAGATGTATGTGTATTATATATATAGAAATAGAGATGTATGTGTATTATATATATAGAAATATAGATGTATGTATAGAAATACTTGCGTGTGAATATTATAAAGAACGCACGAACTATCGTTATCGCCGCAGAGGTAGTGAATACGATGTAGTGAACACGGCAGAGATGTAGTGAACACGACAGAGATGACAGTGAACACGCCAGAGATGTAGTGAACACGGCAGAGATGATAGTGAACACGGCAGAGATTTAGTGAACACGGCAGAGATGTAGTGAACACGGCAGAGATGTAGTGAACACGGCAGAGATGTAGTGAACACGGCAGAGATGTAGTGAACACGACAGCAGATGTAGTGAACACGACAGCAGATGTAGTGAACACGGCAGAGATGTAGTGAACACGACAGCAGATGTAGTGGACACGACAGAGATGTAGTGAACACGATGTAGTGAACACAGCAGATGTAGTGAACACGGTAGAGATGTAGTGAACACGATGTAGTGAACACAGCAGATGTAGTGAACACGGCAGAGATGTAGTGAACACAGTAGAACTATAAGCGAGTGAATAGCAGGCAGCGACGAGGCCTCTCGCTGCTTCTCCTCTGTCGCTGCCGGGCTGCAGATTCAGCCGAGTCAGGCACCACTGCCAATTTGCACAACAATAACAATGTTAATGGTAGGAACCTCCTGGTTACACCAGCCCACAGGGGATTATTGTGTCCGTCCGTACGTCGTGCATCCAAAAATGGGAGGGGTGGGGTTGGCTGGGTGGGGAGGGTGGGGAGGGGCTGGGTGGGGAGGGAGGGGCTAGGTGGGGAGGGGAGGGTAGGGAGGGGCTGGGTGGGGAGGGGCTGGTTGGGGAGGGTGGGGAGGGGCTGGTTGGGGAGGGTGGGGAGGGGAGGGTGGGGAGGGGCTGGTTGGGGAGGGTGGGCTGGGTGGGGAGGGGCTGGTGGGGAGGGGCTGGGAGGGGCTGGGTGGGGAGGGGCTGGTCACCCCGTGGTCCCCTTATAAAACTCAACGTTTAACCTACTCACGCCGGCTTATGCCCGCCCTCACAGTCGGCCATATTTGCGGAATACACCACGCCGCCGTTGACCCTGGCCATTGACCAACGTTCCTACCAGCTCCCTACGCAGGAATGTGTTAATTCACTATGTAACACAAATGTTGTTCCTGGGTAGTAAGCGTTATTTTTTAATTGATAATGCTTCAAAAGTATAGAAAATGGCTATTATCCGCAAACTTTGCTTTTGTGACCAGGACTTTATGTGAAGGAATGACACAAATGCACACATTGTCTCATTGAAAATAGGTAAATTTCAAAATATCACTGTCCTGTTCACAAAAGCAAAGTTTTTGGAGAATAATAGCCATTTTCTGTACTTTTGAGGCATATGCAATTATAAATTAACACTACCCAGGAACAAAAAACGTGTTTTTATTGTTACACAGTGATATAATCATCACACATCATCATTTGACACGTGCGGTGATAACACCGATGGTTGATGAATCGCAACTACATAGCTGTCAACCCATCGTGGGGTTTATAACCCCGTGTTCTTTGTCACAGGGAAATTGAGTTTTCAGGTCCACACCGGCGTGCATCCGTTTCAATACGGGCACAACAAAAATATTGAATTTCGCAGTTACCCCTAAACATATCCCAGTGGAGGATATAATCTCCCAGGTCGACGTAGCCCTCAAAGGCTTGGGACACATCCCGACAAACGTTGCTAGAGCTGAAATTGCCACCATCCTTAAAAATGCTAAGAAACCCATTAGTAACATCAGCAAAGACGAGCGGTCTGAACTCGCAAATTTGAAAAAGAGGGATGACATAGTCATCCTCTCGGCCGACAAGGGCAATGCCACTGTTATCATGGATAAAATCACATACAACAAAATCCAGGACCTTCTCAATGATGGTAGCTACTCCAAAATCAATAAAGATCCTACTAACAGCCTGACTACAAAAACCAACAATATCATTACCAGTTCGACTTCTCTAATCGAACCAGTCAAGTGGCTCTCCCTAAAGCCTTCGACTGCTAGAACACCCAGATTCTATGGTCTTCCTAAGATCCATAAAGAAGGCACTCCACTTCGGCGCATCGTGTCCACGATCAACTCACCTACCTACAAACTGGCCCGTTTTCTTTCTGATACCTTGCTTCCTTTCACTGGCAAGACTCAGCAGTATATAACTCAGCTCACTTGGTCTCTCTAATCAAGGACATTTCACTGTCCCCAGATGATTGTCTCGTCAGCTTTGATGTGGTTTCTCTGTTCACCAAGGTTCCGGTACCTGACACCATAGCAATAATTGAAGACTTAGTCCAACATAGACTGAACCCTGATGCTTCTACTCTGGTTAGGCACTGCCTTACCAACACTTACTTCACCTGGAATGGTACTTTCTGCAAACAAAATGAGGGTATTTACACCATTGGAACCTCATTTGCCAGTAAAAATATAATAGTTTTTTTACCCTTCTATCTGGCAACAAAACTGACACCTTTTTTTTTTTTACAAGGAGTCATGTTTACATAGACCACAATACCTGCAGTCATAATGCAAACAAAAAACATAACTCTGATAATGTACACTGTCCTTGAAGTTGATTGGTCCACACCCGAGACAGCTTTCCTTAGAGCCTAGTCTCACATGGGTTGGACCAGATGACGCCAAAAGGCGCACAACTCAAAGAAAATGCACCATCAGAGTATGAGAGCTTGGGGTAAGCATTTACACCATTGGAACCTCATTTGCCAGTAAAAATATAATTGGTGTTTTACCCTTCTATCTGGCAACAAAACTGACACCTTTTGTCTGTCTCGGGTGTGGACCAATCAACTTCAAGGACAGTGCACATTATCAGAGTTATGTTTTTTGTTTGCATTATGACTGCAGGTATTGTGGTCTATGTAAATATGACTCCTTGTAAAAAAAAAAGGTGTCAGTTATTATCAAATATTTGTACACATCCCACCGGCCACCCACAGCCTTCTGGGAGTATGCATTTTTTTTGCAAATCGGTATAATTACAAGCAAATCTCTGGACCAGTTATGACGCACAGTATCTCATCAGCAGTCAGGCTTGCTTAAACAAATGCTGAACTGCCAGATGGGTATAGGTCAGGACTCTCTCTGCATGAGATGTGGTGCTAGTAATGAGGTGCTGGTCAGTTCCCATTTACAGCCCATGAGAGAACATGGTGGGAATTGCACATTCCTATGGCAGGGAGCGAGTCTTTGCATAGGACGATTACCTTTTCGATTTAAAGCTTTCGTGACTGCAGGGATTCATCTTCTTGGTTCTTTCGGTAAAGTCACGTAGAATGAAAATAATAAAGTAAAAAAAATAAAAAAAAATAATTCTCACGACGTTTCGGCCACAACGCAAGCAGCCGTCCTCAGGTGGAGAGCAGGTCTGTCGAGTAGACAGAGTCTGAATGACACACTCCAGGCTTGGAGCGACTATTTCAGCTGGGATGGAGGGGGGCAGGGCGCCTTGACAAAAGAATTTGCAAATCGTGTGATGTAAGAGAATAAAGTTTAGCTGGAAGCATTTTATATTTTTTGCGACATAGAATTGTAATGTATTACTTACTGTTAGTAGCTGAGCTTATTGGAGAGTATATTTAGTATACTGATGATACTATGTAGTTTATACTTTATATAAACTACATAGTAGAAAGCTTTAAATCGAAAACTATGTAGTTTATACTTTAGTTGTTTACGTGGTGGTTTAGTTACTGCAGCTACATACTATTAACATTCCTTCCCTTTATTAATGTTACCCCTATCCCCTCCCTTTGTTGCTGCTAATCCTGCATAATGCACGGGCATAATGACTTTAAACCCCCCGCCAAACCTCCTACGCATTTCACAAGTAGCACTAATCGCATATCTGCATTTCCCATAAATATGCTAAATTTCTCTTGATATGCAAATTCTTGTCAAGGCGCCCTTCCCCCCTCCATCCCAGATTAAATAGTCGCTCCAAGCCTGGAGTGTGTCATTCAGACTCTGTCTACTCGACAGACCTGCTCTCCACCTGAAGTGCTGCTTGCGTTGTGGCCAAAACGTCGTGAGAAATATTTTATTGGTTTATTATTATTTCCATTCTACGTGACTTTACCGAAAGAACCAAGAGGACGATTACTGTTGATTTGCCAACAGTGGCACTTATTTGTTCGACCCTTGAAGGAAGTGCTAGGTCAGGATTTTACCTCACCTTTCGTTTGCGAGATGCTCATTCTGCAGCTAAGCCAACTGTTATGGCTCAATGGCTACAAATTTACCCAAGGTGATTTTTACTCGAACGGCCAAGGTGTTGGTGAAAAGAACAATAATTAACGGAACGATCACAATACAATAATTGTGGTTGCACTCCTCCCCTACATATTGAAAGACAATAAAGTGTCTAAAATATTTATACAGCCATTTCCAAGACTTCACGAACTTCAAACTCACGATTTTAGTAACCACCATGACTTCTGTGACAAATTCGTGGCATTGATTATGTCCAATGGATATTGACGGCACCGTTTAAAAGAAGTAAAAAATTAACCCGTAAAAACAAAGTTTTTCACTATAAATCCTTCATATGCGTGGCGGCGAGAGTCCTCTCGTCATCTGGCTTGAGATGGCTGCCACCTATGGGTCAGATGATTGCATTGCACCATTAAGCAATTGGTAATTAAATATATTTGTCCTAAAAAGTGTAAAATTTTGGAAAAACATTTTCACGTACATTGTCACGCACAACGAGTATGTGTGCAAAATGTCAGCTCGATTGGATCACGGGAAGTGGGTTAAAAAACGACCGAAAGATTTGCAAGGTCCTAAGTAAGCAAGCGAACTTAATATAAAGGATTTAAAAATATCCATCCCCCATTGCGGAACAGTGTTACTACCTAGGCCACATTGCCCGAAACGACCACAAATACCAGCTATTAAAGCTAATCCTGGAAGGAAAAATCGAAGGGAAAAAACGACCAGGACGGCCAAAAACGACATGGCTCAGTAACATCAAAACATGGCTACAATTAACAACAGCACAAACTCTACACGCCGTGCTAGACCGAGACCAATATCATCGTGAAGTCGCACACGCCGTTAGGCAGCACTAAAGAAGATTGCGGAACACGGCCGGTTTCAGATGAGCGACGGCCATCGAGAACGCTCTTCACTCCGATATTTGGGAGCCACTGGAGCTATCCAATTTGAAATTATCTAGATTGAACTCTTTTATTTAGAACTTTTTTTACTGTTTGGTTTGTTGTCCTTTCCCCGCACCTCCGATTAGCATAGTTTGCTACGCAAGGTGTGAAAGAAGTTCTACATACATACGTGGTTATGTGCTGAAGCTTTAAGGGATTTAATATTACACCGAGCTCTACAAAGCATATTCTGCAACACCTTGCAATACAGCAGGCCACTAGTTAGCCCTGTTAACATTCAACATATAACCGTAAATGTGAGAAAAATATATACATGGGCTCATCGACGTGAGCTCAAATTTAATATTTTAAGAAATGTTATCTTGGTTTTAGATAAAACGGTTATCAAACCGAACAAATTATATGGCCAAAGTAATCACGTTACAAAATCATTACTTTTGCACCCAATTTCATCAGAACTGAAAGTGAAGCACATTTTTTGATTGGTTAATGTTTGTTAAGGTGACCAGATTGATTTTTGAATCTCTCCCAAAAATGTTTTCAATTAAGTTTTACCAAAACTACTCATTTCAGAGTGGAGCAGTGGTGCAGCGGTTAGGCTACGGCTAACATCAGTGGTGATCGATATCTGCACTGGTACTTCTACCAGCGATCTCCCCTACCCCCCCACCAACTTGCAATGAGAAGTGTGGCCAAGTATGGTTAAACTATGATCAACATAGTGCATTGACAAAGAGACGGTAGTTAAAAACAATTTTATTTCATACAATTTACAACTCGATTACAAATACATAAAACCACCTTCGCCCTCGGAGGAACAATAACCAATGGAAGGCACGAGCAAACTGTAATAAGAGCCATGTAGGGCTCACGTGGGGATTGGCTTGCCGGTCCCGCTTTGTAGCCAATAAGGGGTGAGCCAGGGAGCATGGCCTCGGCGTGATCACGGCATGTTAGCAGGGGTGATTGGCCTGGCCGATCGGGGCCTCAGCTAATGGGAAGCCGGATCAGAGGCGTGGTCCCGGGATTGACGGGGAACCATCTGGAACGGTCAACGCTGACTACGGAGGATTGGCTTAGGGGTACCACGTGACCCAGGGATTAAGAGGGGGAGAAACAGAGGAACGAAAAGAGCAGGAGTCACGCGCGTACGGGGCTCTGGGTGCCACGTGCACGGTGGGGACTTAGCTGGGAGTCTGCCCGCTTTCCGTTGTCTGTCAGCAACGGGGAGTGTGTGTGTGTAACTGTGGAAGTTGGAAAATAAAAGGACTGATTCTGGAAGCCGTCTCGAGAAGGTTTATTACAAAACCAATCAAAAGCTTCGGGTACCAAGCAGCTCAATGGACCATGGATTCATGAAACCATAAGGATGGATACAATTTCAGCCCAAATTCAAATCAAAATAAACCTAACAAGCTATTTAACGTAAAATGCCATTTAATATCTCCCCACCCCTAATAAGACTTCTGCATCGGGCCCCCAATAGGTTAGCACCACCACTGAATGACATTCATATAATTTATAATTTCAAATTGTAACGTGCTGCACAGGATCCGCTCACTTTCGGAGATAGTGGCTCGGAGGTGCGAAAAGGAATCACGGACAAGCGGTGAAGGCAGGGAAGCGGTGAAGGCAGGGAGGCGGTGAGTTGCCGCCAATAAATTCCAAAGCTTTGCGATTGTCTTTATATATTAAGGTGTTATCGGTCAATTAAGTCTTTACATGTGGGAGGAAACGAGTCCCCAGAAAAAAAACCCACATGCAAAAAGGCAACGCTCTATCTCAGTGAGCTTCATTGCAAGGCCCACTACCACTAGCAGCCTTTAGTGCGGCCCCCGACAATGTGAAAACACCCCATGCTGGCGGTGTGGAGGCCCTCACACTGATGTCTTATCGGCAAAAGTGGCCTCCCTCTGAAAATTGGTGAAGAACACTGCTCTACCCCATAAACAGGTGGAGCACACATTTTGCTCTATCGCCTTCTCCAGGCAAGCCTCGACGCCCACAGGGAGTTTCACAAACTTCGTATGGTCTACCAATCATCGACGCTACAGTGCTGGTCTACAAGCATGTGCAACGACCGTCCAGCTAACAAGTCAGTTACATATTATGGAGGACGAGGGTCCATTGTGCTGGTCTGTGATAACCTTGGATATGGCAAGTGAGTCATTGGCAATTTGATAGATCAATAATAAGGGTGACTGCGAGGTCTCCCAAACAGGTTCAGAAGGGACATCTAGCTGATCTGACATTAATGGTGAACTTTAGAGTTTTATAATTTAAATGGCTAGCTTTAGGACGACATAGGTTTATCCAAGCATGTCACATGTGTGAAGAGTATGGGTTGTCAACGTCTGATCAACACTTCAATGTCTTCAAGCCTCGCCGCGTTGTGCTTGACATGTGGTGTTGTCCATATAAACATACATTTTAAACAAGCATAAACAGGATGCTGTCGTGGTATAAGTTAGCATACTGGATTTGCAATCCCCAAGTCCGCTGGTTTGATTCGATCTCCGAGGGCGGCAGTTGAAACAAAAGTCTCAGTTTATTCAATCTTCCGCCCTCACCTCTGTATAAATGGGTACACCACAGTTCGTCGATCGGCGTGTCACACGTGTGGATGTAAAGTGTGGGTACTCCCACCTCTTCCAAGACGACTGCGCATGTCTAGAGCTCTGTCCATTAAGATTCCCTACCACCAGCAATGGCATTGGCAAGGAATTGCAGGGCTGCACCAATGACCAAACAAAGGAGTGCTCTTATACACTAAACTTTTTTTGATTACAATAGGGGTCATTCATAACGAGGCTCTGGCCTGGAGCATGTGAACATGTCTGCGGCACCATAAACAAAACTCTCCATTCTCAGGCGGTGGTGGCGCCCGACCCTCTGTGAATACGCTGGTGGTGGCGCAGTTTGGACCCATGCGTGAAGGCTTTTCCGCACACGTCGCACTGGTAGGGCTTCTCGCCCGTGTGCATGCGCATGTGAACCTTCATACTGAAGGACTGCGAGAATGCCTGGCCGCAAACCTCGCAGCCGTACGGCTTCTCGCCCGTGTGCTTGCGGTGGTGCCGCTTGAAGTTGCTCTGGTCCGAGAAGGTCTGGCCGCACACCTTGCAGCAGTAGGGCTTCTCTCCCGTGTGTGTGCGCAGGTGGATCTTTAGGTACTCGCGCTTCAAGAAGCAGTGCCCGCAAACCTCGCAGCGGTAAGGTTTCTGGACGACGCATCCCGGCAACACACCCGGATTGTTGGAGCCACTATCTCCGATGGTCAGACTTCGTGCAACGGCTGCCAGGGGTAACCCGTTTCGCCTCGCCACTGACGACTCGAAGGAGAACCCCTCCGTTGGTGGTAGTGACACGTACTTTTGCGTGCAGGTGGAGGCTGCTTCTCCATTTTTAATGGCGTCCTGTGCCTCGTGTGCCCACGGAGCGGGGGCCGTCTCGACAGCAAGCGTACAGCCCTCGTCCTCGATCTGCTGTGAGGTCATGGCTTTGAACATAAGAGCTGTGTGAGACTCCGATGCAACGTTAAGGGAGAGCATAATTTAAAACAAGTTTTTTCTTAAGATGTGGGCATTCTAATTGAAAGTTTGCGCTTTTTTTTTAACAAGTAAAAAATAAGCACTGGCATTTGAGTAGATAATACATAAAACGAAATGAAGGTGGAGATGAGAGACTAATAGCAGTGCTTGAAGTATGTGTCAACTGTCAAACAAGGCAATACCTAAAATCAGAGAGGTGGCGATAATGAGACTGTCAGAATAAACCATGGAGGTCGGATGTCATTGTGCAACAGTTGAAAGACCGGATAAAAATGAGGACGAGATGTCCACATGTAGTGGGATATATTTTATTGGCCGTGATGACCTTTTGACCTATTTTTAGTTGTATTAAATACATTTAAAATGAACACATTCAAGACAGACTCCAGATATACAACTCTGCCTTGAAAAATGTTTTATATTCTTTTGATTGGATGCTTAAATACTCTCAAATAATAATGCAAAAGATAAATATGCAATCATGAAAAACAAATCATTTGAAAAGCTATTGTGTTGTCGGCCGTGATGACCTCTAGGTCTGGATTGATATCCTCACAATATCTACTGGTAAGAAAGGGCCACTTAACAAATATTGTATTAGAAGATAATTGTGTAATCATGCCCCCATGTCCGAGGAAGCATTGCATTTTCAGTAAATTCAGCGGCATCTACAAGCATAGAGGGCTCATATCAGTGAAATAATTTAAGTAAAGTGTCACTTTGAAATTGATGTGAACTGATAAGTAACAATATGATTAACGACCGAAGCAATAAGATGTATCTGCGCTCATTAAGAGCTAGAGGTCGACTTGGAATCTAGAGGTCGCTCATTCGAGATATTCGAATAAGCCGAGTTATCCCAATGACTTAATTGGGCCACTGAACACTCCACACTTATAGACATTACCTATGAAAGGTTCCACTGGCAGGTCGGATTGAGAGTCATCCACATCTGGAGTTGGCATTTCTTCTGTCTCACCTGAAATCAAAGGACAGGGTGTATTTTGATTTAAAAAGACACGACATGATTCATACATTAACTGACATATCTACTGGCAAAAAAAGACCAATTACCCAAGATTTGATTAGACAACATTTCATGGAACCATGCTCCGATGTCCGAGGAAGCATTGCATTGTCAGTGAAGTCAGCGGCATCTACAAGCATAGAGGGCTCATAATAGGGAAATGATTTTCAACAAAGTGTCAGTTTGAAACTGATGTGAACTTATAAGTGACGAACAATGAACAACAGCAACGAGATGTATAGTAGCTCATCAAGAACAATATACTTGGAATCGAGGGGTCACCCATTCCGGATATCCGAATAAGCTGATTGATACCCCTGACTAAACTGGACAACTCAACACTCTACACTTATAAACGTTACCTCCGAAAGATTCATTTTTTATCAGAACCACTGGCAGGTCGGATTGAGAGTCATTCACATCTGGAGTTGGCGTTTCTTCTGTTTTACCTGAAATCAAAAGACAGGGTGTATTTTGATTCACAAAAAGACACGACATGATTCATACATTGACGGACATATCTACTGGCAAAAAAAAGGCCAATTACCCAAGATTTGATTAGACAACATTTCATGGAACCATGCTCCGATGTCCGAGGAAGCATTGCATTGTCAGTGAAGTCAGCGGCATCTACAAGCATAGAGGGCTCATAATGGTGAAATGATTTTCAACAAAGTGTCAGTTTGAAACTGATGTGAACTTAGAAGTGACGAACAATGAACAACAGCAACGAGATGTATAGTAGCTCATCAAGAACAATATACTTGGAATCGAGGGGTCACCCATTCGGGATATCCGAATAAGCTGATTGATACCCCTGACTAAACTGGACAACTCAACACTCTACACTTATAAACGTTACCTCCGAAAAATTCATTTTTTATCAGAACCACTGGCAGGTCGGATTGAGAGTCATTCACATCTGGAGTTGGCGTTTCTTCTGTCTCACCTGAAATCAAAGGACAGGGTGTATTTTGATTCACAAAAAGACACGACATGATTCGTACATTGACGGACATATCTGCTGGCAAAAAAAAAGCCAATTACCCAAGATTTGATTAGACAACATTTCATGGAACCATGCTCCGATGTCCTAGGAAGCATTGCATTGTCAGTGAAGTCAGCGGCATCTACAAGCATAGAGGGCTCATAATAGTGAAATGATTTTCAACAAAGTGTCAGTTTGAAACTCATGTGAACTTAGAAGTGATGAATAATGAACAACAGCAATGAGATGTATATTAGCTCATCAAGAACACTAGACTTGGAATCTAGAGGTCGCCCATTCGAGATATTCGAATAAGCTACTCAACACTCTACATTGACAAGATGTTACCTCTGAACGGCTTCATTTTAATCCGATCCACTGGCAGGTTGGGTTGAGAGTCATCCGCATCTGGAGGTTGCGTTCCTGCCAACTCACCTGAAATCAAAGGACAATGTTTTTGTAATTCACAAATAGAAATGACACAATTCAAGCGTTGATGGTAAATTTAATTCCATCTGATATTTGGTGAAATCAAGCTGCGGTCTCCATCACAAACAATGGGACGACCCACCAGGGCAATATGTTTCAGTCGCGTAGGCACGAAGTGAATCTGACTCAAGTGTCTCCCTGCCTGTGTGTAATGGTGGTATCATCTCCATCAGTGGTCCTGTGTCAGTGGTGCAAATTACACATTCAGGTTAAGCAAAGACTAATATTGTGAATGTAGTGCGCTATCCATGGTGTCAATCAGCTAGATCTATTATTTAATGCTATTAAATATCAATTACCATTCTCCATTGGGCGATCCATTTCAGCCATCATCATTTCATTACCGATTGCATCACCAGATGAAGGCATTTCATACTTAAGACCATCCATGGCTCCGAGTCTTTTCACGGACATCAGCAGCTCACTGCTCAAGCCGCTGAACAACGCGACCAGTACGTCCACCAGGCCTCCCAGCGTCACGTCGCCAGGGGAGGCGGAGGAGGCGGCGGCATCGTCCGAGTGCGGCATCCCGGCGTCATGGAGCTCGGCGCCCCGCAGGGCCTTCACCATCTGCCGCAGCACGGCGTAGAAGCCGAAGGGCAGGCGGTCGCGTGCCGTGGCCAGCAGCTCGGCCCGCACGATGCCGTCCCCGACGCAGGCGCGTAGGACCCCGTAGTCCCGGATGCCCAGCTCAGAGTCCATGGCCCGGGCCACCTCCGCGTTTACGCCCTGCGCCTCAAGCCACGCTGGGAAGTCCCCGTTCGGCTCCAGCACCAGGGTGGCCACCGTAAATGCCATAGTTTGTGTCTGCAGAGATAATTGTGAATTAAGGGAAGTGGAATATACAGTGTTTCCACATTTTGAAAATTTCGTGACTGCAGGAATTACTCTTTGGTTCTTTCGGTAAAGTCAAATAGAAAGAAAATAATTAAATAATAGAGTACGATGTTTCGATTGCAGCACAAGCAACCGTCATCAGGTAGAACAAAATTTGAGAGAGACACAAAACACCAAGACACACAAGCAGAGAGAGACAACACAGACACACAGAGAGACACACAACATAGACACACAGAGATCCAATGCCTCTGTGTCGAGGCCTTAAATAGAGAAAGGGGGGGTGGGCAGAGAGAGAGGTGGGTCTGCTGGGGCAGGTGCTGGAGCAGAAAAATTAGCATGTCAATGAATCCACCCCGAAGCGACCGAGGGAAAGAAGATGGAATGGCCCTATGAGCGCCTGGTAAATTTTAGAGAGAAATAGTTAGAGAAAACAAAATGTAACAAATAGTTTGGAAATGTAATGTAATGCAACACACAGTCGGCTAACACACAGTTAACGCATAGCCTGGTTGATTATGATCTCCAAAGATTGCAAAATTTGAAGTTTAGTGTGAAATTTGACAAAGACACAGAGGGAGAAAACGACTTACATCCTCCCCGTAGAGGTGCATTAACTGTGTTAGCCAACTCTCTGTTGCATTACATTACATTTCTAAAATGTTATACAGTAAAACCTTGGATTGCGAGTAACTTGGTCTGCGAGTGTTTTGCAAGACGAGCGTCACGTGATCACAACTGATATCAGAGTGCTTTGAAATACGAGTGCTTTGAAATACGAGTGCTTTGGATTACAAACACGTTTCCGGAACGAATTATGCTCGCAATCCAAGGTTTGACTGTATATTTTTTTTCTCAAACTGCCTATTTCTCTCTCTAAAATTTACCAGGCTATCATAGGGCCATTTGATCTTCTTTCCTTCGGTGTAGATTCATTGACATGCTAATTTATATGCTCCAGCAGACCCACCTCTCTCTTTGCCCAACCCCCTCATTTCTCTCAATTTAAGGCGTCGACACAGAGGCATTGGGTCTCTGTGTGTGTCTCTCTGTGTGTCTGTGTTGTCTCTCTCTGCTTGTGTGTCTGTCTGTGTGTCTCCGTGTCTGTGTTTTGTCTCTCTCTCAAATTTTGTTCTACCTGATGACGCTTGCTTGTGTTGCAATCGAAACGTCGTATTATATTATTAAATGTATTATCTTTCAATGTGACTTTACCAAAAGAACCAAAGAGTGTTTCCACATTTAAGATGTTTCCACTGTCATGCACACACTCGTAATTTGCCCCCAAATTAACATGTTGCCTTTACACTGTGCAAGAACGGTCAACTACATGCTGTATATAAATTCCTTGGTCAGGGGTCGACTCACCTTCCCTCCAAGGCTGATAAAATTATCACCACTTTACAGCAAGTTAACAGTTATTCTCACATGGATAAATTGACCCTGGCCATTTGAATCTAGAGTCTTTACCACTGGCTCAAGGCTATTATGTCGGAGAATTTGAACCCAACGCTCATTTCTGCGCAGACTCTTACAGTCATACAATCAAAACATCGTGAGTACATGTAAAATAACAAGCATTAATAATCTGAGTGCGCGAAAATTGTTATCACTAACAGATAGATGAAGTGGTCAATAAAGTGGCATAATTACAGTGGTGGCAGGTGCTGTTTATGTGGCTGTGAACAGTGAGCTGTGGTCAATCACTAGCAGATTAATGCACAAGTGAGAGGGAATGCATGAGTCAATGCATGAGCCATTTGAAACCATTACCAATTTCCTCTAGTTATTCTGGCCTCGTATGCGTAATATAACGAATTAAAACTTTAAGTTTGGGATGTCGTTATTCAGGGCTACCATTCAATAATAATTTCGTTGCTTGACCCCTGAAAAGAAGTGCTTCCAAGTGCCTGCAGGGATGACGTGAATGTCACGTACAATTTATATTAAGTAACAAAAACATTTGTTTATCCACTGCTGCATCTTAGCAACACTAATCAGGTAATAGATGAGATTATTTTTGACCTGAAAATAATTTATAACTGTATCATGAGAGTTTAGGCGGTCCGCCCTGTCCCTCTCCTCCCGTCTTACGAGGTGGACAGGTCGTAGATAATAACAATACAACAAGTATAACCCGTAAAAACAAAGTTTTTCACTATAAATCCTTTATATGCGTGGCGGCTAGAGTCCTCTGGCTTGAGATGGCTGCCACCTATGGGTCAGATGATTGCATTGCACCATTAAGCAATTGGTAATTAAATATAATATTTTTGTGCTAAAAAGTGTAAAATTTTAGAAAAAATTTTTCACGAACATTAATTGTCACGCACAACGAGTCTGTGTGGAAAATGTTAGCTCGATTGGATCACGGGAAGTGGGTTCAAAAACGACCGAAAGATTTGCACGGTCGTAAGCAAGCAAGCTTAATATAAAGGATTTAAAAATATAATAAAGTTCGGAGATGCGTTGTCTCTTCTGTCCTCCGGAGAAGTGGGCGACTCCACAACAACAAGAGACGGCCAAAATGTACTTCAAAATCTTATTCACAAAGGCAATTCCGCACAAGCACGAAATCCGCCCAAATCTCTGCTGTGCCTCCTAAATTTTATACAGTCCCTGATAATACTGCCTAAACAAAACAATATCATACCTGTCAACCCATGCGGTTTACCCCGTATTCTCGTACAGGGAAATTGAGTTTTCAGGTCCATACGACGTACAGTCGTTTCAATGTGAGCAAACATGTTTCGTCTATTTGTTTGTGTTTCTCCCTTGCGATGGGACTACGTAGGATAAACGTTGAGATGTATAAGTGGCACGGGGTAACCAATAAGGTCTGAATTGGTCAGAAATAGGCACTGATAAGAGGTTGACAGGTATTCAGTAGTGTAGTGTATAGTAGTGTAGTGTATAGCGGAGTGGAAAGTAGTGTAGTGTATATAGTAGAATATAGGATGAAGGTTGAGATTTATAAGGGGAACGAAAAAACCAATACAGGTAGTCCTCTACTTACGACGGAGATGCGTTACGACGACCCCATCGGAAGTCTTAAATACCGTAAGTCGAAGATGGCCTAGCCTACCCAGGAGTCTTAAAGAATGGTGATAATTTAGCAAAACAAGCACAATTTACAGTACAGTACTGTATAAACTATATACTGTACGTATTTATTAATTACAATATTGTATTGCACGGTAAAATGTAAAGTACAAAATAACAAGGGAAATTCTTAGCCTACCTATATGAACTGCAATTTAATAGAAAGTTTTTTCACGAAACAATCCTATCTGCTATAAAAACTTTTAACATGCATTGAACGTATCGTTTCGTGGTAACATTAAAATGAAATCACTAAAGCTACGTATCATATATGCATTGAACGTATTGTAACGTATCATATTGTACTGTGCTCACCAAGATTATGTCCGTCGTCTGCACACTTGAACGATGTTAGGTTGTTGATGGCAATTTATCGTATCGCTATCGCCATCGTAAGATTGAAATATCGTAAGTTGGAGTGTCGTAACTCGGGGACTACCTGTACAGTCGGAATTGTTCTGGAATAAGGTAGGCACTGATAAGGGGTTGTCAGGTATAAAATACGTACTTATTCAATTTCTAATGAAGCACAATTTAACATCAAATTGTGTATATATATGAGGGAAATAATATTTTACTGACAATAAACGTATAAAACGAGTATTCTTTCTTACATGATGGAACCTCTCACCCCACGTGCTCAATGTTAAAACAAAGCTCTCAGGCAGCCATTTTGTGCCTCTCCAATCAATGCACAGCGCAAAGACACCGAACATTTATCAAACTATTCCAACAAATGAACTCCTATTTTACACAACAAAATTACTCTAATTATCTTCCGAATAAAATTTATATCAATTGCTTGGAGTTGGATCGATCAAAAAGCAAAACGAGTCGTTGGGGCTCGAGATTTAATAGTTAAATATCTCGACACGAGGCCGATTTTCTACGCTAAATTTGTTTTAAGTAAACATCTCGTACCTTGAATCGCGGATCAAAAACACCCCACACATCATAAACACGTCTGCTGAATTCGCTAACGGGAATCGAGCGCCGGTGTTAATATGTAAGAACCAATTGTTGTCAGTATATATTTGTATATACTGTATAGTGAAATGGAACTGTATAGTGAAATGGAACTTTAACGTTAAAGTGTGAATCGCGCATATCTGCGTGACCACCGATAGATAACTGGCGATCAAACAGTCAATTGACATTGTAAGTCGATTGACATTCAAGTGATATCACTGTAATAACTGTTACACTATATATTATCGGAGCTCAAGCGAAATGCAGCTTACCGGCAAAAAAAATCCGCCCAAATGTCTCAATGGGGCCGCTTGCCCTGTACTCTACTGTGCACGTGGGGGCTCTGGGTCCAATCAATGACCACCACCGCATTCACTGAAATCTTTGTTGTTAAAAAAATATTTTTTTTACCTTTTTCATAGATAATGGATCGTAAATATGTCTTAAAGCATGTTTCTTTGCATGTTCGCCACAAGCACTCATCCCTTATCAGAGCCTATCTTATTACAGACAAATTCAGACTTTATTGATCACTCCGTGCCCTTAAACATCTCAAAATTCACCCTACAAAGTTCCATCACAAATAGACAAAAAATTACGTTACTAAACGAAAACGTTCATGTATAAATTTGTATCATTGGTGTTAATGTTGCTACTTATCATGTTTACGGTCTGTGATCTTGCATGCTGATGCTGCTTGCTTGATATATGGATGCACAAACTCATGTTGTACATGTAAAACAATGAACACAGAAAATTTAAAGGTTAAACAACTTTTTTTTATTTGGCCGTATGATAAAAAAAAATGTTTTGCCTTCATTTAAACGGATATACGCCGTATAGACCTGAAAACTCTGTACAATAATACGGGAAATTTGTATGAATTGACGGGCATAATGTTTGTTTCCATGTTAACAAGTACTGTGTGCGGTTAATGCAAACTCGATTCCTTGCAAAAGGTGTTTGAACATCTTAACACAACTCCTGTTTTATTGACAGAAATGGACCAATCAACTTCAAGGACAGTGCATATTATCAGAGTTATGTATTTTGTTTGTATTATGACTGCAGGTATTGCGGTCTATGCAAACATGACTCGTTGAAAAAAGGTGTCAGTTTTGTTGCCAGATATAAGGGTAAAAAAACAATTATTAGAAATGAGTAACACCCGATTCTTATTTTTAATATTTAAATTTCTGGCTCCCAGGTGTCTTTCATACAGCTAACAAGCTGAGATTAGGAGCACTCCCTGCTCCTAATCTCAGCTGATTGAGAGGGGGTCAAATACTTATTTCCCTCATTAAAATACAAATCAATTTATAACATTTTTGACATGCGTTTTTCTGGATTTTCTTGTTTTTATTCTCTCTCACTGTTCAAATAAACCTACCATTAAAATGATAGACTGATCATTTCTTTGTCAGTGGGTAAACGTACAAAATCAGCAGACCAATAGAGGCACGTCAAGATACATAGACTCGTAGAGATAGAGACCCAATGAGATACATACATAGAGATATAAAGCTACATACACAGAGATAGATCAAAGACAAGCCAGAGCATGACTGTGGCCATGCAACCCAAGCTATGGACCATATCATAAACCCAATATCGTCTGCGCTCCTTCAACGGAGGAAAAGCACAACGACACAAACTTTATCCTGAAGCCCCCTTTCCGTGGCCAGCAGACCTCAACGTTGACATTTAACTACTGAACACATTGCTGCCATCGTGCGCAAGAAGATAATACAAATTTGGCCGCCACTGCCAAAGCGAAAATCCACACAGTACGGTCGCACTCTGAACCACAATACCTTTCTGATCTCGTCAAGGAGCATAAAGCGTCACGCAAACTCCGGTCATCCTCGCAGCAGCGGCTTTTGGCTTAACCATCAAACACCACATCATTGTGCTCTTTCAGATGCGCTTTCGCGGCCGTCTGGAACGCTCTTCCTTCCGATGTTAGGAAGCCACTGGAGCTATGCAACTTTTAAATCTAGATTGAAACTAATTTCTTTATAACTGCTTTTTGTGTATGTTGTCTTTTCCCTGCACCTGTGATCAGCACGGTTGACTACGTACGGTGCGAAAGAAGTTCGACATACAGATGACCCCCGACTTACGACCTTTCTTAGAGTAAGTAAGACCCCCACAGTAACGACAAAAACTCGTATCTACGACCGCCTGATGACTGCTAACCGACGCCGAGTCGACGAGTCTGTGCATGTCATGTTGTGCATGTCATGCATGAGCACCTGGTGCTATGTGTAAACATCGCCACTGGGGAGACAAAAGCGGTCGGGCGTGGTGTTGGCCACCCACCCCCTCGTGTGCCGTGCTGGCCTTCATAGGTGCTCGCTAACAGCATTTGCCCCCTACCAGGGGTGGTTTCTTCATTAGGGCGATTGGGCGATGCACCACCAATGTGTGAAAGGGACTTTTTCAATCACATTAACAATCTCATTCAACCACAGAGCTATGCTAGCCGTTACTGTGCCTCTGGATATAGTCTAATCAGCGTCATGTCACGTTCTGTGGAGTACCGCCTCTTTTTGGGCGATTTCACTCCGGCTGAGAATCGCCCAGAGTGGTCCCATAGACTTACATTCAAAGATGATTTTTTTCGAAAGGCGGGCGCTGCAATGCATTCTCTATGGCTTCCGGGAGGGCTCGCACTAACGTGCTTACGTCATCATATGTCAGCACGTTTCAGTCAACAATTTTATTTGTCGCCACCTAGTGGAATTTCGATTTAAAGCTTTCGTGACTGCAGGAATTCATCTTGGTTCTTTCGGTAAAGTCACGTAGAAGGGAAGTAATAAAATTATAAAAATAAAACATAATAAAATAATTCTCACGACGTTTCGGCCACAACGCAAGTAGCCGTCCTCAGGTGAAAACCAGGTCTGTCGAGGCGACAGCGTCTGAATGAAACAGCACACGTGCTTGGAGCATGTATATAAGCTGGGTTGGAAGGGGTGAAGAAAGGGGGAGCCTTAACAAAAGAATATGAAATATCAAGAGGAATTTAGCATATTTATGGGAAATGCAGGTATGTGACTAGTACTGCATATGCCCATGCATTATGCAGGATTAGCAGCATCAAAGGGAGGGGATAAGGGTAGCATTAATGAAGGGAAGGAGTGTTAATAGTATGTAGCTGCAGTAACTAAAACCACCACGTAAACAACTAAAGTATAAACTACATATTATCATCAGTATACTAAATATCAGAGGTGGGACAAAGTCATTGTTATGCAAGTCCAAGTCGAGTCGCAAGTCATCAAATTCATGACTCGAGTCTGACTCGAGTCCAAGTCACATGACTCGAGTCCACACCTCTGACTAACAGTAAGTAATACATTACAATTCTACGTCGTAAAAAAAAATATATATAATATGCTTGCATCTAAACTTTATTCTCTTACATCACACGAGTCTACACCCTACTATATACTGCCATAGACAAACCCAGCAGCATCAAAGGGAGGGGATAAGGGTATCATTAATGAAGGGAAGGAGTGTTAATAGTATGTAGCTGCAGTAACTAAAACCACCACGTAAACAACTAAAGTATAAACTACATATTATCATCAGTATACTAAATATACTCTACAATACGTTGAGTTACTAACAGTAAGTAATACAATACAATTCTACGTCGTAAAAAAAAATATATAATATGCTTGCATCTAAACTTTATTCTCTTACATCACACGAGTCTACACCCTACTATATACTGCCATAGACAAACCCAACATTAAATTACATACTGTATTGCACACCAAAGATAGGTTCTCCTTTACCGACCACCTTGTAAGTGCCACGCTGCTACAAGGAGAGATGTTTCAACAGCATGGCCATACATTCCCTGTTGAGGCTCTGAACATCACTGTCAGGGCATACCCTATGTTAAATAAGGCGAAGCTGAAGACTGAACTGTCTGTCATTTATGAGAGTCCAGAATTCAAGGGCTGCTGTGGTGCACTAGCGCTGTACCAGGTTTTGCTGAAGTACAACCTCCAGGATACTTTTTCAGAGACTGTTGCTCTGTTGAACATCCTCATAACCACTCCCATGACAACTGCTGAAGCTGAGAGGTGTTTCTCAACCTTAAAGAGAATCAAGACATTCTTGAGAAATGTAATGGGACAGGAACGTCTGAATGCAATGGCTATGCTTTCCATGGAGAGGGAACTAGTCAGGAACATGCCTGCTTTCAATGAGAGTAATTGATCACTTTGCTACTTTGAAAGAGAGAAGAGCAAAATTTCAGTATAAGTAAGCAGTGTATTAAGCGAGTAATGTGATGTAAGTAGTGTAATAATAGTGAGTATAGAAACAAACAAGGAGATGTATTGTAAGAGTCACTTTATTTTTCATTAATATTAAATTAGTGAAGTTGCCTTTACATGCTTAAGCTGTTAATTTATCCATTGCATGGGTGGACCTTATCCTTATCAATCATCCAAACATTTGCCACCCCTGAGAGATTTTGCAGGAGCCGCCACTACCCCCTACAGTCTGTTAAGGCTATACGGGGGGGTTTTGTCTTTGTCATGCATGTCATGTATATAAAAAATAAAATAATTTTTATTTTATTTTTGTTAATTTAAATTTCATTTTTTACCTAAGTGACTTTACCGAAAAAACTAAGAATATTAATCCTTGTAGTCACGAAAGCTTCAAATCTTGAACTATACCCATCTGGCAGTTCAGCATTTGAATGAAATTAAAATTAATAAAAATAAAATAATTTTATTGTTAATTTTAATTTCATTTTTTACCGACGTGACTTTACCGAAAAAACTAAGATGGGTATAGGTCAGGACTCTCTCTGCATGAGATGTGGTGCTAGTAATGAGGTGCTGGTCAGTTCCCATTTACAGCCCATGAGAGAACATGGTGGGAATTTCACATTCCTATGGCAGGGAGCGAGTCTTTGCATAAAACGATGACTGTTGATTTGCCAACAGTGGCACTTATTTTATCGACCCTTGAAGGATGGGCTAGGTTAGGATTTTACCTCACCTTTCGTTTGCGAGATGCTCATTCTGCAGCTGAGCCAACTGTTAAGGCTCAATGGCTACAAATTTACCCAAGGTGATTTTTACTCGAACGGCCAAGGTGTTGGTGAATAGAACAATAATTACCGGAACGATCACAATACAATAATTGTGGTTGCACCCCTCCCCTACATTTTGAAAGACAATAAAGTGTCTAAAATATTTATACAGCCATTTCCAAGACTTCACGAACTTCAAACTCACGATTTTAGTAACCACCATGACTTCACAGTGACAAATTCGTGGCATTGATCATGTCCAATGGATATTGACGGCACCGTTTAAAAGAAGTAAAAATATCCATCCCCCATTGCGGAACACGGCCGGTTTCAGATGAGCGACGGCCATCGAGAACGCTCTTCACTCCGATATTTGGGAGCCACTGGAGCTATCCAGTTTTAAATTATCCAGATTGAAAACTAATTTATTTAGAACTTTTTACTGTTTGGTTCGTTGTCCTTTCCCCACACCTCCGATTAGCAGTTTGCTACGCACGGTGTGAAAGAAGTTCTACATACATACGTGGTTGTGCTGAAGCTTTAAGTGATTTAATATTACACCGAGCTCTACAAAGCATATTCTGCAACACCTTGCAATACAACAGCAGGCCACTAGTTAGCCCTGTTAACATTCAACATAAAACCGTAAATGTGAGAAAAATATATACATGGGCTCATTGACGTATGCTCAAATTTAATATTTTAAGAAATGTTATCTTGGTTTTAGATAAAACGGTTATCAAACTGAACAAATTCTGTGGCCAAATTAATCACGTTACAAAATCATTACTTTTGCACCCAATTTCATCAGAACTGAAAGTGAAGCACATTTTTTGATTGGTTAATGTTTGTTTGGTAAGGTGACCAGATGGATTTTTGAATCTCTCCCAAAAATGTTTTCAATTAAGTTTTACCAAAACCACACTCATTTCAGAGTGGAGCAGTGGTGCAGCGGTTAGGCTACGGCTAACATCAGTGGTTATCGATATCTGCACTGGTACTTCTACCAGCGCTCTCCCCTACCCCACCACCAACTTGCAATGAGAAGTGTGGCCAAGTATGGTTAAACTATGATCAACATAGTGCATTGACAAAGAGACGGTAGTTAAAAACAATTTTATTTCATTCAATTTACAACTCGATTACAAATACATAAAACCACCATCGTCCTCAGAGGAACAAGAACCAATTGAAGGCACGAGCAAACCAATCAAAAGCTTCGGGTACCAAGCAGCTCAATGGACCATGGATTCATGAAACCATAAGGATGGATACAATTTCAGCTCAAATTCAAAGCAAGATAAACCTAACAAGCTATTTAATCTCTCATCTCTATCTTTTCTGCATCTCCCCAACCCTAATAAGACTTCTGCATCGGGCCCCCAATAGGTCAGCACCACCACTGAATGACATTCATATAATTTATAATTAAAAATTGTAACGTGCTGCACAGGATCCGCTCACTTTCGGAGATAGTGGCTCGGAGGTGCGAAAAGGAACCACGGACAAGCGGTGAAGGCAGGGAGGCGGTGAGTTGCCGCCAATAAATTCCAAAGCTTTGCGATTGTCTTTATATATTAAGGTGTTATCGGTCAATTAAGTCTTTACATGTGGGAGGAAACGAGTCCCCAGAAAAAAACCCACATGCAAAAAGGCAACGCTTTATCGCAGTGAGCTTCATTGCAAGGCCCACGCCCACCAACGGCCTTTAGTGCGGCCCCCGACAATGTGAAAACACCCCATTGCTGGCGGTGTGGAGGCCCTCACACTGATGTCTTATCTGAAAATTAGTGAACAACACTGCTCTACCCAGAGGTGGGACAAAGTCATTGTTATGCAAGTCCAAGTCGAGTCGCAAGTCATCAAATTCATGACTCGAGTCTGACTCGAGTCCAAGTCACATGACTCGAGTCCACATCTCATAGGTGGGACAAAGTCATTGTTATGCAAGTCCAAGTCGAGTCGCAAGTCATCAAATTCATGACTCGAGTCTGACTCGAGTCCAAGTCACATGACTCGAGTCCACACCTCTGGCTCTACCCCATAAACAGGTGGAGCACACATTTTGCTCTATCGCCTTCTCCTGGCAAACCTCGACGCCCACAGGGAGTTTCACAAACTTCGTATGTTCTACCAATCATCGACGCTACAGTGCTGGACTACAAGCATGTGCAACGACCGTCCAGCTAACAAGTTAGTTACATATTATGGAGGACGAGGGTCCATTGTGCTGGTCTGTGATAACCTTGCATATGGCAAGTGAGTCATTAGCAATTTGATGGATCAATAATAAGGGTGACTGCAAGGTCTCCCAAACAGGTTCAGAAGGGACATCTACCTGATCTGACATTAATGGTGAACTTTAGAGTTTTATAATTTAAATGGCTAGCTCTAGGACGTCATAGGTTTATCCAAGCATGTCACATGTGTGAAGAGTCTGGGTTGTCAACGTCTGATCAACACTTCAATGTCTTCAAGCCCCGCAGCGTTGTGCTTGACATGTGGTGTTGTCAATATAAACATACATTTTAAACAAGCATAAACAAGATGCTGTCGTGGTGTAAGTTAGCATACTGGATTTGCAATCCCAAGTCCACTGGTTCGATTCGATCTCCCAGGGCGGCAGTTGAAACAAAAGTCTCAGTTTATTCAATCTTCCGCCCTCACCTCTGTATAAATGGGTACACCACAGTTCGTCGATCGGCGTGTCACACGTGTGGATGTGAAGTGTGGGTACTCCCACCTCTTCCAAGACGACTGCGCATGTCTAGAGCTCTGTCCATTAAGATTCCCTACCACCAGCAATGGCATTGGCAAGAAATTGCAGGGCTGCACCAATGACCAAACAAAGGAGTGCTCTTATACACTAAACCTTTTTTTATTACAATAGGGGCCATTCATAACGGGGCTCTGGCCTGGAGCATGTGAACATGTCTGCGGCACCATAAACAAAACTCTCCATTCTCAGGCGGTGGTGGCGCCCGACCCTCTGTGAATACGCTGGTGTTGGCGCAGTCTGGACCCATGCGTGAATGCTTTTCCGCACACGTCGCACTGGTAGGGCTTCTCGCCCGTGTGCATGCGCATGTGCATCTTCATACTGTAGGACTGCGAGAATGCCCGGCCGCAAATCTCGCAGCCGTACGGCTTCTCGCCCGTGTGCTTGAAGTGGTGCCGCTTGAGGTTGCTCTGGTTCGAGAAGGTCTGGCCGCACACCTTGCAGCAGTAGGGCTTCTCTCCCGTGTGTGTGCGCAGGTGGATATTTAGGTACTCGCGCTTCAAGAAGCAGTGTCCGCAAACCTCGCAGCGGTAAGGTTTCTGGACGACGCATCCCGGCAACACACCCGGATTGTTGGAGCCACCATCTCCGATGGTCAGACTTCGTGCAACGGCTGCCAGGGGTAACCCGTTTCGGCTCGCCACTACCGACTCGAAGGAGAACCCCTCCGTTGGTGGTAGTGACACGTACTTGCGTGTGCAGGTGGAGGCTGCTTCTCCATTTTTAATGGCGTCCTGTGCCTCGTGTGCCCACGGAGCGGGGGCCGTCTCGACAGCAAGCGTACAGCCCTCGTCCTCGATCTGCTGTGAGGTCATGGCTTTGAACATAAGAGCGGTGTGAGACGCCAATGCAACTTTAAGGGAGAGCATAATTTAAAACAAGTTTTTTCTTAAGATGTGGGGGCATTCTAATTGAAAGTTTGCGCTTTTTTTTTGAACAAGTAAAAAATAAGCACTGGCATTTGAGTAGATAATACATAAAACGAAATGAAGGTGGAGATGAGACTAATAGCAGTGCTTGAAGTATGTGTCAACTGTTAAACAAGTCAATACCTAAAATCAGAGAGGTGGCGATGATGAGACTGTCAGAATAAACCATGGAGGTCGGATGTCATTGTGCAACAGTTGAAAGACCGGATAAAAATGAGGACAAGATGTCCACATGTAGTGGGATATATTTTATTGTCCGTGATGACCTTTTGACCTATTTTTAGTTGTATTAAATACATTTAAAATGAACACATTCAAGACAGACTCCAGATATACAACTGCCTTGAAAAATGTTTTATATTCTTTTGATTGGATGCTTACTCTCAACTAATAATGCAAAAGATAAATATGCAATCATGAAAAACAAATCATTTGAAAAGCTATTGTGTTGTCGGCCGTGATGACCTCTAGGTCTGGATTGATATCCTCACAATATCTACTGGTAAGAAAGGGCCACTTACCAAAGATTGTATTAGAAGATAATTTTTTGTAATCATGCCCCCATGTCCGAGGAAGCATTGCATTTTCAGTAAATTCAGCGGCATCTACAAGCATAGAGGGCTCATATCAGTGAAATAATTTTAAGTGTCACTTTGAAATTGATGTGAACTGATAAGTAACAATATGATTAACGACCGAAGCAATAAGATGTATCTGCGCTCATTAAGAGCTAGAGGTCGACTTGGAATCTAGAGGTCGCTCATTCGAGATATTCGAATAAGCCGAGTTATCCCAATGACTTAATTGGGCCACTGAACACTCCACACTTATAGACATTACCTATGAAAGGTTCCACTGGCAGGTCGGATTGAGAGTCATCCACATCTGGAGTTGGCATTTCTTCTGTCTCACCTGAAATCAAAGGACAGGGTGTATTTTGATTCACAAAAAGACACGACATGATTCATACATTAACGGACATATCTACTGGCAAAAAAGGCCAATTACCCAAGATTTGATTAGACAACATTTCATGGAACCATGCTCCGATGTCCGAGGAAGCATTGCATTGTCAGTGAAGTCAGCAGCATCTACAAGCATAGAGGGCTCATAATGGTGAAATGATTTTCAACAAAGTGTCAGTTTGAAACTGATGTGAAATGAGAAGTGACGAACAATGAACAACAGCAATGAGATGTATAGTAGCTCATCAAGAACAATATACTTGGAATCGAGGGGTCACCCATTCGGGATATCCGAATAAGCTGATTGATACCCCCGACTAAACTGGACAACTCAACACTCTACACTTATAAACGTTACCTTCGAAAGATTCATTTTTTTATCAGAACCACTGGCAGGTCGGATTGAGAGTCATTCACATCTTCTGTCTCACCTGAAATCAAAGGACAGGGTGTATTTTGATTCACAAAAAGACACGACATGATTCATACATTGATGGACATATCTACTGGCAAAAAAAAGGCAAATTACCCAAGATTTGATTAGACAACATTTCATGGAACCATGCTCCGATGTCCTAGAAAGCATTGCATTGTCAGTGAAGTCAGCCGCATCTACAAGCATAGAGGGCTCATAATAGTGAAATGATTTTCAACAAAGTGTCAGTTTGAAACTGATGTGAAATGAGAAGTGACGAACAATGAACAACAGCAATGAGATGTATAGTAGCTCATCAAGAACAATATACTTGGAATCTAGAGGTCGCCCATTCGAGATATTCGAATAAGCTGAGTTATCCCCCTTACTGAACTGGATCACTCAACACTACATTGACAAGATGTTACCTCCAAACGGCTTCATTTTAATCCGATCCACTGGCAGGTTGGGTTGAGAGTCATCCGCATCTGGAGGTTGCGTTCCTGCCCTCTCACCTGAAATCAAAGGACAGTGTTTTTGTAATTCACAAATAGAAATGACACAATTCAAGCGTTGATGGTAAATTTCATTCCATCTGATATTTGGTGAAATCAAGCTGCGGTCTCTATCACAAACAATGGGACGACCCACCAGGGCAATACGTTTCAGTCGCGTAGGCACGAAGTGAATCTGACTGAAGTGTCTCCCTGCCTGTGTGTAATGGTGGTATCATCTCCATCAGTGGTCCTGTGTCAGTGGTGCAAATTACACATTCAGGTTAAGCAAAGACTAATATTGTGAATTTAGTGCGCTATCCATGGTGTCAATCAGCTAGATCTATTATTTAATGCTATTAAATATCAATTACCATTTTCCATTGGGCGATCCATTTCAGCCATCATCATTTCATTACCGATTGCATCACCAGATGAAGGCATTTCATACTTAAGACCATCCATGGCTCCGAGTCTTTTCACGGACATCAGCAGCTCACTGCTCAAGCCGCTGAACAACGCAACCAGTACGTCCACCAGGCCTCCCAGCATCACGTCGCCAAGAGAGGCGGAGGAGGCGGCGGCATCGTCCAAGTGCGGCATCCTAGCGTCATGGAGCTCAGCGCCATGCAGGTCCTTCACCACCTGCCGTAGCACGGCGTAGAAGCCAAAGGGCAGGCGGTCGCGCGCCGTGGCCAGCAGCTCGGCCCGCACGATGCCGTCCCCGACGCAGGCGCGTAGGACCCCGTAGTCCCGGATGCCCAGCTCAGAGTCCATGGCCCGGGCCACCTCCGCGTTTACGCCCTGCGCCTCAAGCCACTCTGGGAAGTCCCCATTCGGCTCCAGCACCAGGGTGGCCACCGTAAAAGCCATATTTTGTGGCTGCAGAGAAAATTGTGAATTAAGGGAAGTGGAATATACAGTGTTTCCACATTTTGAAAATTTCGTGACTGCAGGAATTACTCTTTGGTTCTTTCGGTAAAGTCACGTAGAAAGAAAATAAATTAAATAATAGAGTATGATGTTTCTATTGCAGCACAAGCAACCGTCATCAGGTAGAACAAAATTTGAGAGAAAGACAAAAGACAGACACCGAGACACACAAGCAGAGAGAGACAACACAGACACACAGAGAGAGACACACAACATAGACACACAGAGATCCAATGCCTCTGTGTCGAGGCCTTAAATAGAGAAAGGGGGGGTGGGCAGAGAGAGAGGTGGGTCTGCTGGGGCAGGTGCTGGAGCAAAAAAATTAGCATGTAAATGAATCCACCCCGAAGCGACCGAGGGAAAGGAGATGGAATGGCCCTATGATAGCCTGGTAAATTTTAGAGAGAAATAGTTAGAGAAAACAAAACGTAACAAATCGTTTGGAAATGTAATGTAATGCAACACACAGTCGGCTAACACACAGTTAACGCATAGCCTGGTTGATTATGATCTCCAAAGATTGCAAAATTTGAAGTGTGAAATTTGACAAAAGACACAGAGGGAGAAAACAACTTACATCCTCCCCGTAGAGGTGCATTAACTGTGTTAGCCAACTCTCTGTTGCATTACATTACATTTCTAAAATATGTTATATTTTTTTTTCTCAAACTGCCTATTTCTCTCTCTAAAATTTACCAGGCTATCATAGGGCCATTTGATCTTCTTTCCTTCGGTGTAGATTCATTGACATGCTAATTTATATGCTCCAGCAGACCCACCTCTCTCTTTGCCCAACCCCTCCCATTTCTCTCAATTTAAGGCGTCGACACAGAGGCATTGGGTCTCTGTGTCTCTCTCTCTGTGTGTCTGTGTTGTCTCTCTCTGCTTGTGTGTCTGTCTGTGTGTCTCCATGTCTGTGTTTTGTCTCTCTCTCAAATTTTGTTCTACCTGATGACGCTTGCTTGTGTTGCAATCGAAACGTCGTATTATATTATTAAATGTATTATCTTTCAATGTGACTTTACCAAAAGAACCAAAGAGTGTTTCCACATTTAAGATGTTTCCACTGTCATGCACACACTCGTAATTTGCCCCCAAATTAACATGTTGCCTTTACACTGTGCAAGAACGGTCAACTACATGCTGTACATCAATTCCTTGGTCAGGGGTCGACTCACCTTCCCTCCAAGGCTGATACAATTATCACCACTTTACAGCAAGTTAACAGTTATTCTCACATGGATAAATTGACCCTGGCCATTTGAATCTAGAGTCTTTACCACTGGCTCAAGGCTATTATGTCGGAGAATTTGAACCCAACGTTCATTTCTGCACAGACTCTTACAGTTGTAGGGCTGTTACAGAGAGCCCGTTATGCATGGCAGCCTATGGTAAACAAGCACAGTGGGCGGGGCTACGTCAGTGCACGGGCAGGTGCCCTCTACGACGTCCGCGCTTCGGACGTTACGATCCCCCGGGGCCCCACCCCTCAGGGAGGGGGGTGTATAAAAGGGGAATGTATCGGGAGGCTCGGGAGTGATGTTTAGCTAAAGAAGAGGAGGAGGAAGACGTCTGAGATAGAGCCCTGGACTCCCCCTGGTACGCCGTCCTTATCAGGACCGCGCAGGCTCGAGCCAGTGGCGTGGTACCAGAGCCAGAGCCAGTGCTGGTCTGGACTCTGGGTACCGGGCCCGACTGACCAGTGTCGGGCCAAGATAGCCTCCCCTAGCCCATTAGTGGAGGACTCAGAGGCAGGCTAAGGTTAGCCTAGAGGTGTGTCCTCAGATAGACGGGTGAGGGGGCCGATACCCCCTCAATTGTGTATGTCACAAAGTTGGTATTCAAATAAACAAGTGTGCCTCCAACTCCGGTGTCAATGAGTCGTAAGCGTTACTACATCTGGCGTCAGAAGTGAAACAAAGTACGAACATGGATACACGCCGGACGACTCGAGTCGGAGTACCAGGGGCGGAGGACACCGCTGCAGTTGGAGGGCCCGAGATGGCTGAAGATGCCATCGAGCAGCCGGGGCTGGGTGCATCCACGCCACAGCAGCTGGAGGAAGGGGAGCCGTCGACGGAGGGGCTGAGGCAGGCGCACGCGAAGCTGGCCGAGCTGCTGTACGCCGCAGCCGCCATGCTCGACAACATCACGCGGCTGGGGGCTGCGGGACCGCCACGAGGCGACAGCAGCCAACGACCACAGCGCCTTCCCGCCATTTCAACGGAGCAACATTTTGAAACTCCCGCCATCGCCGCAGCTGCTGTTGAGGGCGTGGCCGCTCTAAGCATCGCGTCCAACGGCGGGAGTACAGTGCCTGCCGCGTCACCACGGGTGCGACCGGCGATGCCATCGCTGCTTCGGGCCGACGCTGAGTCGAGTGAGCGAGACGAGGGAGCGCGATCGTCCTCTGCAGCCGCTGCCTTACATCAGCGACTGCCGCCGCTCAAAGAATTTGTGGGCGAGGAGGGCGACTGGGGCGGCTTCCAGCGGCGCTTCCTCGCTCACCAGGAGATGGCACAGTGGACAGACGCCGAGGCTCTCCGAGCACTGCCAGCACTCCTCGACAGCGACGCCCTCGCCACACTAACATCGGCAACAAAGGAGAGGCGTTCCACGCTGCGGAAGGCGATGCAAGTGCTGTCCGCTGTGTATGGGCCACCATCGGACTGTCGTCAACTCTTTTACGATCGCCAGCGGGGGACGAAGGAGTCGCCCCTGGCGTACCGTACAAGCCTCCTGGCGCTGGCAAAGGAAGCCTTTCCACGAATGGACGACGAGGGGATCGACGCCATGGTGACAGAAAAGATACTTTTGCTGGCGGACGACTTAGACATCGTCATTGTCGCACAGGACGATGCAGAAATGTGCTCCCTCCAAGCGGCCCGTCTCCTCCACGCAAACCTGTCCTCTCAACGACGGAAGGCCAGCAAGGCGGCGAGCGGGCGCGCCGTCGCTGCGGCCACCCTCCCGGCGGAAGAGGTTTGCGCCATCAACCATCGACGGCAGCACGGAGCGGGAGCGCGGGAGGACCGGGCCGGTTCAAGCCGTCTACAACATCCATCGTCGCCACCAGCGCTTCCACGCTGTTATAACTGCGGCATCCGGGGCCACGTCGCCTCGGGGTGCCGCTCTCCTCGGCAGCGCGGGACGACACCTCAACGGGACGCCGGCCCTCGTCACAAGCTCCACCATCATAATCCGGCGAGTCGCGGCACCCCTCATGTTTGGCCCACGCACACGCCCGTCACACACTCGAACACCGCAGCGAAGGGGGGGCCAATATCGCGTACCATGGCACCAACACGCACCGCTCTGGGTACTCACATTGAACCCAGCCAGTGGTCCGTGTTGGCCCATCGGGTTGTAGCCGCGTCATCGGGGTCGTCGGCCGTTGTGGGTCACATCGATGGGGTCGAGGTGCGCATCCTGGTCGATACAGGGGCATCGGCGACCATTATTTCGGAGTTGATTTATAACATTCTCCCTGCCCAGAGCCGTCCTTTGATGCCTGTTAATGTACCATTCTTTGCTGCTAACGGGGGTTCACTTGGCATCATCGGACAAATTCGAGCCCAGATTTGTGTCGGGGATATTAAATTATCTGGGCCGATTTTTGTTTCCTCCTCGCTGGCGGTTCCGTGCCTGCTGGGGACGGATTTCCTGGCCAAAATGCCGATTAGGATATTAATCGACCAGGGATGCATTGAGCTCCCATCGGGCCGACGCATGGCGTTTCTGCCATCCCCCGCTACGAGCCGGACGGCGTTCGCGACGGTGCCGGCGTTCGTAGATAGAACGGTGCGCGTTCCTCCGGGGGCGCAAATGTTAATTCCTTTGAAACTTCGGCGGCCCTTCGCTAAGGGCATTGGGGCTCAAGGGGTTCTGCTGGGACCGTCTAGGGCCGGGGTCAGTGGACCTAATTTACTCCCGGCCCAGACCATAGTGAGAGGGGAAGGAGAACCCTTCATCGCGGTCCTCAATGTGGGCTCGCAGACGGTGGTGGTCCCACAGGGGACCGTGCTTGCTCACGCAACGCCGGTGCCCTGTGAGGAACCCGTCGCGAGTCATGTCGGCGCTGTCCCTGCACCGCGACCACATTCGGACAGCGATGAAGGGTGGCTGGAGGCGCTTTGCGCGGGATCGACGGACCTGTCAAATTTAGAGCGCCAACGTCTTAAGACACTACTGAGGGAATTTTCCGACGTTTTCAGTCGGGATAAATACGATTTGGGCTGCACTCATCTGCTGCGTCACCATATTGATACGGGTGACAGCGCGCCAATACGCCAGAATCCTTTTCGGTTGAGTCCCGCCGAAAAGGACCATGTCAAATCGGCTGTTGATGACATGCTAGCCGCCGACATCATTTCTCCCTCCAACAGCCCTTGGGGAGCGCCGATCGTCCTGGTTAAGAAGCAGGACGGTTCGTTGCGGTTTTGCGTTGACTTTCGGCGCCTTAATAAAATTACGGTTGCCGACGCATACCCGCTCCCACGGATGGACGAATCGCTTGACGCCTTGGCGGGAGCGCGATTCTTCTCCACATTGGACTTACTTTCGGGATTCTGGCAGCTTCCTCTGGACGATGATTCAAAGCCTAAAACTGCTTTCCGTACTCCGCACGGCCTGTTTCAATTCAACCGGTTGCCGATGGGCTTACACTCAGCGCCGGCAACTTTCCAGCGGTTGATGGAATTGGTTTTGGCTGGATTGCAATGGGAATCGTGCCTGATTTATTTGGATGACGTCATTGTCTTTGGCAAAACTTTTGAGGAACATCTCCAGAGGTTGCGGGCAGTTTTCCTAAAGATGCGGGCTGCTAATTTGAAATTTAAGCCCCAAAAATGCCATTTGTTACGCGAGTCGGTGCGTTATTTGGGGCACATCGTGGGGCGCTCAGGTATTTCTACCGATCCCGCCAAAACGCAGTGTGTTAGCTCCTGGCCGACTCCCACCTCAGTGGGAGAGGTTAGGAGTTTTATTGGGTTTGCGTCGTATTATAGACGCTTCGTCGCTAATTTTGCGACTATCGCCAAACCCCTACATGCTTTGACATCTAAAGGGGTTCGGTTCTGCTGGGGTCAGGAGGAGGAAGCTGCTTTTTGCTCCCTTCGGGACGCTTTGGTAAACGCTCCTCCCCTGATTTACCCTGATTTTTCAAAACCGTTCTTGCTCGACACCGATGCGAGCAACACGGGTATTGGGGGCGTGCTCTCCCAGGTGGTTGACGGCGTGGAACGTGTGGTTGCGTACGGCAGTCGGGTGTTGTCTCCAGCGGAGCAACGGTATTGTGTCACCCGTAGGGAACTGTTGGCAATTGTCCATTTCGTCCAACAGTATCGCCCATATCTGTACGGTCGGCATTTCACCGTCCGCACAGATCATGCGGCACTGCAGTACGCCCTGAGGGTTCAACAGCCATCGGGACAATTGTCCCGATGGTTGGAGGTCCTCCAGGATTACGATTTCCAAACCACATACCGTAAGGGCGTTCGCCACACCAACGCGGACGCTCTGTCACGCTTGCCAACCACCTCCGAGTGTGCATGCCTCCCGGGGTCTGGACGTTGCAGGCCTCCAGGGGACACATCGGTACCTGTCTTGGCGGCCGCCAACGACGACGATGCAATGGTTCCTAATTCGATCGAACAACAGGGCAAAGATTCCCTGTTGGGGTTGCCCATCATTGAATGGGGGCGCCTCCAGATGGAGGATGTCTCCCTCCTCGGGTGGCGACGTCGCGTTGGCAGTGCGGCGGGGGGAAAAAGAGGTGCTTCCGACGCATGGGAAATGTGCCAAGGTCTGCTAATGCATTGGGACGGGAAGTCACGTCGACATCGGCTGGTTGTCCCTACTGGGTTGCGGGGTAGGGTGGTATGGGCCGCTCATGAGCGCCTCCTACACCTGGGGACCCAAAAGACTCTCGCCTTGCTGCAACTTGATTTTTACTGGCCTGGCATGACGAGGGATGTTGGGGATTTGTTGGGATCGTGCCCTCAATGTGCACAACGCAAACCGCCGGCACGGGAGTCTAACCCGCCCTTGCAATCGATCAAAGTGTCCAGGATAAACGAGCTGGTCGCTCTGGACATTTTGGGACCATTCCCCGCCACCCCCAGAGGGAATAGATATTTGTTGACGGGTGTCGAGTATTTTACACGCTGGCCTATGGCCTGGCCTCTGGCCAACCAGTCGGCAGCAGCCATCGTGGAGGCCTTTGTTCAGGGTTATGTCCTGGACAAAGGTGCTCCGGAGAGGCTGCTGACCGACCAGGGCAGAAATTTTTCCGGTAAACTACTCAGACATGTCTGCGATCTCCTGGGCACAAAGAAAATTCGGACCTCCCCATATCACCCACAAACTGACGGGATGGTCGAACGTTTGCATCGCACCATCTCGTCCATGTTATCACAACAAGTTTCGGACTCGCAAACGGATTGGGACCTACAAATTCAGGGGGTCTTGGCGGCGTACCGGATGGCACCCCATGCGGCTACGGGGTTTTCTCCCTTTTACCTCATGTACGGCCGAGAACCAGACCCGCCTGTTCGTGCCCAGTTGCGGATCCCTGTGCCGCAGGGAAAAACTAATCTGGCTGACCACGTTAAATTTAATCTGGACAAATTGACCGAGGCACAGGATGCTGCAATGCAAAACTCTGACCTCCGTCAGAAGGCAAATGAGCGCCTCAGATTGAGTCGAGCGCACATGCTGCAGTGGAAGCCGGGGGACAAGGCATGGTTGCACTGCCCCCAGGTGCCACTGGCAACCTCCTCTAAACTGGTGCGGCCGTGGCGGGGCCCTGTGGAAGTGGTGGAGGTGTTACGTCCGCAGTGCGTGCGCATCAAGTGGGGGAAGCGGCGATGGTTCGTGCACCCCTCCAGATTAAAACCCTTCGCTGCGGTACACAACCCCACTTCACACGCGCGTGGCCAAACATGTGGGGGGTCGGCCGACTTGCTGGGTCCGTCTCCGTCGCTCTCACCTAATGCCTTGCCGGCTGTGCCACCTTCAGGAGCATCAGGAGTGACGGGCTCACGCCCGATCACCCCTCCTGCGGATGCCGAGGGTCACGCGGAGTCAGAGGAATGCTCACCTCAAGACGGACAGTCGCCACCTGATGGTCCGCCACGCGGGGTTACCCCGTGTGAGGGGCCCGCTGCAAGGACGCGCGCTAAAATGCGCAAACTGTTGTGAGGCCGGAAAATGTGTACATAGCTGTTGTGTTTATTGGGTGTTGTGTGGATGGTGTGTTTCCCGCTCCTCGGATGTACATATGTTGGGTTCACCGTTTGTTGTGTGTGCGGGGTGGGTTCCCTGCTGGTTGTATATAAGCTGTTTTTTTTACGGAATTCGTATTTATTCGGGGGGGTGCGACGGGTTGTTTCTCATCTTGTTGTTGTGTCTTGTTCTGGTTCCTGTTATGGTTCAAAAAAATAGTGAGGCACACGTGGGGGGGTGAAGGCACCTTTATTGTCAAATTTTTGTATGTTGGCAGCCGGGACGGCTGCATGCTATGTGGGGGGGAGTGATGTAGGGCTGTTACAGAGAGCCCGTTATGCATGGCAGCCTATGGTAAACAAGCACAGTGGGCGGGGCTACGTCAGTGCACGGGCAGGTGCCCTCTACGACGTCCGCGCTTCGGACGTTACGATCCCCCGGGGCCCCACCCCTCAGGGAGGGGGGTGTATAAAAGGGGAATGTATCGGGAGGCTCGGGAGTGATGTTTAGCTAAAGAAGAGGAGGAGGAAGACGTCTGAGATAGAGCCCTGGACTCCCCCTGGTACGCCGTCCTTATCAGGACCGCGCAGGCTCGAGCCAGTGGCGTGGTACCAGAGCCAGAGCCAGTGCTGGTCTGGACTCTGGGTACCGGGCCCGACTGACCAGTGTCGGGCCAAGATAGCCTCCCCTAGCCCATTAGTGGAGGACTCAGAGGCAGGCTAAGGTTAGCCTAGAGGTGTGTCCTCAGATAGACGGGTGAGGGGGCCGATACCCCCTCAATTGTGTATGTCACAAAGTTGGTATTCAAATAAACAAGTGTGCCTCCAACTCCGGTGTCAACGAGTCGTAAGCGTTACTACACAGTCATACACTCAAAACATCGTGAGTACATGTAAAATAAGAAGCATTAATAATCTGAGTGGGCGAAAATTGTTATCACTAACAGATACATGAAGTGGTCAATAAAGTGGCATAATTACAGTGGTGGAAGGTGCTGTTTATGTGGCTGTGAACAGTGAGCTGTGGTCAATCACTAGCAGATTAATGCACAAGTGAGAGGGAATGCATGAGTCAATGCATGAGCCATTTGAAACCATTACCAATTTCCTCTAGTTATTCAGGCCTCGTATGCGTAATATAACGAATTAAAACTTCAAGTTTGGGATGTCGTAATTCAGGGCTACTATTCAATAATAATTTCGTTGCTTGACCCCTGAAAAGAAGTGCTTCTAAGTGCCTGCAGGGATGACGTGAATGTCACGTACAATTTATATTAAGTAAAAAAATTAGTTTATCCACTGCTGCAAGCATCTTAGCAACACTAATCAGGTAATAGATGAGAATATTTTTGACCTGAAAATAATTTATAACTGTATCGTGAGAGTTTAGGCGGTCCGCCCTGTCCCTCTCCTCCCGTCTTACGAGGTGGACAGGTCGTCGAAGGAGATAACAATACAAAAATATAATAAAGTTCGGAGATGCGTTGTCTCTTCTGTCCTCCGGAGAAGTGGGCGACTCTACAACAGCTGAGCACCAGGGGTTTGTGAGACGGCCAAAATGTACTTCAAAGTCTTATTCACAAAGGCAATTCCGCACAAGCACGAAATCCGCCCAAATCTCTGCTGTGCCTCCTAAATTTTATACAGTCCCTGATAATACTGCCTAAACAAAACAATATACCTGTCACCCCATACGGTTTACCCCGTATTCTCGTACAGGGAAATTGAGTTTTCAGGTCCATACGACGTACAGTCGTTTCAATGCGAACAAACATGTTTCGTCTATTTGTTTGTGTTTCTCCCTTGCGATGGGACTACGTAGGATGAACGTTGAGATTTATAAGTGGCACGGGGTAACCAATAAGGTCTGAATTGGTCAGTAATAGGCACTGATAAGAGGTTGACAGGTATTCAGTAGTGTAGTGTATAGTAGTGTAATGTATAGCGGAGTGGAAAGTAGTGTAGTGTATAGTGTAGAGTATAGGATGAACGTTGAGATTCATAAGGGGCACGGGAAAACCAATACAGGTAGTCCTCTACTTACGACGGAGATGCGTTACGACGACCCCATCTTAAGTCTAAAATACCGTAAGTCGAAGATGGCCTAGCCTACCCAGGAGTTTTAAAGAATGGTGATAATTTAGCAAAACAAGCGCAATTTACAGTACAGTACTGTATAAACTATATGTATTTATTAATTACAATACTGTATTGCACAGTAAAATGTAAAGTAAAAAAAAACAAGGGAAATTCTTAGCCTACCTATATGAACTGCAATTTAATAGAAACTTTTTTCAGGAAACAATCCTATCTGCTATAAAAACTTTTACATGCATTGAACGTATCGTTTTGTGGTAACATTAAAATGAAATCACTAAAGCTACGTATCATATATGCATTGAACGTATCATATTGTACTGTGCTCACCAAGATTATGTCCGTCGTTTGCATACTTGAACGATGTTAGGTTGTTGATGGCAATTTTATCGTATCGCTATCGCCATCGTAAGATTGAAATATCGTAAGTTGGAGTGTCGTAACTCGGGGACTACCTGTACAGTCTGAATTGTTCTGGAATAAGGTAGGCACTAATAAGGGGTTGCCAGGTATAAAATACGTACTTATTCAATTTCTAATGAAGCACAATTTAACATCAAATTGTGTATATATATGAGGGAAATAATATTTTACTGACAATAAACGTATAAAACGAGTATTCTTTCGTACATAATGGAACCTCTCACAGCACGTGCTCAATGTTAAAACAAAGCTCTCAGGCAGCCATTTTGTGCCTCTCCAATCAATGCACAGCGCAAAGACACCGAACATTTATCAAACTATTCCAACAAATGAACTCCTATTTTACACAACAAAATTACTCTAATTATCTTCCGAATCAAATGTATATCGATCGCTTGGAGTTGGATCGATCAAAAAACAAAACGAGTCGTTGGGGCTCGAGATTTAATAGTTAAATATCTCGACACGAGGCCGATTTTCCGCGCAAAATTTGTTTTAAGTAAACATCTCGTACCTTGAATCGCGGATCAAAAACACCCCACACATCATAAACACGTCTGCTGAATTTGTTAACGGGAATCGAGCGCCGGTGTTAATATGTAAGAACCAATTGTCGTCAGTATATATTTGTATATACTGTATAATGAAATGGAACTTTAACGTTAAAGTGTGAATCGCTCATATCTGCGTGACCACCGATAGATAACTGGCGATCAAACAGTCAATTAACATTGTAAGTCGATTGACATTCAAGTGATATCACTGTAATAACTGTTACACTATATATTATCGGAGCTCAAGTGAAATGCAGCTTACCGGCAAAAAAAATCCGCCCAAATGTCTCAATGGGGCCGCTTGCCCTGTACTCTACTGTGCACGTGGGGGTTCGGCGTCCAATCAATGACCACCATCGCATTCACTGAAATCTTTGTTGTTAAAATTTTTTTTTTACCTTTTTCATAGATAATGGATCGTAAATATGTCTTAAAGCATGTTTCTTTGCATGTTCGCCACAAGCACTCATCCCTTATCAGAGCCTATCTTATTACAGACAAATTCAGACTTTATTGATCACTCCGTGCCCTTAAACATCTCAAAATTCACCCTACAAAGTTCCATCACAAATAGACAAAAAATTACGTTACTAAACGAAAACGTTCATGTATAAATTTGTATCATTGGTGTTAATGTTGCTACTTATCATGCTTACGGTCTGTGATCTTGCATGCTGATGCTGCTTGCTTGATATATGGATGCACAAACTCATCTTGTACATGTAAAACAATGAACACAGAAAATGTAAAGGTTAAACAACTTTTTTTATTTGGCCGTATGATAAAAAAATATGTTTTGCCTTCATTTAAACGGATATACGCCGTATGGACCTGCAAACTCTGTACAATAATACGGGCAAATTGTATGAATTGACGGGTATAATGTTTGTTTCCATGTTAATAAGTACTGTGTGCGGTTAATGCAAACTCGATTCCTTGCTGAAGGTGTTTGAACATCTTAACACAACTCCTGTTTCATTGACAGAAATGGGTAACACCCGATTCTTATTTTTAATATTTAAATTTCTGGCTCCCAGGTGTCTTTATACAGGTAACAAGCTGAGATTAGGAGCACTCCCTGCTCCTAATCTCAGCTGATTGAGAGGGGGTCAAATACTTATTTCCCTCATTAAAATGCAAATCAATTTATAACATTTTTGACATGCGTTTTTCTGGATTTTCTTGTTTTTATTCTCTCTCACTGTTCAAATAAACCTACCATTATAATGATAGACTGATCATTTATTTGTCAGTGGGTAAACGTATAAAATCAGCAGGGGATCAAATACTTTTTTCCCTCACTGTAGCAGACCAATAGAGGCACGTCAAGATACATAGACTCGTAGAGATAGAGACCCAATTAGATACATACATACATAGAGATATAAAGCTACATACACAGAGATAGATCAAAGACAAGCCAGAGCATGACTGTGGCCATGCAACCCAAGCTATGGGCCATATCATAAACCCAATATCGTCTGCGCTCCTTCAACGGAGGAGGAAAAGCACAACGACACAAACTTTATCCTGAAGCCCCCTTGCAGTGGCCAGCAGACCTCAACGTTGACATTTAACTACTGAACACATTGCTGCCATCGTGCGCAAGAAGAGAATACAAAGTTGGCGCCACTGCCAAAGCGAAAATCAACACAGTACGGTCGCACTCTGTACACACAAAGTACTTGGCCACAAATGAACCACAATACCTTGCTGATCTCGTCAAGGAGCATAAAGCGTCTCGCAAACTCCGATCATCCTCGCAGCAGCGGCTTTTGGCTTAACCATCAAACACCACATCATTGTGCTCTTTCAGATGCGCTTTCGCGGCCGTCTGGAACGCTCTTCCTTACGATGTTAGGAAGCCACTGGAGCTATGCAACTTTTAAATCTAGATTGAAACTAATTTCTTTATAACTGCTTTTTTGTGTATGTTGTCTTTTCCATGCACCTGCGATCAGCACGGTTGACTACGTACGGTGCGAAAGAAGTTCGACATACAGATGACCCCCGACTTACGATCTTTCTTAGAGTAAGACCCCCACAGTAACGACCAAAACTCGTATCTACGACCGCCTGATGACTGCTAACCGACGCCGAGTCGACGAGTCTGTGCATGTCATGTTGTGCATGTCATGCATGGTACCTGGTGCGATGTGTAAACATCGCCACTGGGGAGACAAAGGCGGTCGGGCGTGGTGTTGGCCACCCACCCCCTCGTGTGCCGTGCTGGCCTTCATAGGCGCTCGCTAACAGCACTTGCCCCCTACAGTCTGTTAAGGCTATATGGCAGGGATTTGTCTTTGTCATGCATGTCATGTGTAGAAAAAATAAAATATTTTTTATTTTATTTTTGTTAATTTAAATTTCATTTTTTACCTACGTGACTTTACCGAAAAAACTAAGAATATGAATCCTTGTAGTCACGAAAGCTTCAAATCTAGAACTATACCAATCTGGCAGTTCAGCATTTGAATGAAATTAAAATTAATAAAAATAAAATAATTTTTATTGTTAATTTTAATTACATTTTTTACCTACGTGACTTTACCGAAAAAACTAAGATGGGTATAGGTCAGGACTCTCTCTGCATGAGATGTGGTGCTATTAATGAGGTCCTGGTCAGTTCCCATTTACAGCCCATGAGAGAACATGGTGGGAATTTCACATTCCTATGGCAGGGAGCGAGTCTTTGCATAGGATGACTGTTGATTTGCCAACCGTGGCACTTATTTTATCGACCCTTGAAGGATGGGCTAGGTCAGGATTTTACCTCACCTTTCGTTTGCGAGATGCTCATTCTGCAGCTGAGCCAACTGTTATGGCTCAATGGCTACAAATTTACCCAAGGTGATTTTTACTCGAACGGCCAAGGTGTTGGTGAAGAGAACAATAATTACCGGAACGATCACAATACAATAATTGTGGTTGCACCCCTCCCCTACATTTTGATAGACAAAGTGTCTAAAATATTTATACAGCCATTTCCAAGACTTCACGAACTTCAAACTCACGATTTTAGTAACCACCATGACTTCAGTGACAAATTCGTGGCATTGATTATGTCCAATGGATATTGACGGCACCGTTTAAAAGAAGTAAAAATATCCATCCCCCATTGCGGAACACGGCCGGTTTCAGGTGAGCGACGGCAATCCAGAACGCTCTTCATTTCGATATTTGGGAGCCACTGGAGCTATCCAGTTTTAAATTATCCAGATTAAAACTCATTTATTTAGAACTTTTTACTGTTTGGTTTGTTGTCCTTTCCCCGCACCTCCGATTAGCATAGTTTGCTACGTACAGTGTGAAAGAAGTTCTACATACATACGTGGTTATGTGCTGAAGCTTTAAGTGATTTAATATTAAACCGAGCTCTACAAAGCATATTCTGCAACATCTTGCAATACAACAGCAGGCCACTAGTTAGCCCTGTTAACATTCAACATATAACCGTAAATGTGAGAAAAATATATACATGGGCTCATCGACGTATGCTCAAATTTAATATTTTAAGAAATGTTATCTTGGTTTTAGATAAAACGGTTATCAAACCGAACAAATTCTGTGGCCAAATTAATCACGTTACAAAATCATTACTTTTGCACCCAATTTCATCAGAACTGAAAGTGAAGCACATTTTTTGATTGGTTAATGTTTGGCAAGGTGACCAGATGGATTTTTGAATCTCTCCCAAAAATGTTTTCAATTAAGTTTTACCAAAACCACACTCATTTCAGAGTGGAGCAGTGGTGCAGCGGTTAGGCTACGGCTAACATCAGTGGTGATCGATATCTGCACTGGTACTTCTACCAGCGCTCACCCCCCTACCCCACCACCAACTTGCAATGAGAATTGTGGCCAAGTATGGTTAAACTATGATCAACATAGTGGATTGGCAAAGAGACGGTAATTCAAAACAATGTTATTTCATTCAATTTACAACTCGATTACAAATACATAAAACCACCATCGTCCTCAGAGGAACAAGAACCAATTGAAGGCACGAGCAAACCAATCAAAAGCTTCGGGTACCAAGCAGCTCAATGGACCATGGATTCATGAAACCATAAGGATGGATACAATTTCAGCTCAAATTCAAATCAGAATAAACCTAACAAGCTATTTAACGTAAAATGCCATTTAATCTCTCATCTCTATCTTTTCTGCATCTCCCCACCCCTAATAAGACTTCTGCACCGGGCCCCCAATAGGTTAGCACCACCACTGAATGACTTTCATATAATTTATAATTTCAAATTGTAACGTGCTGCACAGGATCCGCTCACTTTCGGAGATAGTGGCTCGGAGGTGCGAAAAGGAACCACGGACAAGCGGTGAAGGCAGGGAGGCGGTGAGTTGCCGCCAATAAATTCCAAAGCTTTGCGATTGTCTTTATATATTAAGGTGTTATCGGTCAATTAAGTCTTTACATGTGGGAGGAAACGAGTCCCCAGAAAAAAACCCACATGCAAAAAGGCAACGCTCTATCGCAGTGAGCTTCATTGCAAGGCCCACGCCCACCAGCGGCCTTTAGTGCGGCGCCCGACAATGTGAAAACACCCCATTGCTGGCGGTGTGGAGGCCCTCACACTGATGTCTTATCGGCAAAAGTGGCCCCCCTCTGAAAATTAGTGAAGAACACTGCTCTACCCCATAAAACAGATGGAGCACACATTTTGCTCTATCGCCTTCTACTGGCAAGCCTCGACGCCCACAGGGAGTTTCACAAACTTCGTATGGTCTACCAATCATCGACGCTACAGTGCTGGTCTACAAGCATGTGCAACGACCGTCCAGCTAACAAGTTAGTTACATATTATGGAGGACGAGGGTCCATTGTGCTGGTCTGTGATAACCTTGCATATGGCAAGTGAGTCATTGGCAATTTGATAGATCAATAATAAGGGTGACTGTAAGGTCTCCCAAACAGGTTCAGAAGGGACATCTAGCTGATCTGACATTAATGGTGAACTTTAGAGTTTTATAATTTAAATGGCTAGGTTTAGGACGACATAGGTTTATCCAAGCATGTCACATGTGTGAAGAGTCTGGGTTGTCAAAGTCTGATCAACACTTCAATGTCTTCAAGTCTCGCAGCGTTGTGCTTGACATGTGGTGTTGTCCATATAAACATACATTTTAAACAAGCATAAACAGGATGCTGTCGTGGTATAAGTTAGCATACTGGATTTGCAATCCCCAAGTCCACTGGATCGATTCGATCTCCCAGGGCGGCAGTTGAAACAAAAGTCTCAGTTTATTCAATCTTCCGCCCTCACCTCTGTATAAATGGGTACACCACAGTTCGTCGATCGGCGTGTCACACGTGTGGATGTAAAGTGTGGGTACTCCCACCTCTTCCAAGACGACTGCGCATGTCTAGAGCTCTGTCCATTAAGATTCCCTACCACCAGCAATGGCATTGGCAAGGAATTGCAGGGCTGCACCAATGACCTAACAAAGGAGTGCTCTTATACACTAAACCTTTTTTGATTGCAATAGGGGTCATTCATAACGAGGCTCTGGCCTGGAGCATGTGAACATGTCTGCGGCACCATAAACAAAACTCTCCATTCTCAGGCGGTGGTGGCGCCCGACCCTCTGTGAATACGCTGGTGGTGGCGCAGTTTGGACCCATGCGTGAAGGCTTTTCCGCACACGTCGCACTGGTAGGGCTTCTCGCCCGTGTGCATGCGCATGTGAACCTTCATACTGGAGGACTGCGAGAATGTCCGGCCGCAAACCTCGCAGCCGTACGGCTTCTCGCCCGTGTGCTTGCGGTGGTGCCGCTTGAGGTTGCTCTGGTCCGAGAAGTTCTGGCCGCACACCTTGCAGCAGTAGGGCTTCTCTCCCGTGTGTGTGCGCAGGTGGATATTTAGGTACACGTGCCGCAAGAAGCAGTGTCCGCAAACCTCGCAGCGGTAAGGTTTCTGGACGACGCATCCCGGCAACACACCCGGATTGTTGGAGCCACTATCTCCGATGGTCAGACTTCGTGCAACGGCTGCCAGGGGTAACCCGTTTCGCCTCGCCACTGACGACTCGAAGGAGAACCCCTCCATTGGTGGTAGTGACACGTACTTTTGCGTGCAGGTGGAAGCTGCTTCTCCATTTTTAATGGCGTCCTGTGCCTCGTCTGCCCACGGAGCGGGGGCCATCTCGACAGCAAGCGTACAGCCCTCGTCCTCGATCTGCTGTGAGGTCATGGCTTTGAACATAAGAGCGGTGTGAGACTCCAATGCAACGTTAAGGGAGAGCATAATTTAAAACAAGTTTTTTCTTAAGATGTGGGCATTCTAATTGAAAGTTTGCGCTTTTTTTTAACAAGTAAAAAATAAGCACTGGCATTGAGTAGATAATACATAAAACGAAATGAAGGTGGAGATGAGAGACTAATAGCAGTGCTTGAAGTATGTGTCAACTGTTAAACAAGGCAATACCTAAAATCAGAGAGGTGGCGATAATGAGACTGTCAGAATAAACCATGGAGTTCGGATGTCATTGTGCAACAGTTGAAAGACCGGATAAAAATGAGGACGAGATGTCCACATGTAGTGGGATATATTTTATTGGCCGTGATGACCTTTTGACCTATTTTTAGTTGTATTAAATACATTTAAAATGAACACATTCAAGACAGACTCCAGATATACAACTCTGCCTTGAAAAATGTTTTATATTCTTTTGATTGGATGCTTAAATACTCTCAAATAATAATGCAAAAGATAAATATGCAATCATGAAAAACAAATCATTTGAAAAGCTATTGTGTTGTCGGCCGTGATGACCTCTAGGTCTGGATTGATATCCTCACAATATCTACTGGTAAGAAAGGGCCACTTAACAAAGATTGTATTAGAAGATAATTGTGTAATCATGCCCCCATGTCCGAGGAAGCATTGCATTTTCAGTAAATTCAGCGGCATCTACAAGCATAGAGGGCTCATATCAGTGAAATAATTTAAGTAAAGTGTCACTTTGAAATTGATGTGAACTGATAAGTAACAATATGATTAACGACCGAAGCAATAAGATGTATCTGCGCTCATTAAGAGCTAGAGGTCGACTTGGAATCTAGAGGTCGCTCATTCGAGATATTCGAATAAGCCGAGTTATCCCAATGACTTAATTGGGCCACTGAACACTCCACACTTATAGACATTACCTATGAAAGGTTCCACTGGCAGGTCGGATTGAGAGTCATCCACATCTGGAGTTGGCATTTCTTCTGTCTCACCTGAAATCAAAGGACAGGGTGTATTTTGATTCAAAAAGACACAACATGATTCATACATTAACTGACATATCTACTGGCAAAAAAAGACCAATTACCCAAGATTTGATTAGACAACATTTCATGGAACCATGCTCCGATGTCCGAGGAAGCATTGCATTGTCAGTGAAGTCAGCGGCATCTACAAGCATAGAGGGCTCATAATAGGGAAATGATTTTCAACAAAGTGTCAGTTTGAAACTGATGTGAACTTATAAGTGACGAACAATGAACAACAGCAACGAGATGTATAGTAGCTCATCAAGAACAATATACTTGGAATCGAGGGGTCACCCATTCGGGATATCCGAATAAGCTGATTGATACCCCTGACTAAACTGGACAACTCAACACTCTACACTTATAAACGTTACCTCCGAAAGATTCATTTTTTATCAGAACCACTGGCAGGTCTGATTGAGAGTCATTCACATCTGGAGTTGGCGTTTCTTCTGTTTTACCTGAAATCAAAAGACAGGGTGTATTTTGATTCACAAAAAGACACGACATGATTCATACATTGACGGACATATCTACTGGCAAAAAAATGGCCAATTACCCAAGATTTGATCAGACAACATTTCATGGAACCATGCTCCGATGTCCGAGGAAGCATTGCATTGTCAGTGAAGTCAGCGGCATCTACAAGCATAGAGGGCTCATAATGGTGAAATGATTTTCAACAAAGTGTCAGTTTGAAACTGATGTGAACTTATAAGTGACGAACAATGAACAACAGCAACGAGATGTATAGTAGCTCATCAAGAACAATATACTTGGAATCGAGGGGTCACCCATTCGGGATATCCGAATAAGCTGATTGATACCCCTGACTAAACTGGACAACTCAACACTCTACACTTATGAACGTTACCTCCGAAAGATTCATTTTTTATCAGAACCACTGGCAGGTCGGATTGAGAGTCATTCACATCTGGAGTTGGCGTTTCTTCTGTCTCACCTGAAATCAAAGGACAGGGTGTATTTTGATTCACAAAAAGACACGACATGATTCATACATTGACGGACATATCTACTGGCAAAAAAAAGCCAATTACCCAAGATTTGATTAGACAACATTTCATGGAACCATGCTCCGATGTCCTAGGAAGCATTGCATTGTCAGTGAAGTCAGCGGCATCTACAAGCATAGAGGGCTCATAATAGTGAAATGATTTTCAACAAAGTGTCAGTTTGAAACTCATGTGAACTTAGAAGTGATGAATAATGAACAACAGCAATGAGATGTATATTAGCTCATCAAGAACACTAGACTTGGAATCTAGAGGTCGCCCATTCGAGATATTCGAATAAGCTACTCAACACTCTACATTGACAAGATGTTACCTCTGAACGGCTTCATTTTAATCCGATCCACTGGCAGGTTGGGTTGAGAGTCATCCGCATCTGGAGGTTGCGTTCCTGCCCTCTCACCTGAAATCAAAGGACAATGTTTTTGTAATTCACAAATAGAAATGACACAATTCAAGCGTTGATGGTAAATTTCATTCCATCTGATATTTGGTGAAATCAAGCTGCGGTCTCCATCACAAACAATGGGACGACCCACCAGGGCAATATGTTTCAGTCGCGTAGGCACGAAGTGAATCTGACTCAAGTGTCTCCCTGCCTGTGTGTAATGGTGGTATCATCTCCATCAGTGGTCCTGTGTCAGTGGTGCAAATTACACATTCAGGTTAAGCAAAGACTAATATTGTGAATGTAGTGCGCTATCCATGGTGTCAATCAGCTAGATCTATTATTTAATGCTATTAAATATCAATTACCATTCTCCATTGGGCGATCCATTTCAGCCATCATCATTTCATTACCGATTGCATCACCAGATGAAGGCATTTCATACTTAAGACCATCCATGGCTCCGAGTCTTTTCACGGACATCAGCAGCTCACTACTCAAGCCGCTGAACAACGCGACCAGTACGTCCACCATGCCTCCCAGCGTCACGTCGCCAGGGGAGGCGGAGGAGGCGGCGGCATCGTCCGAGTGCGGCATCCCAGCGTCATGGAGCTCGGCGCCCCGCAGGGCCTTCACCACCTGCCGCAGCACGGCGTAGAAGCCGAAGGGCAGGCGGTCGCGTGCCGTGGCCAGCAGCTCGGCCCGAACGATGCCGTCCCCGATGCAGGCGCGTAGGACCCCGTAGTCCCGGATGCCCAGCTCAGAGTCCATGGCCCGGGCCACCTCCGCATTTACGCCCTGCGCCTCAAGCCACTCTGGGAAGTCCCCGTTCGACTCCAGCACCAGGGTGGCCACCGTAAAAGCCATAGTTTGTGTCTGCAGAGATAATTGTGAATTAAGGGAAGTGGAATATACAGTGTTTCCACATTTTGAAAATTTCGTGACTGCAGGAATTACTCTTTGGTTCTTTCGGTAAAGTCACGTAGAAAGAAAATAAATTAAATAATAGAGTACGATGTTTCGATTGCAGCACAAGCAACCGTCATCAGGTAGAACAAAATTTGAGAGAGACACAAAACACAGACACCGAGACACACAAGCAGAGAGAGACAACACAGACACACAGAGAGAGACACACAACATAGACACACAGAGATCAAATGCCTCTGTGTCGAGGCCTTAAATAGAGAAAGGGGGGGGTGGGCAGAGAGAGAGGTGGGTCTGCTGGGGCAGGTGCTGGAGCAGAAAAATTAGCATGTCAATGAATCCACCCCGAAGCGACCGATGGAAAGAAGATGGAATGGCCCTATGAGCGCCTGGTAAATTTTAGAGAGAAATAGTTAGAGAAAACAAAATGTAACAAATCGTTTGGAAATGTAATGTAATGCAACACACAGTCGGCTAACACACAGTTAACGCATAGCCTGGTTGATTATGATCTCCAAAGATTGCAAAATTTGAAGTTTAGTGTGAAATTTGACAAAGACACACATAGGGAGAAAACGACTTACATCCTCCCCGTAGAGGTGCATTAACTGTGTTAGCCAACTCTCTGTTGCATTACATTACATTTCTAAAATGTTATACAGTAAAACCTTGGATTGCGAGTAACTTGGTCTGCGAGTGTTTTGCAAGACGAGCAATTTTTTAAAATAAATATTAATTTGATTAACGAGCGAGGTCTTGCAATACGAGTCGTTCATATACGCTTTGTCTGCCGAGCGTCACGTGATCACAACTGATATCAGAGTGCTTTGAAATACGAGTGCTTTGAAATACGAGTGCTTTGGATTACAGACACGTTTCCGGAACGAATTATGCTCGCAATCCAAGGTTTTACTGTATATTTTTTTTCTCAAACTGCCTATTTTTCTCTCTAAAATTTACCAGGCTATCATAGGGCCATTTGATCTTCTTTCCTTCGGTGTAGATTCATTGACATGCTAATTTATATGCTCCAGCAGACCCACCTCTCTCTTTGCCCAACCCCCTCATTTCTCTCAATTTAAGGCGTCGACACAGAGGCATTGGGTCTCTGTGTGTGTGTCTCTGTGTGTCTGTGTTGTCTCTCTCTGCTTGTGTGTCTGTCTGTGTGTCTCCGTGTCTGTGTTTTGTCTCTCTCTCAAATTTCGTTCTACCTGATGACGCTTGCTTGTGTTGCAATCGAAACGTCGTATTATATTATTACATTTATTATCTTTCAATGTGACTTTACCAAAAGAACCAAAGAGTGTTTCCACATTTAAGATGTTTCCACTGTCATGCACACACTCGTAATTTGCCCCCAAATTAACATGTTGCCTTTACACTGTGCAAGAACGGTCAACTACATGCTGTATATAAATTCCTTGGTCAGGGGTCGACTCACCTTCCCTCCAAGGCTGATAAAATTATCACCACTTTACAGCAAGTTAACAGTTATTCTCACATAGATAAATTGACCCTGGCCATTTGAATCTAGAGTATTTACCACTGGCTCAAGGCTATTATGTCGGAGAATTTGAACCCAACGCTCATTTCTGCGCAGACTCTTACAGTCATACACTCAAAACATCGTGAGTACATGTAAAATAAGAAGCATTAATAATCTGAGTGGGCGAAAATTGTTATCACTAACAGATAGATGAAGTGGTCAATAAAGTGGCATAATTACAGTGGTGGCAGGTGCTGTTTATGTGGCTGTGAACAGTGAGCTGTGGTCAATCACTAGCAGATTAATGCACAAGTGAGAGGGAATGCATGAGTCAATGCATGAGCCATTTCAAACCATTACCAATTTCCTCTAGTTATTCAGGCCTCGTATGCGTAATATAACGAATTAAAACTTCAAGTTTGGGATGTCGTAATTCAGGGCTACTATTAAATAATAATTTCGTTGCTTGACCCCTGAAAAGAAGTGCTTCTAAGTGCCTGCAGGGATGACGTGAATGTCACGTACAATTTATATTAAGTAACAAAAACATTTGTTTATCCACTGCTGCAAGCATCTTAGCAACACTAATCAGGTAATAGATGAGATTATTTTTGACCTGAAAATAATTTATAACTGTATCGTGAGAGTTTAGGTGGTCCGCCCTGTCCCTCTCCTCCCGTCTTACGAGGTGGACAGGTCGTCGATGGAGATAACAACAATACAAAAATATAATCAAGTTCGGAGATGCGTTGTCTCTTCTGTCCTCCGGAGAAGTGGGCGACTCTACAACAGCTGAGCACCAGGGGTTTGTTAGACGGCCAAAATGTACTTCAAAGTCTTATTCACAAAGGCAATTCCGCACAAGCACGAAATCCGCCCAAATCTCTGCTGTGCCTCTTAAATTTTATACAGTCCCTGATAATACTGCCTAAACAAAACAATATCATACCTGTCAACCCATACGGTTTACCCCGTATTCTCGTACAGGGAAATTGAGTTTTCAGGTCCATACGACGTACAGTCGTTTCAATGCGAGCAAACATGTTTCGTCTATTTGTTTGTGTTTCTCCCTTGCGATGGGACTACGTAGGATGAACGTTGAGATTTATAAGTGGCACGGGGTAACCAATAAGGTCTGCATTGGTCAGTAATAGGCACTGATAAGAGGTTGACAGGTATTCAGTAGTGTAGTGTATAGTAGTGTAGTGTATAGCGGAGTGGAAAGTAGTGTAGTGTATAGTGTAGAGTATAGGATGAACGTTGAGATTCATAAGGGGCACGGGAAAACCAATACAGGTAGTCCTCTACTTACGACGGAGATGCGTTACGACGACCCCATCGGAAGTCTAAAATACCGTAAGTCGAAGATGGCCTAGCCTACCCAGGAGTTTTAAAGAATGGTGATAATTTAGCAAAACAAGCGCAATTTACAGTACTGTATAAACTATAAACTGTATGTATTTATTAATTACAATACTGTATTGCACAGTAAAATGTAAAGTAAAAAAAAACAAGGGAAATTCTTAGCCTACCTATATGATCTGCAATTTAATAGAAAGTTTTTTCAGGAAACAATCCTATCTGCTATAAAAACTTTTAACATGCATTGAACGTATCGTTTTGTGGTAACATTAAAATGAAATCACTAAAGCTACGTATCATATATGCATTGAACATATCATATTGTACTGTGCTCACCAAGATTATGTCCGTCGTCTGCATACTTGAACGATGTTAGGTTGTTGATTGCAATTTATCGTATCGCTATCGCCATCGTAAGATTGAAATATCGTAAGTTGGAGTGTCGTAACTCGGGGACTACCTGTACAGTCTGAATTGTTCTGGAATAAGGTAGGCACTGATAAGGGGTTGTGCCAGGTATGCAATACGTACTTATTCAATTTCTAATGAAGCACAATTTAACATCAAATTGTGTATATATATGAGGGAAATAATATTTTACTGACAATAAACGTATAAAACGAGTATTCTTTCTTACATAATGGAACCTCTCACCGCACGTGCTCAATGTTAAAACAAAGCTCTCAGGCAGCCATTTTGTGCCTCTCCAATCAATGCACAGCGCAAAGACACCGAACATTTATCAAACTATTCCAACAAATGCACTCCTATTGTCCACACCAAAATTACTCTAATTATCTTCCGAATCAAATGTATATCGATCGCTTGGAGTTGGATCGATCAAAAAACAAAACGAGTCGTTGGGGCTCGAGATTTAATAGTTAAATATCTCGACACGAGGCCGATTTTCCGCGCAAAATTTGTTTTAAGTAAACATCTCGTACCTTGAATCGCGGATCAAAAACACCCCACACATCATAAACACGTCTGCTGAATTTGTTAACGGGAATCGAGCGCCGGTGTTTATATGTAAGAACCAATTGTCGTCAGTATATATTTGTATATACTGTATAATGAAATGGAACTTTAACGTTAAAGTGTGAATCGCGCATATCTGCGTGACCACCGATAGATAACTGGCGATCAAACAGTCAATTGACATTGTAAGTCGATTGACATTCAAGTGATATCACTGTAATAACTGTTACACTATATATTATCGGAGCTCAAGTGAAATGCAGCTTACCGGCAAAAGAAATCCGCCCCAATGTCTCAATGGGGCCGCTTGCCCTGTACTCTACTGTGCACGTGGGGGCTCGGGGTCCAGTCAATGACCACCACCGCATTTGTGGTGCCACAGCGACGGGGCCGCTCTGCCGAGCCAGGGAGCCGCCCGGCTTCCCCCACCGCACTTCCCCCCATCACCCCCTCCACATAAGCACGCACCCGCACCCACGTAGGGCCTCGTGGTCGGGCCACCTACCCTGAGTTTTCACCCGAAGGCCCCCTCGGGGGGTTACCCCACGGTTTCTCAGGGCCAGGGAATTTGACAGGACCCTTCCCAGGCCAAGTAACACTGCGGCGCCGTGGGCGGATTTTAGATCGCACGACCATGGCGAGCTCAGAGAGCCCCGCAGTTAGAAACGCATACAAACACAAACACGGGTCAGCAAGGCGGATAGCTGGGATCAGGGCCAAAAAAAGCAGCGTTGGCGGAGGGCGCCACGGGTCTGGGGCTCCTGATTGGTCGGGAGAACAATGCGGTCGGGGGCGAAGGCGCCGAGCCATTGATGTAACCGAGGACAAGGAGAGCGACGGACCTGGGGCTACTGATTAGTCGAAAGATCAAAAGCCGGCCGGATCGCAAAAGGGCGGGAAATCCTAGGCTCAGGATTTGTCGAGAGACCAAGGCGGTCGGGACGGGGGCGCCTAGCCTTTGATGTGAATAGTATAAAAGACGGAGGGCAGAGTAGGGGAGGGCCTCTTCTTCTGGAGTTTTGACACGGAGTCAGCGACGAAGGAGTCATCGGGCGAGCCGCTAGATTGTCTGCAGGACGATCTGAGCGCCGCAAGGCCACCAAGGACTACAGACGGTATCGTATTACGCGCCTTACAACACCTCAGAGCGGAGAGTAGGATCCGTGGGAGAAGGGTTAGTTCGGGGTAAGGACGAGAGGAAAGCAGTTTAACAGAGAGCACTGCATAGAATAGGGCTGCACGCCACCAGAGTGTGGGTTAGAAGCGCCTTGCTGGCCCGCACACACACACGGGTGGCTCAGTTGGTTAACAAGCGCTAATAAAATCTCGAGCGTAGTAATAAAACCGTGTTGTTGGGTATTTTTGCACGTGGTATTAGCGTGCGCTGCATTCGCGGGTGTGTGGTCGTTGTATGCGTAAAGGCCGTGGTCTCTGTACGATTGTGCGGGTACGGAGGTGTGTGTGTTGACGCCCGGGGAGTGCACAGTGTATTTGTATAAACGCGTGGCCGCGCAAGAGGGGGGTTTTACGTGCTCTCGCTCGAGCGTGGGCGTCACTCGCGTGTGTGCAAGCCGCACACGGTGAACCCGCGAGCCGCGGCGCCGGAGCGCGCTGTGATCGCACGGCTGGGGGGAGCGAGAGGAGGAGGAGGGAGAGCGCTTTTGTGTGTTTGCGTGCCTACGCAGCCGTGTGAGAGGAGAATTGTCCTTGTACGATACTTGTGTTGACGTACACGTGCGAGTGCAGGAGGGGACGAGTCGTTGTGTCGGCGTGTGCCCCGCTCGCGTGTGCGAAATCGCTGTGCGCATTGAAGCTGTTAGCTTTGTGCGATCGTGCGTGTGCTCGTTACTTGCGTAAGTGCGGCGCGGTGGTGGGCCCCTGACCCCCAACCCCGCGGCTCGAGCGCGTAATCAGCTGCGCATTGTTGTGCTGTTTATCTCGCGCGCACGGCGGCGGCAACTTGCGCTCCGCGGCCAACATCAGCGCAGGGGGAGCATGCACACACGATCCGCAGCACTCACGGGGGTACAGGATAGGGAGCAGATGGGGGACTAAAGTCCGGACCCCACCAGACAGCAAGGGGGTAATGATACGGAGGGGACGATGGAGACAGAGACGAGCAGCCTCCACAAATTGGTGTCAGAAGCGGTACGGACCCCCGCGTTACCTCACGCTAAAATAAGACTAATATTTACCGGCCGGGGGGCCCCTTCGTGGAAGGCATTCGCCCGCAATCTCTTAGGGGCCAAGGAAATTAATGGATGGACGGACGCGCAGGCAGTACGTCAACTTAATATGAATCTTGATGGGCGGGCAGCCGATTTTGTAGAAGCGTTACCCGCGAGCGCACAGACACAGCTAGAGGAGCTGATGCGCCGACTCGATCAGCGTTTTGGCACGCGTGACGAGGAGGAAGCAAAATCGGCCTTAGAGGCGCGCCGTCGTCAACCTGGCGAGGATCTACGTGATTACGCCGAGGATGTGCGCGAGTTAACGAAGATCGCACGCCCGGGGTACGCAACTGATGTTATTGAGGAACTGGCCGCCGAGAAAATCCAGCAGTACCTGTCTCGCACGGCGTGGTGGCAGCCAGACATGAGCTGCCCACGTCTTCCCTTTAACGCCCTTGTCGAGCGCGCACGTAAGTGTGAAAGAATTCACAGCGAACGCGCGCAGCTCCGGGGGCTGGGACGAGAGCGCGCCATTGCGAGCCTGCTCTCGGAAGACGAGGAACAGGAGCTCGCGAGGACGGTAAGGGGCCGGGAGAGAGAGCCTCCAGTGTCCCGCGAGACAACCCCGGGATGGGTTGCCGGTATACAAACGGGTATAAAGGATGTCTCCGGCCAGGTAACCCAGGTAGGCGACAGGGTAACCCAGGTAGGTGACAGGGTAACCCAAGTAGACAACAAGGTAACCCAAGTACGGGCACACATGACTGCGCTGGAGACAATGGTAGAGACGGTCCAGGCCGAGGTAGGAGGATTAACTGGGAGAGTGGCTCGACTAGAGGCAGAGTCGGGGCAGCGGCGTGCCGGAGGGGGGATAGGGAACGGACGGGGGGGCTCCTACGGGACGGCCCCCCGTGCGTGTTACCTGTGTGACCGGCGAGGGCATCTCGTGAGAGACTGTCCGCAGATCGCCCGCGCTAGAAACGCGCCGGGGTTAAACCCCAACGCCCCCTAGAGAGTGGACCATCTAGGGGTGCAATCGAAGCGGTCCCGATGCAAAAAGACGGTAATAATGGCGAGCGAGTGATCCATAAACAGGTTACAACGACAACACCCAAGGGCGCGGGGACCTCGGGCGATTGGCTGCGGGAGCTGGTGGCAGGGATAACGGGAGCCACGTCGCTGGTGGAAGGCCAGGTGAACGGGCAGCGCACCCGGATCCTGCTGGACACGTGGCCTCTCTCATGAGCGCCGCGCACTGCAGCATGTTCGGGGTGGACGTGGGCTGCCTGCAGGCCCCGGATCGCGCGCTGCACACGGCAAGCGGAGCCGGGATGGGGTTGCTGGGGAAGGTCTCCCTCGAGGTCCGTCTAGGAAACCAGGTGTGCACACAGGAATTCTACGTTTCGAGTGTGTTGTGCCACGAGTGCATTGCAGGAACGGACCTCCTGGATAAGTTGGGACTTAACGTACAGCCCCGCTAACGATGCGCTACGGTGGAGGGCAGCGGGGAGCGGATTCCGTTCCTAGGACAGGAGCCGAATCGCCCACGCTTCACACCCGTGGCCGCTACGCTGGTGTCGGCCGTCACCATCGAACCTCTCGCTGAGATGCTGGTGCCAGTGGCAACCCTCTCCACCGACCCAACCCACCGACCATCGGGCGAGGTAATGCTGACTCCTCACCCGGAGTTGGCATCGCGATACGGGGTGGTGGGGTCAGCCACACTGGTAAACGCAGATGGGGGCCGGCTGTTTATACGTGTGTTTAACCCACACAGTACCCCGGCAATGATACGACGACGCACCCCGGTAGCCACCGTACACCCCCTGCACGCTCGCCACTCGAATGACTCGGTGTTCGCACTCTGGGCGGAGGACCCTGGCCGCCCCGAGGACAGCCAGGATCTGGCCTGGCGGGTCGGCCCGACCCCCCGAGCCGAGATTGTTCCACTGCAGGATGCGTTACATGTGCCTTGGGCAGCCTTACCTAAGGGGGAGGCCGATCAGCTGCGCGGGTTATTGCGGGAGTACGCCGACGTGTTCAGTGAGCACGATTCGGACGTGGGCGGAACCGACCTGGTCAAGCACCAAATTGACACAGGTGCAGCCCGACCCATCAAACTCCCCGCATACTGAGTGGGCGCGCCTGAACGGACCCAGATCAAAGAGGCAGTCACGGATATGCTACGCGATAACATAATCCAGCCCTCCGCGAGCCCTTGGTCTGCCCCGGTGGTACTGGTAACGAAAAAGGACGGATCGACTCGGTTTTGCGTTGATTACCGAAAATTGAACGCAGTCACCCTCGGCGACGCTTTTCCCATCCCACGCATCGACAACACCTTCGACAGTCTCGCAGGAGCGCGGTATTTTTCCACCCTCGATCTGGCGTCCGGTTACTGGCAGGTGGAGATGACGGAGGAGGATCGGCCAAAAACAGCATTCACCACCCCGATGGGCCTGTTTGAGTTTCGAGTGTTGCCGTTCGGACTCACTAACGCGCCCGCGACGTTTCTGGAGTTTTGACACGGAGTCAGCGATGAAGGAGTCATTGGGCGAGCCGCTAGATTGTCTGCTGGACGATCTGAGCGCCGCAAGGCCACCAAGGACTACAGACGGTATCGTATTACGCGCCTTACAACACCTCAGAGCGGAGAGTAGGATCCGTGGGAGAAGGGTTAGTTCGGGGTAAGGACGAGAGGAAAGCAGTTTAACAGAGAGCACAGCATAGAATAGGGCTGCACGCCACCAGAGTGTGGGTTAGAAGCGCCTTGCTGGCCCGCACACACACACGGGTGGCTCGGTTGGTTAACAAGCGCTAATAACATCTCGAACGTAGTAATAAAACCGTGTTGTTGGGTATTTTTGCACGTGGTATTAGCGTGCGCTGCATTCGCGGGTGTGTGGTCGCTGTATGCGTAAAGGCCGTGGTCTCTGTACGATTGTGCGGGTACGGAGGTGTGTGTGTTGACGCCCGGGGAGCGCACAGTGTATTTGTATAAACGCGCGGCCGCGCAAGAGGGGGGTTTTACGTGCTCTCGCTCGAGCGTGGGCGTCGCTCGCGTGTGTGCAAGCCGCGCACGGTAAAACCCGCAAGCCGCACACGGTGAACCCGCGAGCCGCGGCGCCGGAGCGCGCTGTGATCGCACTGCTGGGGGGAGCGAGAGGAGGAGGAGGGAGAACGCTTTTGTGTGTTTGCGTGCCTACGCAGCCGTGTGAGAGGAGAATTGTCCTTGTACGATACTTGTGTTGACGTACACGTGCGAGTGCAGGAGGGGACGAGTCGTTGTGTCGGCGTGTGCCCCGCTCGCGTGTGCGAAATCGCTGTGCGCATTGAAGCTGTTAGCTTTGTGCGATCGTGCGTGTGCTCGTTATTTGCGTAAGTGCGGCGCGGTGGTGGGCCCCTGACCCCCAACCCCGCGGCTCGAGCGCGTAATCGGCTGCGCATTGTTGTGCTGTTTATCTCGCGCGCACGGCGGCGGCAACTTGCGCTCCGCGGCCAACATCAGCGCAGGGGGAGCATGCACACACGATCCGCAGCACTCACGGGGGTACAGGATAGGGAGCAGATGGGGGACGAAACTCCGGACCCCACCAGACAGCAAGGGGGTAATGATACGGAGGGGACGATGGAGACAGAGGCGAGCAGCCTCCACACATTCACTGAAATCTTTGTTGTTAAAAAAAGACTTTTTTTACCTTTTTCATAGACAATGGATCGTAAATATGTCTTAAAGCATGTTACTTTGCATGTTCGCCACAAGCACTCATCCCTTATCAGAGCCTATCTTATTACAGCCAAATTCAGACTTTATTGATCACTCCGTGCCCTTAAACATCTCAAAATTCACCCTACAAAGTTCCATCACAAATAGACAAAAAATTACGTTACTAAACGAAAACGTTTATGTCTAAATTTGTATCATTGGTGTTAATGTTGCTACTTATCATGCTTACGGTCTGTGATCTTGCATGCTGATGCTGCTTGCTTGCTATATGGATGCACAAACTCATGTTGTACATGTAAAACAATGAACACAGAAAATTGAAAGGTTAAACAACTTTTTTTTAATTTGGCCGTATGATAAAAATGTTTTGCCTTCATTTAAACGGATATACGCCGTATGGACCTGAAAACTCTGTACAATAATACGGGCAAATTGTATGAGTTGACAAGTATAATGTTTGTTTCCATGTTAACAAGTACTGTGTGTGGTTAATGCAAACTCGATTCCTTGCAAAAGGTGTTTTGAACATCTTAATACAACGCCTGTTTTATTGACAGAAATGTATAACACCCGATTCTTATTTTTAATACTTTGATACATGCAAATAATGGTCCCATAATAATACAAATTTAAACACATCTGACTACCCGTAGCAACCAGCAGAGTGCACAATTATTGATAACACACACACACACGTGTCATTCATTACAGGTGAGCTCACACCGGCTACACTCAGTTACTTATGGCACTGCAAGGGCCCCTTTGCAGCGAAATAAAAATATAATATTTCATACATGCCAACCCCTTATCAGTGCCCTACCTTATTACAGATCTTGTTGGTCACCCCGTGCCACTTTCCATCTCAACGTTCATCCTCTCATAAGAGAGAAACACAAACAAATAGACAAAGAATGTTTGCCTGTATTGAAACGGCTGTATGCCGTATGAACCCGAAAACTAACTTTCCCTGTAAAAGAATAACAGGGGTAACCCGTATGGGTTGACAGCTATGTTATGTAGTAATGCTGCTGCATTGGCAGTGGTGCACAAGCACAATAACAAACAAACAAAAACTCAAAACATTAATCAATAAATTTCGATTTAAAGCTTTCGTGACTGCAGGGATTCATCTTCTTGGTTCTTTCGGTAAAGTCACGTAGAAGGGAAGTAATAAAATAATAAAAATAAAACATAACAAAATAATTCTCACGACGTTTCGGCCACAACGCAAGCAGCCGTCCTCAGGTGAAACCAGGTCTGTCGAGGCGACAGCGTCTGAATGAAACAGCACACGTGCTTGGAGCATATATATAAGCTGGGTTGGAAGGGGGGGGGAAAGGGACGCCTTGACAAAAAAATTTGCATATCAAGAGGAATTTAGCATATTTGTGGAAAATGCAGGTATGTGATTAGTACTACTTATGTCCGTGCATTATGCAGGATTAGCAGCATCCAAGGGAGGGGATATGGGAAATGCAGGTATGTGATTAGTACTACTTATGCCCGTGCATTATGCAGGATTAGCAGCATCAAAGGGAGGGGATATGGGAAATGCAGGTATGTGATCAGCGCTACTTTGCCCGTGCATTATGCAGGATTAGCAGCATCATAGGGAGGGGATAGGGGTAGCATTAATAAAGGGAAGAAGTGTTAATAGTATGTAGCTGCAGTAACTAAAACCACCACATAAACAACTAAAGCATAAATTACATAGTATCATCATTATACCAAATATACTCTACAATAAGCTGAGCCACTAACAGTAAGTAATACATTACAATTCTACGTCGTAAAAAATATAATATGCTTCCACCTAAACTTTATTCTCTTACATCACACGAGTCTACACCGTACTATATACTGCCATAGACAAACCCAACATTAAATTATATACTGTATTGCTATAAACCATCCATTGCAATATTACACTATGTATTATTCTACCCACCCTAATGTATATCACACTGCTGTATATTCACTATACAATTACGATACTATATATTACTTTGTACATTGTATTAAGCATATACATTTTAATACTATTTGTTATTATACATTGTACCGTTGACCGTCGTGTGAAAGATACTAAGAGGAAGAAACAAAATATGTCAATGCAGCGGAGCAAAGAATCCATTCCCTGCGGAGAATACAATGCCAGTGAGTGGAACGCGGTCTGAAAGTCACCGTAAACGTGAACACAATCAGTTAAGATCCGAAATGGTTTATTACGTCCTTCCAATGATTGCTAAGCCAGAATCCATCTTCTCGGTTGAAATTGTCTCTGTGTTTGTATATGTGGATCGCCTCATGAACGAATCTCTCATGGTAGCCAGATGGCTTGCAGAGAACCTCTGTCTTGGAGAAGTCAATATCATGTGAGCCCACTGAATTGAAACAGTGATCTGCCACGGCTGAGGTGTTTGTCCTACCGTGTTTCAAGTCTGCTTTATGTTCACGGATGCGGTCCGAGACATGTCGTTTGGTTTCTCCAATGTAACTGCTACCACAGAGGCAACTTAATTTGTAGACGCCAGGGTACTGTATGTCTGGAACCACATCTTTTACAGATGGGACCAGATCACGGATTTTATGTACTGTGTTGAATCGGACCTGGATCTTGTGTTTTATCAGGATTTTGGAGATCTTTTTTGTGACCCCAGCAATGTAGGGTAAGGTGATGGTCTTGAAAGGCTCCTCAACGGGATCCTTCTTGATGGTTGGAGTGATGGCTTTGCGGATTGTGTAGTCGGAGTAACCATTAGCCTTAAGAGCTTGGCGTACGTGTTTGAGTTCACTGACGCCATCCAGACTGCCACTCTACGCCCGACCTTATGGAAGAGGTACGTAGATGACACTTTTGTCATCTGGCCACATGGCCGGCCTGCTCTAGACCAATTCCTCGACCACATCAATTCCATACACCCAGCCATCAGATTCACCATGGAAGTCGAATAAGATGGCAAGCTACCCTTTTTGGATGTCCTAATTAAAAGGAGACCTGATGGTTCAATGAGCCATTCTGTCTACAGGAAAGCCACCCATACGGATGCTTACCTAAAACCGGATTCCCACCACCATTCATCCCAGAAGAATTCCCTCATCAAGACTCTATACCATAGAGCCCAATGCATATCCGACCAGGAACACATTGCCAGTGAACTCAAACACGTACGCCAAGCTCTTAAGGCTAATGGTTACTCCGTCTACACAATCCGCAAAGCCATCACTCCAACCATCAAGAAGGATCCCGTTGAGGAGCCTTTCAAGACCATCACCTTACCCTACATTGCTGGGGTCACAAAAAAGATCTCCAAAATCCTGATAAAACACAAGATCCAGGTCCGATTCAACACAGTACATAAAATCCGTGATCTGGTCCCGTCTGTAAAAGATGTGGTTCCAGACATACAGTACCCTGGCGTCTACAAATTAAGTTGCCTCTGTGGTAGCAGTTACATTGGAGAAACCAAACGACATGTCTCGGACCGCATCCGTGAACATAAAGCAGACTTGAAACACGGTAGGACAAACACCTCAGCCGTGGCAGATCACTGTTACAATTCAGTGGGCTCACATGATATTGACTTCTCCAAGACAGAGGTTCTCTGCAAGCCATCTGGCTACCATGAGAGATTCGTTCATGAGGCGATCCACATATACAAACACAGAGACAATTTCAACCGAGAAGATGGATTCTGGCTTAGCAATCATTGGAAGGACGTAATAAACCATTTCGGATCATAACTGATTGTGTTCACGTTTACGGTGACTTTCAGACCGCGTTCCACTCACTGGCATTGTATTCTCCGCAGGGAATGGATTCTTTGCTCCGCTACATTGACATATTTTATTTCTTCCTCTTAGTATCTTTCACACGACGGTCAACGGTACAATGTATAATAACAAATAGTATTAAAATGTATATGCTTAATACAATGTACAAAGTAATATATAGTATCGTAATTGTATAGTGAATATACAGCAGTGTGATATACATTAGGGTGGGTAGAATAATACATAGTGTAATATTGCAATGGATAAGATATAGGGTGGTTTATAGCAATACAGTATGTAATTTAATGTTGGGTTTGTCTATGGCAGTATATAGTACGGTGTAGACTCGTGTGATGTAAGAGAATAAAGTTTAGGTGGAAGCATATTATATTTTTTACGACGTAGAATTGTAATACTGTTAGTGGCTCAGCTTATTGTAGAGTATATTTGGTATAATGATGATACTATGTAGTTTATGCTTTAGTTGTTTACGTGGTGGTTTTAGTTACTGCAGCTACATACTATTAACACTTCTTCCCTTTATTAATGCTACCCCTATCCCCTCCCTGTGATGCTGCTAATCCTGCATAATGCACGGGCAAAGTAGCGCTGATCACATACCTGCATTTCCCATATCCCCTCCCTTTGATGCTGCTAATCCTGCATAATGCACCGGCATAAGTAGTACTAATCACATGCCTGCATTTCCCATATCCCCTTCCTTGGATGCTGCTAATCCTGCATAATGCACGGACATAAGTAGTACTAATCACATACCTGCATTTCCCATAAATATGCTAAATTCCTCTTGATATGCAAATTTTTTTGTCAAGGCGTCCCTTCCCCCCCCCCCCCCCTTCCAACCCAGCTTATATATATGCTCCAAGCTCGTGTGCTGTTTCATTCAGACGCTGTCGCCTCGACAGACCTGGTTTCACCTGAGGACGGCTGCTTGCGTTGTGGCCAAAACGTCGTGAGAATTATTTTATTACGTGTTATTTTTATTATTTTATTATTCCCTTCTACGGGACTTTACCGAAAGAACCAAGAAGATTAATCACTAACAACACCGTTGCTTTAAAGGAAAAAAATTACAGTATAATAGACAGTATAATAGACGATAAAAGATATAGTGTACTTTCTCTGTCTCCACTCGTTTTGTCGTTCTTATGTTCTGCTCTCTCTGTGTGTCTCGGCTGTTGTCCCTCTCCCTCTCTGCTTTTGTCTGTTCTTCGTGTGTGTCTTGTCTCTCTTTAAAATTTCACACTTAATTTCTAACTTAGCAATCTTTGAAAAACATAATCAACCAGGCTATGCGTTGTGTGTTGACCGACTCTCTGTGTTGCATTACATTTCGAAATTTTGTGGGGGTCGCTGGCCCCCGAGATCCCTCCCTCGATAATGCTAACGGCCGGGCTAACATCATTACTCGCCCCCCCGCTGCTAGGCGAACCGCTGCTGGGTTCCTCACCCATGGTGTGGGAGCCGTCGCTCGAGGATTCCCCTCCACCGCGGGTCCGCGTAGTAGGCATGGTTAGTTACCGAGTAGTATTATGCCCCCCTTCACGCTACCACGATACCTCCCTTTCCTAATCGCGCACCTGTAACCCACACACGGCTCCACACGCGACACCCTCTCCACACCCACACACAGCTCCACACGCGACACACCTCTCAAAGAGATCACACGAGGCCACGATCAGCTATTAATGATTTATTGTCTGCTACCTGGGACTTGTTGTTAAATCAGTACGTATCGACGAGGCTGGCCTATCCTACTACCCCTGGACCTATTCCTTATTTATCGGCTTACGATACCCTTTCACCTTGCTACTCACGGTTCGACGTATTCGGCGTCCTGTGGCTTTTCCTCTATGCTCGTCTGGACACGTCACGCGGACGTCCGGAGGGCAGAGCTGGGAGCCGTCTTGAACGCGGGCCTCTTGAAGTGAAGTGAGATCTCTCTACCTTGCTACGCTCCCTTTTATCCTAATTCCCGGACTCAGGCCCCCCCCCCCCCCCCCTTCCCACGTACTCTTCGCTCCCTCCCCTGCCATGTGTACGGCATATGCTAATCAATCACTTTCTTATGCAGGGTGCCTTGGTTATGCAAATTATGCGGCAGCGTCCATCACAAAGGCCTGCTGTGGAAGTTAAGCGCGGAGCCTCCGCATGTCTCCACCAATTGCCCCATCAATTGCGCACTATGCGCCCGAGTCGCCTCTTTGATTATTTGCAATTCCAGCTTTACCCTTTAATTTCCCCAACAATGGCACCTACGCACTCGTGCCCGCTTTGGCACGCTAAACTATGCCGCCCCGTCCCTCCTCTGCCTGTCTCGTCGACACGTGGGGGTGTGTGTGGGGATGCGTTTCAACCGCGGTGGCCGAATGCCCCTCGCCGCGACCATACAATCTTAAGGTCGGTCGCAGCGCCACGGTGCGAAGTAGCGTCGGGGGAGGACGTCCAATTCCCTGGTCACCGGAAACCGTGGAAGTTAATCCCGATAAGGGCTTCTCGGACAAAAAACGGTCGGCCAGGTGACCTCCCCTCGGAGCTCTATGGGGGGAGGGGGGGGGAATGCGTGCGGGTGTGTTTATGTGAGGTGAGGTGAGGGGGACGTGGGGTTGGCTCCGTCGCTTGGTGGTGGCGAGGTCGTAGATGGGGCGCCTGCTGAACGGCTTCATGGCAGCGGCATCACATAGCCCCCCGAGGTGCTGGTCCCCGTCTCGGGTTGACTGGAGCACCTTGCTTGGGCCGCGCCCATGAGGAAACGCTGCGGGGTCCGGGGGATCCGTCCGGACCTCGTGGCTGGTCTCGGGGCAGGTGGCTCCGTCCTCTGTAACTCCTGCGGCGGCCTCCTCCTCCACTCCAGTGGCTCTCCCTGTCCCTCGGTACCTGCGGGCTGGGGTATAAACTCAGAAGCAGAAGGGTTTAGGAGCCGTCGTCCGCGCCGTCTCCTGACTGGATCGGGGCATTTCGGGGTCGGGGCCCCGGTGGGGCCCATGTATGGTGTGAGGCCCCCAAACACGGGGGGTGCGGGTACCCCGGAATTTCGGGGCCTTCGGGTGACGGGGTTCTCTCTCGCCGGGGCCGCTTTCCATGGTATTAAGCGGTGGACGTTGACCACCGTCTCTCGACCCCTCTCCCCGCCATAGATTAGTACCGTCCAGGGGGAGATCTGCCGCACCACAGTCCAGGGTCCTCGCCAGTAGGTCGTCAGTTTCCCCACCTGCCCGGGCCCGACGCGAGGAGTGTGTAGCCATACCTTAGCGCCGGTCAGGAATAAGGGGGGTTCCATGCGGGGTCGGGCGCCCTGTTCTTGCCACCGATGCGCGGCTTCCCCTTGCGGGTATGCTCGGCCTCGGGCTTCTCGCAGGGTCTCCATCAGGTGTTCCACGGGGCGGCTTCCCTCCTCCGGCTGGGGGGAAGGAACGCCGAACAGCAGATCTGAGGGTAAACGAGATTCACGGCCGAACATCATTAAAAACGGGGTTTGTCCCATCGACGTGTGTACGGTGGTGGCGTAGGCGAAAAGGGCGTAGGGGAGGTGTTCGTCCCAATCCCGTTGATTTGCGGCCACCATATGTTTGAGTTTCCCCGCTAAGGTCTGATTCATGCGCTCCACCATACCGTTCGCTTGGGGGTGGTACGCTATGGTTCGGTCCTTCTGGATTCCGAATTCTCGGCACAGTGCCTGGAACAGCTCGGCCTCGAACTCGCTACCCTGGTCGGTGAGGACTCGTTCTGGGATCCCGTGCTTAAGTACGTAATTCTCCACGAATGCCCGGGCCACCACCAGGGTCGTTTTATCAGGGATGGCCACTGCCATGGGGTATCGGGTGAAATACTCTACTGCGACTAGGATATACCGGTTGCCTCGATGGGACCGCGGGAATGGCCCCTGTAGGTCGATCCCGACCAGTTGGTTCGTGCGGCTAACGCGGAACGGCCTTAGGGGTACCTGGTATCATGCCGGTTTCGGCCCGCACTGCTGACAAGCGCGGCAGCCCTGTACCCAGGCCAGAGATTCTGGCGACGCAGGGTCTCTCGAGTGCGTCGTTCCCCGTCATGGCCCCCGAGCGGATGGTCATGCACCAGCCGTAGCAGCTGGGGTCGCACCTGGGCAGGAACACAGATGCACCCCGGCTGGCCGGCCTCGGTTAACTCCCGTACCACTCCGTTCTGCACACACAACCGGGCATACAAACCGCTCGAGGGTCCTAGTAGGGCGCTCTTTTCCTCCCGCAGTGCCGCCTCCACCGCCACCAGATCCGGATCCCGCTGTTGGGTCTGTCTCAGCTGCTCGTCGTTCGCGCCCGGGAAGGCACAGCCGACATCCTCCTGGATCCGTCCGATCGGGGCGGGGTGGTCCGCTGGGCCCCGAGCCGTGGGTCCCGTGCTTGCCGGGCGGTCGACGGGATCCTCTGTGCCACCTGTGAGGGTCTCTGTGGCGCACACTGCACTCTCTCTCGCTGGGGGGGGATCAGTGGCCGCGGCCTCTCGGGGGTCCATTGCCTGCCGGCAGCGTCCCCCCGTGAAACACGTGCAGGCCTCCTCCGGCCTTGTCTCGGCGTACACCGTGGGCCGCCTCGACAAGGCGTCCGCGTTTGCATGCGTCCGTCCGGCCCAATACTCGATTTGCAGGTTGTACCCCTGCAACTGCGCCAGCCACCGGGCCATCTGCCCCCGCGGCTCCTTGAATGTAAGAAGAAACTGCAGAGCATAATGGTCAGTGCGTACGCAACATCTCCTGCCGTACAAATACGGCCGGAACTGCTTACATGCGAAAATCACGGCGTACAACTCTTGGCGGGTCACGCAATAGTTCAGCTCGGCCCCACTCAAGGTCCGGCTGGCGTACGCGATGACTCGTTCCGTCCCATCCTGCACCTATGACAACACCGCGCCCAGCCCGCTGCTGCAGGCGTCGGTGTCCAAAATAAAATCGGTGGTAAAATCGGGGAAAGCGAGGGTGGGGGCGTGGGTGAGGTGGTTTTTGAGAGTGGTGAAGGCCGTCTGGCAGGCCCCCGTCCACTGATCTCCGTCAGATTCCTTGGCTGTGGCCACTCCACTACGGCGCGTACCTTCTCCGGATCGGTGCGTACGCCTGCCTCGCTGACGCGATGCCCGAGGTACCCCACCTCGCGTTGTGCGATGTAACACTTACGTGGCTTGAGCTTGAGATTAGCCGCTCGCAGTCGCTGGAACACCTCTCGTAACCTGGACCAGTGCTCAGACAAAGATCTACTGAACACTATCACGTCATCCAAGTAAATCAGGCACTGTTCCCATTGCAAGCCCCGCATCACCAACTCCATCAGCCGCTGGAACGTCACGGGCGCATTGGTGAGTCCAAACGGGAGTACTCGAAACTCGAATAGTCCCATCGGGGTGGTGAATGCGGTTTTCGGCCGATCCTCCTCCGCCATCTCCACCTGCCAGTACCCGGATGCGAGATCGAGGGTGGAAAAATATCGCGCTCCAGCGAGGCTGTCAAAAGTGTCGTCGATGCGGGGTATGGGGAAGGCGTCACCGAGCGTGACTGCGTTTAATTTACGGTAATCGACGCAGAACCGGGTTGACCCATCCTTTTTCGTTACTAGTACCACCGGGGCTGACCAGGGGCTCGCCGAGGGCTGAATTATGTTATCGCGAAGCATGTCCCCAACCGCCTCTTTGATCTGGGTGCGTTCGGGTGCGCCCACTCGGTACGCAGGGAGTTTGATGGGTCGGGCTGCACCGGTGTCAATTTGGTGCTTAACAAGGTCGGTCCGACCCATGTCCGAGTCGTGTTCACTGAACACGTCGGCATACTCCTGCAGTAACTCGCGCAGCCGATCGGCCTCTCCCTTAGGTAAATCCGCCCATGGTACATGTAACGCGTCAAGCAGGGGAAAAACCTCGGCTCGGGGAGTCGGGCCGACTCGCCAGGCCAGGTCCTGGTCACCCTCAGGACGACCGGGGTCCTCAGCCCAGAGTGCGAACACCGAGTCGTCAGAGTGGCGTGCGTGCAGGGGGTGTACGGTAGCTATCGGGGTGCGCCGTCGCAGTATCGCTGGGGTACTGTGAGGGTTAAACAACCGCATAAACAATCGGTCCTCATCTGCGTTTACCAACGTGGCGGATCCCACGACCCCATACCGTTTTGCCAACTCCGGGTGAGGAGTTAGCATTACCTCCCCTGATGGTTGGAGCGCTGGGTCGGTGGGGGCACCAGCATCTCGGTGAGTGGCCCGATGGTGACTGCCGTCGCCAGGATAGCGGCCACAGGTGCGAAGTGGGGACGCGTCGGCTCTCGTCCCAGGAATGGAATCCGCTCGCCGTTGCTCTCCATGGTGGCGCATCGCTGGCGGGGTTGCACGTTGAGTCCCAGATGTTCTAGGAGGTCGGTACCTGCAATACACTCATGACACAACGCACTCGACACGTAGAACTCCTGGGTGCACACCTGGCTGCCTATGCGGACCTCTAGGGTGGCTCTCCCCAGCAGCCCCATTCCGGCTCCGCTCGCCGTGTGCAGCACGCGGTCCGGGGCCTGCAGGTGACGCACGTCGACCCCGATCGCGCTGCAGTGCTCTGTGCTCACGAGCGAGGCCACCGCCCCCGTGTCCAGCAGGATTCGGGTACACATTCTGTTTACCTCCCCTTCCACCAGCGACGTAGCCCCCGTGATCCCCGCAACCAGCTCCCGTAGCCAGTCGCCAGGAGTCACCGTTTCCGTGGGCGTTGTTGCTGGAACCTGTGTGGAGATCACTCGCTCGCCATTTTTCTCATTATCGTCTATTTGTATCGGGACCGCGTCGATTGCACCCCTAGTTGGTCCACGCTCTAGGGGGCATTGGAGTTTAACCCCCGCGTCTACCTAGCCCTGGTGAGTTCAGGACAGTCTCTCATTAGATGCCCTCTTCGATCGCACATATAACATGTCCTGGGAGGGGGTGGTGGCTCCGTAGCGGGCCCCCTGCCCGCTCCCTCTCCCTCCCCCAGTACGCAGTTGTCCACCCTCCGCCTCTAGTCGGGCTACCCTTCCAGATAACCCTCCTACCGTGGTGCGTAGGTCCCCCATTTCGGATTGGATGGTCTCAACGGAGGATTGCACTTGGGTTATCTTACCGTCCATTTGGTTTACCCGGCCAGCAATATCTCCCATCCCGGTCTGTAACCCGGCTACCCACCCCGGGGTTGTCCGCTGGGTCTCTGGGGCTCCCTTGCCCGTCCCCTTATTGCGATGGCGCACTCTCGTCCCCTACCTCGATGCTGCGCGTGCTCACCCGAGAGTGTCTCGCATTTGCGCGCGCGCTCGACGAGGGTGTTAAAGGAGAGGCGTGCACCGTCTACATTTGGCTGCCACCACGGGGTGCGTGCCAAATATCGCTGGACTTTACCGGCGGCGAGGCCCTCAATTATTTTTGCCTCGTACTCCGGGTACGCGAGCTGGGTCAGCGTGCGTACGTCCTCGGCGTAATCTCGCAGATCTTCGCCGGGTTGGCGGCGGCGTGCCTCTAAGGCTGCCTGCGCCTCCTCCTTGTCATGGGTGCCGAAGCGCCGTTCGAGTTGGCACATTCATTTTTCCCACTGAGTTTGTGCGCTTGCGGGCAAAGCTTCCACAAAATCAGCTGCCCGCCCATCTAAATGTAGCTCTAACTGATGCAACGCTTTTTCATCTGACCACCCATTAACCTTTTTAGCCCCCCTGATGCTGCGGGCAAACGATTTCCATGATGGAATCCCTTTGCCTGTAAATGTGCATTTTACTTTAACCTGGGTTTGGGGGCCTCTATCCCTTGGGGCCGCGGGGGATCGTCCCGTTTCTGACACCACTTTGTGGGGGTCGCTGGCCCCCGAGTTGCCTCCCTCGATAATGCTAACGGCCGGGCTAACATCATTACTCGCCCCCCCGCTGCTAGGCGAACCACTGCTGGGTTCCTCACCCATGGTGTGGGAGCCGTCGCTCGAGGATTCCCCTCCACCGCGGGTCCGCGTAGTAGGCATGGTTAGTTACCGAGTAGTATTATGCCCCCCTTCACGCTACCACGATACCTCCCTTTCCTAATCGCGCACCTGTAACCCACACACGGCTCCACACGCGACACCCTCTCCACACCCACAGACAGCTCCACACGCGACACACCTCTCAACGAGATCACACGAGGCCACGATCAGCTATTAATGAATTATTGTCTACTACCTGGGACTTGTTGTTAAATCAGTACGTATCGACGAGGCTGGCCTATCCTACTACCCCTGGACCTGTTCCCTATTTATCGGCTTACGATACCCTTTCACCTTGCTACTCACGGTTCGACGTATTCGGCGTCCTGTGGCTTTTCCTCTATGCTCGTCTGGACACGTCACGCGGACGTCCGGAGGGCAGAGCTGGGAGCCGTCTTGAACGCGGGCCTCTTGAAGTGAAGTGAGATCTCTCTACCTTGCTACGCTCCCTTTTATCCTAGTTCCCGGACTCAGGCCCCCCCCCTTCCCACGTACTCTTCGCTCCCTCCCCTGCCATGTGTGCGGCATATGCTAATCAATCGCTTTCTTATGCAGGGTGCCTTGGTTATGCAAATTATGCGGCGGCGTCCATCACAAAGGCCTGCTGTGGAAGTTAAGCGCGGAGCCTCCGCATGTCTCCACCACTTGCCCCATCAATTGCGCATTATGCGCCCGAGTCGCCTCTTTGATTATTTGCAATTCCAGCTTTACCCTTTAATTTCCCCAACAATGGCACCTACGCACTCGAGCCCGCTTTGGCACGCTAAACTATGCCGCCCCGTCCCTCCTCTGCCTGTCTCGTCGACACATGGGGGTGTGTGTGGGGGATGCGTTTCAACCGCGGTGGCCGAATGCCCCTCGCCGCGGCCATACAATCTTAAGGCCGGTCGCAGCGCCGCGGTGCGAAGTAGCGTCGGGGGAGGTCGTCCAATTCCCTGGTCGCCGGAAACCGTGAAAGTTAATCCCGATAAGGGCTTCTCGAATAAAAACCGGTCGGCCAGGTGACCTCCCCTCGGAGCTCTATGGGGGGGGGGGGAAATGCGTGCGGGTGTGTTTATGTGAGGTGAGGTGAGGGGGACGCGGGGTTGGCTCCATCGCTTGGTGGTGGCGAGGTCGTAGATGGGGCGCCTGCTGAACGGCTTCGTGGCGGCGGCATCACAATTTTTCTAGGTTATTTAATTCAGTGTGTCTCTCTCCCTGTCTCATATTTTTGTCAAGCTTTTGCACCGTGCCACTCACTGTGCCACTCATTGACATGCTAATTTCTCTAACCCCTCCCTCTCTCTCCGCCCCCGCCCCCTCTCTCTATTTAAGGCCTCGACACAGAGGCATGGTTTCTCTGTGTGCCTATGTTTGTCTCTCTCTATGTATCTCTGTGATATCTGTCTGCTTATATGTCTGTCTATATGTCTCTGGTTCTGTGTTTTATCTCTCTCTCAAATTTAGCATTCTCAGGAAGAACGTAATCAACCAGGTAGGGTGTTGACTGTTATGTTATCCGACTCTATGTTGCATTACATTACATTTCTAAGTATACTAGATTTGTGATTCTATTTCATTTATCCTGATGATGATTGCTTGTGTTGCAATCGAAACGTCGTATGCTAGTATTTAATTTATTATTTTTTCTTGATACGTGACTTTACCGAAATAACCAAAGAGTAGCACCCGCTAAGATAATGTGGAATTTCCACGAGTGCAGGATGACATTTGTGAATGATGTTACCATGTAAACCGTTTCAAAGTGTGTTATGGTGATACATTGGTGTGTGCTATCCTGGGTCCGTGAGTGTGCATAACGCAGAAAAGCCGTTCTGCTGAAAGGTGTACGGCCACAGGTTCCGCCAGCACTGCCACCGGAATATCCACCTGCGCAAGCATAGAGGCGAAAAGCCCTACCGCTGTAGTGCTTCTCGCAAAGTTTCAGTCCCCAGCAGCACCAGCAGATACACAACGGTGATAGACTGCACCGCTGCAGCGACTGCGGATGCGGGATCCCACAGCCCGCCGACCTGAGGGCAAACGAGCGCACGCACACGGGCGAGAAGCCATATGGCTGCGACATGTGTGGCCAGACCTTCACGCGCTCCACCGGCCTGCGCTTCCACCAACTTTTGCACGTGGAGGAAAATATTTAGCGGTGCTGTCGGGAAATCTTTTCGAGGCCATCGTAGGTTTTCACATTTGTGCCATTTCACGCCACATGCTGTGAATATTCTTCAATTCGTGCACTTTTGGGTTGTGCCGCGTGTTGTTCGCCATAGCACGTGTTAGTGGGAATTTCCCGGCATGTAGAGCGAAACGTCGGACATCGTGTTGAACAACGCGGAGTGGCACAACCCGAAAACACTTAAAAATGTTCTACTGTTAAAAACAATGGGGACATCTGAAATGTCGATCAGCCAAAAAGACAGTTCAATACTCACAAATTTCAACATGGAGTACGAAAAATAATTGTATCACGTACGTGGGTAATTTGACAGCAACTCTTCTTCACAAAAAGGCAACACATTCGTCAATAACACGATCCTAAAAGTAAAATATATAATCGGCAAGGTTTTGGATAATGGTTGTTTTCCATACCAGATAAAGAGGCCAGATAGACTGAATGCATAAAAGTTGAAGACGACAGTATACACAAGGCCATGATGAAAGATTTATTTTAAGAATGTTTCCAGATGAGCAATCTTAACTTGGAATATGTATCGCTGCGATGTATCCTTCGTATTTGTGAATCGGGCATTGCATCGTTATATGTTGTATGGTCTGTTCTGGATGACCACAGTCGCACACTGGAGATTTTAATTTTCCATTTGTACATCAGGTATCCGCATCTCCCATGGTTGGTGCGGATGCATTTTAAGGTGGACCATGAGCTTCGTGGAAGATCAAAATTATTTATCTGTTTTGGATTTTTCACATGGTGTTTGTGAGTTCTGTTGAACTCCCTTCAGTTTTCCAAGCTTAATCGGGGTTGAATTCGCATTGCTAAAGGTTCAAGGAATTGGACCTGTCTTGCCTCACGGCAGATGTGGAGCGTATGTTCACAGGAAGTTCCTGTTTTTTTATGCTAATTTTGGTCACGTGACCAGGAAGTTACGATTTTAGATTTCCAATGTACCACGCCGGCGTCGGCCATTACATAGATAAGATGGCGGCACGCATCGCATCTCAGTGAGACCACAGCCGCACTTGTCCATTGTGGGAGCTTAAGAAGCATAGTCTGTAAGTTGTTTATATTCCTATAATATTGGCAATGCTGTTCTAATGTTGGAATGACCGTTATAGTGATGTAAATGCCTTTATGGTGCCGTTAAGTTGTTGTAGTAAATACGAGGCCTAGTTAGTAACGAAGCCTGCGACTTTCCTTATTGTGGATGTTACTTGTGATTTAGTAGGTCGAGTCAGACTTGTGCCTATGTTGCGATCCTGAGAGTAAAGATGACGAAGTATCTCATCCACAGTTTAGTGTTATGTGTAATGCTGTACATTTGGGGTGCAGTGGGATGAATACACGATGTGCCTGTATGCAACGCACCGGCTTGTGCTTTTGTCTAGTTGTTCAGTGGTAATGTAGGGGCCTGGTCCGTCCAGGATCTATTGTCATCTAAGACAATGTTCTGATGCTGTGGTGTTCATTGTGTTGCTGTTTCCGGATTATAACAGATGCTGTATCTGTGTTTTCTCACCAGTTTTACCTTGTTACAATTGTAGTGTTGTACAGACGGACTCTTCAACGTCTTTTGTAGCACACACTTTTATTCGTCTTATTAACACAGTCTCTATGCACTGAGGGGTATACGGTCCCCTCACCCGTTACACTCTGAACGTACAAGCCCCCGTACCCTACAGGCTACTTAATATCCCGCTCTTTCAGTGTCCTCTGACTGGACCTAGGGAGATGTCTCCCGACCACTGGTTATTCTGAACCCTAGCCCTGATAAGGGCTGGAGGGCTTGGTCCAGGGTCCTAGGCTTCTTCCGCCGTCTTGGGTCTTCGTGTAGTCCAACCCCCCGAGAGCTCTCAGCGCTCTGGCTTTATACTTGTTCGTGGCCAGGTTGTCCAATCCCCGGCCACCTTGTGGAACCCTGTGATTGGTCGTTCCCAATATGCTTTTCGATCCCAATTCACCCTATCTGACCCTGACCGTTTGGTCACGCGGGAAAACCTTGTTTACGGTCAGCTCTCACAGCTTGTGAGACCCTGACCGTTAGTTTGAGCGGGAAAACCTTGTTAACGATTTGCTCTCCGAGTTTGTGAATATCGAGTGGGTAACTCTACTACATCACCCTCCCCTTCGGAAGCCTCAGCCGTCCCGGCTGTTACAAGCAGAAAATCCCCATCAATGAATCAAAGTGTGTGTGTGCCACAACCAACAAGAACAGGAACATCCAACAAGAACAGGAACACCCACTATAAATACCCCCCCCCCCATCAACAACGCAACATATGTACATGGTCAGAACCAATCACAAATAACAACATTCGCGACGCACAACGCATTCAGCATTCAGCTGCCGCAAAAAAAATGATGGGCAATCAAGAAAAGCGACGCGATCTAGCCCGTGTGTATTTCGCGGGCCCGTGGTAGGGGATGGGTGCCCCTTTCCGGGCTGCAGGCTGACCAGGCATCCTGGCAAAAATGTCAGCAGGGGCAGGAGGCCTCTCTGCGTGGACCCTTGGAGCAGACGGGTCGGGCAGCCTGGAAAACATGTTGGGCGGGTCAGGCATCCTGGTAAACATGTTGGGCGGGTCAGGCATTTTGGCAAACATGTTGGGCGGGTCAGGCATCCTGGCAAACATGTTGGGTGGGTCAGAAGGTCTCTTTGCAGAGACTCTTGTTGTAGACGGGTCAGGCATCCTGGCAAACATGTTGGACGGCTCACGGGGCCTTCGTGCAGAGACTCGTGGCTCGCACGGCTCCCTCAGTCCCGCATCATCTGCGGGAGGAATGAGACGTTTGCGCTATGGATTAGGTACCAACGGGGCGACATCCAGCTCGTCGGGCATATCACACGCTCGGTCCTCGTGTTTTGAGTGTGACGCAGAGCCGCGCGGAGCAACAAATGGCTTCAGACGAGAGGGGTGCACGAACCAGCGCCGTCGTCCCCAACGTATCTTAACACACTGTGGGCGCATTACCTGGACCACCTCAACCGGACCTCGCCATGGTTTTAGCAGTTTAGCCGATGTGGACACCGGCACCTGGGGGCAATGAAGCCACGCCATATCACCTGGAGCCCACTGATGCCCGGACGTGCGAGAGGCCTGCAACCTCGAATTTGCCTGCTGGCGGTAAGCGGAATTTTCGATCGCCGCATCACGAGCCTCAGACAGCTTTTGCAGGTTGAACCGCAAATGGTCAGTGAGCTTCGATGACTGTGGAAGCTGCTCTATCCCAAGCCGCACATCAGCGGAGGGAATGGCCTCCCTGCCATACATTAGGAAAAATGGGGAGAACCCTGTCGCTGCATGTGGCGCCATGCGGTAAGCAGCGAGGACCCCTGGGATCTGCAGGTCCCAGTCTACGTGGGATTCGTCAACCTGATGGCATAGCATAGAGGTGAGGGTTCTATGCAACCGCTCCACCATGCCATCTGTTTGGGGGTGATAGGGCGAAGTGCGCACCTTCTTAGTGCCCAACAGGCGGCATACCTCACTCAGCAGGGTACTTGAAAAATTTCTTCCCTGATCGGTCAGCAACCGTTCTGGAGCGCCCTTGTCCAGCACATAGCCTTGAACAAAGGCGTCCACCACGGCTGCTGCCGACTGGTTGGGGAGGGCCCAGGCCATAGGCCACCGTGTAAAATACTCCACCCCAACCAGAAGGTACTTGTTACCACGAGGCGTTGTAGGAAAAGGCCCCAAAATGTCGAGAGCAACCAGCTCGTTCACACGGGATACCGTGATGGGCTGCAGCGGTGGGCATGCCGGCTTCGCTGGAGGTTTACGTTGCGCACATTGGGTGCAGCCCATTAAAATATCAGTTACGTCGCGAAGCATGCCCGGCCAGTAAAATTGTAATCTTAGCAACCCAATGGTTTTATGCACACCCAGGTGCGACAATCGCTCGTGTGCCGCGCACACAGCCGAACACCGCAAAGCCGATGGCACTACAATTTTGTACTGGCAAGAATCAGCATCCCAATGCATGAGCTGACCGCGACGCATGGCAAAAGAGTTCGATTTACTTGAACGTGAGGACGAATCACATGCGCGACGACGCAGAGGCACCAATGACGCATCGTTCATTTGGTGCCGACCCCATTCGTCCAACGTTATCCCCAGCAAGTCGTCACTTGCTGGCGGATTTTCGTGGTCCACACCCGGCGCAGGATCGGAAGGAAGGGCAGCAGAAACCGTTTCAGGAGGTGCAACCGGGCGTACTATTTGCGGTTTGCACCGGCCAGAACCCGTGAAACAGGCGCATTGTTCTGACGGGAGGCGAGATAGCGCATCCGCATTACTGTGCTGTGTGCCCTTACGGTAAATCACCATAAAATTGTAGTCCTGGAGGACTTCAAGCCATCGGGAGAGCTGGCCAGATGGTTGGTCAATGCGCAAAGCGTATTGTAACGCAGAGTGATCGGAGCGCACGGTAAACTGTTGACCGTATAGGTATGGCCTGTATTGTTGTATAAAGTAAACAATGGCCAGCAGCTCGCGTCGGGTTACGCAATAACGTTGCTCTGCAGGGGACAAAACCCTGCTTCCATAGGCAACCACCCTCTCAACGCCATCAACGATTTGGGACAGCACCCCGCCGATCCCGGTGTTACTGGCATCGGTGTCCAGAATAAACGGCTTTGCGAAATCGGGGTAAGCCAGGGGCGGTGCTGCTACAAGAGCATTCCGTAAGGAGTCAAATGCGGCCTGCTCCGCGTCTCCCCAATGAAATTTCAGCCCTTTCGCTGTAAGAGCGTGTAGTGGCTTGGCGATTGTAGCGAAACCAGCCACAAAACGTCGGTAGTACGACGCGAACCCGATAAAACTGCGAACATCCCCAGCAGAGGTGGGGGTAGGCCATTGGCTGACACATTTAGTCTTTTCAGGGTCTGTGGAAATACCCGAGCGGCTGACTATGTGGCCCAGATAGCGCACAGATTCCCGCAGAAGGTGGAACTTTTGCGGCTTAAATTTGAGGTTCGCAGCTCGCATTTTTTCGAAGACAGCGCGCAACCGTTCAATGTGTTCGTTGAACGTGAAGCCAAAGACAATAACGTCATCAAGATAAATCAGGCATGAGTCCCACTGGAGCCCAGCGAGGACCAGCTCCATGAGCCTCTGAAACGTCGCTGGGGCCGAGTGGAGCCCCATGGGCAATCTATTAAACTCGAAGAGGCCCTGTGGTGTCCGAAAAGCAGTCTTTGGCTTTGACGCTTCGTCGAGGGGGAGTTGCCAAAACCCTGACAGAAGGTCCAAAGTGGAAAAATAGCGCGCCCCTGCCAGGGCATCCAATGACTCATCCATACGTGGCAGAGGATATGCGTCAGCTACGGAAATTTTATTCAGGCGCCGAAAGTCTACACAGAATCGAAGACTGCCATCGTGCTTTTTGACCAGCACTATCGGAGCACTCCAGGGGCTGTTTGAAGGAGAAATTATATCAGCCGCCAGCATGTCGTCAACTGCCCATTTAACATGCTGTTTCTCCGCAGGGCTGAGCCGAAACGGGTTTTGGCGGATAGGGGCAGAGTCACCGGTATCAATATGGTGACGCAGCAGCTTGGTGCAGCCAATATCAAATTGTGATTTGCTGAACACATCCGAGAATTCCCGCAAAAGAGCCCGCAAATCACTCTGCTGTGAGCCGGATAAATCGCCGGCATCAGCGCAGAGAGCGTCAATCCACCCCTCGTCACCGTTCTGAGGGCGAGGTTGCTGAGCGTTCGTTACGTGTCCGACAATCCCGGTCCCCAGGGGCGCGACTGTCGCATGAGCGAGCACTGTCCCCTGTGGAATGACGGTGTCTGACAGACCGACATTCAAAACTTGTATAAATGGCTCCCTGTCGCCCGCTACAAGAGTCTGAGCGGCCACCAACGAAAGGCTGTTAACTGCTGTGTTGGAAGGTCCCAATAAAATGCCATTTACCGAGGCGGTGGGAGCGAGCGGTTTCTTTAACCGTAAGGGGACGAGCATTTGTGCCCCTGGCGGAATGCGTACAGCGCAAGCCGCAAAAGCCTGTACGGAAGCATTTTCCGTCCGTGAACGCGTGGCCGCGGGTAAAAATGCCATCCGGCGGCCCGAGGGAAGTTCAATACATCCCTGATCGATAAGGATTTTAATGGGCATTTTGGCAAGAAAATCAGTTCCCAGAAGGCACGGCACCGCAAGGGAAGAAGACACAAAAACAGGTCCGGCCAATTTAATATCTCCAATGGCAATTTGCACCCGAATTTGGCCGAGAATCCCCAGGGAACTTCCATTTGCAGCGAAAAATGGAACGGAAACCTTTTCCAAAGATCGACATCGCACGGGCAGTATATTGTAAATTAACTCGGAGATGATAGTGGCCGATGCACCGGTATCAACAAGCACGCGCACTTCCACCCCCTCGATCGAACCAACAACCACCGAGGAACCCGCCGTCGCTGCAACCACTCTATGGGCCAGCTCTGACCACTGCCCGGGTCGCAGTGGTCGCGAAGAGTCGGCCAAACGCCGCGTGTCATACGCCGTGTTCCGAGCGGAGTCAATGGTGTGTTGTGTATGAGGGCCGAGCGTGTGGGGTGCCGCGACTTGCCTGGTTATGCTGCGCTGCTCTGGAAGCTCTGTAGTCCCGGTCTCGGGATCCGGCGGAGCGGCGGCGAGGTGCACGGCAGTCGGGAGAGAAGTGGCCTCGGCGGCCACAGTTGAAACACGTCGCGTCGCCGTGGGGGAAGGGCCGTCCCCGCTCCCAGTCGTTGCGGCGACTGGTGCGATCCGGTGATCGCTGGGGCATTGCGCTGAACGTCGAGAAGACTCGATCAGGAGAGCGAGCGTTGTCCCTGCTGGCAGGCACCGATGTCGTAGCCGATGCGGTGATGGTCTCGTCCTGGTCCAGCATTAAGTGAGCATGAATGCTCCGGGCAGCTCGCAGTGAGCACATGTCCTCGTCATCCACGGCCTGGATGACAAGGCGCAGCCCCCTCGCCATCTCCAGCAGCTTCTGAAGGACGAGTGCGTCGATAGCCTCATCGTCCATGCGGGGGTAAGCTGCTCTTGCCATGGCGAGTAGCGCGGTGCGGAACGCCAATGGCGACTCCCTTGGCTTGCACTGTCTCTCGTAGAACTGGTGGCGTGTGGCGGAAGGAGGTCCGTAGACATCAGACAGCCGCTGAAGTGCTGCTTGTAGTGTCGCCCTTTGTCGCTTGGGAATGGAGATGAGTGCAGCGAGAGAGTCATCGTCCAAGGTGGCTGGCAGTGCACGAAGTGCTTGTGCATCCGACCAGCCCACCATCTCCTGGTGGCTGAGGAAGCGACGTTGAAATGCCGCCCAGTCGCCCCCTGTGGACGAGAATTCGCGAAAGACAGGCAGCCGCTGCTGTAGAGCAGCTGTGTCGTCGTCTTCGTCAAGCTCAGACTCGGTCCCGAACGCAGCGATGGCTTGGTCGACAACATGTACAGTACGGCGTCGCAGCCGTGATGACGCAGTGTTGCTGGAGGGTCCTGCAAAGGCAGCGTCTCTTTGCGATGACGCGGTGTGTCGTGATTGGCCCCCGGGGGTCCCAGCATGCACTTGGCTTCCGCCTCCACGTGACCCGTCGGTGGGAAAGACGACCTCTTCCGGGTTTGCGATGGCGGGGACGTTCGCTGTCGGCCGTTCCTCCCCGCCCGCAGCCCCCAGGGTAAGTTGCTCCAGGATGGCTGCTGCAGCATGCAGCAGCTGGGCGAGGCGGGCGTGAGCAGCCTGGGTGCCGTCGCTCGCGGCGATCGGCTGCACAGCTGGTGGTGGGGCGGCTGGCAACACGCCAACATCTTCAGCGCCGCCCGCAGCACCCACAGGTGAGTCGGAGCTTGCATCATCGGGACTTCGCGTGCGGTTCGTTCGTCTTGTTTCCATCTTCTGACGCCAATGTAGTGTTGTACAGACGGACTCTTCAACGTCTTTTGTAGCACACACTTTTATTCGTCTTATTAACACAGTCCCTATGCACTGAGGGGTATACGGTCCCCTCACCCGTTACACTCTGAACGTACAAGCCCCCGTACCCTACAGGCTACTTAATATCCCGCTCTTTCAGTGTCCTCTGACTGGACCTAGGGAGATGTCTCCCGACCACTGGTTACTCTGAACCCTAGCCCTGATAAGGGCTGGAGGGCTTGGTCCAGGGTCCTAGGCTTCTTCCGCCGTCTTGGGTCTTCGTGTAGTCCAACCCCCCGAGAGCTCTCAGCGCTCTGGCTTTATACTTGTTCGTGGCCGGGTTGTCCAATCCCCGGCCACCTTGTGGAACACTGTGATTGGTCGTTCCCAATATGCTTTTCGATCCCAATTCACCCTATCTGACCCTGACCGTTTGGTCACGCGGGAAAACCTTGTTTACGGTCAGCTCTCACAGCTTGTGAGACCCTGACCGTTAGTTTGAGCGGGAAAACCTTGTTAACGATTTGCTCTCCGAGTTTGTGAATATCGAGTGGGTAACTCTACTACACAATCAATAAATGACGATTGGAGTTGGACGTTCATCCTGGCTCCAAGGGTTTATTGAACGCAAGGTTATCTACTCGACTAGCGGTGCAACGCAGCGCACAGCGAGGCTGAGATAGGACCAAAATGGCTTGCATGACGTAATGCAATAGCGAGGGACGTTATTGAGGTCCTGATGAATGGGAAGGCGGCTGTTTTGCTCAATTCGCAGGATTTCCCGGAGGGTTGCAGAGTTGTGATGGATTGGGGAGAGATGTGACAGCACGGGAAGCCAGGGTGTTGGGGTCGACTTGAAGGTTCCAGTGGTACACTGCATTGCAATGTTCCATTGGACATTAACAAGTTGAGAGTGACTACTTCTGGTCCATACTGGTTCACAGTACTCGGCTATAGAGTACGCAAGGGCCATCATTGGTGTCCATAGCACTGGTGCTGATGCTCCCCAGCTTGTGCTTGCCAGTTTGTGGACCAGGTTGTCCCTTGTTTTGGTTTTGGCGGCTACCTTTTTCATGTAGTCGCGGAAGGTTCGCGTACGGTCCAGCTTCATACCGAGATAGGTTGGAGTGGGGTTGTTGTTTCACAGTGTTGCCAGAGAAGGTCACTTTCAGAGTGTGCTGATGATTGGACAGGTGCTGATGATATGACAACTATTTAAGGACGATATTTGTAAGTGTCCATCAGATAATTAAAATCTGGCCAATCACTTTAAGGAGTACAAATGAGTTTCATCTACTGAATGGAATGCGGCTGAGATATTGTCCGCCGAGAAGATAGAGTGATGAACTCTGAGCATGTGCAGATGCTGAATGTTTTCGTTGCGTTAAAGGCGAATTGGAAAACGGCCTTCGCCCATTACGATCCACCACACCACTTGCTGTAAGGCCACGTACACGTGCTCCCCGACTCCCTCTATCTCTGTTTACCACACGATCCGTGATGGGGACCAGCGGAAGCGAGGTTGAAGAGTTTCCCCACTAGCCGTGCTGGCCACTTAATGCCAGGGAAATTGATCTAGCGCATGGCCTCTGCCTGCCACGCTTATTCTCGAGCCTACCCCCTCCACGCTACTCAACATGCACACAATGTCAATGCCACACTTTGATACACTTACAGCGGTTTCTATTGTCATAATCAGGGATAATTTTAGACGTGCGATGTGTTGATGATGCACCCAGGCCACTCGCCATTCTCCCACTCGCACCGTTTGTCTCAGGAAAACGGTTTTATTGCATTCCAACACGACCTGCCCTTTCTAACTTAGCCCCTTTGAGTGCTCGTGTATCTGGGTGCATCATCATATGCTACGCGGATTCTCCTGGAGGTGGTCTCGCGTCAAACTCACCCATGTTTTACCACAGGGTCCGGGAGTCTCCATCTCACACCGAACTTTGCCAATTCTCTCTCACAGGGGAAACCCATGGCCAGGTCACTCGCTAGGTTGCCGGGATGAAACCCCAGGTGGAGAGGTTCGGTTTGTGTGTTCTAGTTGACCTAAGCGCTAGTCGGGGTGTGTGCATGGGGTGAATGTATGTTGTGTCTGTGCATGGGGTGTGTGCGTGGTGTGTGTATGTGTGCGTGGGGTGTGTGGTGTGTGCATGGGGTGTGTGTGGGGTGTATGTGTGTGTGAGGTGTGTGGTGTGTGCATGGGGTGTGTGTCTGTTTGTAGGGTGTCTGTGTGGTGCGTGCATGGAGTGTTTGTGTGGGATGTGTGCATGGTGTATGCAGTGTGAGTATGCGTGTGGTGTATGTGTGTGTGGTGTGTGTGGCGTGTGCGTGGGGTGCAAGCATGGTGTGTGTGTGTGGGGTGTGCTTGTTATGTGAATGGTGTGTATATGCGTGGGTGTATGTGCATGTGTGGTGCAAGCAAGTAAAACAATCTTCATAAACGTTCCAACAAAACCATAAATGCCAAAAAACATTGCTACAAGTGAAAAATATATATTTACAAAATACTGAAAAAATTGTATTTACAAAATACTGAACACGAGGCTTGTTTGCAAACTTTCATGAAAGCAAGACGTATTGCACATTTACATCTTCTGCATTAATACTGTCACTGTGACGGTCTTCCTCGAAATTCAATACACGGTGAAACTAAATTAATATATATATACAGTTATTATATACGAGTTAAAAGCATCCTTAGCTATTTCAGTAACAGTGAGTCAAGAGAAAGGAGGGTGTTATTGGTCGGTGATGGGTGGGTGGTTAGTGTGCATGGGTGGTGGGGTACGTGATGTGTGTATGTGGGTGGTGTGTGGGTGGCGTGTGTGCATGCGTTGGGTGTGTGTATGCGTGGGGTGTATGTGTGGTGTGTGTTGGGTGTGTGGTGGGTGGGTGGCGTGTGTCTGGGTGGGTGGCGTGCGTGGTGTGTGTAGGTGGATGGTGTGTGCATGCATTGGGTGTGTGTATGCGTGGGGTGTATGTGTGTGTGAGGTGTGTGTGTGGTGTGTGTGTCATGTGGGTGGGTGGTGTGTGGATGGGGTGGTTTGTGTGGGTGGGTGGCGTGTGTCTGGGTGGGTGGCATGTGTCTGGGTGGGTGGGTGCGTGATGTGTGTAGATGGATGGGGTGTGTGTGGGTGGGTGATGTGTGTGGGGTGTGTGGGTGGGTGGGGTGTGTGTGGGTGGGTGGGGTATGTGTGTGGTGTGTGTGTGTGGTGTGTGTGTGTGGTGGGTGTTGGTGGGGTGCCTGTGGGTTGGTGGGGTGCGTGTGGGTGGGTGGGTTGTGTGTGTGTGTTGGGTGTTGGTGGGGTGTGTGTGGGTGGGTGGGTGGGGTGTGTGTGTGGGGTGTGTGCAGATGGTGTGGTGAGAGGTTGCAGGATGGCCATGTCTTGGGGTCTGGGGTCGGGTCTCCGTCTCTTCCATTCCAGGTGTTGACATCCCCCGGTGGCGTCACCTGTTCCGGGCACAAACCCAGGGGAAGCATGGGTCATCAAGGGACAGAGCACTCAAGACACACAGCAGGTCTCCAAGTCGTGTCTCAAGATGCTGCATGACACAGTGCGACAAGCGAGTGGAACACCGACGAGAAAAGCAGCCAGCTGGATGCAGTGCGACACAAAATTTGGATTTATCTCCTCCATGTAAAATTGGTGGAAAATATGTTTTGGGGTGACGGAATGTTAACTTACATTTCCTCAGGATGATCATGTATTTTCAAAATTTGTTAATTGAACATTCCGATTATTATTAAATAAATAGCTTACACCAAATCAGAACTCCTAGACAAAATAATCATTTTCCTTTACAATACAAATCTTTGGTCTTTTCTGAAATTTAACATTTATCTTGTTGACTGTACTTTAGCTGAAAGATTTAAATGTATTACGCGAGAGCTGAGCTTCTGTTAAGCTCAAAATAAGAGCTGAGCTATTTTTTTATGTAATCTCCAAGCGAATTGTTATGAAATATTATTTAATGCTTGTTATTCAACATTCCGGTTTCCTGAGATCTAAATAAATTGGCATATTTGCCCACGTGACAACATCGTTTGATTAGCTGTCAGTCAGTAGAGGGAAAAGCTGAAAATTGGCAGATACCTCGACGATCTAACCCAAAAGTAACGAATTATGAATATAAGATTGGTCGTGAAAGCCGAGATATAATATTTTTAACCTTTTAACGTGCACAGTACTCGCTCACTCTCACAACGCGAGAAACCACAGAATCACAATTGTCTAAGTTCCGAGGTCCTCGATACGTTAAGATGTTATCGGCCAAATAATGAGTTGCTTTAAAAGGTGGAGGAAACTGGAGATCCGGAAAAAAAACCCCCACACATGCGAGGCGGAAACACTCAATCCCATACAGACGGAACAGGTGGAGTCCACATTTTTGTTGTACTGCCTTCTCCTGGCAAGCCAGGATATGGCGTCCACGGGAAAGGGAGTAATCCACCAACCCTTACCTCCACTGTACTGGAGTGGTGGGGTGCGCCAATGATGGGGGCCTTTATTCTTCCGCATTGCAGCAGCAATGCTTCCGGACGAATCTAAGAAATGTCTGGAGTCCCTGCCGCACTCGTGCAAATCTCCGCCCAGGCCCCCTCGATGCCTTCGTTCCGGTGTTGGCGACAGCTTCACTTGTCGCTTGATGGCTGTGCTGGTGTTCCACCAGGGCAGTGTGGGAACTGCCGTTCGTGCTGCTGTGCTGCTGTTCCAGGGCAGTGTGGAAACTGCCGTTCGATCTGCTGCGCTGGTGTTCCATGACAGTGTGGGAACTGCCGTTCGATCTGCTGTGCTGGTATTCCAGGGCAGTGTGGAAACTGCTGTTCGTGCTGCTGTGCTGCTGTTCCATGACAGTGTGGGAACTGCCGTTCGTGCTGCTGTGCTGGTATTCCAGGGTAATTTGGGAACTGCCGTTCGTGCTGCTGTGCTGGTATTCCAAGGTAGTGTGGGAACTGGCGTTCGAGCTGAAAGAGAGTTGTAAGTGCCACTGTTATGCCTCTGTCTGTCTTTCATTATTTGTGCTGAAACTTTCCTACTGCAATACAATTCCATTATCTATCCTACTGCTACTCCCTGCCCTGCCCCCCCGGCCACAACCAGGACTACCCCTGTCAGAATATATTCAGAATCAGAATATTGATTTAGACTAGATTTGAAGCTTTCGTGACTGCAAGGAATCATATTCTTAGGTTTTTTCGGTAAAGTCACGTAGGTAAAACATCAAAATTAATGAAAATAAAATAAAATAAAAACAAAAATCAGGTGGGACCGTCACAGCCGAATTAGCTGCAGCTAATTCGGCTGTGACGGTCCCACCTGATGACGGAGACTTGTGTTGCCTCCGAAACGTTGTGATTTTTGTTTTTGTTTTTATTTTATTTTATTTTCATTAATTTTGATGTTTTACCTACGTGACTTTACCGAAAAAACCTAAGAATATGATTTAGACTGTGGGAATATTATGACCTATAAAGCTCCTTTTCACAGATGTCAAGTACATCACTGCCCCTACCCCTATCACTACCCCAAACGATCAAGCAGAGTGGTGGGAATTCCCCATTCCCATAGCAGGGGCCAATCTCTAAATGAAGACCAATGTTAGAATTATGTCCAGTACTGCTGGACATCATACTGGACATCCGTGAAAAAGAGCTTCAGACCTTATCGAATTCCTCCAGTATAAATACATATTCTGATTATTTTCTAGAGTCATAGGCAGAGGAGAAGTGGAAGATATGGAGCCTAGAGTTGAACAAGAGCATGAAGTCGACAATAAAGATGGCTGGGGAAGGACGGTTCCAGACGGCAGAAGAGAAAGAGCAACCTCTCAATGAGATCTGCATGCAGAGCGAAATCATTGTTTTCTCTAAGCTCATTGGAGCAGGGAGAAACATCAAAGTCACGTCATAAGAACTTAACCGACACAAATATTCTTCAAGATGCACGTGGAGACTCACAATCGGCTCTTGGCTGACACGAAATCTTCCTCGAGATCTAACCCAGAATCATTCGTCCTTCCCTGTTCGCATTGGCTCACACGATCCACCTCCACGATCTCGTCCATTTTAATCGATGCGTCCACTGCATCCGGTTCATTGTGACTAGCGTGGCTTTCGACCTTGGTGCCATCCTGAATCCACTTGTAGCTCAAAGCCTCTTCAGGCGTGAGCCGGCGAACGGGATCCCACCTGCCAAGATATAAACGGGGAATCGTCAGGGTTCAGTTACCGTCTACATTTCTTCTAACCATGGGGTGGAGGTGTGGCACATGCAATTATTTACATTCATTGTGCTAACGAATGTAAGAAGGCACAAGGCCAGAAATATTGCCCTGTTATGACACAAAGCCACTCCCTGTCAGTAAAACATCACTCTTAGTAGTGTGTACTCTTTATGAAAGTGCTGATGGTGACAATAAAGATGGCTGGGGAAGGACGGTTCCAGACGGCAGAGGAGAAAGAGCAACCTCTCAATGAGATCTACATGCAGAGCGAAATCATTGTTTTCTCTAAGCTCATTGGAGTAGGGAGAAACATCAAAGTCACGTCATAAGAACTTAACTGACGCAAATATTCTTCAAAATGCACGTGGAGACTCACAATCGGCTCTTGGCTGACACGAAATCTTCCTCGAGATCTAACCCAGAATCATTCGTCCTTCCCTGTTCGCATTGGCTCACACGATCCACCTCCACGATCTCGTCCATTTTAATCGATGCGTCCACTGCATCCGGTTCATTGTGACTAGCGTGGCTTTCGACCTTGGTGCCATCCTGAATCCACTTGTTGCTCAAAGCCTCTTCAGGCGTGAGCCGGCGAACGGGATCCCACCTGCCAAGATATAAACGGGGAATCGTCAGGGTTCAGTTACCGTCTACATTTCTTCTAACCATGGGGTGGAGGTGTGGCACATGCAATTATTTACATTCATTGTGCTAACGAATGTAAGAAGGCACAAGGCCAGAAATATTGCCCTGTTATGACACAAAGCCACTCCCTGTCAGTAAAACATCACTCTTAGTAGTGTGTACTCTTTATGAAAGTGCTGATGGTGACAATAAAGATGGCTGGGGAAGGACGGTTCCAGACGGCAGAGGAGAAAGAGCAACTTCTCAATGAGATCTGCATGCAGAGCGATATCATTGTTTTCTCTAAGCTCATTGGAGCAGGGAGAAACATCAAAGTCACGTCATAAGAACTTAACCGACACAAATATTCTTCAAAATGCACGTGGAGACTCACAATCGGCTCTTGGCTGACACAAAATCTTCCTCGAGACCTAACCCAGAATCATTCGTCCTTCCCTGTTCGCATTGGCTCACACGATTCACCTCCACGATCTCCTCCATTTTAATCGATGCGTCCACTGCATCCGGTTCATTGTGACTAGCGTGGCTTTCGACCTTGGTGCCATCCTCAATCCACTTGTAGCTCAAAGCCTCTTCAGGCGTGAGCCGGCGAACGGGATCCCACCTGCCAAGATATAAACGGGGAATCGTCAGGGTTCAGTTACCGTCTACATTTCTTCTAACCATGGGGTGGAGGTGTGGCACATGCAATTATTTACATTTATTGTGCTAACGAATGTAAGAAGGCACAAGGCCAGAAATATTGCCCTGTTATGACACAAAGCCACTCCCTGTCAGTAAAACATCACTCTTAGTAGTGTGTACTCTTTATGAAAGTGCTGATGGTGAACACGAAAATAATTATCAATTAAGATAATATGTAGACAGTGCAGTTATATCTTACTCAAGGCATCCTTCGACGAAATCGATTATATCTTTGTTCATAGTCCAAAGCTTTTTCTCAAGAGAGGAGGTGCTTGGAAAGACCTTCCTGCCGTCCACCCTGTGGCACCCATTCTTGTCTGTGTTGGAGAGAAAATGAGTGAAACGAGTTCCGAGGAATAAGAACAAAGTACATTCAGGCAATGCTTGCCTGAATAATTGTGACAACAGAAGTAGCAACCTGCCCTCCCACTCACCCGTGGAAATGTGCATTCTGGTCGCAGCATCAATCATAGACGTTGGTGGGAGACCAAGAATCTGTGCACAGGTCACAGTGAAATTAATATACATGGGTTAGGTCATTGGACTGTGTGTATCGTAAACATACATGCAGTAGACTTCCTCAAATGTAAAGGTCTATAAAACTGAAACGTTTATTCCCAAGGACTGCACATCCTTTTACACCACTGCCAAATAGATTTAATTTGCATTGGGTACTTAATTAACAAATATTGCCCTTTGAAGGTGACTTCAGGAACCTTCGGGATGAACAATGAACCCGAAGAATGGAAAGGGTAAAAGTCTGTCACTCTGAGTTATTATGACCAAGGCCAAATCACATCATACGTGTCCAACTAGTGTCTGATCACATTAAAGATATGTCTATTCTCTATGTACATACTGGCAGCAGAGCAACATTTGTTCCCATGGAATGAGGCCAAAAGTATGATTGCTCCACAGATTACTTTGACCGTGTATTGCAATCCAGGGCAGTCTCCTATATCGTTGTTAGCGACTAATGGACCATCACTCAGCATTAGCAGTGTGAGCCGGCTCAACTAAAACTAAGCCATAGGCTTCAAAATCATAAATAATAAGATTATATTTTGGCATATTTCAGGTACCGTGATCATTTGGTCAATTAGATATCCTGTGGCCGTGAAAAGTGACTCCCCAGAAGCGAGCTCGGCAATTATGCAGCCCAGGGACCACATGTCCACTGCGCAGGTGAGTTGGAGGCCCAGTAATATCTCTGGAGCCATGTACTCGAACGTTCCGAAAAATCCGAAAACTGCACACCACACACAGAGGAATAGCACTGATTGAGCGAGATCATACACGTTATTTGCTTAGATTTTTTAGTGCACGCGGATTTTAAAAAACATGTTATAGGATGTTAACCTTTATAATTCTATACAGCAATTGAATGTGTATCTTTCTACAACTGGGTCAAAACTGGAAAAGCGTGAGTGGCACTCCAAGAGATGGTTTGAATTTTGGGTAAAGTTGTTTGCAAGCACCTATTAAGGCCTATATGACCTATTAAGGCCTCTGCGGCTGAGGATTAAACTGAGTCACTGAGATTGTAGTGCACTGCAGTGCTGCTCACCATGCCACGTTTCCACACGCACATACATAAGAATAACAGTCGCCATTTGCCACTAAGTGGCGGTGACGTCACCACGGCGCCTGTGCCAGGCCAGGTGCACTTTGAGGCCACTTGAAGTGTAGAAGGTTCACCGACAGTTCACGGGACCGAAATGAGTGGCAGATGCACCAACTATGCCCCCTGCTGTGCCAACACACATATAAGACAAAAATCCCCCGTGTAGCCTTAGCAGACTGTTGGGGCAAGTGCTGTTCACGAGCACCTATGAAGGCCGGCACGGCACACGAGGGGGTGGGGTGGCCAGCACCACGCCCGGCTGCTTTTGTCTCCCGAGTGGCGATGTTTACTACGCACCGCACTAGGTGCTAAGTTGGGGCTGAGTCGACCTAGGGGGGACCCAGGACCGGTTCAGATAATCGTCACTTGTGTCGGCCATGAGCGGGAATCGAACTCGGGGCGGCCGCGCTAACCGCTGCACGAGCACTCCCCACTCATATATTCACGAAGATTCACAAAGACACACAGAGACACACCCTCGCACGAAAACACAAGTAAAACCACTCACTTGGCTTCGTCATCTTGACACTCACGCCAAAATCAATTATCCTGATGTTGCCGGTTGCATGGTCTTTGACCATGGTGTTTTCCTAGAAAAAAAAATAACAAAGGGCAATAGTGGTTAACGTTCAAATGTGTTCATGGCATGCAGCTTCTACCGTTTAGACATCCAGTTAAGACTGCATTTTACATATTCAGTTTAAAGTGGTTCTCTCCTTTACTCGTGTAAGAAATGTGTCTAACTTTGGGCCAATTGTAGCTGTTGTCATTGTGACGAATGTAAATTAGAATCTCTTCAAATAAACTGCAGAGTGAGCTCTAGAGCAAGAAGAGATAGACAATGTCCAAGATTGAAACGAGTGTCGATTATTTTTATACATTTATGAAAACAATAACATTCGTGTTGTTCAATGCGGTATAAAGTGCAGGGTGTATGGTTTTTAATTTTTGACTTACGGTAGAGGCATCTTTCGTCACAGTTGCCTCAAGGCGACACAGATCCATGAATGACGCAGTATGCTATTGTATTTACTTACCAGCTTCAGGTCGCCATAAATGATGGCCTCCTTCTTAAGTTTCGCCAGGGCTATCAACAGGGATCTTGTATAGAGCCTGATTCTTGACGGCGCAAAAACCGTGGAGTTGGCCTGGAATTGATCAAAGAGGTCGGTGCTGCAAGACAAGATACCGTCAATGGTTATTTCCCTGCCACTTCTTGGTCAATGCTTAGACTCGCTTCATGAACTCGGGGACTTGTGTTTTACAATAGTTTAGGATTTTTATCATGTAAAACCAAATTAAAATTTCTCCCAGGGGAATGATGATGAAACGTGACCTGCATATTGGGTTTGAGAAATAAAATAATATCAACATATAACATGCACAGTAATCACTCACTGTAATATAAAGAGAGAATTACTCATAGGTACGAGGAACCACAAACAGGAAATTTCGATTTAAAACTTTCGTGACTGCAGGGATTCATCTTCTTGGTTCTTTCGGTAAAGTGACGTAGCAGGGAAATAATAAAATAATAAAAATAAAACATAATAAAATACAATTCACACGACGTTTCGGCCACAACCCAAGCAGCTGTCCTCAGGTGAAGAACAGGGCTGTCGGAAAGATTCGGACGCTGTCTTTCCGACAGACCTGTTCTTCACCTGAGGACGGCTGCTTGCGTTGTGGCCGAAACGTCGTGAGAATGTTATTTTATTACGTTTAAATTGTATTATTTTATTATTTCCCTTCTACGTGACTTTACCGAAAGAACCAAGAACACAAACAGGAAGTCAACCAAGTGATGAGCAGGCGCCAACAGATGCCTAAGCTCTACGGTCTTGTATATATTAAGGTATTATCAACAACATTTTGAGCCTATGAGACATCTCCTTTACCAGTGACAAAATATAGTAATAGGTTTTTACCCTTTCAACTGGTACAAAACTGACACCTTTATACAAGGCATCATGTTTGCAATAACCACAACACAAGCAGTCTGTTTGCATTTTGACTGCTTGTGTTGTGGTTATTGCAAACATGATGCCTTGTATAAAAGTGTCAGTTTTGTACCAGTTGAAAGGGTAAAAACCTATTACTATATTTCGCCACTGGTAAAGATGTCTCATAGTGTAAATGCTTACCCCGAGCTCTCAATACTCTGATAGTGCGCTGTTTTTGAGTCGTACGCCTTTTGGCGTCATCTGGTCCAACACCAATGGAGACTAGGCTCTAAGAAAATCTGTCTCGGGTGTGGACCAATCAACTTCAAGGACAGTGCATATCATTATCATCATCAGAGTTGTTTATTTTTGTTTGCATTTTGACTGCTTGTGTTGTGGTTATTGCAAACATGATGCCTTGTATAAAGGTGTCAGTTTGTACCAGTTGAAAGGGTAAAAACCTATTACAACATTTTGAGCGTTTACATGTTGGAAGGAACCGGAGCCCCCAGACAAAGCCCACACTTGCTAGGGGGACAATACTCTGTCCCATACAGGTGGAACAGGTAGAGTCGACATTTTTGTTCTACTGCCCTCTCCTGACAAGCCACGGTATCACACCTCGACGCCCACGGTAGGGAGTTTCGTTCATAGGGCTCATTATGAGAATTTGCTGTTGCATCTGGTTTCATGATGAAGGTAATGGGTGAGACAGGACATTGCGGTAGGTAGCAATGTTGTTTACAGATAACGAGAAACATTACTCTTGGTTCTTTCGATAAAGTCACGTATAAAGATAAAATAATAAATTAAATAATAGCATACGACGTTTCGATTGCAACACAAGCAATCATCATCAGGTATTATTTAATGTATTATTTTATCTTTATACGTGACTTTACCGAAAGAACCAAGAGTAATTCCTGTAGTCACGAAAGCTCCAAAATTAACGAGAAACATTGTTTACTGTATTTGTAATTATTATGAAGTGCTATGTTTTAATGTGCTGTACAATGTCAAATGGTGGTACCACTCTAATTAAGGTGGGTGAGTATCGTTGTATCATAAACAGTTACGTGCCAGGTTAAGGAGGCACCCATGTCCATTTCATCTTTTAAAAACTACCAATAAAGCCTTAAAATAAAACGGCTGGGACATTCCGATGGGTGGTGACATGGCCTAATAGCAGTAGGATCCCCGCCTTTCGTCGAGGTTCATGGTTCGAAACCAGCAGCCTCCCTGATTAATGCAGCTGTAATAATACCACACACCGTGTCTGTCTCATAGCCGATGTTAAATTCGAAAATTACCCAAAAAATTACTTTAATTGTCGTTGTACAACTTAGGAATCATCGCCCCCCCCCTACTGGCAATCTAATACCCCAGGTCACTGTTGCAAATGAGACGCATCCTGGTCTAATCTTAATTTTGTAGATTTCGTGACTGCAGGAATTATTCTTTGGTTCTTTCGGTAAAGTCACGTGACTTTACCGAAAGAACCAAAGAATAATGCATCCTGGTCTCTTGAGTTCTCACCTGATCAAACAAAAAAATGTATCTGAAATTCAGCGAATGTTATCTGCACGTTTTAAAAACTTGCTTGAGATAAACACGATGTTGGCGCACATATGTGATATTTACTTACGTGATGAGCTCCATAACGAAGGCGGGATGATGTCTGAACAGAAGGTGTCCGAGAAATCTAATAATGCAGTTATTTTCTTTGTCCTTGGACTGCAACGCTTTCATGATATGCGCCTCCATTCTGCATTTCTGAATGTTTTTGCTGTGGAGGGAATGCATCGATAAGTCTCACCCCACTCTTTAAGTCTTGCATATTTTTAGGCATTATCACACACATGGGATGGCTCAGTCAACAGAGCTCCAGAATCATGGCTATGAGCGCTTAATCCCGGTCAACGTCAACATCGTCCCTGCCCGGTCGACGTAATCAGCGCCAACTGGGGAAGCTGCACCAATTGGTTGGGAAGTTGTCAATGGTCGTTACTCGAAGGAGTTACCGCATCCCATCTCAGTGAGGTGAAAACTGTGCACCACTGGATTATGATCACTGTAGTTTTTGAGCTATGTTAAGCGAGTAAGGTAGAAAGTGTCCTGCTGCTCCAACCCAAACTGTGGACGATATTGTCAACCAATGTAGTCTGTGCTCCTTTAATGTGGAATTGTAAAAGTAAAAAAATCTCTCCTGAAGACCCCTTGTGGCTAGCAGACCTTGGCATTGGTATTTAGTGCCTGAACATGTTGCCATATAGAAGAATAGAATATAATGAGCAAAAGGGCAGCACTCATCCACGCTGTTGGTCAATGGTTTGATTGCCACGTTCACGTGGCAGGCACCATAAAAAATTACATATTGCCTCTTTATGACAAATCAAACATTATTTTGATGGTGTTTGATGACATTTATGAAATTATAAACTCATACAGAAACAACAGCTTCTGATGGAGATGGATACATGACCCGGCAGTAGCACGTTCGCCACTCGTTGCAGAGGTTCAAGGTTCGAATCAAGTGGCCGCTCTTATTAATACTGCGGGTGTATAACCATAATGCATGCTGTCTGCTTCGATGGATGCTAAAGATCACCTGACGTAATTTGCAAGAGTATGCCACTGTGTGCTTGTAACTGGGTACAATGTTTGCCAATATCGAAACCTACGCCACAAATTCCTCAATTTGTATTGTGCAACATAGCAATCATTGTCCCCTACTGGCAGATTAATGCTCCAAGTCACTCTTGCAAATGAGACTCATCCTGGTCTCTTCAGTTCTCACGAGGTTTAACAAAATCAACTTTTAAATTATTACTGTTTAGACTTCCTCTGAAATGTGTAAATTAACACAAATTCTTACAAGCTATGGTTCTCTTCACAAATTCAGATCTTTTTAAAATGTGGTTCATATCGTTGTTCAAACTTACGTAGAAGTGTGCGCTAGCATCTTGATAGCCACTTCTTTTTTTGTCTTGTGGTCCAGGCATCGGAGTACTTGCCCAAAGGACCCCTTCCCAATTACATTCAGTACTTGGAAGCGGTACACCAAGTGTTCATCCGTGATCTGGAACAAGATTACACAAGTGTTCAGTACTCAACCAAGGCTGTCTCTGAGTGCTCAAACATTACTCAGTCTAAACACACGGCTCATTCAAGTTCTCATTTATCAGTCACTGGTTTGACATTCCCACCTCTCATGCACATGTCTGAGCTTTTTCTGATGTCTCTGCCAAATACATCTTTGCCTCACACTGGAAACCACTAAATCATTCTATGCAAAGTATGGGTTATAGAATGCCCTTTATCTGTATTTATGAAGCTTTTCTCTCAGAGCTGGATGACAAAGATAGTCACCACATCGCGCGCTTTGAGATGCACTTCTGCGGCCGTCTGGAATGCTCTTCCTTCCGATATTAGGAAGCCACTGGAGCGATGCACTGTTAAATCTAGATTTAAAACCCAAGATCACAGATGCCAATTTTCAGGCCCTTTCTCCTTCAGCCCCGTTCACTTTTACATAGCCATGTTCATTCAATTCCCGGATTCCACCCACGCAGTGAGTGGCCTCACTCTGTATGCCCTGCATACTATACTGATAGGCTATGCCAACCCCACCCACTACTCAGGTAGCCCCACCTTTTGGTCATATCAAGAGTTGAGCATTAGGCCAGAACATTTTCATCGATACAAAATCCAATTTTTTTTGTAGTTGCTTTGTGGCACCAGGAGAGCCTTTCTGAAAATGTCCAAAACCAGGACGTTGAGTCGCTTAACATTTAAGTGTTCTTCACATAGAAAATCATTAGCAACTTATTAGGTATACACGTGCGTGTAAGGGATGTTGTGGTTTATAGTGGAATGCATGATTTAGTTGCAATGAGCATGGCTCATATTGGAGAGTCTTACCGGAATGTAGTGGTCGTTGATGTCATCGTAGCCATGATTGCAAGGGCCATTTCGTTCCGAACGAATCTTGAAATAATAAACTTTATTGATACTCAATATTTCTCGACGTTCCTGCGCTGTCATTCTGTCTTTGAATTTGTCCAAGACTTCTGCACACACACACATGCCCAAAGACACACATGGTCATTCATGCACATATACACGTGTGCAACAAACGTAATTACATACAATCACAAATGAACCAAGCACATAATGTTACACTTAACAAAGAGACTCGATTTGGGCCTCTTGTATGTGTGCTCGTAACGGATTTGTAAAGCCATTTAGGGATTGGCTCTAGATAGATGTGGATGTGTGTTTGTTATAGAGGAGTGTGGCAGTAATTCATGTGGTGAATGATGCTGAATAAAGTGAGGTAAAACCTTGTGGTGTGCAGCTCATCCCTGCCACTGGGAAGACGACTTCATCTAATGGATTTGCCTGTTTTTGTCACACCGATGCACACAGAGAGGCACACGTGAACATGCAGGCAAGCATACAGACATGGACATTTCTACAGAAACACAGTGGTACACCCACAAACACCCACTGAGAGACTGCTTGTGGAATGGCCTACATCGCAGGGAGCTCTCAGAGGATTACCCTAGAGCAGGGGTCGGCAACCTGCGGCTCCGGAGCCGCATGCGGCTCTTTTGAACCTTGACCGCGGCTCCGGGGCGGATGCTAGCGAGGGGAGGAGGCGCACTGTGACACCTGCTCTGGCGTTGCCGCTGCTGACAGGTCGCCGCTCCGCTCCACACTGCCCGCCCGGTGACAGGCAATAACGTTGCCGTTGCTTTGTCACATGTTTGGAAGAAGTAAAAACCTTCCTGGGCAGCAAAGAGCTCACCTTTGCTGAGCTGGAACAGCCACAGTGGCTGGAAAAATTACATTTTATGGTAGACATGACAGCACATCTAAACACGCTAAATACAACCCTTCAAGGGAAAGGAGGCACAGCCCTGCACATGCTGGAGGAGGTTTTGGCATTCGAGCGCAAGTTGACAGTGTTTGTCAAAGATTTACAGAGAGGTACACTGTCTCACTTTCCCTCTTTGAGAGAGTTCAAACAAAGTCATGATACGATAAATTTGGAATATTTCAAGTCTGCAATCACCACAATGCAAAGTTCGTTTGGGAAACGATTCTGTGAGTTCAGAGAGGAAAAAACGACATTATCCTTCCCTGTCACTCCCCTGGCGATCGATCCATCCCTATTGAATATGACTGCATTTGCAGGTGTAAGTCAACCTGATCTTGAGATGGAACTGGCCGATATAGCCGACAAAGATATATGGGTGTCCAAGTTCAAATGCTTGACCGCTACTCTTGAGGATGTTGCCCGTCAGAAGGCCATTCTGGCTCAGAATCATAAATGGAGTGATATTGAAAACCTTCCCAAACAGGACAAACTTGTATTCGAAACATGGAATGCCATCCCCAACACTTATATAAACATGAAAAAGTATGCATTTGGAGTCCTGTCGATCTTCGGCTCCACATATGTATGTGAGCAGGTCTTCTCCAACATGAACTATATTAAAAACAAACATCGATCACGCCTCACAGATGACAGCTTGCAAGCCTGTGTGAAAATGAAGGTGACGTCTTACAGCCCTGATGTGCAGACACTGTGCACTGAGGTTCAGGAGCAAAAATCCCATTAACCAGGTAATTTAGCTATTAATTTGCAAAAATATATTTTACATTGTTAAGTGAAAAAGTCCTTTTTTTATTCAGATTGACAGCTGACTGCACGATCCTGTATATAGCAATAAGGTAAGAAACAATATATGCAGTGTTATATTTGTTTTAAATGTTGCAATGGTTTTGCGGCTCCCAGTTTATTTTTTCCTTCGGAAACGGGTCCAAGTGGCTCTTTATATCTTAAAGGTTGCAGACCCCTGCCCTAGAGGGTAATTTTTGGCCTGCACCTCCGCGAGAACATGAAACGGTGCCCGTATTCCCAGAAGCTAATGGCCAATTCCATGAAACATTTGAAACTGCATTTTTCATTGATTTCTAATTTACAAAAATATGACTGAAGGGTCAATTAATTAAGGTATTTTATTAAACTGGTTCCAGGTCACGCACCTGACTGCATTCATGAAGTCCAAGTAGAGCTACGACCAATGTGTGCTGTGTAGTAAGCTTGTGTGTGTTTGTGTCCTGGTAGGTTCACTAGTACTAGAGTCCCTTACTGCGAACTCAGCTGATAAGCATTGCCTTGAATGTGTCACGAGTCTACCGTGTGTATGCGTGTCTGTACCATTAGGTCAAAGCAGCCCGTCATGGTCCTGATTACTGCACCACCATTTCGAGTGCACCACCGTACTAGTTGTAATAGATGTTTACTAACAGCACTTGCCCCAACAGTCTATAGATCTTACACGAGTTGGGGGGGTGGGTGGTGGAACTTTGTTTCATTGCTGTCAGGTAATAAACACATTTGGTAAAGTGACCTGAAAGTCTGCACTGTGTGTCGGGCTTGTGGTCTGTGTCAATTGTATGTTAGAATGTCAGTTAAATATGTAGTCCACGACTACTACAACCGAAGAAGTGAACTTGTCTCTGCATTGTGCTTATAATAGTTTGCTGTCAAGTGAGTTGCTATCCGTACATTCGGCGAACACTTACCTTGTGCACAGGTGCAGAGTTATCAGCGAGTTGAGCCTTCTTCAAAAGATCGTTCTGTCACACAGCAAAAATATAATATTAAAACCTCAACAATCTCCTTTGACATTCTTCATTCAACCAAGTTTAGAGCAACAAGGGAGACCTGTCCAGCAGATGTGACACTCTCCTGGAACTGTCTTCAAATGGGAGTTAAAATCCACGTTTAGATATTGAGAATACAGCTCGTTCTTCCTTGAAGGGTTCCTGAAAAAATTAAGTGCCACTTTGTGGTAATCAATTAGTTGTCCGTATATTTGAATATGGGCCTCGCCATAGGAATGTGGAATTTACACCACAGGGAAATCACTACCGATGACATGAAGCTTCATAGCTTATTGAGCCCTTCCGCAACCATCAGCAACAACATCTACCTAAACCACAATCGCCATTAGCATCACTAGCACCACCACGAAAATTGTCTCTGCCATCACCACAATCACCACCAAAAAGCAACTAAACTATCACCTCTATCACAACAATTACACTCTTCACGTAACTATCACTTGCAACGCTCAACACGAGCAAAGAGGAGCTTCCCTATCACCATCAACACAACCACCAAGACCATGACAAACATCATAGTACCATCCTTAACATCATTACCATCACTTACCTTGGATACATCTCTCGTCGAATAACTCGCACTCACGCGATAGGATGACATTTTAAAGGCTCACACGTGACAAAGCCAGTATCCAGGGGGCGCTATAACTCGAGCCGCGTGCTGTTCCCACGAAGTTAGACGCCAGACTAACGCGCCAGGCTAGTGACGTCACTGCATCCGGTTTTTATTTCACCGGCGTGGAGTGTCACGTGGGCGTCTGTAACAACCCTTGGCTGGTTGTGACGTCACGCAGTGCCTGGTCCCTCCCCCCGTGGCCTCGCGGGTACCGTGGATTTAAGTAAAACATAACCCACCCACTAGACGATAACATTAAAGTACGTGCGTGGGCCTACACGTACGTTAGTATAATGTAACGTGCACAGTCACTGGCACCATCGCCAAAAGCATCTACCAACACCGCAATTTCTATTGCCATCACTAACACCATCCCGAATAGTATCACTACCATCATAACTACAAACCATTAAACCATCACATCTCTACCACCAACACCACACTCTTATTTACCATCTTCACATTACCATCACTTGCAGCACTCAACAAGAAGCAAAGAGCAGCTTCTATACCACCATCAGCACCATTACCATTACAACCACCAAGACCATGACAAACATCATAGTACCATATTCTTAGGTTTTTTCGGTAGTCACGTAGGTAAAAAAATAATTAAAATTAATAATAATAAAAATTGTACTTTTCTTAATTTATTAATTTAAATAAAAGTAAAATTATTTTATTTTTATTAATTTTAATATTTTTTTTACCTACGTGACTTTACCGAAATAACCTAAGAATATGAATCCATGCAGTCACGAAAGCTTTAAATCTAGAATCATAGTACCATCTTCAACATCACTTACCTTGGATACATCTCTCGTCGAATAACTCGCACTCACGCGATAGGATGACATTTTAAAGGCTCACACGTGGCAAAGCCAGTATCCAGGGGGCGCTGTAGCCCGAGCAGCGTGCCGTCTCCACGAAGTTAAACGCCAGACTAACGCGCCAGGCTAGTGACGTCACGGCATCCGGTTTTATTTCACCCGCGTGGAGTGTCACGTGGGCGTCTGTAACAACCCTTGGCTGGTTGTGACGTCACTCAGTGCCTGGTCCCTCCCCACATGGCCTCGCGGGTACCGTGGATTTAAGTAAAACATAACCCACCCACTAGACGATAACATTAAAGTACGTGCGTGTGCCTACACGTACGTTAGTATAATGTAACGTGCACAGTCACTGGCACCATCGCCAAAAGCATCTACCAACACCGCAATTTCTATTGCCATCACTAACACCATCCCGAATAGTATCACTATCATCATCACTACAAACCATTAAACCATCACATCTCTACCACCAACACCACACTCTTATTTACCATCTTCACATTACCATCGCTTGCAGCACTCAACAAGAAGCAAAGAGCAGCTTCTATACCACGATCAGCACCATTACCATTACAACCACCAAGACCATGACAAACATCATAGTACCATATTCTTAGGTTTTTTCGGTAAAGTCACGTAGGTAAAAAAAAATTAATAAAAAAAATTGTACTTTTCTTAATTTATTAATTTAAATAAAAGTAAAATTATTTTATTTTTATTAATTTAAAAAAAATTTACCTACGTGACTTTACCGAAAAAACCTAAGAATATGAATCCTTGCAGTCACGAAAGCTTCAAATCTAGAACCATAGTACCATCTCCAACATCACTTACCTTAAATACATCTCTCGTCGAATAACTCGCACTCACGCGATAGGATGACATTTTAAAGGCTCACACGTGGCAAAGCCAGTATCCAGGGAGCGCTGTAGCCCGAGCCGCGTGCCTTCTCCACGAAGTTAAACGCCAGACTAACGCGCCAGGCTAGTGACGTCACGGCATCCGGTTTTATTTCACCCGCGTGGAGAGTCACGTGGGCGTCTGTAACAACCCTTAGCTGGTTGTGACGTCACTCAATGCCTGGTGCCGTCCGCCGTGGACTCGTGCGTCACGTGGATTTAAGTGAAACGTAACCCACCCACTATATGATGACATACCATAATGTATGTGCACCTGCAATCGTTTTCTGTGTTCAGTATAATTTAGCGTGCATGTGTGTCATATACATGATACGTTGTCTACAATACATGCTTGCATGTGTATGGGACTGTGACGTCACGCGATTTTGGACGATTTTTTACCCCCCCCCCCACACACGGCGTCACAAAAAGTCAAACCCCCCCTCAAATATGACGTCATAAAGCTCTGCCCCCCCCCCCCTCACAAAACCATATTTCCATTTTGAAAATAAAACATGCTATAAATCGCTTTAAACTATTGTCATTGTAGTGCGTATTTAATGTGGCGCTGCACTCTGATGTTGGAGGAGAAAACATTTTATTAAAAAGTCTATTTAATTAAGTAGAACGTGTTGTCGATATTTATTTAAAGTTGCGAATTTTGATGTGACGTCACATTTCTCAACCCCCCCTTCGTCACACATCGTCACAAATGTCTGACCCCCCCCCCCCCCCTAGGTGCGTGACGTCATTTATGGACGGCCCCTATATTATACGTATGCGAGTCCATATTATTATAAATCATATCTTCTTGGTTCTTTCGGTAAAGGTAAATAATAAAATAATAAAAATAAAACATAATACAATCATTCTCACGACGTTTCGGCCACAACACAAGCAGCCGTCCATGTTTTATTTGTATTATTTTATTATTTCCCTTCTACGTGACTTTACCGAAAGAACCAAGAAGATGAATCCCTGCAGTCACGAAAGCTTTAAGTCGAAAAATAAATAATATCCTTATATTTCATGCCATTATAAATCTCAACGTTCATCCTTCAAAGTCCCATCACAAGGGAGAAACCCTGACAAAATATATTTGTTTTAATCTTGATTTGAAGCTTTCGTGACTGCAGGAATCCATACTCTTTGGTTCTTTCGGTAAAGTCACATTGGTAGAAAAATAAAATAAATCACGACGTTTCGGGCGCAACACAAGCGTCCGTCATCAGGTGGGAAAGCATGGCCTGCTGCTGATGCAAACGACTCTACGCCATATGGACCTGCACACTCAATTCCCTGTACAAGAATACATGTAAAACGTCTGAGTTGACAGGTATGATATATGGATAAGTACACATAAAAATGTACCCCTCTGCCCCCGTGATGTCTGCGTGCCGAGTGAGTATTTGTGACGGTTGTGGCACTTAGAGTGATGCCCACAAAGTTGTAACACCTCGATTTAAAGCTTTCGTGACTCCAGGGATTCATCTTCATGGTTCTTTCGGTAAAGTCACATAGGTAGAAAAATAAAATAAATCACGACGTTTCGGGCGCAACACAAGCGTCCGTCATCAGGTGGGAAAGCATGGCCTGCTGCTGATGCAAACGACTCTACGCCATATGGACCTGCACACTCAATTCCCTGTACAAGAATACATGTAAAACGTCTGAGTTGACAGGTATGATATATGGATAAGTACACATAAAAATGTACCCCTCTGCCCCCGTGATGTCTGCGTGCCGAGTGAGTATTTGTGACGGTTGTGGCACTTAGAGTGATGCCCACAAAGTTGTAACACCTCGATTTAAAGCTTTCGTGACTCCAGGGATTCATCTTCTTGGTTCTTTCGGTAAAGTCACGTAGAATGGAAATAATAAAATACTAAAAATAAAACATCATAAAATACAATTCTCACGACGTTTCGGCCACAACGCAAGCAGCCGTCCTCAGGTGAAACCAGGTCTGTCGAGGCGACAGCGTCTGAATGAAACAGCACACGTGCTAGGAGCATATATATAAGCTGGGTTGGAAGGGGGGGGGGACGCCTTGACAAAAAAAATTGCATATCAAGAGGAATTTAGCATATTTATGGGAAATGCAGGTATGTGATTAGTACTACTTATGTCCGTGCATTATGCAGGATTAGCAGCATCCAAGGGAGGGGATATGGGAAATGCACGTATGTGATTAGTACTACTTATGCCCGTGCATTATGCAGGATTATCAGCATCAAAGGGAGGGGATATGGGAAATGCAGGTATGTGATCAGCGCTACTTTGCCCGTGCACTATGCAGGATTAGCAGCATCACAGGGAGGGGATAGGGGTAGCATTAATAAAGGGAAGAAGTGTTAATAGTATGTAGCTGCAGTAACTAAAACCACCACGTAAACAACTAAAGCATAAACTTCATAGTATCATCATTATACCAAATATACTCTACAATAAGCTGAGCCACTAACAGTAAGTAATACATTACAATTCTACATCGTAAAAAATATAATATGCTTCCACCTAAACTGTATTCTCTTACATCACACGAGTCTACACCGTACTATATACTGCCATAGACAAACCCAACATTAAATTATATACTGTATTGCCATCCAGACTGCCACTTTACGCCCGACCTTATGGAAGAGGTACATAGATGACACTTTTGTCATCTGGCCACATGGCCGGCCTGCTCTAGACCAATTCCTCGACCACATCAATTACATACATCCAGCCATCAAATTCACCATGGAAGTCGAAAAAGATGGCAAGCTACCCTTTTTGGATGTCCTAATTAAAAGGAGACCTGATGGTTCAATGAACCATTCTGTCTACAGGAAAGCCACCCATACGGATGCTTACCTAAAACCGGATTCCCACCACCATCCATCCCAGAAGAATTCCCTCATCAAGACACTATACCATAGAGCCCAATGCATATCCGACCAGGAACACATTGCCAGTGAACTCAAACACGTACGCCAAGCTCTTAAGGCTAATGGTTACTCCGACTACACAATCCGCATAGCCATCACTCCAACCATCAAGAAGGATCCCGTTGAGGAGCCTTTCAAACCATCACCTTACTCTACATTGCTGGGGTCACAAAAAAGATCTCCAAAATCCTGATAAAACACAAGATCCAGGTCCGATTCAACACAGTACATAAAATCCGTGATCTGGTCCCGTCTGTAAAAGATGTGGTTCCAGACATACAGTACCCTGGCGTCTACAAATTAAGTTGCCTCTGTGGTAGCAGTTACATTGGAGAAACCAAACGACATGTCTCGGACCGCATCCGTGAACATAAAGCAGACTTGAAACACGGTAGGACAAATATCTCAGCCGTGGCAGATCACTGTTACAATTCAGTGGGCTCACATGATATTGACTTCTCCAAGACAGAGGTTTTCTGCAAGCCATCTGGCCACCATGAGAGATTCGTTCATGAGGCGATCCACATATACAAACACAGAGACAATTTCAACCGAGAAGATGGATTCTGGCTTAGCAATCATTGGAAGGACGTAATAAACCATTTCGGATCTCAACTGATTGTGTTCACGTTTACGCTGACTTTCAGACCGCGTTCCACTCACTGGCATTGTATTCTCCGCAGGGAATGGATTTTTTGCTCCGCTGCATTGACATATTTTGTTTCTTCCTCTTAGTATCTTTCACACGACGGTCAACGGTACAATGTATAATAACAAATAGTATAAAAATGTATATGCTTAATACAATGTACAAAGTAATATATAGTATCGTTATTGTATAGTGAATATACAGCAGTGTGATATACATTAGGGTGGGTAGAATAATACATAGTGTAATATTGCAATGGATAAGATATAGGGTGGTTTATAGCAATACAGTATATAATTTAATGTTGGGTTTGTCTATGGCAGTATATAGTACGGTGTAGACTCGTGTGATGTAAGAGAATAAAGTTTAGGTGGAAGCATATTATATTTTTTACGACGTAGAATTGTAATACTGTTAGTGGCTCAGCTTATTGTAGAGTATATTTGGTATAATGATGATACTATGTAGTTTAGGCTTTAGTTGTTTACGTGGTGGTTTTAGTTACTGCAGCTACATATTATTAACACTTCTTCCCTTTATTAATGCTACCCCTATCCCCTCCCTGTGATGCTGCTAATCCTGCATAATGCACAGGCAAAGTAGCGCTGATCACATACCTGCATTTCTCATATCCCCTCCCTTTGATGCTGCTAATCCTTCATAATGCACGGGCATAAGTAGTACTAATCACATACCTGCATTTCCCATATCCCCTCCCTTGGATGCTGCTAATCCTGCATAATGCACGGACATAAGTAGTACTAATCACATACCTGCATTTCCCATAAATATGCTAAAATCCTCTTGATATGCAATTTTTTTTGTCAAGGCGTCCCTTTCCCCCCCCCCCCTTCCAACCCAGCTTATATATATGCTCCAATCACGTGTGTTGTTTCATTCAGACGCTGTCGCCTCGACAGACCTGGTTTCACCTGAGGACGGCTGCTTGCGTTGTGGCCGAAACGTCGTGAGAATTATTTTATTATGTTTTATTTTTATTATTTTATTATTTCCCTTCTACGTGACTTTACCGAAAGAACCAAGAAGATTAATCAATAACAACACCGTTGCCTTAAAGGAAAAAAATTACAGTATAATAGACGATAAAAGATATAGTGTACTTTCTCTGTCTCCACTCGTTTTGTCGTTCTTATGTTCTGCTCTCTCTGTGTGTCTCGGCTGTTGTCCCTCTCCCTCTCTGCTTTTGTCTGTTCTTCGTGTGTGTCTTGTCTCTCTTTAAAATTTCACACTTAACTTCTAACTTAGCAATCTTTGAAAAACGTAATCAACCAGGATATGCGTTGTGTGTTGAACGACTCTTTGTGTTGCATTACATTTCAAAATTTTGTGGGGGTCGCTGGCCCCCGAGATCCCTCCCTCGATAATGCTAACGGCCGGGCTAACATCATTACTCGCCCCCCCGCTGCTAGGCGAACCGCTGCTGGGTTCCTCACCCATGGTGTGGGAGCCATCGCTCGAGGCATGGTTAGTTACCAAGTAGTATTATGCCCCCCTTCACGCTACCACGATACCTCCCTTTCCTAATCGCGCACCTGTAACCCACACACGGCTCCACACGCGACACCCTCTCCACACCCACACACAGCTCCACACACGACACACTTCTCAACGAGATCACACGAGGCCACGATCAGCTATTAATGATTTATTGTCTGCTACCTGGGACTTGTTGTTAAATCAGTACGTATCGACGAGGCTGGCCTATCCTACTACCCCTGGACCTATTCCCTATTTATCGGCTTACGATACCCTTTCACCTTGATACTCACGGTCCGACGTATTCGGCGTCCTGTGGCTTTTCCTCTATGCTCGTCTGGACACGTCACGCAAACGTCCAGAGGGCATAGCTGGGAGCCGTCTTGAACGCGGGCCTCTTGAAGTGAAGTGAGATCTCTCTACCTTGCTACGCTCCCTTTTATCCTAATTCCCGGACTCAGGCCCCCCCCCCCCTTCCCACGTACTCTTCGCTCCCTCCCCTGCCATGTGTGCGGCATATGCTAATCAATCGCTTTCTTATGCAGGATGCCTTGGTTATGCAAATTATGCGGCGGCGTCCATCACAAAGGCCTGCTGTGGAAGTTAAGCGCGGAGCCTCCGCATGTCTCCACCACTTGCCCCATCAATTGCGCACTATGCGCCCGAGTCATCTCTTTCATTATTTGCAATTTCAGCTTTACCCTTTAATTTCCCTAACAATGGCACCTACGCACTCGAGCCCGCTTTGGCACGCTAAACTATGCCGCCCTGTCCTTCCTCTACCTGTCTCGTCGACACGTGGGGGTGTGTGTGGGGGATGCGTTTCAACCGCGGTGGCCGAATGCCCCTCGCCGCGACCATACAATCTTAAGGCCGGTCGCAGCGCCGCGGTGCGAAGTAGCGTTGGGGGAGGTCGTCCAATTCCCTGGTCGCCGGAAACCGTAAAAGTTAATCCCGATAAGGGCTTCTCGGATAAAAACAGGTCGGCCAGGTGACCACCCCTCGGAGCTCTATGGGGGGGGGGGGGGAAATGCTTGCGGGTGTGTTTATGTGAGGTGAGGTGAGGGGGACGCGGGGTTGGCTCCGTCGCTTGGTGGTGGCGAGGTCGTAGATGGGGCGCCTGCTGAACGGCTTTGTGGCGGCGGCATCACATAGCCCCCCGAGTTGCTGGTCCCCGTCTCGGGTTGACTGGAGCACCTTGCTTGGGCCGCGCCCACGAGGAAACGCTGCGGGGTCCGGGGGATCCGTCCGGACCTCGTGGCTGGTCTCGGGGCGGGTGGCTCCGTCCTCTGTAGCTCCTGCGGCGGCCTCCTCCTCCACTCCAGCGGCTCTCCCTGTCCCTCGGTACCTGCGGGCTGGGGTATAAACTCAGAAGCAGAAAAGTTTAGGGGCCGTCGTCCGCGCCGTCTCCTGACTGGATCGGGGCGTTTTGGGGTCGGGTCCCGGCGGGGCCCATGTATGGTGCGAGGCCCCCAAACACGGGGGATGCGGGTACCCCGGGATTTCGGGGCCTTCGGGTGACGGGGTTCTCTCTCGCCGGGGCCGCTTTCCATGGTTTTAAGCGGCGGACGTTGACCACCGTCTCTCGACCCTCTCCCCGCCATAGATTAGTACCGTCCAGGGGGAGATCTGCCGCACCACGGTCTAGGGTCCTCGCCAGTAGGTCGTCAGTTTCCCCACCTGCCTGGCCCCGACGCGAGGGGTGTGTAGCCATACCTTAGCGCCGATCAGGAATAAGGGGGGTTCCATGCGGGGTCGGGCGCCCTGTTCTTGCCACCGATGCGCGGCTTCCCCTTGCGGGTATGCTCGGCCTCGGGCTTCTCGCAGGGTCTCCATCAGGTGTTCCACGGGGCGGCATCCCTCCTCCGACTGGGGGGAAGGAACGCCGAACAGCAGATCTGCGGGTAAACGAGACTCACGGCCGAACATCATTAAAAACGGGGTTTGTCCCGTCGACGTGTGTACGGTGGTGGAGTAGGCAAAAAGGGCGTAGGTGAGGTGTTCGTCCCAATCCCGTTGATTTGCGGCCGCCATACGTTTGAGTGTCCCCGCTAAGGTCTGATTCATGTGCTCCACCATACTGTTCGCTTGGGGGTGGTACGCTGTGGTTCGGTCCTTCTGGATTCCGAATTCTCGGCACAGTGCCTGGAACAGCTCGGCCTCGAACTCGCTACCCTGGTCGGTGAGGACTCGTTCTGGGATCCCGTGCTTAAGTACGTAATGCTCCACGAATACCCGGGCCACCACCAGAGCCGTTTTATCAGGGATGGCCGCTGCCACAGGGTAGCGGGTGAAATACTCTACTGTGACTAAGATATACCGGTTGCCTCGATGGGACCGCAGGAATGGCCCCTGTAGGTCGATCCCGACCAGTTGGTTTGTGCGGCTGACGCGGAACGGCCTTAGGGGTACCTAGTATCGTGCCAGTTTCGGCCCGCACTGCTGACAGGCGCGGCAGCCCTGTACCTAGGCGGCCACGTCTTGTGCCAATTTGGGCCAGAGATACTGGCGACGCAGGGTCTCTCGAGTGCGTCGTTCCCCGTCATGGCCCTCGAGCGGGTGGTCATGCACCAGCCGTAGCAGCTGGGGTCGCACCTGGGCAGGAACACAGAAGCACCCCGGCTGGCCGGCCTCGGTTAACTCCCGTACCACTCCGTTCTGCACACACAACCGGGCATACAAACCGCTCCAGGGTCCTAGTAGGGCACTCTTTTCCTCCCGCAGTGCCGCCTCCACCGCCGCCAAATCTGGATCCCGCTGTTGGGTCTGTCTCAGCTGCTCGTCGTTCAGGCCCGGGAAGACGCAGCCGACGTCCTCCTGGATCCGTCCGATCGGGGCGGGGTGGTCCGCCGGGCCCTGAGCCGTGGGTCCCGCGCTTGCCGGGCGGTCGACGGGATCCTCTGTGCCACCTGTGAGGGTCTCTGTGGCGCACACTGCACTCTCTCTCGCTGGGGGGGGATCAGTGGCCGCGGCCTCTCGGGGGTCCATTGCCTGCCGGCAGCGTCCCCCCGTGAAACACGTGCAGGCCTCCTCCGGCCTTGTCTCGGCGTACACCGTGGGCCGCCTCGACAAGGCGTCTGCGTTTGCATACGTCCGTCCGGCCCGATACTCGATTTGCAGGTTGTACTCCTGCAACTGCGCCAGCCACCGGGCCATCTGCCCCCGCGGCTCCTTGAATGTAAGAAGAAACTGCAGAGCATAATGGTCAGTGTGTACGCGACATCTCCTGCCGTACAAATATGGCCGGAACTGCTTACATGCGAAAATCACGGCGTACAACTCTTGGCGGGTCACGCAATAGTTCAGCTCGGCCCCACTCAAGGTCCGGCTGGCGTACGCGATGACTTGTTCCATCCCATCCTGCACCTGTGACAACACCGCGCCCAGCCCGCTGCTGCAGGCGTCGGTGTCCAAAATAAAATCGGTGGTAAAATCGGGGAAAGCGAGGGTGGGGGGCGTGGGTGAGGTGGTTTTTGAGAGTGGTGAAGGCCGTCTGGCAGGCCCCCGTCCACTGATAGGGGTGCTTATGGGAAGTGAGTTGGGTGAGGGGGCGTGCAATCTCGCTGAATCCCTTAACAAATCGACGATAATAGGTGGTGAGCCCCAAAAATGATCTGATCTCCGTCAGATTCCTTGGCCGTGGCCACTCCACTATGGCGCGTACCTTCTCCGGATCGGTGCGTACGCCTGCCTCGCTGATGCGATGCCCGAGGTACCCCACCTCGCGTTGTGCGATGTAACACTTACGTGGCTTGAGCTTGAGATGAGCCGCTCGCAGTCGCTGGAACACCTCTCGTAACCTGGGCCAGTGCTCAGACAAAGATCTACTGAACACTATCACATCATCCAAGTAAATCAGGCACTGTTCCCATTGCAAGCCCCGCATCACCAACTCCATCAGCCGCTGGAACGTCGCGGGCGCATTGGTGAGTCCGAACGGGAGTACTCGAAACTCGAATAGGCCCATCGGGGTGGTGAATGCGGTTTTCGGCCGATCCACCTCCGCCATCTCCACCTGCCAGTACCCGGATGCGAGATCGAGGGTGGAAAAATATCACGCTCCGGCGAGGCTGTCAAAAGTGTCGTCGATGCGGGGTATGGGGAAGGCGTCGCCGAGCGTGACTGCGTTCAATTTACGGTAATCGACGCAGAACCGGGTTGACCCATCCTTTTTCGTTACTAGTACCACCGGGGCTGACCAGAGGCTCGCCGAGGGCTGAATTATGTTATCGCGAAGCATGTTCCCAACCGCCTCTTTGATCTGGGTGCGTTCGGATGCGCCCACTCGGTACGCAGGGAGTTTGATGGGTCGGGTTGCACCGGTGTCAATTTGGTGCTTAACAAGGTCGGTCCGACCCACGTCCGAGTCATGTTCACTGAACACGTATACTCCTGCAGTAACTCGCGCAGCCGATCGGCCTCTCCCTTAGGTAAATCTGCCCATGGTACATGTAACGCGTCGAGCAGGGGAACGACCTCGGCTCGGGGAGTCGGGCCGACTCGCCAGGCCAGGTCCTGGTCACCCTCAGGACGACCGGGGTCCTCAGCCCAAAGTGCGAACACCGAGTCGTCAGAGTGGCGTGCGTGCAGGGGGTGTACGGTGGCTATCGGGGTGCGCCGTCGCAGTATCGCTGGGGTACTGTGAGGGTTAAACATCCGCATAAACAATCGGTCCCCATCTGCATTTACCAACGTGGCGGATCCTACGACCCCATACTGTTTTGCCAACTCCAGGTGAGGAGTTAGCATTACCTCCCCTGATGGTCGGAGCGCTGGGTCGGTGGGGGATGTTGCCACCGGCACCAGCATCTCAGTGAGCGGCCCTATGGTGACTGCCGTCGCCAGGATAGCGGCCACAGGTGCGAAGCGGGGACGCGTCGGCTCTCGTCCCGGGAATGGAATCCGCTCGCCGTTGCTCTCCATGGTGGCGCATCGCTGGCGGGGTTGCACGTTGAGTCCCAGCTGTTCTAGGAGGTCGGTACCTGCAATACACTCATGACACAACGCACTCGACACGTAGAACTCCTGGGTGCACACCTGGCTGCCTATGCAGACCTCTAGGGTGGCTCTCCCCAGCAGCCCCATTCCGGCTCTGCTCGCCGTGTGCAGCACGCGGTCCGGGGCCTGCAGGTGACGCACGTCGACCCCGATCGCGCTGCAGTGCGCTGCGCTCACGAGCGAGGCCACCGCCCCCGTGTCCAGCAGGATTCGGATACGCATTCCATTTACCTCCCCTTCCACCAGCGACGTAGCCCCCGTGATCCCTGCCACCAGCTCCCGTAGCCAGTCGCCAGGAGTCACCGTTTCCGTGGGCGTTGTTGCTGGAACCTGTGTGGAGATCACTCGCTCGCCATTATTCTCATTATCATCTATTTGTATCGGGACCGCGTCGATTGCACCCCTAGTTGGTCCACACTCTAGGGGGCATTGGAGTTTAACCCCCGCGTCTGCCTAGCCCTGGTGAGTTCAGGACAGTCTCTCATTAGATGCCCTCGGCGATCCCACATATAACATGTCCGGGGAAGGGGGGCGGCTCCGTAGCGGGCCCCCTGCCCGCTCCCTCTCCCTCCCCCAGTACGCAGTTGTCCACCCTCCACCTCTAGTCGGGCTACCCTTCCAGAAAACCGTCCTACCGTGGCGCGTAGGTCCCCCATTTCGGATCGGATGGTCTCAACGGAGGATTGCACTTGGGTTATCTTACCGTCCATTTGGTTTACCCGGCAGGCAATATCTCCCATGCCGGTCTGTAACCCGGCTACCCACCCCGGGGTTGTCTCGCTGGGTCTCTGGGGCTCCCTTGCCCGTCCCCTTACTGCGATGGCGAGCTCTTCCTCCTCGTCGGAGAGTAGGCTCGCTAAGGCGCACTCTCGTCCCCTACCTCGAGGCTGCGCGCGCTCACCCGAGAGTGTCTCGCATTTGCGCGCGCACTCGACGAGGGTGTTAAAGGAGAGGCGTGCACCATCTACATTTGGCTGCCACCACGGGGTGCGTGCCAAATATCGCTGGACTTTACCGGCGGCGAGGCCCTCAATTATTTTTGCCTCAAACTCCGGGTACGCGAGCTGGGTCAGCGTGCGCACGTCCTCGGCGTAATCTCGCAGATCCTCGCCGGGTTGGCGGCAGCGTGCCTCTAAGGCCGCCTGCTCCTCCTCCTCGTCATGGGTGCCGAAGCGCCGTTCGAGTTGGCACATTCATTTTTCCCACTGAGTTTGTGCGCTTGCGGGCAAAGCTTCCACAAAATCAGCTGCCCGCCCATCTAAATGTAGCTCTAACTGCTGCAACGCTTTTTCATCTGACCACCCATTAACCTTTTTAGCCCCCCTGATGCTGCGGGCAAACGATTTTCATGATGGAATCCCTTTGCCCGTAAATGTGCATTTTACTTTAACCTGGGTTGGGGGGCCTCTCTCCCTTGGGGCCGCGGGGGATCATCCCGTTTCTGACACCTCTTTGTGGGGGTCGCTGGCCCCCGAGATGCCTCCCTCGATAATGCTAACGGCCGGGCTAACATCATTACTCGCCCCCCCGCTGCTAGGCATGGTGTGGGAGCCGTCGCTCGAGGATTCCCCTCCACCGCGGGTCCGCGTAGTAGGCATGGTTAGTTACCGAGTAGTATTATGCCCCCCTTCACGCTACCACGATACCTCCCTTTCCTAATCGCGCACCTGTAACCCACACACGGCTCCACACGCGACACCCTCTCCACACCCACAGACAGCTCCACACGCGACACACCTCTCAACGAGATCACACGAGGCCACGATCAGCTATTAATGATTTATTGTCTGCTACCTGGGACTTGTTGTTAAATCAGTACGTGTCGACGAGGCTGGCCTATCCTACTACCCCTGGACCTATTCCCTATTTATCGGCTTACTATACCCTTTCACCTTGCTACTCACGGTTCGACGTATTCGGCGTCCTGTGGCTTTTCCTCTATGCTCGTCTGGACACGTCACGCGGACGTCCGGAGGGCAGAGCTGGGAGCCGTCTTGAACGCGGGCCTCTTGAAGTGAAGTGAGATCTCTCTACCTTGCTACGCTCCCTTTTATCCTAATTCCCGGACTCACGCCCCCCCCCCTTCCCACGTACTCTTCGCTCCCTCCCCTGCCATGTGTGCGGCATATGCTAATCAATCGCTTTCTTATGCAGGGTGCCTTGGTTATGCAAATTATGCGGCGGCGTCCATCACAAAGGCCTGCTGTGGAAGTTAAGCGCGGAGCCTCCGCATGTCTCCACCACTTGCCCCATCAATTGCGCATTATGCGCCCGAGTCGCCTCTTTGATTATTTGCAATTCCAGCTTTACCCTTTAATTTCCCCAACAATGGCACCTACGCACTCGAGCCCGCTTTGGTACGCGAAACTATGCCGCCCCGTCCCTCCTCTGCCTGTCTCGTCGACACGTGGGGGTGTGTGTGGGGGATGCGTTTCAACCGCGGTGGCCGAATGCCCCTCGCCGCGACCATACAATCTTAAGGCCGGTCGCAGCGCCGCGGTGCGAAGTAGCGTCGGGGGAGGTCGTCCAATTCCCTGGTCGCCGGAAACCGTGAAAGTTAATCCCGATAAGGGCTTCTCGAATAAAAACCGGTCGGCCAGGTGACCTCCCCTCGGAGCTCTATGGGGGGGGGGGGAATGCGTGCGGGTGTGTTTATGTGAGGTGAGGTGAGGGGGACGCGGGGTTGGCTTCGTCGCTTGGTGGTGGCGAGGTCGTAGATGGGGCGCCTGCTGAACGGCTTCGTGGCGGCGGCATCACAATTTTTCTAGGTTATTTAATTCAGTGTGTCTCTCTCCCTGTCTCATATTTTTGTCAAGCTTTTGCACCGTGCCACTCACTGTGCCACTCATTGACATGCTAATTTCTCTAACCCCTCCCTCTCTCTCCGCCCCCGCCCCCTCTCTCTATTTAAGGCCTCGACACAGAGGCATGGTTTCTCTGTGTGCCTATGTTTGTCTCTCTCTATGTATCTCTGTGATATCTGTCTGCTTATATGTCTGTCTATATGTCTCTGGTTCTGTGTTTTATCTCTCTCTCAAATTTAGCATTCTCAGGAAGAACGTAATCAACCAGGTAGGGTGTTGACTGTTATGTTATCCGACTCTATGTTGTATTACATTACATTTCTAAGTATACTAGATTTGTGTTTCTATTTCATTTATCCTGATGATGATTGCTTGTGTTGCAATCGAAACGTCGTATGCTAGTATTTAATTTTTTATTTTTTCTTGATACGTGACTTTACCAAAATAACCAAAGAGTAGCACCCGCTAAGATAATGTGGAATTTCCACGAGTGCAGTATGACATTTGTGAATGATGTTACCATGTAAACCGTTTCAAAGTGTGTTATGGTGATACATTGGTGTGTGCTATCCTGGGTCCGTGAGTGTGCATAACGCAGAGAAGCCGTTCTGCTGAAAGGTGTACGGCCACAGGTTCCCCCAGCACTGCCACCGGAATATCCACCTGCGCAAGCATAGAGGTGAAAAGCCCTACCGCTGTAGTGCTTCTCGCAAAGTTTCAGTCCCCAGCAGCACCAGCAGATACACAACGGTGATAGACTGCACCGCTGCAGCGACTGCGGATGCGGGATCCCACAGCCCGCCGACCTGAGAGCAAACGAGCGCACGCACACGGGCGAGAAGCCATATGGCTGCGACATGTGTGGCCAGACCTTCACGCGCTCCACCGGCCTGCGCTTCCACCAACTTTTGCACGTGGAGGAAAATATTTAGCGGTGCTGTCGGGAAATCTTTTCGAGGCCGTCGTAGGTTTTCACATTTGTGCCATTTCACGCCACATGCTGTGAATATTCTTCAATTCGTGCACTTTTGGGTTCTGCCGCGTGTTGTTCGCCATAGCACGTGTTAGTGGGAATTTCCCGGCATGTAGAGCGAAACGTCGGACATCGTGTTGAACAACGCGGAGTGGCACAACCCGAAAACACTTAAAAATGTTCTACTGTTAAAAACAATGGGGACATCTGAAATGTCGATCAGCCAAAAAGACAGTTCAATACTCACAAATTTCAACATGGAGTACGAAAAATAATCTTATCACGTACGTGGGTAATTTGACAGCAACTCTTCTTCACAAAAAGGCGACATATTCGTCAATAACACGATCCTTAAAGTAAAATATATAATCGGCAAGGTTTTGGATAATGGTTGTTTTCCATACCAGATAAAGAGGCCAGATAGACTGAATGCATAAAAGTTGAAGACGACAGTATACACAAGGCCGTGATGAAAGATTTATTTTAAGAATGTTTCCAGATGAGCAATCTTAACTTGGAATATGTATCGCTGCGATGTATCCTTCGTATTTGTGAATCGGGCATTGCATCGTTATATGTTGTATGGTCTGTTCTGGATGACCACAGTCGCACACTGGAGATTTTAATTTTCCATTTGTGCATCAGGTATCCGCATCTCCCATGGTTTGTGCGGATGCATTTTAAGGTGGACCATGAGCTTCGTGGAAGATCAAAATTATTTATCTGTTTTGGATTTTTCACATGGTGTTTGTGAGTTCTGTTCAACTCCCTTCAGTTTTCCAAGCTTAATCGGGGTTGAATTCGCATTGCTAAAGGTTCAAGGAATTGGACCTGTCTTGCCTCACGGCAGATGTGGAGCGTATGTTCACAGGAAGTTCCTGTTTTTTTATGCTAATTTTGGTCACGTGACCAGAAAGTTACGATTTTAGATTTCCAATGTACCACGCCGGCGTCGGCCATTACATAGATAAGTCAAGATGGCAGCACGCATCACATCTCAGTGAGACCACAGCCGCACTTGTCCATTGTGGGAGCTTAAGAAGCATTGTCTGTAAGTTGTTTATATTCCTATAATATTGGCAATGCTGTTGTAATGTTGGAATGACCGTTATAGTGATGTAAATGCCTTTATGGTGCCGTTAAGTTGTTGTAGTAAATACGAGGCCTAGTTAGTAACGAAGCCTGCGACTTTCCTTATTGTGGATGTTACTTGTGATTTAGTAGGTCGAGTCAGACTTGTGCCTATGTTGCGATCCTGAGAGTAAAGATGACGAAGTATCTCATCCACAGTTTAGTGTTATGTGTAATGCTGTACATTTGGGGTGCAGTGGGATGAATACACGATGTGCCTGTATGCAACGCACCGGCTTGTGCTTTTGTCTAGTTGTTCAGTGGTAATGTAGGGGCCTGGTCCGTCCAGGATCTATTGTTATCTAAGACAATGTTCTGATGCTGTGGTGTTCATTGTGTTGCTGTTTCCGGATTATAACAGATGCTGTATCTGTGTTTTCTCACCAGTTTTACCTTGTTACAATCAATAAATGACGATTGGAGTTGGACGTTCATCCTGGCTCCAAGGGTTTATTGAACGCAAGGTTATCTACTCGACTAGCGGTGCAACACAGTGCACAGCGAGGCTGAGATAGGACCAAAATGGCTTGCATGACGTAGTTATTGAGGTCCTGATGAATGGGAAGGCGGCTGTTTTGCTCAATTCGCAGGATTTCCCGGAGGGTTGCAGAGTTGTGATGGATTGGGGAGAGATGTGACAGCACGGGAAGCCAGGGTGTTGGGGTCGACTTGAAGGTTCCAGTGGTACACTGCATTGCAACGTTCCATTGGACATTAACAAGTTGAGAGTGACTACTTCTGGTCCATACTGGTTCACAGTACTCGGCTATAGAGTACGCAAGGGCCATCATTGGTGTCCATAGCACTGGTGCTGATGCTCCCCAGCTTGTGCTTGCCAGTTTGTGGACCAGGTTGTCCCTTGTATTGGTTTTGGCGGCTACCTTTTTCATGTAGTCGCGGAAGGTTCGCGTACGGTCCAGCTTCATACCGAGATAGGTTGGAGTGGGGTTGTTGTTTCACAGTGTTGCCAGAGAAGGTCACTTTCAGAGTGTGCTGATGATTGGACAGGTGCTGATGATATGACAACTATTTCAGGACGATATTTGTAAGTGTCCATCAGATAATTAAAATCTGGCCAATCACTTTAAGGAGTACAAATGAGTTTCATCTACTGAATGGAATGCGGCTGAGATATTGTCCGCCGAGAAGATAGAGTGATGAACTCTGAGCATGTTCAGATGCTGAATGTTTTCGTTGCGTTAAAGGCGAATTGGAAAACGGCCTTCGCCCATTACGATCCACCACACCACTTGCTGTAAGGCCACGTACACGTGCTCCCCGACTCCCTCTATCTCTGTTTACCACACGATCCGTGATGGGGACCAGCGGGAGCGAGGTTGAAGAGTTTCCCCACTAGCCGTGCTGGCCACTTAATGCCAGGGAAATTGATCTAGCGCATGGCCTCTGCCTGCCACGCTTATTCTCGAGCCTACCCCCTGCACGCAACTCAACATGCACACAATGTCTATGCCACACTTTGATACACTTACAGCGGTTTCTATTGTCATAATCAGGGATAATTTTAGATGTGCGATGTGTTGATGATGCACCCAGGCCACACTCGCCATTCTCCCACTCGCACCGTCTGTCTCAGGAAAACGGTTTTATTGCATTCCAACACGACCTGCCCTTTCTAACTTAGCCCCTTTGAGTGCTCGTGTATCTGGGTGCACCATCATATGCTACGCGGATTCTCCTGGAGGTGGTCTCGCGTCAAACTCACCCATGTTTTACCACAGGGTCCGGGAGTCTCCATCTCACACCGAACTTTGCCAATTCTCTCTCACAGGGGAAACCCATGGCCAGGTCACTCGCTAGGTTGCCGGGATGAAACCCCAGGTGGAGAGGTTGGGTTTGTGTGTTCTAGTTGACCTAAGCGCTAGTCGGGGTGTGTGCATCGGGTGAATGCATGTTGTGTCTGTGCATGGGGTGTGTGCGTGGTGTGTGTATGTGTGCGTGGGGTGTGTGTGTGGTGTGTGCATGGGGTGTGTGTGGGGTGTATGTGTGCGTGAGGTGTGTGGTGTGTGCATGGGGTGTGTGTCTGTTTGTAGGGTGTCTGTGTGGTGCGTGCATGGAGTGTTTGTGTGGGATGTGTGCATGGTGTATGCAGTGTGAGTATGCGTGGGGTGTATGTGTGCGTGGTGTGTGTGGCGTGTGCGTGGGGTGCAAGCATGGTGTGTGTGTGGGGTGTGCTTGTTATGTGAATGGTGTGTATATGCGTGGGGTGTATGTGCGTGTGTGGTGCAAGCAAGTAAAACAATCTTCATAAACGTTCCAACAAAACCATAAATGCCAAAAAACATTGCTACAAGTGAAAAATATATATTTACAAAATACTGAAAAAATTGTATTTACAAAATACTGAACACGAGGCTTGTTTGCAAACTTTCATGAAAGCAAGACGTATTGCACATTTACATCTTCTGCATTAATACTGTCACTGTGACGGTCTTCCTCGAAATTCAGTGCACGGTGAAACTAAACTAATATATATACAGTTATTATATACGAGTTAAAAGCATCCTTAGCTATTTCAGTAACAGTGAGTCAAGAGAAAGGAGGGTGTTATTGGTCGGTGATGGGTGGGTGGTTAGTGTGCATGGGTGGTGGGGTGCGTGATGTGTGTATGTGGGTGGTGTGTGGGTGGGGTGTGTGCATGCGTTGGGTGTGTGTATGCGTGGGGTGTATGTGTGGTGTGTGTTGGGTGTGTGGTGGGTGGGTGGCGTGTGTCTGGGTGGGTGGCGTGCGTGGTGTGTGTAGGTGGATGGTGTGTGCATGCATTGGGTGTGTGTATGCGTGGGGTGTATGTGTGTGTGAGGTGTGTGTGTGGTGTGTGTGTGATGTGGGTGGGTGGTGGGTGGGTGGTGTGTGGATGGGGTGGTTTGTGTGGGTGGGTGGCGTGCGTCTGGGTGGGTGGCGTGTGCATGGGTGGGTGCCTGATGTGTGTAGATGGATGGGGTGTGTGTGGGTGGGTGATGTGTGTGGGTGGTGTGTGTGTGGGGTGTGTAAGTGGGTGGGGTGTGTGGGTGGGGTGTGTGGGTTGTGTGTGGGTGGGTGGGGTGTGTGTGGGTGGGGTATGTGTGGGTGGTGTGTGTGTTTGGTGGGTGTGGGTGGGGTGTTTGTGGGGTGTGTAAGTGGGTGGGGTGTGTGGGTGGGGTGCGTGTGGGTGGGTGGGGTGTGTGTGGATGGGTGGGGTGTGTGTGGGTGGGTGGGGTGTGTGTTGGTTAGTGGGGTGTGTGTGGGTTGGTGGGGTGTTTGTTGGTGGGGTGTGTGTGGGTGGGTGGGTGGGGTATGTGTGTGTGTGGTGGGTGTGGGTGGCGTGCCTGTGGGTTGGTGTGGTGTGTGTGGGTTGGTGTGGTGTGAGTGGGTGGTGGGGTGTGTCTGGGTGGGGTGTGTGTGTGGTGTGTGTTGTGGGTGGGTGGGGTGGTTTGTGTAGGTGGGTGGATAGCGTGTGTCTGGGTGGGTGGCGTGTGCATGGGTGGTGGGGTGCGTGATGTGTGTATGTGGGTGGGTGGTGTGTGGGTGGGGTGTGTGCATGCGTTAGGTGTGTGTATGCGTGGGGTGTATGTGTGTGTGGTGTGTGTGTTGGGTGTGTGGTGGGTGGGTGGCGTGTGTCTGGGTGGGTGGCGTGTGTCATGTGTGTAGGTGGATGGTGTGTTCATGCATTGGGTGTGTGTATGCGTGGGGTGTATGTGTGTGTGAGGTGTGTGTGTGGTGTATGTGTGATGTGGGTGGGTGGTGGGTGGGTGGTGTGTGGATGGGGTGGTTTGTGTGGGTGGGTGACGTGTGTCTGGGTGGGTGGCGTTTGTCTGGGTGGGTGGCGTGTGCATGGGTGGAAGGGTGCGTGATGTGTGTAGATGGATGGGGTGTGTGGGTGGGTGATGTGTGTGTGGGGTGTGTCGGTGGGTGGGGTGTGTGGGTGGGGTGTGTGGGTGGGGTGTGTGGGTGGGTGGGGTGTGTGTGGGTTGGTGGGGTGTGTGTGGGTTGGTGTGGTGTGAGTGGGTGGTGGAGTGTGTGTGTGTGGGTGGGTGGGTGGGTGGGTGGGGTGTGTGTGTGGTGTGTGTTGTGGGTGGGTGGGTGGTTTGTGTGGGTGGGTGGGTGGGTGGGTGGCGTGTCTGGGTGGGTGGCGTGTGCATGGGTGGTGGGGTGCGTGATGTGTGTATATTGGTGGGTGGGGTGTGGGTTGGGTGGTGTGTGGGTGGGGTGTGTGCATGCGTTGGGTGTGTATATGCGTGGGGTGTATGTGTGTGTGAGGTGTGGGTGTGGTGTGTGTGTCATGTGGGTGGGTGGTGGGTGGGTGGTGTGTGGATGGGGTGGTTTGTGTGGGTGGGTGGCGTGTGTCTGGGTGGGTGGCGTGTGTCTGGGTGGGTGGGTGCGTGATGTGTGTAGATGGATGGGGTGTGTGTGGGTGGGTGATGTGTGTGGGGTGTGTGGGTGGGTGGGGTGTGTGGGTGGGGTGTGTGGGTGGGTGGGGTGTGTGTGGGTGGGTGGGGTATGTGGGTGGTGTGTGTGTGTGGTGTGTGTGTGTGGTGGGTGTGGGTGGGGTGCCTGTGGGTTGGTGGGGTGCGTGTGGGTGGGTGGGTTGTGTGTGTGTGTGTGGTGGGTGTTGGTGGGGTGTGTGTGGGTGGGTGGGGTGTGTGTGTGGGGTGTGTGCAGATGGTGTGGTGAGAGGTTGCAGGATGACCATGTCTTGGGGTCTGGGGTCGGGTCTCCGTCTCTTCCATTCCAGGTGTTGACATCCCCCGGTGGCGTCACCTGTTCCGGGCACAAACCCAGGGGAAGCATGGGTCATCAAGGGACAGAGCACTCAAGACACACAGCAGGTCTCCAAGTCGTGTCTCAAGATGCTGCATGACGCAGTGCGACAAGCGAGTGGAACACCGACGAGGGAAGCAGCCAGCTGGATGCAGTGCGACACAAAATTTTGATGTATCTTCTCCATGTAAAATTGGTGGAAAATATGTTTTGGGGTGACGGAATGTTAACTTACATTTCCTCAGGATGATCATGTATTTTCAAAATTTGTTAATTGAACATTCCGATTATTATTAAATAAATAGCTTACACCAAATCAGAACTCCTAGACAAAATAATAATTTTCCTTTACAATACAAATCTTTGGTCTTTTCTGAAATTTAACATTTATCTTGTTGACTGTACTTTAGCTGAAAGATTTAAATGTATTACGCGAGAGCTGAGCTTCTGTTAACAAGCTCAAAATAAGAGCTGAGCTATTTTTGAATGTAATCTCCAAGCGAATTGTTATGAAATATTATTTAATGCTTGCTATTCAACATTCCGGTTTCCTGAGATCTAAATAAATTGGCATATTTGCCCACGTGACAACATCGTTTGATTAGCTGTCAGTCAGTCAGGGGCGGTTTCTTCATTAGGGCGATTGGGCGACGCACCACCAATGTCATTCAACCACAGAGTCACGCTAGCCGTCACTGTCAGCCTCTGGATATAGTCCAATCAGCGTCATGTCACGTTCTGTGGAGTACCGCCTTTTTTTGGGCGATTTCACTACGGCTGAGAATCGCCCCGAGTGGCCCCATAGACTTACATTCAAAGATGTTTTTTTTCGAACGGGGGCGCTGCAATGCATTCTCTATGGCTTCCGGGATGGCATGCACTAACGTGCCTACGTCATCATACGTGCTAACGTCATCATACGTAAGCACGTTTCATCCAACAATATAATTTATCGCCACCTAGTGGAATCTTTAATAAAATAAACTTGAGTGGTTTGTTTTAATAGTGAGTATATAAACAAACAAGATGTATTGTAAGAGTCACTTTATTTTTCATTAATATTAAAGAAGTGAAGTTGCCTTTACATGCTTAAGCTGTTAATTTATTCATTGCATGGGTGGACCTTATCCTTATCAATCATCCAGACATTTGCCCCCCCTGAGAGATTTTGCAGGAGCCGCCACTGCAGTCAGTAGAGGGAAAAGCTGAAAATTGGCAGATACCTCGACGATCTAACCCAAAAGTAACGAATTATGAATCTAAGATTGGTCGTGAAAGCCGAGATATAATATTTTTAACCTTTTAACGTGCACAGTACTCGCTCACTCTCACAACGCGAGAAACCACAGAATCACAATTGTCTAAGCTCCGAGGTCCTCGATACGTTAAGATGTTATCGGCCAAATAATGAGTTGCTTTAAAAGGTGGAGGAAACTGGAGATCCGGAAAAAAACCCCCCACACATGCGAGGCGGAAACACTCAATCCCATACAGACGGAACAGGTGGAGTCCACATTTTTGTTGTACTGCCTTCTCCTGGCAAGCCAGGATACGGCGTCCACGGGAAAGGGAGTAATCCACCAACCCTTACCTCCACTGTACTGGAGTGGTGGGGTGCGCCAATGATGGGGGCCTTTATTCTTCCGCATTGCAGCAGCAATGCTTCCGGACGAATCTAAGAAATGTCCGGAGTCCCTGCCGCACTCGTGCAAATCTCCGCCCAGGCCCCCTCGATGCCTTCGTTCCGGTGTTGGCGACAGCTTCACTTGTCGCTTGATGGCTGTGCTGGTGTTCCACCAGGGTAGTTTGGGAACTGCCGTTCGTGCTGCTGTGCTGGTATTCCAGGGTAGTGTGGGAACTGCCGTTCGTGCTGCTGTTCTGCTGTTCCATGACAGTGTGGGAACTGCCGTTCGTGCTGCTGTGCTGGTATTCCAGGGTAGTGTGGGAACTGCCGTTCGTGCTGCTGTGCTGGTATTCCAGGGTAGTGTGGGAACTGGCGTTCGAGCTGAAAGAGAGTTGTAAGTGCCACTGTTATGCCTCTGTCTGTCTTTCATTATTCGTGCTGAAACTTTCCTACTGCAATACAATTCCATTATCTATCCTACTGCTACTCCCTGCCCTGCCCCCCCCCAGCCCCAAACCAGGACTACCCCTGTCAGAATATATTCAGAATCAGAATATTGATTTAGACTGTGGGAATATTATGACCTATAAAGCTCCTTTTCACAGATGTCAAGTACATCACTGCCCCTACCCCTATCACTACCCCAAACGATCAAGCAGAGTGGTGGGAATTCCCCATTCCCATAGCAGGGGCCAATCTCTAAATGAAGACCAATGTTAGAATTATGTCCAGTACTGCTGGACATCATACTGGACATCCGTGAAAAAGAGCTTCAGACCTTATCGAATTCCTCCAGTATAAATACATATTCTGATTATTTTCTAGAGTCATAGGCAGAGGAGAAGTGGAAGACCTGGAGCCTAGAGTTGAACAAGAGCATGAAGTCGACAATAAAGATGGCTGGGGAAGGACTGTTCCAGACGGCAGAGGAGAAAGAGTAACCTCTCATTGAGATCTGCATGCAGAGCGAAATCATTGTTTTCTCTAAGCTCATTGGAGCAGGGAGAAACATCAAAGTCACGTCATAAGAACTTAACCGACACAAATATTCTTCAAGATGCACGTGGAGACTCACAATCGGCTCTTGGCTGACACGAAATCTTCTTCGAGATCTAACCCAGAATCATTCGTCCTTCCCTGTTCGCATTGGCTCACACGATCCACCTCCACGATCTCGTCCATTTTAATAGATGCGTCCACTGCATCCGGTTCATTGTGACTAGCGTGGCTTTCGACCTTGGTGCCATCCTGAATCCACTTGTAGCTCAAAGCCTCTTCAGGCGTGAGCCGGCGAACGGGATCCCACCTGCCAAGATATAAACGGGGAATCGTCAGGGTTCAGTTACCGTCTACATTTCTTCTAACCATGGGGTGGAGGTGTGGCACATGCAATTATTTACATTCATTGTGCTAACGAATGTAAGAAGGCACAAGGCCAGGAATATTGCCCTGTTATGACACAAAGCCACTCCCTGTCAGTAAAACATCACTCTTAGTAGTGTGTACTCTTTATGAAAGTGCTGATGGTGAACACGAAAATAATTATCAATTAAGATAATATGTAGACAGTGCATTTATATCTTACTCAAGGCATCCTTCGACGAAATCGATTATATCTTTGTTCATAGTCCGAAGCTTTTTCTCAAGAGAGGAGGTGCTTGGAAAGACCTTCCTGCCGTCCACCCTGTGGCACCCATTCTTGTCTGTGTTGGAGAGAAAATGAGTGAAACGAGTTCCGAGGAATAAGAACAAAGTACATTCAGGCAATGCTTGCCTGAATAATTGTGACAACAGAAGTAGCAACCTGCCCTCCCACTCACCCGTGGAAATGTGCATTCTGGTCGCAGCATCAATCATAGACGTTGGTGGGAGACCAAGAATCTGTGCACAGGTCACAGTGAAATTAATATACATGGGTTAGGTCATTGGACTGTGTGTATCGTAAACATACATGCAGTAGACTTCCTCAAATGTAAAGGTCTATAAAACTGAAACGTTTATTCCCAAGGACTGCACATCCTTTTACACCACTGCCAAATAGATTTAATTTGTATTGGGTACTTAATTAACAAATATTGCCCTTTGAAGGTGACTTCAGGAACCTTCGGGATGAACAATGAACCCGAAGAATGGAAAGGGTAAAAGTCTGTCACTCTGAGTTATTATGACCAAGGCCAAATCACATCATACGTGTCCAACTAGTGTCTGATCACATTAAAGATATGTCTATTCTCTATGTACATACTGGCAGCAGAGCAACATTTGTTCCCATGGAATGAGGCCAAAAGTATGATTGCTCCACAGATTACTTGAACCGTGTATTGCAATCCAGGGCAGTCTCCTATATCGTTGTTAGCGACTAATGGACCATCACTCAGCATTAGCAGTGTGAGCCGGCTCAACTAAAACTAAGCCATAGGCTTCGAAATCATAAATAATAAGATTATATTTTGGCATATTTCAGGTACCGTGATCATTTGGTCAATTAGATATCCTGTGGCCGTGAAAAGTGACTCCCCAGAAGCGAGCTCGGCAATTATGCAGCCCAGGGACCACATGTCCACTGCGCAGGTGAGTTGGAGGCCCAGTAATATCTCTGGAGCCATGTACTCGAACGTTCCGAAAAATCCGAAAACTGCACACCACACACAGAGGAATAGCACTGATTGAGCGAGATCATACACGTTATTTGCTTAGATTTTTTAGTGCACGCGGATTTTAAAAAACATGTTATAGGATGTTAACCTTTATAATTCTATACAGCAATTGAATGTGTATCTTTCTACAACTGGGTCAAAACTGGAAAAGCGTGAGTGGCACTCCCAGAGATGGTTTGAATTTTGGGTAAAGTTGTTTGCAAGCACCTATTAAGGCCTATATGACCTATTAAGGCCTCTGCGGCTGAGGATTAAACTGAGTCACTGAGATTGTAGTGCACTGCAGTGCTGCTCACCATGCCACGTTTCCACACGCACACACATAAGAATAACAGTCGCCATTTGCCACTAAGTGGCGGTGACGTCACCACGGCGCCTGTGCCAGGCCAGGTGCACTTTGAGGCCACTTGAAGTGTCGAAGGTTCACCGACAGGTCACGGGACCGAAATGAGTGGCAGATGCACCAACTATGCCCCCTGCTGTGCCAACACACATATAAGACAAAGATCCCCCGTGTAGCCTTAGCAGACTGTTGGGGCAAGTGCTGTTCACGAGCACCTATGAAGGCCGGCACGGCACACGAGGGGGTGGGGTGGCCAGCACCACGCCCGGCTGCTTTTGTCTCCCGAGTGGCGATGTTTACTACGCACAGCACTAGGTGCTAAGTTGGGGCTGAGTCGACCTAGGGGGGACCCAGGACCGGTTCAGATAATCGTCACTTGTGTCGGCCATGAGCGGGAATCGAACTCGGGGCGGCCGCGCTAACCGCTGCACGAGCACTCCCCACTCATATATTCACGAAGATTCACAAAGACACACAGAGACACACCCTCGCACGAAAACACAAGTAAAACCACTCACTTGGCTTCGTCATCTTGACACTCACGCCAAAATCAATTATCCTGATGTTGCCGGTTGCATGGTCTTTGACCATGGTGTTTTCCTAGAAAAAAAATAACAAAGGGCAATACTGGTTAACGTTCAAATGTGTTCATGGCATGCAGCTTCTACCGTTTAGACATCCAGTTAAGACTGCATTTTACATATTCAGTTTAAAGTGGTTCTCTCCTTTACTCGTGTAAGAAATGTGTCTAACTTTGGGCCAATTGTAGCTGTTGTCATTGTGACGAATGTAAATTAGAATCTCTTCAAATAAACTGCAGAGTGAGCTCTAGAGCAAGAAGAGATAGACAATGTCCAAGATTGAAACGAGTGTCGATTATTTTTATACATTTATGAAAACAATAACATTCGTGTTGTTCAATGCGGTATAAGGTGCAGGGTGTATGGTTTTTAATTTTTGAGTTACGGTAGAGGCATCTTTCGTCACAGTTGCCTCAAGGCGACACAGATCCATGAATGACGCAGTATGCTATTGTATTTACTTACCAGCTTCAGGTCGCCATAAATGATGGCCTCCTTCTTAAGTTTCGCCAGGGCTATCAACAGGGATCTTGTATAGAGCCTGATTCTTGATGGCGCAAAAATCGTGGAGTTAGCCTGGAATTGATCAAAGAGGTCGGTGCTGCAAGACAAGATACCGTCAATGGTTATTTCCCTGCCACTTCTTGGTCAATGCTTAGACTCGCTTCATGAACTCGGGGACTTGTGTTTTACAATAGTTTAGGATTTTTATCATGTAAAACCAAATTAAAATTTCTCCCAGGGGATTGATGATGAAACGTGACCTGCATATTGGGTTTGAGAAATATAATAATATCAACTTATAACATGCACAGTAATCACTCACTGTAATATAAAGAGATAATTACTCATAGGTACGAGGAACCACAAACAGGAAATTTCGATTTAAAACTTTCGTGACTGCAGGGATTCATCTTCTTGGTTCTTTCGGTAAAGTCACGTAGAAGGGAAATAATAAAATAATAAAAAATAAAACATAATAAAATACAATTCACACGACGTTTCGGCCACAACCCAAGCAGCTGTCCTCAGGTGAAGAACAGGGCTGTCGGAAAGATTCGGACGCTGTCTTTCCGACAGACCTGTTCTTCACCTGAGGACGGCTGCTTGCGTTGTGGCCGAAACGTCGTGAGAATGTTATTTTATTACGTTTAAATTGTATTATTTTATTATTTCCCTTCTACGTGACTTTACCGAAAGAACCAAGAACACAAACAGGAAGTCAACCAAGTGATGAGCAGGCGCCAACAGATGCCTAAGCTCTGCGGTCTTGTATATATTAAGGTATTATCAACAACATTTTGAGCCTATGAGACATCTCCTTTACCAGTGGCAAAATATAGTAATAGGTTTTTACCCTTTCAACTGGTACAAAACTGACACCTTTATACAAGGCATCATGTTTGCAATAACCACAACACAAGCAGTCTGTTTGCATTTTGACTGCTTGTGTTGTGGTTATTGCAAACATGATGCCTTGTATAAAAGTGTCAGTTTTGTACCAGTTGAAAGGGTAAAAACCTATTACTATATTTCGCCACTGGTAAAGATGTCTCATAGTGTAAATGCTTACCCCGAGCTCTCAATACTCTGATAGTGCGCTGTTTTTGAGTCGTACGCCTTTTGGCGTCATCTGGTCCAACACCAATGGAGACTAGGCTCTAAGAAAAGCTGTCTCGGGTGTGGACCAATCAACTTCAAGGACAGTGCATATCATTATCATCATCAGAGTTGTTTCTTTTTGTTTGCATTTTGACTGCTTGTGTTGTGGTTATTGCAAACATGATGCCTTGTATAAAAGTGTCAGTTTTGTACCAGTTGAAAGGGTAAAAACCTATTACAACATTTTGAGCGTTTACATGTTGGAAGGAACCGGAGCCCCCAGACAAAGCCCACACTTGCTA